>NC_081312.1:5410000-6010000 GCF_026419965.1 Kogia breviceps | reverse complement strand
TCACTTGATCACTCAAGAATTGCCCTGGTCACTTTCATAATTTTTTATTCTTTTTTGAATGCCCCTTCTATCTGGTGCCATTAAATCACTGAAACCAGAGCTTGGCCTCAATTCTAGCATCACTGGGGCAAGTGGGGGCGGGGTGTGTGTGTGTGTGTGTGTGTGTGTGTGTGTGTGGAATGTAGGTTTTATTATAAATTACATGGGAGGAGGTAAGAACATGGGCTTGTAGGACCAGGGAGGATTTTTCTGGTATAAGGAGGCTCTCAAGGAAGCTGGATCTATTCTCAACCAGATCCAGGAATTAGCTGGAAGGAACTGGCATCTGTGGCTTTGCCCATTAAATGAATAGAAAAATATGCTGGTTCCTGTGCTAGGTGCTGGGAATGCCACCCTGAACACCACCCAACCTCTCCCTGGAGACAGTTTCAGTGCAACAAATGTGCCATGGTAAGCCCAGAGACTCTGACCACGCAAAGGAACCACACCTAACTCAGACCTGGGGAAGAGGGCTTCCTGGAAGCAAGCCAGGCAGACTCAAGGAAGCCACCAGTCTAACCAGAAGCAGGTTGCACATGCAGAGCTTTCCAGGCTAAAGCTCAGATGCAGGAGAGCAGACGGCCACTCTGGGCCCCTGTGAGAAGGGTGGGGTGACTGAAACCAAGGGGTGAGGAGCTAGAGGTGGGGTAGGCTGGAGAAGGAGGTGAGAGCCAGAGCCAGATCCCAAAGGACAGAGGGCCCAGGGTGCGGAGCTCAGCATTTGGCCTTTATCTTAAAAGCAGTGGGGTCTCATGAGAAGTCCAAATACACAACAGAGGACATGTGATTGGCTGCTCTAAGTGGGAGGAGCTTAAAAGACCCCAGAGAGACCTGTAGAGCTTGCTTTCACCAGGAGGGAAGGCCATTTTGAGTGGGTGGTGTGGGCAGAAGTGCCCAGACAAAAGTCAACGCCTCAGAGAAATAAACATTAAATTACAAACTGAGACTAAATACTAGGAAGCCTAGGCTTCCCAAAGAAGTAACATTTGAGTGGGGACTAAAGAGAGAAGAAAGCCAGGTGACCATTGCTAAACCCTTCCAGGCACAGGGAACAGTACGTGCTAAGGCCCTGAGGCAGGAGGGGCAGCCCTGGCCTCTCCTCGCCTCTCCATGCTCATCTTACAGGAACCCCACACTCCATCACCCTGAGAGCATCCTGTGCTTTCCCACCTTCCCATCTGTGTTGCTCCTCTTTTTCCTGGGCCCCCTGGGTCTGATCCCAGGGGCACCTCCTCTGTAAAGTCCTCAGCTCACCAAGGCACACGGCCCCTCCACGCTCTGTGTCCCCATAACACTGTATCCTTCTCCCCTCCCGCGTTTTTCATTTCTGAAAGGGTTCAAGCTTTTGGCGTTCCCGCTAAATTACAAGCTCCTTGAGTCCAGAGACTGTATTTTTGTGCGTTTTGTTTTCATCTGGCGCGTGGCAGGCCCTCAACGAGCAGGGATGTTTACATGAAGAGATTAATGCAGTTTCTCAGCCTTGGTGCTATTGGCAGTTGGAGCAGATACTTCTTTGCCGTGGGGAACGACCTGTACATAATAAGATGTTTAGCATCATCCCTTCTTCTACCTATCAGATGCCAATAACATCTCCCGCCAAGGCCAAGTTGTAACCATCCAAAAGGTCTCCAGGCACTGCCCAATGTCCCCTGGGGGTAAAAACGGCTCCCAGTTGAGAACCACTGGATTGGACAAATCCACGCTCTTACTTTTCCAGGCAGGGAAACCAAGGAACAGAGGCTGTCTGCCAGCCAGGCTTTTTCTCCTTGAAGGACTTCTAGTTGACAAGTAAACAATCAGACGTGGAAGTAAAGCAAGAAGGAAAGGAAATGGGCCTCTAAAATCACACGGACTTTCTTATCTTAAGTCTTCTGCCAACATCAACTATTTAACCACGGAGTTGATTCTCATCTTGTAAACAAGAAGGAAAGCGGTTTGCAAGATAACGCTCTCCCTCCCAGGCACTGAGAAAGGCCTGGCCCCTCTCCAGGCCCTGGGACAGGTGGCAACCCTGAATGTCCCCATGGGACACGGGGGCAGCCGCGTTCCAGCCTCAGAAACCTCAGCTGGTGCTGCGAGTTACAGGCTGAGGAAGGAGCGAGTGAGGAAACCAGCCCAACGGAAACAAACTGAGGAATGAAGTGGTGGGGCTTTCTTGCACGAGAATTTTCCCAACGAGAAGAGCCTAGTTTAATGGTTAAGAGTGTAGACATGGGGCCAACTTACATAGATTTGTCTCTGGCTCCCCCCCCTACTGGAAGCATCACACTGGCTATATTATGCAGACTCTCTGAACCCCAGTTTTCCTCACCTGTAAAATGGGCGTCATTAGAACACCTCTATGAGTCAGTTGTGTTGAGTCCTTAGCACAGTGAGAACCAAGTACAGGGCAAGCACACGTATGTGTCACCCACTGTTACTGGGCACACACACCAGCTCAAGACCTGAAATATTTTAAATATTTTAAGAATGAGAAGGAGGCAGCACGAGAGGCTGGACTTGGGTGACAGAAGAGGAGACGTCCGGATCTGCCGCGTTACCCACGTCTAATTTTGGTTCCCTCGTTGAGGAAAGGGAAATCATGAAACCTCCCCTGCTTACTTGTCAAAACCATAATAAGAATCCAATTAGAACAATGTAATAATACACTCAAATTGTCCCAAAGTTCTCATAACCAAATATATGGCAAAAATCTTCACATTTATTATGTAAACACCCTTGTGAAATATGCAGCTTACCTTTGGTCTCTGTGCTCCTCCTGTATATTTGTACTTCATCCTGGAAACTTGTTCTGTGCCACAGTAGGAACCGAATGGAGAAATAGAACCAATAAAAACAGTAATTCTAGAATTGGTCATTTTAGAACTGAAAAATATATTTTCTGAAATAAAGAGATTTTCATGGATGGACTTAATAGCTAAATAGACATGACAGAGGAAATACTAAAGAACACCACAATAAATCAATGGAAATTATTTAAGGTAAAACATGGTGAGAAAAAAATCAATAAACAGGGAATTGTTTGATGATCTCAGAGTACAACACATATAATTGGAATAGGACAAGGAGAGAGAATTGAGGATACAAATATTTAATAAATAATGCTTCATACTTCCCAAATTTGATGAAAAACATATAATTGCAAGCATAGGATGCTCTATGGATATCAGGTAAAAAAAAAGGGAAAAAAGCCCAAAATAGGGTGCATCATATTCAAATGGTTGAAAGCCAAAGATGAAGAGTAGATATTGAAAGGAACAAGAGAGAATTAATATATTACACAAAAAGAGACAAAATTCCAATTAATGGCTGAGTTCTCACCAGAATCCTTATAGAGAAGAAAAGATGGAAACATCTTTAAAGTGCTGAAAGAAAAAAAAAAAAAACCTAGCAACACAGGATTCTATATCCATCAAAAACATTCTTCAATAACACAGGTTAAATATAAGAATATTTTCCGGTAAAAGAAAACCAGAGGAGTTCATTGCCAACAGATCTGCTCTAAAAGAAATGTTAAAGGGAAATTCTTCGGGCTGAAAGAAAATGATAGCAGAGGAAAGACTATGTCCTCAGAAAAGAAGGAAAAATATCTGAAATATCTGGGTAGATAGAAAATCATTTTTTTTAATTTTTACCATTTTCGTCTTAATTTTTGATAAACATATATGTATGTTTATACATCTATATCCATAACTATATCTGGCTATGACTATATCTATATAAAACATAGTTGTGTAGGTTTATAAGTATGTAAATTTAGTGCAACAACTATAATAAGATTTTAATGTTTTAGGCAAAGTAGTACGTAATATACTATAAAGTATATTACAGTACATAAATACACTATAGAGATTTTTTTAAAAATTAGAGCAATGTTTTCCTAACATTTTGGACTGGGACCCACAATAAGAAATATATTCTCCAACAAGACCTAGAACACACACACACAACAGAAACAAATATCTCACAATTCTTACCCTTCTGTGTCATGCGCTCTGATAAATTCTATTCTATCTGATTTACTTTTTTGCAGCCCACGAGAATGACCTTATGATCCACTCATGAGTCATGATCTTCCACTAGAAAAAAAAAATGGATTTTAGAATAAATACGAGAGAGGTTGGTAAAATTGTAGAGTGATATTCAAGTATGAGTTTGCATATTAGCATTAGGAGTAGTGTTTCCCTTAAACACTGCTGCTTAACAAGGACCCCAAAACTTACCAGTCTGAATCAATACTGTATTATTAACTGTCACAGCTGGGAAGAGTCACTGAGCTCAGCTGGGTGATTCTCTCTTGGTTCAGCTGGAACACTAGTCATCTGAAATCTCAGCTGGGCTGGGCATCCAAGATGGCACCCTCAGAGGGCTGAAAGTCCATGCTGGAGGTCAACTGGAGAGCCTACCCATGCTCTTCCACGTGACTTGGACTTCTCACAATACGGCACCTGGGTTCAAAGAGAAAGTACGCCGAGAGTAAACATCCCCAAAAGCCAGAAGCAAAAGTACCAGGCCATGAAGGGCCATGCCTGGAAGTGACACAGTATCACTTCTGCCTTAGACTATAGGTCAAAGCAGTCCCAGAATCATCCCAGATTGGGAAGGGTAGCAAGGTCATGCTGCAGAAGAGCTTGTGGGTTGGGAGACGTGGCTGCATCCATCTTTGGAAATACAACCTGTTACAATCGGTGAGAAGCTTCTCTCAAACCCAGCTCACTCTGTGACAGTGGGTGGATCACTTCACCTGCGCTGGTCTCAGTTTTCTCACCAATAGAATAAGAAACCTGATGAAATGTGTGTAAAAATCTTCCATCTCTAAAGTTCTGTGTTCAGGATCAAGTTGGGGACACATCCACACCATCTAACGTGGTATGCATTTGGCACAAGCTAAAATCACCCCCTCGGACTCACCTTGATTCTTGTTTTGTATTTGCTGAGCCCTGAAATTTTCCAATTAGTTTTAAAATCAGAAAAGGCATCTCTTTTTCCTCCTACAAGCAGAGTCATACTGAGAGGATCCTAGTGGGCCGTCCTTGCTTTTCACTCCTCAGACCCATCGAGACATGAACAAGATTCTCTGAAGTACCCATCAGGCCAGAATCAAACAGTCACACGATGAGTATTTGTAGCAAGCAGAGTACTTTATTTTATTACCCGTCCTGCACAAGCCACACAGGAAAGAACCGAAAACTGCTAGGATTTTATGCAGCATCATTTTGTCAGGCTGAGGGAATGTGGAAAAGAAATGCAGTGGCAACAACTACAAAAAGAACATATCTGCCAGACTTCAAGATCAATTCCAAATATAAACCGAAAGGACTGCTTCTCAGAGGGAATCATATTTCTCGTCCACCGTTATCAAGAAGCTATAGACAACTAAAGTATTTGAATCTGTTCCCTTTCTCCTCGGATATAATCACTAATCTCTCTTCCTTGCCTTCTCTCTTTCTTTTCTGGGGATGCAGCCCACTCACCTGGCACATAAAACACTCATATTATGACACCCGGGCTTTAGAGATCTACATGAGAATCAGCAAACTTTATTTTAGCCCAATATAGAGAATGTGCGATGCATGGAGGGAACTTGGGGCTTATTCCTCAGATAAGTCATGTATTTCTTTCCTCAAAGAAAAATCCAATATCCTGAGATCAGATGCATATTGAAGCTTTGGTGGAAAAGAACCAGACAGGGCTGGATTAACATGTTCACGTCAGCCCCTCTCCGCAGAGTGATCTGGGAAGCAGAGAGAGATCCTCTGTGGAGGAAGGTCCCAAGCCAGGCAGGGCAGTGCCTCCAACCTGGTCTTTTGTCACCCCCGGGAATGCGTGAGCATTTCTCCTCATCTGAACAATTCTAGAAGCGCTTTCTGATTTTCCAGCTCACGAGAGATGCGCATGTTTTCTCTCTGTGCTTCAAGATACTATTTAAAAGCAAGCAAAAGACAGCAAGCCTGGGCTTTAAGCCTCTTCTGGACCTCCCTCCCCACCCACTGGTCCCGCGTTGCCCTCATGCCCAGCTAGTCCACGTGAGCCAGGCAGTTGCTGGCTCTGTGCCGCACACACGGTGTGTCATCTGCCCGAGACACCCTCCCCTGCCCCATTCCTAAGTAGAAGCACCTACGCATCATCGGGTCCTCAGAACTTACCGTTTGGAACCGGCCCCAGGGAGTAGCACCGCCCTCCACCATAGTTTCTTGCAACAGAAGCCCAGGAGTCTTTCTTGGTACCTCCCTCTCCCTCAACCCCATGCCCCTCCCATCCCCAAGTCCGTGTCCATTCCACCTCTGAACCAGCTCCTAAAACTCCACCACTCTTCTTCCCCAGGGTACCACCATCTCCCACATGGACCACCTGCCCACCCCGACGTGTTCTTCTGCAGTCTGTTCTATCTGGGGTGACAAGAGTCACATTTGTCCATGAAACCAGGTCATGTCACGTCCCTGCTTAAAGCCTCCAATGGTGCCCACAATGCTTCCGATAATATCCTACTTCCTGTAAAAGCCCTGCATGATGGGGCTCTCCTCTTCCGTCAGACCCACCCCACCACTCACCCCCTTACTCACTGCTCCAGATGCTGGCCACTCTCCAGATCCGAGAATACGCCAGGCTCTTTCCTGCTTCAGAACCCCACACACCCTCGCCCCTCTGCTGGGCCCCTCGTCCTGCTCCTCCCCGCTCGCCAGGACCCCAGGCTCTGCTGCCTCTGCTTCAGCTTTCAGTACAAACATCACCTCCTCAGCACCCCTACTCGACCAGTCCCCCAGACGAAACTGCGGCTTCCCATTATTCTCCACCCCAATACCTGAGTTCTCCTTGAAAACATTTATCACAGTTTATAACCGTATAGTTATTCGTTCCTTTGCTTGCTCCATGCCTCTGTCCCCGCTAGAGGGCAAGTCCCAGGAGGGTGAGGACCCTGTCTGTTTTGTGCACTATGGTACCTCCAGATCCTAAGCCAACACCTGGCACAGGGCAGGCCCTTGACCAGTATGGATGCATGAAAAACCTCAGGGGTGCTTTCTCACGGAGCTCATCACTGGTAAGAAGTGGTTCTCAGGCTGGGGCCCTTGGTAAGGTAGGTGAACCGCGTATCAGCGGAAAGTGCTGAGGTCCAGCGGTCAGCAGCAACGCGGGAGATCCCCTCCAAGGTAAAATGGAAAGTATTGTGTTTGGTACTTCCCGCCACAAAGGGGAAAGCACAGTGCCTGGCAGGCCTCTGATACTCCATATCCAGGAACGCTGCTCTGGTCCATAAATCAGACGACACCAACCACTGCCAGCTTCATTGGGAACCAGACGGCAGCACAAGCAACCCTGCCACTCGGACCCCACGACCCGGAAGATCTTATAGTATTCGAAGTGCTGGTGGTGGGAGGGGGTCTCTAAGGAGCATCTGCCGAACCCCAGCGAGAGAATCACAGTTCAGGAGGCTCCCGGGACTCTGCGGCAAGGCCACGCCATCTGCGACAGAGAAGTAGGTGCTTTTCGAAAAATGAATCCTGCTGTGCCACCGGACCCCGATAGAGATGGAACACCCAGCCATAGCTTAAGAAGTGGCCAGGTGTCCAGGACTGCCCAGAACAAGCTGGGTCTGTCAGACCCACCAAGACATAAGGCTGGGCGTGCCCTGAAGCTGTCCATCCTACGACAGAAGGGGTGCCTCTGGGATGGATTATGAGCAGGGCCAGAGGGTGCACGCAAGCTACACAAGCAGGTGGCCCAGGACCCCCATCGTGCAACAGGGCTGCACTTGCCCCCTTCCTCAATGCACACCTGTGGCTGTATGAGAGACCCCTCACAAATCCTCCCAAAAGGCAGAGTTTCAAGTAGAGCGTCTGGCCATCGACTGTGTGGGAGGAGAAGTGGTATAGATTAGACTATATACAGACTCGTGGGCAGTGCTGAATGGCCTGGCTGGGTGGACAAGGATTTGTAAAGAAACAAACTTAAGATGGGGCACAGGTGGTCTGGGGTGGAGGCAGGTAGATGGATAGATGGGAGTGTGGTCCAGGTGTGAAGGTCTGTGTGCCAGCAGACAGCACCCGTCACCAGCCACCCCCGTGTGGCGTAACCCCAATGGGAGAGATAGAGGCTTCCCACGGGCTCCTCTGGGGTTCCTGCCATGCCCTCCTTCTCAATTGTAATGGTAAATGGATACGTGCAGGAACCTTAGCCTGAGAGAGTCATGGTGACTGGGGTCCCAGGCCTTCATGCCACCAGGTGAGCCCCGAGACCAGCAGACGTTCCAGCCGAGGGGAGAGGAATCTGACTGAGGTCAAGGCCGGGGGACCCCCACCAAGACCATGGGTTGCACCTGGAGACTGGCTTCAGTTCATCCACTAACCTTGCTCTTCTAAGCCCCCCCAAAAAGATGGTTACCAGAATCCTGAAGGAGCCACTCCCCAGGGGTATAGAAAGGAGGGAACTACAAGGGTAGGATGGGCTGGACGTGGAGGTGCAGCGCCCAGATCCCCCTGAACAAAGGACATGAGGCCTCCAGCTGTCACCCCTTCATGGGGCACCCGCACCCGGCTGCAGAGACCAGCCTGAGCCAAGAGCTCCCCCTTCTCAGAGCAGCCCGCAGCAAGCGACAGATGTGGGCAGGAGTGTGAAGGCCCAGCCTGGGCCATGTAGAGGGCAGGGCCGGCTGGGGTTCTGTGAAGCCTGCATCCTGGCTGGACTTCCTCCTCTGCCCAGTCCTGCTGCCTCCCCCGCCCTCCCACAGGTATTTATCCCTAATCAACGCCCTGCCCGTCAACCTCCAGCTCAGTGTCTGCTTCCTGAGGGGCCACCCTGCACAGAACGGCAGATGGGAACCCTACCTGAGCAGCTACACTTTGACCAGTTTTGGATCTCGGGGTGCTGTCTTACTCCATTAGGGCTTCTATGACAAAAAAACCCACAGACTGGGTGGCTTACACACATTTATTTCTCACAGTTCTGGAGACTGAGACATCCAAGGTCAAGGTGTCAACAGATTCAGCATCTGCTGAGGGCCCACTGCCTGGTTCACAGACGGCTGCCTTCTTGCTGTGTCCTCAAGCGACGGAAGGGGCAGGACAGTGCTCTGGGGCCTTTTCTGTAAAGACACTAATCCCATTTGCCTCCCAGACACCCCACTTCCTAATACCGTCACACTGGGCATGAGGGCTTCAATGCATGGATTTGGGGGGACACAAACATCAGTCCTATTGCAGGTGCTGTGTTAAGCTGCCTTTTTCAAAGGGATCCACGGCTGAATATTAGAAAGCTACGAAAGCCGTTGCATTGCACAGCTCTTTCTTCTAAATGCAGCATTCCCAAAGAGAGCTGAAAAGAAGCAAGAAGAGGATGAAAAACATGGCAAAAACCAGATGGAGAAGAAGAGGAAGACGTCTGGGTCCCTCAGTCCAGCACGAGGTCCTGGGTGGTGCCCAGTTTCCTCTCTGCCCTTCCTCCCACCTTGTCTCACACACACACACACACACACACACACACACACACACACACACACACACACTTTCTCTTTTTTTTGGCTGCACCGAGTGGCTTGCGGGTTCTTAGTTCCCCAGCCAGGGATTGAACCTGTGCCCCATGCAGTTGGAAGTGCGGAGCCCTCACCCCTGGACCGCCAGGGAACTCCCACACACAAACTTTCGGCATTCCACTAGACTGGAGCCCCTTGGGGCAGGGACGGTGCCCATTTCTCTGCGTAGCACAGGTGGGGCTCAGGCAGGGCACGTGGCATCTGCTCAGTACATGTTTGTTGAGTGATGTGTAAGGGCTCTTAGGTGGTTTGTGCACGAGCATCGTTTAGCTCGTAGGTCCACCTTTATTTCTATCGCTCTAGCTATAGAATAAGTCTTGAAGTCAGGTAAAATGCTTTCTCCTACTTTATTCTTCGTTTTCGAAATTACTGTTGATATTCTAGTTCTTTTGCTTTTTCATATAAATTTTTGAATAATCTTGCCTATATCTACAAAATTCTTGTTGCAATTTCCATAGGAGTTGTGTTAAACCTCTTTATCAATTCAGGGAGAATTCACCTCTTTACTATGTTGTCTGCCAGCATGAACACAGCCTGTCTCTCCATTTATTTAGATCATCTTTGATTTATTCCATCAGTACTTTGTAGCTTTCAGCATACAATTCTTTACAAGTTTTGATAGATTTACCAAGTATTTTTCTGAGCATTTATAAATGGTATTGTATTTTTGTGTTTCTATTTCCATGTGTTTATTACTAGGTTATAGAAATGCAATTGATTTTTGTATGTTTATCTTGTCTCCTATGACTTTATTGAGCTCACTTACTGGTTCTAGAAGTTTTACTGTAGATTTCCTGAAATTTTCTATGTAAACCATGATGTCATCTGCAGATATGCTTATTTTGATTATTCCCTTCTATTTATAGTACATGATCCTAATTTTCCATTTATAATGATAGTGCAATGTTTTTATGCACACCTCTATATATAAAGCAGATAACCAACAAGAATCTACTGTATAGCACAGGGAACTATACTCAATATTTTGTAATAACCTGTAAGGGAAAAGAATCTGAAAAAAGAAAAAATATATATATAAATATATTTATAAATATATTTATATATATATAAATTGAATATATATATATATAGCTGAATCACTTTGCTATACACCTGAAACTAACACGACATTGTAAATCAACTATAGTTCAATAAAAACATTTCTAAATAGTGTAATGTTTCCATTTTAAACAAATTTATATAGAAAAAAGTGAATTGGTTTAAATAAAAATATTAAATAGTCATAGAGGAAGTGCACAGATAGGGCAAAAATTGTGATGTGTGACATGGCTTGAGAAACCCTGTTTTATAGCACATAACGCTCACACGAACTCTGCCAGGCAGGTTTACATGAGGAAATGGAGGCTAAGAGAGAAGAAGCAAGTCGTCTAGGATCACACAGAAAGCAAGAGTCGGGGATGGGCTGCTCCGTCTCCTCCCTGGCCGTGGAAGGAAAAAAGGGGTGGAGTATCAGGGGTGGACCAGGAGGGCTAGGAGGGAGCATATAGGAAGAGAAGATGTTATTATTGCTGGTGTTAGTTGGGTGTGGGCCTTAAATTTATGGCACTAACTCCTAAAAAACCCAGGAGTTGGCCAGTGAGGCCAGCTGTAGGTAAAGACGCTGAAAGAAGTCTTTCACAAGCAGTTGCAGAATCCAGAGGGTCTTCACCAGCGTATCTGCTGCACCAAAGCCCTTCTAGACACTCACCCTCGCTCCTCTCTCCATTGGCCATCCCAGTTAACTTTGACACCAACAGCCTTATCAGATCTAAGAAAAATCTCTCCCTCCAGCTAGATGATTCATGACATCACTCCCCTCCGGGGAAGCTGGTAATATGACCTTCCATTTGATGAAGGAGGAGGATTCACTTTGATGGTCTGGCCCCTGCTAATGTGTGTTTAGACAGAGCAGGACGATCAATATTGAAGAGAGGATGCTGATTTGACTCACCGGAGTTGAGGTAAGGACGCTGCCTCCCCATCCATTTTTATAAATCACTTTAAGGGCCTATCGATCTTTCCCTGGGCACCAAGGGGCACGAACCCCTGGGGCAGCAGCCTGTCAGGCCCCTTAACCCTTTCTGATGTCCCCGCTGCTGGCAGGAGCCATCAGCTAGTAACCTGCCCTGGGACAGCAGCTGGCTTGAGACTGGGGCTGAGATGCCCCCTTCTGGGCCCAAAGCCTAGCTGAACCAATTCCCAAGTGTTGCTTTCAAAGCACGTGGGAAATAAGGAAGTGCCCTTCACCCCCCCACACACACATGCATACACACATGCACATTCACGAATGCACACACACTTACACACACCCTTTCAGACACACATACAGAGACCCGTGTAAACCTGGATACCAAGCTAAAACAAAGGCATGAAGCTTCTAGGCAAGCACTAGGCCTGTAACCGTTCCTGAACACCAAAAACAAGGACCATTCAGCGTCTCTCCAAATGGATTCATTTTGACCTGATTCCACCCCTTGGGAAGATGGGAGAAGGAGGCGTAATGGATTTTGCTCTGGGCCACCCCAAATTTCAGGGACAACTTTCGCATGGCTCACCCCTGCCTCTGCCCAGAGATGTCACCCGTACACCTAACGGTTCTCAGCCGAAACGCTACCGAGCACAGGCGCACCATGGGGATAGCTCTGGAGATGTCCCAAGTTGTTATTGAAAATAATAATTTACAAGAGGATTGGGGGGTATTTTTATAACTTAGAGCAGAATTCGTCCCTGGAGTAGCCTCACTACCCAGTATTTGAATCCCAAGCTGCTTTCTTGATTTGGGAATTGCTCACCCCCGTGGCCTGACATCTCTCTATCATGACCACGCCCCGTGGTCCTTCATCACTTCAGTGAGAATTGTAGCATCAGTGGGGTTGGGCTCTGCATAGGACCGTGGAGGGATGGGGTCCAACGAGCAACTGGGGTGCGGGTGTGGGTGCTGGAAGGTTAGTGCTGCAGCAAGGGGGCCCCTACGGAGAGCTTCCATCGTCCTCAGTGAAGGCCGATCTTGGGTGGCCTCTGAGAGGTCCTCTGCTGGCCCTACCATGGCCCAGTGGACACTTCTCAGGGGTCAGGGTCAAGGGTGCTCCAGGGAAGAGGAAGCAGGTGGTGGGCGGTAGGGGGAGTGGTGACATGCTCTGCCCTCGCACTAACCTTGAAGATGTCTCCATCTTTACCTAAATCGTAAGCAGCTCCACCACTTTTATGGAACTGAAACCAAAACTTCCAACACGAAGAGAATCAGATACTGCTACTTCCATAGGAAAGAGAAGCGGGGAGTGAAAGGAGGGAGGTTCTTGCCTGCCACCCCCTCCACTTCTCAGCCCCTTTGCCCCTCACTGCTCCTCCCGCTCCGTTCTCGGCCCCTCCAGGCCACCCTCTCCAATGTGACAAATGGGATGGTCTTCCCAAGGCACCAAGAGACCATGTCACCTTCCCACTTTAAAAGCTCAGTCTCCACCACTAAGAGGAAAAATTCAGCCCTCTTTCGCTAGCTTTCAAGATCCTTTAGAGTCTGGCCCCGGGGTGGGGGGGTTTCTCCACCACAGACCCCACCCTTCCCAAATACGGCATCCCACAGGGCCCCCGCGGGTGCTCTCCCCACCTCCTCGCATTCCTTCACGTTCCTGCAATCATCACCACCCAATTCAGGTGGAGTAACGGAGGTCCAAAGAGGCTGCGTTGTCCTCCGAGGTCACACACTCGTAAGCCGAAGAAGACCGCAGCTTTTCCGCCCGGGGGGAAAGGGGCAGATGTTCAGGGCTTGATGCATTTTCTCTGCCCCCTTGCAACCAGGGCGGGGCAGAGGCAGCAACGCCCGAGGGTCCCAGGCAGCTCCGGTTCCTCCCCAGCTTCCCCCTCTTCCCACTGGGCGTCCTCTGATGGGTCCCTGAACCTCTCTGGGCTCTTAATCTGTAAAGTGGAGCTAAAAGCACAGCCTGGGATGACTAGCAAGATTACTCTGGTGGACAAATGTCAATTCCAGGATCCCTTGTTAAATGTGTAGTGACCACCAATAACCTCATCCCGTCAGCCAGATGTCACCACTTGGGAGGTGGGAGGAAAGTGTGCAGGGGCTTGATCTGAGCCACCCCAGATTTCAGGGAGAGCTCTGATCTGGAAGCCCCTGGGACATCCTTGAGTCTCCACCCCGTAGGATTAGAAAAAAAAAAAAAAAAAGAAACTGCTACCGTGTTCACAGCAGCATTCTTCACACTAGCCAAAATGTGGAAGCAACGCAAGTGTCCATCCTTGAGTCTCCACGCCACTACGTGCATGCCTGCTGGAAACCAGGAGATCTGTGATCAACGCGTGGGCCGGGGAGATGAGAGTGAAGGATGAGGCTGAGAAAGAGCTGAGAAACACCGCTGTGGGCCACGTTCTCGCAGAGGAGTGCTGATCTGGACAGTCATTTGCTTATAGGAGAATCTACCCGTACCTTGCTGTGTGACATGGGTGAGTTCCTGAACTTCTCTGAACCTCAGTTCCTACAGCTATACAACCAGTACATTGAGCTAACCTCTTAGATCTTTCCAGGCATTAAAAGTCCATGAAGTATCCCCTCCTCTCCCCAACACTGCCATGAGACACCCTGGGGCATGTCATTGCTCCAATTTTCAACGTGGGCAAACATTTTCACCTGAGACTCCGTGCAACACATTGTTCCCAAGTTTGCAGAATGAGGGAGGGGTTGGGCCAGGAGCAGAACCGGCTCCATCTGCCTCCAGGGTGGTGCCCGGCCACGGCCCCAGGGAGCCCTGTCCTCCCTCTCTGCAGGCACTGGCCTGAACCGGCTGGCTGGGCCCCCAAGCCTCCCATGCTGGTGGGATGGCCGCCAGACACAGCCCGTGTGTCCTCCACGGCAGCGGCCCTTGCCAAGCGGCCCTGCCCAGACCGCACGAGGAGCTGGCCGCAGCCTGCCAGCCTGTTTCTCATTTAGAGCGAACCCCGGCTGCAGCCCAGACATTCCAGAGGGGACATCCAGACGCCAATCCTGCCCAGGGCTTGGGAAACCGGGCTGCAGGCAGCCCCGTGGTCAGAACGCATCACAATGTTTTTCCCTTCCCTGTCGGCATTTTTTAAGTTCCTTAATCCCTCCAGGAGTCTGGTCCACTCTTTGGGGGTGCTGACCTTGGCATTCGAGGCCCCCAGGGCCAATACTGAAAATGACGAGTCAGACCAGGCTGGACTCCTCTTGTGTCCCGTGCTCTCCTGGGTCAGCCCTCCTCTGCATCTGTGCTCAGGCTGGTCTCCAACCTCCTGAGACAGGCTTACCTCCAGCTGGGAGTCCAGAATCTTCCAGGGAGAGGAGGCCCTGGAACAATAGAATTGCCATTAATTACATGTCAGCTGCGGGCTGAAGAGAGGTCCCCTCACCCCATCCCGGGATGGTGCAGGTGGAATGGCTCTAGCTGTCCCTGGAAGAGTCCTACCCTTCAAAAAGCCTTGAGTGAGTTAATTATAGATGGCCTCCTAATGACGGCAGTAGCGCTCCTGAATTCCACCAAAGTGACAATTTGCCATCAACATAGAGACGGCTGCCCGTGCTGCTGGCCAGCCGGACATCTGGGCGAGAGGCCCCTCCTTCTCCTGCCGCCTCCTCCACCTCCTGCCCAGCTCCTGGATTATCCCTGCTTGGCTTGTTAGTCAAAATAAATTCTTTCTCCTGTGAGGGCTGCCATGTCAGCCCCAAAGGTAAGGCTTTTTCCTTTTTCCCTTATCTTTTTCTAACTCTGATTTATAAACCCCCTGATAATGGGACCAGGAGATTTAAAAAAAGAAAAAGGGGGCTTCCCTGGAGGTGCAGTGGTTGAGAGTCCGCCTGCCGATGCGGGGGACGCGGGTTCGTGCCCCGGTCCGGGAAGATCCCACGTGCTGCGGAGCGGCTGGGCCCGTGAGCCATGGCCGCTGAGTCTGCGCGTCCGGAGCCTGTGCGCCGCAACGGGAGAGGCCACAGCAGTGAGAGTCCCGCCTACCGCAAAAAAACAAACAAACAAACAAAAAAACCAGTTCCCATAGTATAGTGGGTCCTCAAAAACTCATAGAATCCAGTGATTCCACTTCTGGGTATGCACCCAGAGGAGCTGAAAGCAGGGACTCAAATAGATATTCGTGCATCGTGTTCACAGCAGCATTCTTCACACTAGCCAAAATGTGGAAGCAACCCAAGTGTCCGTTGACAGATGAATGGTCTATTCATACAATGGAATATTATTCAGCCTTAAAAAGGAACGAAATTCTGAACATGCTGCAGCATGGATGAAACATGAAGACATCATGCTAAATGAAATAATCCAGTCACAAAAAAACAAATACTGTAGGATTCCACTTATATGAGGTACCCAGAGCAGTCAGATTTGTAGACAGAAAGCAGACGGTGGGTACCAGGGGCTGGAGGGAGGAGGGGAGGGGATTGAGCCCACTTGGGTCCTACATCCCTGCAGCCTGTGGTTTGGTGGGGGGTGGGGGGTTCCAGTGCTCCGACTGGCCGGGACTGGGTCCCGTGCCCACCCTCGGAGCTGGGGGTGGGGTCGGCCTCGGTCAACCCCCCTGGCCCAGAGGCAGTTAAGGGGAAGGGCAGCTGGGCTGATGAGAGCATATCCACTTCCCTGGGCCAGTTTGGTGTACTCCCAGGATGCTCTGCGTGTGGGGAAGGGGGGGGTGACTGAAGGGGGGCCATGACCTATGGCCCGGCCTCCTATACCGCCTGCCCCTGCATCTCTCCCGGCTGCCTCGCCCACGGGGCAGTCTCAGGGAGGGGGGTTATGTCATCCTTTATGTACTGAGTGTGTCTTTCCATCCTGCAGAGAGGTACAGAAACGGACGCTCAGAATGAAACCTTGCCAGCTTCCCCTCACTGGTGTCCCCGTGTCAGAGTGTGCTAGCTGCTGTAACACATGACCTCAAAACCTCAGTGGATTAACACAGTGAAGGCTTATTTCTGATTCACATCCAGTCCACTGACGGGAAGGGGGCCTGGCCCGGCTCCAAGCAGCTATCTGCATTCCATCCATCAGGCGGACCCATCACCTCCTCCCCCTGCCCTGGGCCTCAGAGTGTACGCTGGGGTCTGGGGTCTGTCTGCCCCCAGTGAACAAGGAGGAGACACGAGACACACCTGCTCAACCCAGAAGAGGCAGTCACATCTGCTCATCCACCACTAGTGAGAGCCTGGCCCGGGAAGGAGGACCGTCTGTCCTACCTACACCTCCCTGCTCCTTCAACGCTTGCCCTGCCCCCCAGGGCAAAGCCCTCTGTCCTCACAGCTGGACTTGGTCTTTGCCTCTTCCCCACTCGCCTTCCCAGCCTCCCCAACTCACCTACGGTTTCAACGTGATGGTCTGGAGGGCTTTGGCTGTCCCTAAAGGCCTGGCATGATTTGACCTCTAACCCCCAGAACTGCAGGGCTGGTACCTGACCCGCCCGCTTTTGGAAAGGTGTGAGGGTGGAAGGGGAGAGGGCTGGGGAAGGACCAGCGGAAGGAAGGACGGATGCCGAATAAATAATGCCCGCAGCACCTGGGGTGCCTGCTGTTACCCTGCTGGCCTCTGTCCCCTCCCCTCCCCTCCCCCACCTCCTCCTCCACCTCCTCTTTCCAACACTGCCCAGTCAGGACCCTCAAATGGGGACCCAGAAGATACTTACACAACGTGTGGATAATCCAGCTCATTTTGCAGACAGACTGTTAAGTGGGTTACAGCGGTGGGCCCAGACTTGGGGTCCCCTCGCTGCCCTGGGCCCGCCCCCTGGACCAGTTCCCAAGCCCTGGTCCAGGAGAGGAGGGACACAGATAGGAAAGAACCTGCATTCACGGATCGCCTGCTAGGCACCCAAGCCTGTGAAAGTTGTGTTTTGCACCATCTCACTCAGTTTCCGATTCGACGTGACAGGTAACACGGCAGGTCCCTCTGGAGAAGGGAGACATTTAGGTTCAGAGAGGTGAAGAGGGCAGTCGGCTAGCTGTGAGGACAGGGGCAGAGCCAGAGGGAGTCCAGAGCTGCTGTCACTCCCCCCACCCCCCCGTCCCTGCTGTGGATCCAGGAGCACCAACGGCCCTGGACACTAGCTCCAGAGAGCACGCGAGCTGGGCTCATGCAGAGAAAAGCAGGGGAAGGCGGGATGAGAGCCCATCACACAAAGGCTCAGCCTCCAAGAGAGAGGAAAAGGAGAGAAAAAAGAGAAAGCAACGTGGCTACAGCAGAGGCACTGTGAAAGAATAGCTAATGCCACTAGTTAAAAACCCATTTCACGGGCTTCCCTGGTGGCGCAGCAGTTGAGAATCTGCCTGCCAATGCAGGGGACACGGGTTCGAGCCCTGGTCTGGGAGGATCCCACATGCCGCGGAGCAACTGGGCCCGTGAGCCACAACTACTGAGCCTGCGCGTCTGGAGCCTGTGCTCCGCAACAAGAGAGGCCGCGATAGTGAGAGGCCCGCGCACCGCGATGAAGAGTGGCCCCCGCTCGCCGCAACTAGAGAAAGCCCTCGCACAGAAACGAAGACCCAACGCAGCCATAAATAAATAAATTAATTAATAAACTCCTACCCCCAACATCTTCTTAAAAAAAAAAAAAACACCCATTTCCCTGTAAACGTGAATACACCTACTAAAGGTCAAGCCCGTCGGCTGGAGCTGCCACCTCGTGATTTGCACACCTCCCCTCGTTACTCATACAGACTCAGTGGCCTCAGAGGCTCCATAATAATACCTTTCCCAAAACACTCCAGATGAACATTTCTGTTTGAAACTTAAGGAGAATTCTAGGAAGGCTGCAACACATTATATAAGAGGCCAATGATCAGAGGCAAAGCCTTGGCTTCTGCCACCCTCCACCCAGGGCTGAGGCTCTGGTGCCAGGACAAAGCCTGCGGGACGTGGCCACGTGCGGTCAGCGGCAGGAAGGACACGCGAGCAACGTGGCCTGGACTTGAACTGAGGGATTCTGCTCACCCCCTGAGGCCTCCAGGCTGCCTGTGGGAGCTCCAGCCTTCCCTCTGCGGCCACCCAGGTGGTATCCGAGAGCCCGACCCCGCCAGCAGGCGGGCACGTGCCCCCGCTCTGATTCCAGCCCCGAAACTGCTTCAATAAGAGCAGAAAGGGCTCCTGCCTCGGGAAGACAGAGCCTGAAAACTAAAGGCTGCGCTTTGGCTCAAACTGACCTCCTTTTCCCAGGCCTGGGGTGTTCATCACCACGGTTTCTTTCATTTCTCTCAGAGGCTGTGAAGGAAGGTGGTGTAACCGAATCCACCGCACCTCCGGGTTTGTTGAGGGCTCCGTCACTGCTCACCATGGCCGTCACACTGACCCGCATGGGGCTCGCTGGTCTGCAGCCCCTCCCCTCCCATCCAAGTGAGGTCGGGGTGACAGAGAGCCTTCTAAAATCCAGATCTGACCACGTGACACCCCAGCTACAAACACCACCATACTTGCTCAGCCAGGTTCTTCAGCCAAGAACCTAACACCCCACAAATGCTGGCCCTTCCTGACCTTCACTGACTCTCAGCTCTCCTCCCTGTTCTGGCCGGACTGAGTGACTCCTGGCTCCTTCCTTATACCTCAGGGCCTTTTCACATGCTATCTCATGGACAACCTCCCCACCCCACCCCTCGGCCTTCCTCCTTCTCTGCCTAACTCCTCCTCCATCCTTCAGGCAGACTCTCCCCCAGGAAACCTCTGCTGATCTCCCACACACCGCCCCCCCCAGGCTGGCTCTGTGCCCCTTGCAACCTCCGTGATGACCTCTGCCTTAGCACTGCCTGGTTCTGAGCCTGTCTCTCCCACCAGGCTGGCAGGTTCTTAGGGCCGGGACTGGACCCAAGTCATCTCTGTGTCGCCAGCACCTGGCACAGGCCTGGCACATAGTAGGTGCCCAAGAAAGATGCATTGAATAAATGAACTGTGCTGAACTAGATACACCAGCCTCCTGAATGGTTGAAGGCTAATGGGGGAGGGGATTCGTCAGCTTGGCCAGGCAGGGCTCCATTTCCCACAATTCACTCCCTGAAGGCTTCCAGGAGGAGGGGCCACAAGACACATCTTCATGCGACACGTGGAGGTCAGAGGGGACGCAGCAGTCTGGGGCAGGGGCAGGCATTCTGCAGCCCACATATGTTATCTGGCCTCCACGTGGGGCAGCGGGTGGGCCTGCGCCGGCTCCAGTCCCCACACGATCGTTCAGCTCTCCAGCTCCTGGGCCGTGTCTGCTTCGTGACAAAGGGCACCTGTTTCTCCAGGCAGGACACCCTGGAGAACATCCCCAGGACTGGAGGCAGCAAAACGGGTGCTGCTGCCCCCCCATCCCGGGGTCTTCTGCACGGCTGGGATCCCATCTTGCTGCTGGCCACCCTGCTTCTCACCTCACTGCCCTCTACCCTCCCAGCTATCTGCTGAGCAGCCCGGAAGCTCCAGCACAGGAAGTGAAGCCAACAGATGCACAGAGACTGCTTACCTAGCCCCCAGACTCGTGTGAGCTCAAGTCCCTGCGTCAGGGGCTTTCATACCTATACTCACATACCTGCCTCTCCGCGCCAACCCCAACTGATACAGGAGACAGGCCCCCTACCGGCTCAACAATTAGACTCAAACAAACAAACGCTCAGATGCTGGGAAAGCCAAAGCAGCATGGACCAGGGATGCGAGGGAAAGTGACCAAGAGGAGTGACTCTGAGCTCAGCCTTGAAAGGCAGGAGCATCCAATGGAGGAGGTGAAGGCTGCTTCCCAGCTGAGGAAGGAGACCCAAGTGAGGACCGGTGGTCCTGCCAGGCCCCGTTGGGAACCAGCCCTCCACCCAAGGGTCCCCGTCCCCATCTTCTGCTCCCAGGCCTGAGGGGTGATGCCATCCCAGACCTGGCGGTTTGGCCTTCACCCAAGCCCATGGTCCCCATCATTTGAGAATGAAGGTCAATCACAGGATAAAAATGCTTTGAGCCAAACATCAAATTGGGGAGTTAAGGGCTGGCATTTTTTATGGAGAAGACGGCCAGGTCCAGGGTGGTACAGGAGGTGGGGTTTGGCCACATCGGAGAGCAGAGTGGAGCTCTGCCTTGCTTCTAGAAGAGCACAGGGAGATGGCCAGCCCATGGTGTTCCTCCTACTCAGCAGGGCTGTCCAGAGATAGTGATGTGGCCACAGCTGCATGAGGATCTGTGATGCTACAAACGGTCCTTAGTGGCCTGGGAAGTGCCTCTGGGCCTCTCTGCGGGCCTAAAAGCAGCTGGGAGACCCTTGGGAAGGCAAGGAATCTTCCAGGGACCACAAGGAATCAGGAGGTCTCAGACCCGCCAGCGTAGATAGGTGGACCATGCACATTCCCCTCCATGAACCCCTTAGGATGTACACTCAACCCCAGGGTGAGGGGTCACCCTAAATTAACTGGGTTACATTTCTGTCATTTGGAATTAAGTCCGGTCATGAAACCCTCAAGGAGGCCCCTGGCACACCCCTAGTTAGATGCCTGAGATTTGCACAGACAGACCTCCAGGTTCCTATTTCGAAACGACCCCCATGCATTCACCAGCATTAGAAATGCAGCCACCTCCAGGAGGGCCAACAGCGGTGGGGGAAGGATTTTCAGTAGCAGTGGAAAAAGCCAGGGCAGGATTTAAAACTAACCAGCAAAACCAACTGGAAACAGCAGGCGAACTCTCTGTGAATGTTGGTTTCAAACGCACCCCATCCATAATTACTCGTTTGGAAAGTCACGATTCTCCTGCCAAAATCGGACCTCCCTTCACTGATGAAACCCCGTTCACACCACTCCCTCTTTGCTCTGCAAAAATGAATTTCACTCAAAAGAGAAATTAGAAAAATAATTGATGTAATAACCATAACCTTGAAAATACTTCTGCCAGAATTTAAGAGCAGAAGGGAAAGGAGGCCCAAAATAAAGGCATGGCGCTGAAAATTGAAAACATAAATTAGTTCTAAGCACTGACTGCACCCACGTCTCCACAAACTCTCTGAAGGTGAACAGGAGTGATCCCTGCTCCACAACTCAGGCAGCAGGACCAAACGCTGCTTCAGAAAGCCCAGTCCTCAGACCTCAGCGGCCACAGCTGGAGAGAAAGGACAAGCTGGTCCTGCCTCCCATTTGTACAGATGGGGAAACTGAGGTGGAAGCTCAAAGCATCTCTGTACAATTCACCATACTCCCTTTTTGCTGTTTCAGTGATGATGAAGGCCCAAGCCAAAGTGATTCTGCATCAGCCTGAGTTTCTGAGAAACCATGAAAAACAGAGCCTTCCCACTGACCAGTATTAGACAAGTAGCTAGAGCCAAAATTAAGTCTTTGTTGTATTTAAGCCACTGCGTGTGGGGGCTGTTTGTTACTGCAGCATAACCTATCTCATTCTGACTGATGCACACTTTTGTGGAGATGACACAGATTCATTGCTCTGGTTTTTCTTAGTAAAGTCCACAATGGCAGGATTCACATTTCATTTTGGCTATCATGACACCCAATGCCTAGCACATAGTTGGGCTCAGAAGACTTTTATTGAAGAAATGTATAAACAAAGACTCAATGGATAACCAACAAGGACGTACTGTATAGTACAGGGAGCTATACTCAATATTTTGTAATAACCTATAAGGGAAAACAATCTGGAAAAGAATATATATATATATATATATATATATATATATATATATAAAACTGAATCACTTTGCTGTATACCTAAAACAAACACAAGATTGTAAATCAACTATACTTCAATTTAAAAAACAAAAAGACTCAGTGGATAATAAGCCAAAAAAAAAACAAGACGATGTAAACTGACGTTTCCTGAATCAGCAAGAAAAATCTGACACGTGCAGAAAATGACGGTCCACGCTTTAGGGATAGATGAACGTGGCACACAGGCTCTTAATTCTAACCAAAACCCACCTAAGTAATGATTAGCTATTGCCTTCTAAAGGGAAGGCAAAGAGATCCAGACCACTTGGCGAAATCGCCCAAGGTCACAGCTGGCATCTGACCAGCCAGGGCTGGTCGCCTGCCTGCCCAGCCACTCACCTTCCAAGGCAGGAGTCCCAGGGTGAAGCCTTGGCCCTCGTTGTTCACCTGTCCCTCTCTGTCAGACCTGCACAGGTGAAAGCTCAAAGATGAAGTGAGCAAACACGTGTCAAATGTCAGTCTCGTGTCAGCCTTCAGACGCCTTTTTTGAGAATACGGAGCCTGCGGAAGTCAGGGAGTCTCTGGCCCAGAAAGAACACCGAGCTGCCTCCCAGAGGTCCTGCATATTCTCTTGCTGCGGCCTCCATTTCTCCTATTGGTATAGCAGACACACTGGACAAAACAAAGTCAGCCCTAGGACCCGTTCCAGCTCTAAAGTTCTCCAGTTCCTGTGAACATACCTCTGACTGATGCAGGAAAGTCAAACCCTTTTAAGAAAATCGCTAAAGCCCTAAAATTACATGGAAGCCTTTTGAGATCCCTGAAAGAAAGGCATTTGCTAAATCCCCTCTATTATTTCCAAAGGATATTTTCTATTATTATTATTTACCAAAGGAATTTCTGGACAGAGTTTAAGTGCCCCAGAGCCTACAAAAGAATCATCTCTTCGCAACATAACAAAAGAATCTGAATATTCTTGGCTGTTGACTTTTTTCTCTGAAACATGCTCTCCACTGAACAAAGGATTTTCTTTCTTTTTTTCTCCAATTTGTCCAAGTTTAAGTGAAACACACACGTACAGAAAACCTCATTATGATTACCAAGCTAGAAAGTTTCTTACATCAGCAAGTAGCCTAAGAACACGTTCCTAATAGTGGAGAGATTCTCATTTCAAACATGGGCAGCGTCTCCCACAATCCTGGGGACTGTTTATCAGGAACAAGACAAAAATGGTATCTATTTATTTAGACCTGTGAGCCAGACTTTGTGCCAAGACCTTACATGCACGAGTTCATTTAAAGCCCTGCATAACCCAGTGAAATGAGGTTTCGTCTATGCTGGCCTGAGATCACGAAGCTGGTAGGAGCTGGAATTGGGATTTGAACTTGGGTCCACACAGATTCTCAAGTCCTTGCTTTTAAGCATCACACCACGTCCTCTCCCAGGCGCTACTTCATTTAACCCTCATCCTCCAGCCCACAAGGCAAGCTTCGGAGCCCCGCTGTACAAACAGGAAAACTGAGGACGAGCTGGATCAAGTCGTTGCTGGAAGGACACACAGGGTGAGCGTCGGCTGGTGAAGCCCGAGGTTCTAACCGGTCCACCAAACCGAATTGCGTTTTCCCTCCTTCCACAGTACTTCCGAGCGATGCAGGCGTCAAGGCTCATGTTCCCCTGGTTTGGTCCGAGCTTGTGGTCCAATGCGCCGCTCGCGCCAACTCCCCAAATTTCCAAGTCTTAAGTCAGTGAAAGAACAGAGGGTTCTTTGCGGTGCCAGCGAGCATGTGTGGCCAAAGGGTAGTTTCAATCCCAAAGCGAGGGCAGAAAGCTCTGCCTTCGGTGGGCATCGCAGCGATGCCTCCTCGCGTCCAGGGACCGGGGCCCAGGCAGTCGTTCCGCTGCGGGCAGCTGTTTGCAAAGGTTAGTAACTCAGCCCATAAAAATGTGCGGCGGGTTGCAACTTGGCACCGTCTCCCTCAGACGGGGAGAGGAGCTGTCGTTTGCAAAATATGGTTCAAATAATCTCATCTCCTCCGCTCCCCCCACTTTTTTTTTCTTTCCTTCCTTAGTTTTAAGAGTGTAAGAAACATAGAAGTTTTGTGGTTTCGCACTGGTCTTTTTATGGTTCGAAAGACTCCAAAATACAGTTGATTAAAAAAATGCTTCTGCATAAAGCCGGCCATTGTGCGGGCATTTTCAAGCATGCCAGCCCGCGCTGGGCCTTCGGGGACTTGGATGTTCTTCGTTGGCTTAAAGAAACCGTTTTGTTCTCAAACAAAAGAGACATCCTGACTCAACAACTGTTTGTGTCTTGACCTCTGCACTCAAATCCCAAATCTGCTCACAAAAAGGAACTTGATACAAGAGAATAAACACGGACCTTGGATCCAGCCAAGAAAACCTAACGCTTGGCTCTGCCTCTTCTCTGCTCTGGGGCTCTGGGGACCTTAGGAACCTCAGAGGAGCCCCGCGTTCCTCGTCCCTATAACAGGCACAGTTAGTTGTACCTGTAGGGTTGTTGAGAGACTTGACATAATATAGGTTAAACATATAGTCAATCATTTCTTTTTTTTTTAACATCTTTATTGGAGTATAATTGCTTTACAATGGTGTGTTCGTTTCTGCTGTACAACAAAGTGAATCAGTTATACATATACATGTGTTCCCATATCTCTTCCCTCTTGCGTCTCCCTCCCACCCCCCCATCCCACCCCTCTCAGTGGTCACAAAGCACCGAGCTGATCTCCCTGGGCTATGCGGCTGCTTCCCACTAGCTATCTGTTTTACGTTTGGTAGTGTGTATATGTCCCTGCCACTCTCTCACTTCGTCCCAGCTTCCCCTTCCCCCTCCCCGTGTGTCCTCAAGTCCATTCTCTACGTCTGTGTCTTTATTCCTGTCCTGCACCCAGTTTTTGCAGAACCTCTTTTTTTTTTTTTAGATTCCATATATATGTGTTAGCATACAGAATTTGTTTTTCTCTTTCTGACTTACTTCACTCTGTATGACAGACTCTAGGTCCATCCACCTCACTACAAATAACTCAATTTCGTTTCTTTTTATGGCTGAGTAATATTCCATTGTATATATGTGCGTCATCTTCTTTATCCATTCATCTGTTGATGGACACTTAGGTTGCTTCCATGTCCTGCCTGTTGTAAATAGAGCTGCAGTGAACATTGTGGTACATGACTCTTTTTGAGTTACGGTTTTCTCAGGGTATATGCCCAGTAGTGGGATTGCTGGGTCACATGGTAGTTCTATTTTTAGTTTTTTAAGGAACTTCCATACTGTTCTCCACAGTGGCTGTATCAATTTACATTCCCACCAGCAGTGCAAGAGTGTTCCCTTTTCTCCACACCCTCTCCAGCATTTATTGTTTCTAGATTTTTTGATGATGGCCATTCTGACCAGTGTGAGATGATATCTCATTGTAGTTTTGATTTGCATTTCTCTAATGATTAATGAGGTTGAGCATTCTTTCATGTGTCTATCGGCAATCTGTATATCTTCTTTGGAGAAATGTCTGTTTAGGTCTTCTGCCCATTTTTGGATTGGGTTGTTTGTTTTTTGTTATTGAGCTGCATGAGCTGCTTGTAAATTTTGGAGATTAATCCTCTGTCAGTTGTTTCATTTGCAAATATTTTCTCCCATTCTAAAGGTTGTCTTTTAGTCTTGTTTTTGGTTTCCTCTGCTGTGCAAAAGCTTTAAGTTTCATTAGGTCCCATTTGTTTAGTTTTGTTTTTATTTCCGTTTCTCTAGGAGGTGGGTCAAAAAGGATCTTGCTGTGATGTATGTCATAGAGTGTTCTGCCTATGTTTTCCTCTAAGAGTTTGAGAGTGTCTGGCCTTACATTTAGGTCTTTAATCCATTTTGAGTTTATTTTTGTGTATGGTGTTAGGGAGTGTTCTAATTTCATACTTCTACAGGTAGCTGTCCAGTTTTCCCAGCACCACTTATTGAAGAGGCTGTCTTTTCTCCACTGTATGTTCTTGCCTCGAGTCAATCATTTCCTCCAGAAATAATTGTTGAGTACCTACAAAATGCCAGAATTTATTCTCAATACTGGAAAATCAACAGTGAGCAAGGCAGACCCCATCCCTGCCCTGGTAGAGCCCACATTCTTATTGGGGAGAGACCATAAATGGGTAAAGACACAAGTGAGATCATATTTGATGACAAAGTCTTTTTTATTTTATTTTATTTATTTATTTATTCGGCTGCACTGGGTCTTAGTTGAGACATGCCAGATCTTTAGTTGAAGCATGCAAACTCTTAGTTGTGTCACGTGGGATCTAGTTCCCCGACCAGGGATCAAACCCAGACCCCCTGCATTGGGAGCGAGGAGTCTTAGCTGCTGGACCACCAGGGAAGTCCTGGCAGAGTCTTGAAGAGTGGAGCAGAGTAATGGAAGAGAGAGTGACTGAAGGAGGGGGTGGGCTGCCTTAGCCAGAGTCATCAGTGTGGAGCTGGCACCTGAGCTGAGGCTGAATGATATGAAGGAGGTAGCCATGGAGAGATAGCTGGGGCAAAGGGTCTGCAAGTGCAGGGGCCCCGGGGCAGAGTGAGAAGGCCAAGCTAGAGCATGTGAGCTCTCAGGAGAAAGGAGGTGAGGCTGCAGGGGAATGCAGGGACCAGATCAGAGGTTGCCTTGAAGGCCATGATAAGGGGCTGTACTGGGCTTTGTTCTATGGGCAACGGGAATCCATTGGTGGGTTTTAAGCAGTGGAACTACAGGATTAATTTGTGTCTGACCCTGCTAGATGGAGTCAGGATAATGGCAAGTTAAGTTGGAAAACAAGGAGACCAGTTAAGAGAGTTTCTCAGTCTAGCAAAAGATGATGGCCTATTATGGCAGCAATGGGGCTGGAGAAAAGCACATGAATTGGGGGATACAGCTGGGAGGTGGGGCCATGGACCAGATGGCACCCAGAGAAGAGAAGAGAACCTGGGGGCACCCAACCTTCAGAAGCTGGGCAAAGGAGTGTGGGAACAGAGGCCAGGGAGGTGGGTAGGAATCAGGCGGGTGCAGTATTCTGGAAGCATTGCCGAGAAAGGATTGGGGGAAGGAAAGAGCGGTTAGCTGAGCCAAGTGAACAAGAGGAGAACAGAGAACTGCCCGTTGGACGCGGCCAGATGGAAGTCATATCAGGGACCTTGACGCATACCCTTTCTGGGAGGGAAATAAGAAAGCAGAGCCTGCAAATGCAGGCAGCTGTCTTCACAAGTTCAGTGCATACAAGGTAATTTTTAAGTCCCTCCTTTAGGAATGGAAATTGAGCCTCTCGTACCTACCATTGTTAGAGAACTTTAAAGTTCAGAAACAGATTGACATCCATTGTCTTATTCTGGTGACTTATGTAGCTCCTTTCATGATCATAAAAATATCCATAACAATAACTCTTGATCCTAAGATATGCAGTCAGTGTGTAGACTAGCGGACCCTGCATGACTGACCACCCCGCTCAGTTCAAACCGTCAAACATGTTGGATGCAAGGTAACAACAAATGATTTCAATACAAAGCCAATTTCAAAAGCAAAGAAAGGAAAATCTCCAGGAGCTCAAGATGAAGTTAAAACTCAAACTAGAGCGGTTGATAAAAGCTGAAGACAAACAACTGACAGGGTATTTGGACTGAATTATAGGAGCTGGAGTCTAGGGGAAGAAAGGAAACTTCCGGCTTAAGTGAGGCAGAGTATGTGTCTGATCCCCTTCCTAAAGCCGGGAACCGTGAAGCATGGCCCATCCATGAAACTCCAAAAAGCTAAAACATGATTATCAAATCCGTCCAGAGCGGATAAAACCCACAGGATCCTAGCAGTGAAGCACATGTGAAACTACCAGAAGGGGTACCTCTAAAACTCCAGAGAGCAAGGCTCCTATGAAAAGCTGCCCCACTAAAACTGAGCTCACAATAAAAATTACTATCCACAGGAGCAAAAAATCCACCCTGAGGTCTAGTACAATCAAAAGACAGAGCAAAATAGAGAAATCCACCCCAAGAACTAGAAATAACAAGTTGAAACTTTAAAATAAGCATATGTAAAATCTTCAAAGAAAGATAGGAAGAAATACACACAAAAACAAGATTGCATGGAAAAGTAAAGACACGTCTGAAAAGAACTAAATGGAGGTGCTAAAAATGAAAACTACAATGAATAAAATAGAAAAGTCCAACAGACACAGGTTAAATAGAAAAATAGATGCATTGAAGCAAAGATATTGAACTCCAAAATAGACATTTGGAAATCACACCGAATGTAGATTTAAAAAGAGATAAATTAAGTGGATAATATGAAAGCATAATTTGAGCTCTGCATGGCAGAGAGAGAAGCTCCAATCTATTAAAATGAACTATTTTCGTAGGTCAAAAATGGTTGACTATCAGTAGTTTCACACCGTTCTCCTTACCATGCCTAATAAAAGTGGTGAAGAGGAAAATAAGAAAGAATGTGGAAGAGAGAGACGATGAAGAGCTGAGTGCTGGCAACTTTTCAGAATTGAAAAAACACGAGGCTCCATTTCGACTCAAAGCCATGTACACAGAGTATGGTGGACCTATCAAGCAGCAAAGACAAAAGGAAAAGCTGGAAGGTCACCAGAGAGAGAAGACAGGAAGGACTGAATAACAGCAGACCTCCTGTCATCACTCTTCAAGTTTAAAGACTTATGGGAGGTACTGTCAGCCCCCTGTTCGAGAGTAAGAACTGTAAAGGACATTTTCAGATGTACAAAGATGTATCACCCACAGACTCTTACTAAATTAAAGTATCAGGGGGTGGAATGAAAAGATCCCTTGACTTGGTGTTTTAAGTTTCACTCCAGCTCTTCACCTCAACAGACACTGACAAGCACCAGTTATCCCAGGTCTTGAGCCCCATTCTAGGCCTGGAAAGGGGAGGTGCTCATGGCTTAGTGAATAATCAGGTCCAGCTCCCTGATTAAGCAGATGCTGAGCCCAAGACCCTGTACCAGTTGCTGGGACGTAACCACGGAGACATAACAGCTCACCTAAAATATATCCAGGTTAAGGCTGAGTCACCCGACAGCATTGATCCATCCCTCCATCCATTCATTCCACTTCTTGAGCAGCTGATCTGTGCTGTTCTAGACTCTGAGGATACATCAGAGAACAAGAGAGATAAGAACCCTGCCCGGAGACGTGTGCATTGGGGCGTGGCGAGGACAGAGGGAGACCAAGCCATCCACGGGCGCAGCACGTCAGAATCACCAGAGAAGCCTTTTGGGGCCCAGCCTTGCATATTTGCATCTCTATCCATAGAAGTCTCTCCACAAGTTGGTCCCAAAGCAGTGTTTGGAAACACTCAAGGACAGAAAAGGAGGCTGGCCTGGAAGTGAGGAGTTTGGGGCCCCTCTCCTAGAGGAGGAGACCAGCCTCTGAGTCGGCTCAAACGTGGTCGGTCCTGCAAGCCTCCGTCGAGCTCCGAGGGGGTGTGCTCAGTCCTGTGAGGGAGAAAGACTCATGCAGAAATCCCCTATGTGATAGCACAGGGAACTATATTCAGTATCTTGTGAAAAATCTAATGGAAAAGAATCGGGGAAAACAGGAATATAGACATATACATATACATGTATAACCGAATCATTTTGCTGTACACCTGAAACTAACACAATATTGTAAATCAACTCTACTTCAATTAAAAAGAGAGAAAAGGACAGAAAAAGAAATCCCTGGTGTGCTCCCAATCAAGAGGGAAGAAAGGAGAGACCTGGGATCCCACCACACAGCGGGCTCTACCCCTGAGCCCTCCACGCAGACCACAGTGAGACGCGTCTAAGGGCAGGATGCACTCAACTAGCCACTCGGCCTGAAAAATAAATCAACAGCTTTTGTTGCCAGAGAAGCCATAGCGGCAAAACGCCCTTTGAGGTTTTAGGGCCGCACTCGCTTGAGGCTTCCAGTCCTTGGGAACCAGCATGTTTGCATTTCCAGAGGGAGGGCCCTCCAGAAGCATCGGTTAAACCTGCTACAGTTGGCTGGCGTGTGGCTTTGGAGTCCCCAGCTGGCCCTCACCACCCCAGGGTGCCCTGAACCTGGGCTCAGGTGTGTATGGCAGGGAGATGACCCAGGTGGATTTGGCAAAATCTCAGGGTGTCACTTTGCTACATCCCTTCCCTTCCTAAACCCAGTTTTCTTATCGAAAAAAAATAAAGATGATACTCTCCCAACCCCCGGGTTATTGTGACTTTTCTAAACGAGATACATAGATAAAGCTCAGAATTCAGCATATGCTGCTGACTTATAATATTAATACCTGCTCACTGCAGCATCACTGGGTTCTTACCAGGAGCTGGGCACAGACACAGCTGTCTTCAAGCATCACACAGTTTAATCGCTTAACTGGATGGGTGGGCATTTTTATTTTTCCCGTTTCATAAATATTGAGGCTCGGAGAGATTAACTGTGGGCACGTGGTTAGAAACAGGGCTTAAACCCAGAGCGCTGAGGGTGTGTGAGCCTCCGGCTGACGGAGGCCACAGGAAGCAGCATTGGGCACACCCGGGGGCCTGGCCTTGCTCTTGCCCTTGACCTCACCTTCTCTCCTTTTGTTTCAGCAGCCCAGGTCTCTTGCCTGGGCTGTCCCCAAACACCTTCCGTTCCCAAGGACACCAGAAGCGTGGGCTCCGACACAGTGGGACCCCGAATCTGATGCGCCCAGGCCTGTCAAGGAAGAAGCATGAAAATGTATTAAGCAGAGTGGGAATGGATTTTTATGATTCCACCAAATGTCTGATAGTGGGAACATCGCCCACGACAAGTATGCATCAGCTTGAGGGAGAAGCAGAGAGCGTTTCAGGACACCTTGTGCTCGTGGCCTGGTGATGGCAGCTTCCAGGTGGATGACAAAGCGGCCCAGAGGCCTCCCTCCCTCTCCTCGCCCTTCACGCAATCCCCATTCTACAGATGAGGAAACTGAGACTCAGAGAGGTGCCGTGACCTGGAACCCATGGTTAATAAGCAGCGAAGCCAGGATTTAGTCCAGACACAGGCTCCAGGCTCAGGCCCCTCTCCCTGCCCACCCTCACTGCCCCCACATGGCCTAAGCTAGGAACCAGGCAACACGCAGGTGGGGAAACTGATCCCAGTTAGTGGGGTTGGGGCAGGCTTGCTTGAATTGGGCTCCCAGGAGCTACGGCCGCTCTGCCACCCCCAGGCTGTGTGACCCTGCAGCAGGCATTGGCCCTGGCAAACCTCGGTGCCCACGTCTGCAAAGGGGGCCCATGAGCTCATGGGAGGGTCAAGTAGGGCCGTGGCACTGACTCTGCCCTGTGGCGTGCAGACGAATTTGGACTTCAGTTTGTGTCTGCAGAGCATGCACCCCAGGCCAGGAGCTATGTTAAGCCCTCTGCAAGCATTAGCTCATGTTCTTTGCCTTCGTGGTGATGATTCCTCTCACCCACACAACAGCAAACCAGTTCTGGACGATCTCCAGGGGAGCAGAGCCACCTCCAAAGGACAAACTCTTTCCTTGAAATAGTGTCTCACTTGTTTGTGAAATTCACCACGTTCAACCTCACCAACTTCCAGAGACAAGTTGAAGTGCCTTACGCCGGCACGTTCACACGCTAGGATGTCCAACAAAATTTGAAATGCCGACCAGAATGCAGACTCGGCAGAAGAGATGCTACCTCTCCCTCGGCCTCTTTATCCCCAGGGTTTGAGTAGGCCTGACACATAGTAGATACTCAATAAATATTTCTTGAACGAACGAATGAACATAATTATAATAATGGACATTTGTATAAAACATTATAGGGCACACGCCAAAGCACATTTCCCAGCCATTTTTCAATCTTAATGAGAGGTGGTTGTTACGATCCCACTTTGCAGATGAAGAAATGAAGGCTGAGAGAGGGAAGAATAGGAATCTCCTCACTTTAATTGCAAATCAAACCCTCTTGGCTCATTGGATTCCTTTTCATTCATCAAGGCTTAGGTCACATGTCACCTCCTCCAGGAAGCCTTCCCAGTCTTCCCCGTGATTCATCTTTTCCTCTCCTATCTCCCAGAGCCCTTCACCAACTTCTGTTATTTTTCGTTCATACCCAGGAGATATTGGGGTTGGCTGTGTACATGCCCGTCTCCTCCTAATGACATTGTCTTTTACTTCTCACAGCCTCAGAGGTAATGCAATTCCCAACACACAGTAGGTCTTCAATCAATGAGTACTGCCTGAAATATGTCCTCAGTAATTTACTTGTGGCTAATATGTCAGAGATGGAAAAGAACTTTAAAGATCCTCTATCAGCTCCTCATTTAATAGTCCCGTGTTAGCCAGAGAACCAGCAGCAAGCGTGTCTCCTAAGTCCTAACTCAGAGCTCTCTCCAACCACCAGACCCCAACTAACACCTAGATTTACCCTCTTGTGCCAATTGCAATGGACTGGCAATGGTTGCCCCTGGCTGAAATGGAAAGAGTGCCATGATCAATTAGTAATGTCTGTCACTGATACAGGATGGGAGTGTGGTAGAGGGTTGTCAGCTGACCATGGCATCAGTTCAGGCTATTCACATCAATTAGAACTATTGTTGATTGATAGCTTCTGCAACCAGGATGGAATTCAAAGGTGACGCATCCTGTCCTCAGAGTTCCCCTATCCAGCCCTTCTCTCCTGCCCTGCCTGTGTTTGTCTCTCCAATTAGTTTGGGGTGTTGCTTGAGGGCAAAGACTGTGTCTGATTAATTTCTGCACTCCTACTGCCTGCATGTAATACAAGGTCCTCTGTGAGTGTGGGGAGAAAAATAATTAAATTAAACTTAGTTCAACAATGATGGGTCCATAAGGTAAGTGGGTGGACATGCAAATGGACAGTGGAATCTCAGATAACACTCCCCCAAATGTCCTGTCTGCATCAGCCTCGCCGCGATGGGAACAGGAGAGAACTTGGCTCCCCAGGATTCCCGGATGCAGGATTCTCACCAGCATCCAGGAATGCCTGCATGAGCTCATATTTCAGGGGTGTGGAAAATGCACGCTCATCTTTCTAGCTGTGGGTCGGCACATTAGCAGAATGTCCACAAAATATAGGTTTGGGGAAGTCATCCTATAAAACGGAATGAACCATTTTACAAAACAGAAAATTGCCCAATCATTAAACTGCTTTTTTTCTTAACCGTTCAAATATCCATGGCCTGTATTCCCAACAGCCCTGTTCCTGCTGTGTAATGAAGGGAGGAAAATGTGGATTTATTTGCATTTTATAATATCCCATTCTCTGTATGAGGCTCACATGCCAACTCTGTGTGAAGAGACATAAATATTCCAGTTCAGTTATAAAAGCATGAAGATTTGGAATTCTGAACCTCCTGATTTCAATTGTTTACAAATTCTTTCTCTGTGCTGTGATTTGTTCAAGGTACTTAATAAGCAGGCAGGTCTATAAAAAGACAGAAGGCACATTGTTTTTCATTAAAGATGACCCTAGGATCTCAATCCTTCAAAAATAGATTCCGCTTTTGCCTTTCCCGGAAGAATGGAAACCTTAAGATTTTTAGAAGCGAGGAAGGGTTAAATGAGGCACATAAATTATAAACAAACGGCCCCAAACAGAATGAAATATTTTTTAATTAAGTCTAAGTTACAGTTCCAGAAGGTGCCTCTTGCAGCTCCACTCCTGCACATATCTAAGGACCACAGAAAGGGTGGAATCTCACCCTGGGATACCGACCCTGTGTTAGTTGAATGGGGTGCTTGTAAGGATGTAGCTGGATGCTGCTGGGTACTCATGCCCAGGTACTGGTTTCAGGTCTTCTTGTGATCAGCCTTATCTAGTTTGCGGAGATTCCCGTTTCTGTGTTCCCTGTGAGTGCCCTCGATCAAGCATTCATTCCTTATTCCAAATCGTGGACAAAGCATCCATTTGGGACAAAGCACTGGGTGGGGCTCTGGGGACCCAGAAATGGATGAGATCAGTTCTTGCTCTCCCAACCCCTATAGCCAAGAGCAGAGTCCCCAGCTCCTCTGAGTATAATGCAAGGGGCCCAGTACCAGGCTGCGGTTGCCTGTGGGAGCTAGTGTGTGCTAGGGATGATTCTGTGATTTATAACAAGAAATATATATTTGGTCTTCCTCCCTGCTTCTGGCATAGATATCCTAAAACCCTTTGCATCTCCTAAGTGATAAGAGAGATAAAGGTGTCTTGATATTCATAACAAACCCCTTTCAACTTCACCTGAGTTTATGGGAATGAAGTAATTTTTGGAAAGTACCTAAGGATGGTTGCCAGGGGAACCAATCATGTGATTGGAGGGCTGGAATTTTCAGCTCCGCCCCCCCTGACCTCCAGGTAGGAGGAAGGGACTGGAGGTCGGTGAACACTTGGAGATTCGAGGAGGGTGACAGGCTTGAAGAGGGCATGGAAGCTCCATACCCCCCCTTCCCCCATATCTTTCCCTGTGCACCTCTTCCATCTGGCTGTTCCTGAGTTATATCCTTTTCTAATAAACTGGTAATCTAGTAAGTAAAATGTTTCTCTACCTCTGTGAGCTGTTCTAGTAAATTAATTGAACTGGGGCGGGGGTGGGGGAACGTGGTCATTGAAATCTCCAATGCACAGTCAGTCAGAAGCACAGGTGACAACCTGAACTTGGGATTGGTGTCTGAAGTGGGGGCAGTCTTGTAGGACAGAGCCTTCAACCTGTAGGATCTGACGCTGTCTCCCAGTGGATATCGTCAGAACTGAGTTGAATAGTAGGACACCCAGCTGGTGTCTGAGAACCGCTTGATGTGGGGAAAAAATCCACACATGGTAATTGGTGATTAGAATCGTAGGGGGTCTAGAGGCCCACGTGACACACACACAAGGAGTCATTCTCTCTCTCAGAGGCCTTCAAAGACTTCTGTGTACACCTGATTGAGATTTTCTTTTCAATTCATAGATTCAGTGACTACCACAGGGCAGGCACCCACTGGATACTCCTTGGATGTTAGCTTTCTTAATCACTTAGACTCACGGGACTGAGGCTCAAAGACAAGAGTAAATTCTCAAGACCAGGTAGCTGACCAGGAGCCAACCCAGAGCTTCTGGCTACAAACTCAGGGTTGGTCTCTTCCCAGAACCACATTGTGCCTTCAGAGATGAATCCTGGGCATCTTTAAATGCCTAGCTGACTCCCAGACTTCAGATGAATGAACATGTCTGCAGAGTGCGTATTGCAGAGGATGCTGGCACCAGCTGAGTGATCCAATGACTTTATCTTACAAAAGAGGAAATGTGGCCCAGAGAGGGAGTTGACCTGCCCGAAGTCACACAGCACTAGGCCAAACCTAGAGTCTAGGTCTCCCGACTCAGTACTCTATGTTCACGGCCCTGCACCACCTGCATGTCTCCCATCCTTTGGTGACACATGGATACCAAGTCAAAAACCATCTCAAAGGAGTAGCTGTAAATATTTTCCACCTGGTTTGCAGATTAGCAAGATTCCTTTTCTGCCTTGCAGTTTTAGGCAATTTACGCTTCCATTCTCAAAACAGATTTCTATCCTAATAAAGGCTTTTATTACTATTATCCACCTGTCATTACAAGGCATTAGACAATTACAGAGTGCAGACTGGCTCTCCCCCCACGAACCTTCCCCTCCTCTCTTGGCAGGGGGAGGGGTGCACATAAACAGAACATTTCATTAAAAAATAGAGATGAATCTTTCATTTTTTTAAGCACCGCCAAGACTGTTACCTATGCTTTTGAAAACTTTGCTGTGAAAAGTCACTGGCATGAGAGAGAGGGGGATAAAAAAGAAGTGTGGGCTAGAAACCGTCTCCAGCCCCATTCTGATTGCCAGACGATTGACAAAATAATTTGTACCCGTCGATGCTCATGAAGGGAATTTTTACAATGGATTTGCCGAGCAGATTTTTAATTTTAATCAGTAATGAAAAAATGACAACCCCGATCACAACAAGACATCAGTTGCCGAACGGGCTTTGCAGTCTCTGTCAGGCAGCCTCCATCAGGGACCCGCACCTCCGTGAACATCAATCACTGGTTTCAAACTCCTGTACATCTTTGGGATTTAATTAGACATTTAAGTTCTTTACCCGCAATTTGCAAAACTGTCACTTACCAAAAGTGCAAGACACTAAAAAATGTTCTCTGTGAGTCCCAGGAGCTTTTTTAATCTGCCTCCCAGGGGAGGGCTGGAAATTAACCTTCGGACACTCCCGACGCACCCTCACTCAGCTCCGGCCTCTGAACCACACCTACAGATATTTTCAAAAAAGCAAAAAATTAAAGGTTGATGAGTGTGGTAAAAAGCAGCCCCCAACTCTGTTGTGGAAAGACAGGGAGGGGAGGAATCGATGTGATGGAGTGTGGACTTATTTTGAGACCTTCTTGAGCATGATGACTGGCCATGATACAGGAGACAGAAAGGCTTTAGAAGCATGTTCATGTCCTGGCTCCATACCGTACCTGCTGTGTGACCTTGAGCCAATTGCTTGGTCTCTCTGAGCCTTTGTTGCCTATAAACCTAGAAATAGATAAGTAAAAAAAAAAAAAAAACACCCCTCACTAATGAATTGCAACGACTTATATAGAATTGCTGTAGAGTACTTTCATAGAGGTTGATTCCACCTTGCTTAACGGGCACTTTCAGCTCCTGCAGAGAACCAGGAAATGTCCCACCCATCTGAAGAGGGATATAGACAGACACTCATGGTTCACGAGAGCAAAAGACAGATCAGCATCGCAACTTATCCTGGCAGGAAGAAGGCTCCCGCCTGCCAGCCCGGTACAGTGACCGCCTGTCCCGGGATCGCTGGCCATCAGCTGTGACATGCACAACATATAGTATATACTACTGTCTGGGTCTTTCATGTTCCCCTTCAAAAGCCCCTAAAGCTGTGTTTGCTTTGAAATCTTTGAGGCTTGGGCATTTTCATTCTGTTTGGTTTCTTGGTCTAGATGTCGCAGAAGTACATCTTCTCGATTTAATTTTTCGTTGATGAAAGGGTGGTTGGAGGATGAGGTTACCAAGGTTTACCCAGGCTCTTAGCTGGGCTGCACCACTCAGGAGATAAACAAGCCCTTCTCCTTTAAGAGAACCTTGGCTTAGCATGGTGCATATGAAATGAACATAAAGGGTGGATTGTGAAAAACCTATTACTCACAGATAAGAAATGCACCCCAGGCAAAGCTGAGGTGCATAAACTTCTCTTCTAGCTGAAGTTTCTTTCAAGTGATGGTTCCTCCCCACCCCTGACAGTGGTAGGACCAGGAAATTACGGGGCCTGGAAGGGATGTTCTCACCTTGCACTACTGTCTAAGTACAACGGACAAGCACTAGCGTTAAACCAATTCACTAGTCAAAAGGACAACATGGATTTTGCAATTTCACCCCTGCCGAAATTACCTGTCCTCACCTGGGTGAATCCCCACTGCTTTCCTGCGGGAGACAGACAAGCCGCTGTCTCATTACCCACTCACCGTCCTGTCTTCCAAGTGACCACAACGCCCTTTCCCCGAAAAACGCAGCCTGTCCAGTCTGTGCTGCAGACTCGCAGACCCAAATCTCAGGACGCAAGAGCTGGCAGGCCCTGAGACTCAGCAAGTCCGGGCTGGAGCTCTGAGGCCAGGGCTCTCAACCCCGTTCAGGTACCACCCTCTGCTGTGTGATGGTGGCAAGCCATGTACCCTCTCTGGGCCTCGGCTTCCAGAGGAGGTCCTCTGATTTATGAAGCCATGACCATGGAGAGAAAAATGTGAATCCAGAAAAAAAAAAAAAAAAAAAAAAAAAAAACCACAAACACAGCGTTTAGAATCAGCAGAACTAGGTTTCAATCTCAACCCTGCCACGAGTTTCCGCCTCTGTGTGTATATACGTGTGTGTAGCGGTTTTTGTGCATCCACAGAGCCTGGCCCATCACGGGCTCTCGACAAATATTGATGCACTGGAAGAACGAATGTGGTCGCCCTCTCTGCTGCCCGCAAGGGCAGCATATCCTCCAGTTAACACCTACTCCATTTTAAAGGACACCCTGGGACCTGGCTTCCCACCCTGACGCTGAACAGAGCATGGGTATCCCTCCTTCCAGACTCCTCCCGCCCACCGGGGCCGCAATCTGGGACCAGGACCACAGCAGAGATGCAGAACAGATGGTCCCATCTCAGCAAGAGCAGGTTCAGGGTCCACGTCCACAAAAGGAGCCCCTGGGCAGCATCACGCTCGGTGACCTCCCTGGCGCTATAGGAACAATCGCTGGACAGAGCGGTACCAGCCGTCCGTGGGCCAGGGCGGGCCCGGGGAGGCAGGTTCACGCACTTGAGACATGTATGTGAGCACCCTTCATAATAGGGCTTTGTCCTGGCCCTGGTGAGCCAGTGCCCGCAGAGCCCTGGGAGGGCAAAGGCGTCAGCCCACGTACAGAATGCCACCTTTCAGCTCTGGGAGGTCCGGTCCAGAGCCCAGAGACACAAGGGCATCCAGGGAGGAGCAAGGCTGGTCCTAGGAGGCCACCTGCCAATGCATCTCCCTGGAGCTGAAGAAGCACCAGGAAGTCAGCCCTTATTCCCTGGCCGATTGCAAAGAGGGATGTGATACGGAGAGCAAGGAAGGGGGAGGAAATCTCTATCCATTGAGCGCTTACTGTATATCAGGCCCTGTGCCAGGCACTTTAGATTCCTTATCTCACCTCTGGAAGGGTGCATTATCACACCCACTATACAGATGGATAGCCTGAGGGTAGACTGAGGTTCTGAGTAAGAAAGTGACTTGCCCACTATCCCCAGGACCCCAGGTGTCTCTGCCTCCAAGGCCTGTGCTCTTTCCGCTCTTCCTCATAGAATCTCCCTCCCAAAATATCCATCTACCTCTCACCTCTGCCAGCACAGACCCAGCTGGATGGAATGGCATTTGTATCCCTGAGCACCCCTACCCCATCCCCTGCGGCTTCAACCTCGCTCAGCCTCTTGCTCTACCTGGGTCATTCGGAGCACGGGGAACTTGCTACAAAATCTTCTTTCCCTGGCCACCAGGCAACTGTCCTGCAACACTTTCTCTTCTCCCAGGATGGGGCAGAAAAGGCACCAGAACCTGGCCTCTCCACAAGGCTCCGTCACTCACCCTTCACCAGCTGGGCTGTGGCTCCCGGGGCAGACACTAGGTGCTTTCCCCAGACTAACTGAGGACTGGGCTGGGCTGCCCTCCTGGGAGAGCTGTGGTTCACCACTCACTCTTCTCCCACGGGCTAAGCCTCAGCATCCACACATGGAATAGTAGAGGCTGAGAAGACCTGCCCAAGCCCATCGAGGCTGTCATCAGAGACAGGAACGTGAACTCTGGAAAACCGGTCCAATGTTTAAGTTCACTGCCCACACCAGGCATTTCTCCATGTCCACATGCACTTGGCAAGGTGTCCACAATGGGACTTATTTTTTGTGAAAATCTGGGGACTAAGACTAGAGATTCTTTACCAACAAAAGACAGCAGAAGACTTAATAGGAGAGCAGCAGTATAAGAGTGGGGTGGTGACCTGAGTTTTAGAAGCAGAAAGACCTGGGCTCAAGTGACAGCTCCACCACTTCCAAGCTGTGTGACCTAGGGTGAGTTCCTTAACCTCTCTGAGCTTCTATTCCATCATCTGTAGTTTGGGCAAAGCCTCAGGCCCACCTTGTAAGTGTGTTGTGAGCATTATAAGGATACTCTTAGCACATGACAAACGCCCAAAGAAGGTTTTCTGTATTGTTACTCTTGACCATCAATAGTAACATTCATCATCAGCCTCATGGTTCCGAGCCGAGTTGTGTCTCTTATTGTCTGGGGAACTTAGACAAATCGGGTGTCTGTTTGTCCATCTATACGGAAGGATCCAACGAGATAACCTACGTTAATGTTTTGTGTGCCACCCAAAGGAGACAAGTGCCAGCAAGTCATACCATCTGCCCTCTGATATGTGTTTGTTTGTTTGCTTCACTTGGCAAATCCACTGCTATGTCCAGTCCTCAAAGACACTGATAGCCATGCCCGCCGCTGCCTGCGAGCTGTCTCCCCCCGTCCCCGGTATCAGTGGCACGGGGAGCAGGCTCACACCAGCTCACAGGAGTTGACGATGCTCATCTCTGCCCAGCTCAGCGCCAGGTGGCATCCTTCGGGAGAATTGGCCGGAAGTATTTACACCGTGGAAACCGGCAAATGCTCCAGAGCAGGAATTTTTGCCCCAGAAAGCCGGTTGTTACACATTCACAGCACACCATGATCAGAGCCTTCATTTCATTTCCTTCTACACCCTCGAGACCTGTGCGACGAGAGCCCAGGGACCACCCAGCCAGATGCACGGGAGACTTAGATCATGGCTGAAATACCAGCCTGGGGTCGAGGAGCCCCATCTCACAGAGGAGTATAAACCCAGAGCCGGACCCTGCTACTCAACGCGCACTGGAGTCCTCCCGCCGAGGGATACCAGGCCATTAAAATGACAGGACCATCGGGAGGCGCCAAGCAAGGGGACACAGACCACCACGGGCAGCGTCACAGCTCCTCAACTGGCAGAGGCAGAGGCATGCCGGCATCCAGGGGACGCTGTGCCTCAGACAGCAGCCAAATCCCGATGCAACTGAGTGCAGCCACGGGGACGGGTCAGCCTTCAAGCGACAGATTATCTGCGGGAATGATCTGTGCGTCCGCGCCGGAAATGTGGACACTGATCCCGGGAAACAGACCTGCCCTCCTTCCGTCCGTGCGGCTGTCTGCCGGCCACGGGTCAGGGGGCTCCTCCAAGGGGAGGAAGATCCAGACGCTCAAGGCATCACTTGGGCACCACAGGACTCTCAGCTCCTCCTGGCCTCAGCCCACCCCTGTCCGTCCCCCTGTCCCCACCGCAGGCTCACCCAGGGCAGGGATGGGGTGGGTGCTCTGAGCCCAGGGCCTCCCTCGGTTTCCTCTCCATCCTTCCCCAGCGCCTGGCTCTCCCGTCCCCTCTCCCCTCCTCTTCTCCCTCTTATTTACATCTTTCTCTTTCTCCCACCCTTTCTCCTCCACCCTAGTAGGGAATCATTGTGGACACCTGACTGGAGGACAGGTCCAAGATAGTCAGTGCATGGTAATGTCTTCATCTGCCGGCACCCCAGGGAGGAGGTGCTGGTGAGTCCTCCCTCTACAGTCGGGAAACCAAGCCTCAGAGCGCTTAAATAACTCGGCCAAGGTCACTCTGTTGTGTGCCCTTGATAGACTCAATGAGAGAATAACTGCAGCGTCCAAGGAAAGAACCACCCAGCAAATACTTAAGTGAGTGAATGAGAGACTGAAGGTAAAAGTGAATTTTTGAAAGCCCAAATCTGATTTTGTGCCTGCCCTGCATAAAACTCTTCTAGGCCTCCGTGACCTTCAGACTCCAGCCCGAGTCCTTGCCCAGCATTCAAAGCCCAGGCGTCAGCCTCTGCGTACCTGCAGCGTGCTCGCCCCGCCCACTCGGCAGGAGGCCCTGCCCCTCGTTATGGGCCCCGCCTCCTGAGTCCAGCACGGGGTCGCCCAGAGAGCGCCCTCTATCCACCCGCCTGGCGATCCAGCAAACCCCTGCTCCACCCTTCGCTCTCACCTACGTGCAGCCTCCTGTGAAGGCCTCCGGGTCCTCCCAGGCAGAGTCCGCGACTATTTCCCTGTTTCCAAGCTTCCTTGGCCCAACGCCCTTGTAGTGAGTGGTCCATGGATCCTGCCTCCCCACAGGTCCTCGGGGGCCTAATATCTGGAGTTGGATTGCGTCCTCCCCAAATTCGCATGTTGGAGTCCTCACCTCCTGTGCCTCAGGATGTGGTCATGATTGGAGAGGTCTTTACGGGGGTAATCAAGTTAAAATGGGGCCGTGAGGGTGGACCCTGATCCAATATGATTGGTGTCCTTATACGAAAGGGAAATTTGGGCACAAGAGAGACAGACATGTGAACATGAAGACGGCCATCGACAAGCCAAGGAGGGGGGCTGGGCTAGATTCTCCCTCAGAAGGGAGAAGGAGCTGACCCTCAGGGCACCTTGATCCTGGACGTCCAAGACCACGAGACAACACATTTCTGTGGTTTAACTCACCCAGTTGTTGGTACTTTGTCACGGCAGCCCCAGGAAACTAACCCACCTGGGAGCCAGGCCTCACCTCTCATATTTGCACCCCATGCCCGCCTCCATGCCTGCGGTCCCTGAGGAGTAGACTCTGGTGAGTAAACTGAAGGGTGATGGAGAGGCCAGAACTGTGTTTTAGGGTCAAAACCTTAACAGATTTTTGCGCTGAATTAATCTGATAATTGAGGCTTTTTTCCTCTGCTGGCTAGCAATTTTCAAATAATACACCCCGGTGAAGAGAAGTGGGGTGTGAAGCAGGGAGCTTCATTCAGTCTAACTCAAGAGCACTTATTGAGCCCCTGCTGTGTACCTAGAACAGGCTTAGACAGGTCCGTAAACATCTGGAGCAGACCATGGTGAGTCAGTGCAATAGAAGACTTTTTCCAACACACATGCTCACACACACATGCACGCACGCGCGCACGCGCACACACGCACACATATGCACTTATTGAGCACCTGCTGTGTACCTAGAACAGGCTTAGACAGGTTTCTAAAGCTCTGGAGCAGAACCATGGTGAGTCATTGCAATAGGAGACTTTTTCCAACACACATGCTCACACACACATGCACGCACATGCACACACGCACACATATGCACACATGCTCACACACGCACGCGCACACACATGCTCGCACGCTCGCACACACACGTACACACATGTACACACACACACTCACAAAATTAACGGGTAGAATTTTCTCCGTTTCAAGTTCTTCCTCTCCTAAATTTCTCTTAACCTTTTGACTTTCTGTGCTAGCATAAGATATCACCTAACATAACTTCAAACTATATTCAGTGTATTTAGTCATTTTAGGCTTAAAATGCCAACAATGTTTCACGACATTCCACAGAGTGCATCACGACCCTTTCTTTTTTTAACTTGACAACCTCAGGAGTTTCCAAACTGCCGTCAAAAAAAAAAAATTTTTTTTTTGTTTGTTCTGAGGGGATAAGTAGGAGTTTACATAGCCATTCACCAATTCAAGTTCATTCACTAATTTAAGAGACACCACTGAGTCCTACTATGTGCAGGGCTCACGTGGGCAGCGGGCACATGGAGCCGACGAGGCAGCAAGAGCAGGAATCATCTCCCCACGAAGGCCTCCCAGGCCCACGGCACGCGGGGCCCGCACGGGCACCGAGAGGAGGGCAGCTAGATGGGATGGTCCTTGTCCTGCACCGCGTGGGCCCTGCACACGGGGCCAGCACAGCCTCGGGTGCCGAGCGGTGGGGCAGCAGGTGATCGGCCGAGCCTTGGACGAGGCTGCCCTGTGCTGCCAAGTCCACAAGAGCAAGCCGTGTATGAGGGCATCGGTCAGGAGGTGACCAGGGAACGCGCAAATCTTCTAAGCCCTGCCAGCTGGCGATCACAACCCAGAGGTCACAGAAGCTGCATCATGTATTTCTAAATCCCCTCTAACCTGCAATGCATTACGCGCACATCTGTCCACCCGCTGTGGGCTGTTTGAGAACTCAGCCGGCGTCCCTGCCCTAGCCCACCGCCCGCCCCGGGGGAACGCTCGAGAAACACTTCCAGCCCTTTCAGCAGAACTTCAAGGTGGGGTCTGATCTGCCCGAGCCCTTGGGGCTCTGCCTTTCCCGGCTCAGAACCCCTGCCGACCCAGCACAGCGCCTGTCCCCCTGTTCGCAGACCGGCCCCTCCCCCCAGGGCGCAGACCCGAGCCTGAGTCGTGAGAACTGATGGTTCCTGAGCAGCAGCTGTGTGCAGGCACCTTTTGGGCACCCACTGTCCGCTGGGAGGCCTGGGGTGACCCCACACACCCTGCGTGTGCCACCGCGAGCACAGGCCCAGAGCAGCCACGGTCTCCACATCCGCAGTTCTGCCCGGCTCCGGTCTGGACCCTGCGTTGCACTAGCCTCCATCGCTCCCAGGACGTGAGGATGACGGCTATGACAGCGATGACACAGGCCTGAGACGGTGCACTTCCCACAAGCCGGCTCTGTGCCAGCCTCCGGATGCTTATTCTCTCGTGTGTTCCTCACCAACCAGCCCTGGAAGGAAGTGCTCTTGTGCCCATTTGACAGATGAGGACACTGAGGCACAGCAAGAAGTCACACAGCCCATGGGGGCTGAGCCAGCCTCCCGCAGACTCTGACCTGCTCTTGACACCTCTGAGAGGACTTCCTCCCCACGCATGGGGGCTGTCAGGAGGTGGCCGGCTTTGCCCCGAGAGAGCCCTATGGGAGTTGCACACAGACGGGCCTGTCATCCCCACCTCATGGGGGTGCTGGGCCTCCCGGGGCCTGGGAAGGTGGCCGAAGGCCAGGAGGTGGTGGAAGGAGGTTCCCACCATGGACAGAGCCAGGTGAGGGCAGTTGGAGATCAAGGGGCCCTTGTCAGGAAGTCGGATCCACGTTGGGGAGAAGCCACTGGGATGCAGCGCCCGGAACCTGCTGGGAAGGGACAAAGGACAAAGACAGCTTTGTCTGACCTCTCGGCCAGCCAAGGGCCACAACTGTATGGGTCTGAGGATGAGAGCTAAATGCCTTCCACTCGCACCCAAAGGTGAAGGGAGCCTCCTGCACCCTTTCCTCGCTGAGGAAGAGTGCATCTTTGAGCCTGGCCCAAACCCAACTCCAGCCATCTGTGAGCTGTGCGGCCCACAGAACATCAGGCAACCTCTTTGAGCCTCAGATACCTCCCTCAGAGAATGGAGACAGAAAATTCTCAAGACTTGTGTGTAATTTCAAAGCATGTTCTCCCACAGTGCCTGGCACTTAGTAGGAAAAGCAAATCCTCTTTTCTCCGAGAAGAAGCTAAAGTGTTCAACAAGTTCCCCTCCCAGCCCTGGCCCTTCGCCTCTTCACTGGGCCAGGCCCCACAGCTAATCCAGCTGAACTGAGTCCATGGGGAGGAGACCGCAATGGTAGCCTTCATCGTGGTTTCCCAGGGCCCCCAGGAACCCCACCGTCCCAGGCCCTGAGCTTCCCTTGGCCTCTGTGAGGGAAGGGAGGAAGCACAGGCCTGCGTCCCACGCCTCATCTGGAGCCCTTACCTGCCTTGCCTCGTAAACCTGCCCGCCACCCAACTCTCCAAAGATACTGTTGTTCCCATTCTACAGATGAGGAAACCGAGGCTCAGGTGTTGGACTCACTCAGCCAAGTTCACAACTATGGATGCACCAGGATCCAAACCCAAGTCAGCTGAACCCCAACATCCAGCCACGTGTCCCGGAGCCACGTGGGGCCCAACCTCACAGCAAGTTCATTGCACACACCCCAGCCCTGGAAACGCGAAACACTCCCCGGCTGGAAACAGGCAAGAGCGACCCGCGCTGTGCCAATCATCCGGCGGAACATATGCATTTCAAGGATGGAACAGTTGTATGCTCTTTTTTACACAAACTTAATGTTTTGCATGTTTCTTTCTCAAACACCACAAGCTTTCCCGTCGCCATGTCGCATAAGCCCCAGAGATATTTTCTCTCTTCTGTTGTACCCCACACAGCGGCTGTCTTCTGAGAAAAGAAATCGACCAAGGGACAAAATCTTGTAAATATTCCAGCCATTCACTTATCCAGCATAATTACCCTGCAAAGAGCAACATTTGGGCCTCAATTCACTAGCAGATAACTAACTGCCTTACGCCATCAGTTGACACGCAATTAGCAGAGTTTGCAACTTGCACGAGCTCATGGGGCTGTCGCAGGCTTCCAAGAGTCCCCGTGGGCCAGGATGGACACGGCACAGAGGCACCCGCCCCAGGAAAGGTGCCTGGAGGCGGGCATGTGGAAAAGCGAAGGTGAGCTCCCAAAAATGGGGAATTCATCCAATCTGCCTTCCCACGGGCCCAGTGACTTAGTCTGCTGAGGCTGCTGTAACAAAACAGACAGGGTGATCTGACTCAGACATTTATTTCTCATCATTCTGGAAGCGGGCAAGTCCAAGGTCAAGGTCGATTTCGTTCTTGCTGGGACTCTTTTCCTGTAGACAGCCACCTTCTCACCATAACTTTATATGGCAGGAGAGAGAGAGGGTTTGGTAACTCTTCCTCTTCTTATAAGGGTACCAGCCCTATGGAAGTAAGGCTCCACCCTCAGGACCTCATTTAGTCTTTATCACCTCCTCACAGACAGACGCTGTGTCCAAATACAGTCACCCTGGGAGTTAGGGCTTCGACATATGAATTTGGTTGCAGGGGGTGAGGGGGTGGAGGGATACACAAACATTTAGTCTGTAACACCCAGGGTCAACATTTCTCCCCTAGGCTATTAAAAGAGCCTCTTACCTGGCCTCCCTGCCTCCATCCTCTACCCAGCAGCCAGTGAGATCTTCCTAAAATCCAAATTCAACCATGTCCCTTCTCTGATTCAGTGTCACCCTATCACCTTCAGGGGATACTCCCCCATGGCACAGAAGGTTTTCATGATCTACAGTCCCCACACATCTGACCAGCCTCTGGTTTTGACACAGCTGAGTACCCACGCACCCACTCACTCACCTCTCTGCATGCACACACACGCACATAGGCACACATACACAGGCACAATGCCGTTTCCTCTGCTTGGGCTGCCTGTGTCTCCCTGTTTCTCCTCTTCCATCTGTTGAATGAACAACTACTGATCCTTCAAGTCCAAGGTCAAGAATCACTTCTTCCTAGAGGCTTCTCGTATCCCTCCCTCCACCTCCAGGCTGGATCCTAGCATCACACAGAAGCTGCTTCTTTACAAAGAAGATGACTCTGTGTTCCAAAGAGTAACCATTATTATTATTTTTAATTTTGCTAATCTAATGGGTAAACTATCAGGCATTGTTTTATTTGCATGCTCTATCTTGTGAGGTCAGCCATTTTTCTACATGCTTGCCAATTGCATCCCATCCTGTTAGAATTATCTATTTAAATTGTTTACTACTAGAGTCTACTAGTTTTCTGGTTAATTTTCAGGAGCTCATTACACAAACCAGGGACACAAAGATATTCACTTCTGCATTATTAATAATGGCCAAAATAAAGATGCTTAATGAGGGAGTCCTTTAAACATTGATAGTACAACACCTCAGTAGACTATTAGGTAGCCATCAAAAATGATAACAAAAGGGCTTCCCTGGTGGCGCAGTGGTTGAGAGTCCGCCTGCCGATGCAGGGGATGTCGGTTCGTGCCCCGGTCCGGGAAGATCCCACATGCCGCGGAGCCGCTGGGCCCGTGAGCCGTGGCCGCTGAGCCTGCGCGTCCGGAGCCTGTGCTCCGCAATGGGAGAGACCACAGCAGTGAGAGGCCCACGTACCGAAAAAAAAAAAAAAGATAACAATACAAACTTTGTAACCTGGACAAATGCTCATTGTATGATGAGAGGCCAAGGGGACAGCATACAAAATTGCTTTAACGTTCTGATTACAACATTGCAAAATGTATTAAGTGTTGGGTCCTAGAGCTGAAAGGATGAGCAAGACGGCCCAGTGCATGAATACACAAACAGCTGCTTTAATGCAGTGTGAGAATATTTCAGGACAGAGGAACATAGAAGGTACTGGAAGCTCAAAGTAGAGGCCTAAGGAAGGCTCCATGAGGGCAGGAAGGAAGACTTCTTGTCTGAGTCCCAAAAGGCTGAATTATCACTCACGTGGCCAGTGTCTGCCAGACTTGGAGCCCCAGTCACTTGATGTTTGAGCCTCACTAACCAGTCTTCCCCTTGGGGTCTGAGTCTACTCCTTACAACCTATAAATGCAAAACTAAAGCATCTTTATGCACATGATCCCACATTCCTCCAGCTTCCCTCCAAAGTGGACATTCTTATGGCTCATTTTACAGCAGGGGGAAGTAAAGGTCGAAAGGAAGTAAAGGTTAGATCTCTTGGGTTGGGTCACAGCAGCTTCAAAGCTACAACAGAAAAGCACCAGATCGCACACTCATCCTCCTGTGCGCACATTTCTCAAACCTCCTGCACAAGAACCCCTTGGAATGACTGTTGAAAATCAAGATTCCAGGACCCACCCCCCAGGACTGAGTCAGAATCTCTGGCGGCTTGGTCAGAGAATCTGGATTTTTTTAAACAGGCCTCCTAGATGACTTGGACATTGCAGTTTGGGAACCACTGAACGGCATGCCAGTGGCTGAGTTATTCTAAGAAATATCTGCACCTGCCTGGTTTGAAGGACTCCACTCCCCTGGCCTAACACTCCACGTCTATGGTCATCATTGCTGGTGCTTTGCCTGCTGTTCAGGACAAGATGCCCTCGAGGCATCTCTAAGAGCCAGCCCACGCCCTCAGCTCACTCCCCTCCCGGGAACGCTTTCCCCTCCAGTTCCTGTTGGGCTCATTGTTCTGTTTGGAGCTACTGTGCAAGCTGCTTTCCTTTCTCGTTTTTTTTTTTTTTTTTTTGATGCCAGCAGCAATTAGGCATCTTCTATACCAAATGAATTATGTCCATCATCACTAAAAAAATCGACTTAGCCCCATTAAGCCTGGCACATTGATGGAGAAGCCCACATCAGCAACAGAAGCCAAATGCTGGAAGGGGGCAGAGGAGAAGAGACCGACACCTTCAGATGTCATTGGCTGGACCAAGGACTTGACCTCATCAGCCAAGGTTGAGGAAACAACCCAGAATCACGTAAACCTGGGTTCAAGTCCTATCTTCCCTCTGCAAGCCCTGTGACCTTGACCACCTCTTTCGCCTGTATTGGTCTCAGTTTCCTCATCCACTCAGTGGGCGTAATAACACTGCCCCATAGGGCTGCCGTGAGGGTTATTCGACCTGATATGCAGAGCGGAAAATGACACATACACTGCTTCTCAACATGCCAGTTAGATGCAAGGATGTGGATTTATTTCACACTCCAGAGTAGATTTTTCTTTGTTCTTAGAGGAAGAGGGAAAGCTGCAAAGGTGAAAAAAAGAAAGAGGAGATATTTACAGATAATGTGCATTCTTTCCATGTGTATTAAAGGGTCGTCAAATACTAAGAGAAAGGCGAGGAGGACAGGAGAAGACAGGGCATTTCCCATTCACCTCCCATCTCACTCTGATCTAAGGCTGACTTATTTATGGTGACCATCAAGGTCATGTCCGTCTGGCCCGTCCAGTCCAGCCGCAGCCTCCTATCCAGTCTCCCGGTGAGGAGCGGCCATGCAGTTCCCTCTCCGCCTGATGCTCCTCCCACAAAGGGCCACGTGCTCACTCCCCCCTCCCTCCAGGCTCTGCTCAAAGCCCACCTCAGCAGCCCAGTCCTTCTAGACGAACTCTGCCCCCGCACAGTCTCCCCGCGCCACGCACGCGCACGGGTGGCCGTCTGACGGGTAGCATCCTGACTCGTTTGCTCGGTTGTATCTGCTCCTGCCCCCTACTCACCGGGACTTTGTCTATTCACACCCCCGGCAACGTGAAGACGGCCTGAACCCTCAACGCACACAGGATCAACACTGCTTAATTCATGAATCAATGACACTGGCTTTATCTCATTGAATCCACACATCCAGCCTGACAGGTAGGAGTCATTGTACCCATTTTGTAGATAACAAAAACAAGACTCGGCTGTCCAGGCCAGCGAGTGATGCTACAAGTGTCGGGAATTCAAAGCCAGGTTTGTCTGGATGCCAGGCGTAAACCTAAACCCTTCACCTGCTGGCCTTGAAGGGGACGGACGGAATAGTTGAGCCAGGTCGCTGAGGAGGGAGGTACTGGACCGATCATCACAAAACCAAAGCACCCCCCCGCCCCCCCGCGCAGCCTTATGAAAGGCCCACGTGACCTTTCAATCCGAATGTGAACCACGGCAAGGGAGCCTTTGGCTTCGTGCCTCTCTCCTTAAAGCAAGTGCTCCTTTCCCAGGGCTGCGGGGTGCGAGTGACCAGGACGCTGCATCTCCAGGAGGAGCTGGGTGGTGCCGTTTGGGTACAACAGGACCCAGAAGGGCCCAGATCAGTTGGAAACCTCGCTGCTCCCACCGAGGGTCGGGGGGAGCGAGGGCGGGGAGAGCCAGCAGCCTTCGCTGAGTCTCCTGTTCCCAGGCTCGTGGGAGCCCTTCCCTTCCGTGCCCGCACACCTCCAGGGGGCACCATCCACGCGGACTAGGCTGTGAGAGGTGCCCCTTGTACTCACACAACAGGGTGACCCTGCGCATCGTCCCATTTTAGAGCTATGAAGACAGAGGCTCGGAGACCGAACCTGCCTTCTCCAAGGTCCCCCGGTGATGAACCAGGATCCAAACCCAAGTGCTTCAGGTCCCAAAGTCCACACTTAGCCCACGCGCCACTACCTCCTACACTCCCCGTTTCCTGCACGTTATTCCATGTAATCTTTGCCGTGATCCAGGAAGAGAGGTATTACCAGTGATCTAACCCCTCCATCTGCCCAAATCAAAGGGCCGGGAAAGGGACAGCCTCCACTGTGACTTGCCGTCTAATAAACCCACACTCTTTCCTTACAATCGAAATGATCTGAAAGAAGAGGGAAGGCCTTGAGCACTGGACAGACCGGCAGCAGCCGGTGAGACACACCAGGAAAGGAAGACGGGAGAAATACCCGGAGTCAGCGAAGGACCGCCCACCCTTCCTCCCTTGTCAGCCCGGCCCCGAGTGGCCAACCCCCCCCGGAGTGTGGCTGGCTTGTCCCACGGCTGGTAAGTGGTAAAACCAGAATCAGAATCAGAAACCCAGACCTCACTGCCTATCGATGTTGCTCCGTTTACGCGCACGGTGACCCAGACGCCAATTCTTGCTGTACTTTCCGGAAGTGGCCCCAGGACATCCCAGAGCCTTGCCTGTCCCCCAACGAGAGCTGCTCCTGGTGGCCTTGGCGAGTGTCCAACAGCGGAGGACAGCCGACGTGGAGCTGCATGACTTCTGAAGCTCGGTCACAGACGGCCAAGCAGCTTCCTCTTGCCTCACGGGACACCCGCTCCTGAAACCCAGCCGCCATGCCATGCGGGAGCCCAAGGGCCACAGGAACGCCACGTGGGGATGTCCTGACCCACAGCCCCTCTGAGATCCCAGCCAATGGTCCACAGCACCCACCTGACACGTGCACGAGGAGGCGTTCAAACGTCTCCAGTCCAGCCAACGTCTGACCACAGCCCCCTGAGCAACGCTGAGCGAGGGCCGCCCGGCTGAGCCCCGTCACCCCCTGAAGCAGGAGAGATAATAATAATAAGCGAGTGTTGGTTTATCCCACCATGTGGGCTGCTCTGCTACACAGCCGCAGACAACCAGAACCTCACCTTATGAATGAGTAGCGAGCTCAGAGTCATGAAGTGACATATCAAAGGGGAAAGTTGAATCTCCACGCTGCATGTCTGACCCTCTGCTGCTTCCCGGGAGCAGCTGGAAGGAGACAGAGGCCACTGCTTCACACCTTCCTCATCCCATTGCCTGGGTTCCTTTCAGCTTATTAAACCTCAAAGCCTTCTTTGACTCGGGGAAATAAAGGAGGGGTGTTTGCTAGCATCATTTCTGCACAGTTAGATACATACAATGTAATCATGTTCTGTAATGACTACTCCTATAAAAATTGTGTTCTTCACAAAGAACCTCTCTCCCCCAAATCCACCCAAACCGCAAGAACTATGAAAAGTACAGCCTCCAAGCTGATATTCAATCTGTCAGATTTGCAGTTCTTCATTATAAGCATAATCACAATAAATAAAAGATAAGGCTTAGTGTGGCAAAGTTCATTGTTGAAAGGGGCAAACTCTTCAGCCCTTCTGCCCGTGATAATTGCCAGACCATGTGGCTGAAGTGGGGGAAAATAAAACCTGGGGGAGGGAGGTGGTTAAATGCCTCCATCAGCAGGGGATGACGAGAGTCAGAGCCCACCAGAGCTCACCAGAGGCGCTGCGGCCGCCCAGGCTGAGGCTGAATGAGTTCCTTCCCACACACTTTCTGGTTTCTTCTCAAACTTCTCCAAGGCAACAGATTTTCACTTCCTTTTAAGATTCCTTTTTGCTCAGAGAAAGAAAGAAGATGGCATAGACCGAGTTCTGACATGCCAGGTACTGCGCTGGCTATGCACGTGGTCTCTCCAAGCTTTGTAACCACCCTGGGAGGTGGGTATTATTACCAGTGGCAGGAGCATAGGCTGCAGAATCGAGACAGAATCAGGTCCAGATCCCCTTTCTGACTCTTGGTAGTCGTGCAAACTCGATGCTCGATAAAGGAGTGCTGGTTTGTTTTGTTTTCTTGTTTGTTTGTTTGTTTTGGGCCACACTGCACAGCATGCAGACCTTCCCTGACCAGGGATCAAACCCACGCCGCCTGCGTGGCCAGCGCGGAGTCAACCACTGGACCGCCAGGGAAGTCCTAAAGGAGTGCTCATTGGATGAGAAAAATAAAAGGCCCGCCCTCGTTCTCTCCCCCATCCTCATATCCTCACCCTCTCACCATCACACGTCCCCATGTGTAAACGCACATAAAAAGTTTAATCCTGTTTACAGACTGAGCTGACAGTTCCCAAGGTGCAGCCAAAGCAGGTGGCTGCCTCTAAGCCATGGACCTTCATGCACCATTGTCCATAAGCCTGACGCCTCAGTCTGTCTTCCCCAGACTGAGGGGACCTGCAAGAGAGGGTCTGACTCCCAGGCACAGGTCTCACCATCCCAACAGACTGTGGGACCCAGGACGTGGAGCCGGTGGGGGCGGTCTCATAGCAACCTGAAGGCCCCTGGAAGAGCTGGGTGTGGTGAGGAATCACAGAAGATTCCAGTAGGTGACCAGCAGTAGCCAGAATGCTGTGCACTTCCTGTCGCCCCAGCCAGCTCTTGGAGAGAACCGGAGGGCCTGAGGGTCATAGCCCTGCTCTCACCAAGAGCACCTGATATTTATGAGACAGGCTGCACACACTCAGGTGCCCATTCCCTTCTAATGACATTACCATTTCCTAAATACCAACAACACATCGTAACTCGCGCACTCCAGCTGCACCTTAACTCAAAGTTGCATCATAGTGCTTATAACTCAGGGCTCCCCAGCTCCAACTAATTTTTAGGAGCATGGTTATTCCTAGGGGCCATTGGCTTAGAGGGCCTGAGCCCACCTTGAAGAAGATTTTATCCAGGACCCTTCTAATGCAAACATTACAAAGGCACTCAGTAAGTGTTGAAAAGATGAATGAATTAGGCACTATCATATATTTTATATCATTTAATAAGAATGCTGCTCAATATCATCTCTGATCTTCAGTTTCCTAGACTACAAAATAAGGAGAATATTACCTACCTAACAGCATTACAAGATTAAGGGAGGTAATATATGTACAGGGTCTATGCATCTTCAACAATCAATACATGTTCAATTAAGTTCAGCAAATATTTAATCACCATCATAATTGTTATTAGTGATCATTTATTTAGCATCTGCTAAATGTTGGAGGCTTTCTAGGCTTTCTAATCCTCATCATAATACTTCAAGGTAGATAGTAGGATCGCCTTTATTATGCAATATTTATGAGAGCTGAGGAAGTAAAAAGGTTAGTACAGAATAATAGAATAACTTCCACTCTGGGAGTATGGCAGACCAAGTCTTCCAAGGCACCCTCTCATGTCAAAAGAAAAAAAAAAAAAGAAAAGAAAAAAGACTATCCTGATAAACATTCACTTTTGACATATTACTAGGTTGGCAAAGGCATGTGGAAGTTTCCAAATCCCCCACCCTATTCCTCTCCAAAATATGAGCTAGACCTGAATCTGGGACAAGCTAGCCGTGCACAGAAAGCAGGAGTTTGCTTGTCTTGAGGGTGAGCACCAATAAATACATTGCCAGTGGGATCATGACCCTACAGTCAAGAGCAAGGTGGAAGAGCTGAGCCTGGGAATCTTGCAGATCTGGGATGCTCAAAGGTGGTACACGTGTCTCCAGGTCTTTGGTGGTCCTGACTCACAGCAGAACCAGATAGAAATCTCTGGAAGAAAGCATCCCCAATTTAGGCTCACAAGTGTCCCAGGGATTAGGGCTAAGCAATGACCTCACAATGAAAGGTCACAGAAACAGAAGGAGGCAAGTATCCATGAGTGGCAGTGAGAACGAACTTTAAATGCCCAAAGATTGCAGATGTTGAATAGTCTGACACACAATATATAACAATGTCTGAAGTGCATCAAGAAAGAAAGGTTGGAATCACAAAGATGAACGATCAACAAAAGATTATCAGCAATGACCAAACAGGTTTGAAAAATAGTTGGGGGCTTCCCTGGTGGCGCAGTGGTTGAGAATCCGCCTGCCGATGCAGGGGTCGCGGGTTCGTGCCCTGGTCCGGGAAGATCCCACATGCCGCGGAGCAACTAAGCCCGTGAGCCATGGCCGCTAGGCCTGCGTGTCCGGAGCCTGTGCTCCGCAACGGGAGAGGCCACAACAGTGAGAGGCCCGCATACCGCAAAAAAAAAAAAAAAAAAAAAAAAAAAAAGAAAAATAGTTGGAACTTCTAAAAATAAAAAATTTAATTAACTTTGAAAATAACTCAATGAATGGTGGATTATACACAACTAAAAATAAAATTTGTGATCCCAAGAATCTGATTGAATTACCAAAATAATGTACTAAGAACCAAGGAACTAGAAAATATAAAGGGAAATGTAAGAGTTATGAAGAATAGAATGAGAAGCTCTAACATAGACCTAATCAGAGTCCCAGAGGAGAGTGTAGAGATATTAGATGAGAGATTGTATTTGAAGAGATAATAGCTGAGAACTTTCTAGAACAAATGGGAGTTGGAAATCCAAGCTTCAGGAATCACAGTATATTCCAAGTAAGATTCAATGTCTTAAATCCTCTCTGACATCCTATAGTGAATCTTTAAAATACCAAAAACAAAAATAATATTTTAAAAGTAGCCACAAAAAGAAGAGATAATATTCAAAGGAATTACAGTAAGACTGAGAACAAACTTTTCAACTCCAACAATGGCAACCAGAAGTCATAGACTAGAGCCTTCCACACGTGGAGATGCATTTACTGCAGATCCAGAATTGTGTGCTTCACGAGACTGTGTACCCAGAAACAACAAAAACGAAACAAAGTTATATTCAGATATATGCAGTTGGTGGTAAACCAGCAGACCTTCCCTAAGGAAGGAAAGAAAATGATCCAAAAAAGGACAGCGTGAGATGCAAGAAGAAATAGTGAGCTAAGAAGCTGGTAAATATGTATGAAAACTAACAAATCAATGTGTGTCTAAAATAACAATTGTCTTATTTATAAAGTTACAGAAAATAACAGAAGTAAGATATTAAACAACAGTAACATGTAAGTTGAGAGGGTGTCGATTTGATTCTGGGTATTCTAAGGTCCTTTTATTATCCAAAGGAGTTGAAGATATTTAGTATGCTGTCAAGTTAAACACGCATGGTAAAATGTCCAGGACAATCAGAAAAACAATAGGGAAAAAAAGAATAAATGTCTAAACAATAGAGGGAGAGTAAAAATGAAATAGGGAAAAAGAGCAAATGGATAATTTTTTTAAGACACTCAAAAAGCAAGGAAGAAGACAAGAGAATCATCGAAAAAGTGGAAAAGGGGAAATCACAAACTAAGACAACAGAAACAGTCAAAATAAATCAATAATATAAATAAACATAAGTGCGCTAAACTAACCAATTCAAGACAAGGTTGCCCAAAAGACTTCAAATCACAGGAAACCCAGGTATTACCACCACCTAGTTTGAGAAGTAAACTATTATCAGCAAAATTGAATAATCTATGTACTCCTTTCTAATCTCAACTCCAACTCCCTCCTCCCAGAAGAAAAGAAAATGACTAACTCAATATCTATTATAACCATACATTCCCATATATTTTACCACAAATGTATGTATCACTACACACACACACACACACACACACACATTATTTTTCTGCACATCACATTTTTACTCAATATCATGTTCACATGGTTTTCCATTTTGATAGATGTAACTTTAGTTCATTAATTTTTACTGCTGTATTATTTTTTGTAAGACTATGCCACAATTGATTTATCCACTCCCCTTGTTCGTTGGCATCGCTATTATAAAAACTTTGTTCTGCAAAAGTTTGTCTCTAAGGTAAATATTCTTAGGTGTGGAATTTCTGGGTCATAGAATGCAAAAATCTTCAATTCCCCTAGATAGTGACAAATTGAAAGTAGTTGTACAAGATTACCACAATTTTTGGCAATGGCAGACTAGGTAATTAGGACCAAACTTCCCACTGCAAAACCTGGAAAATATAGATAAACTTTTAAATGAAAAATTAAATGCCTGAAGGCATTGGAGAATTTTCAAGACAATGAAGAATTGTAACCAAGATCCAGGAGAAGAAGGAAACTCAAGGAGACAAGCTTGGCATTTGGACAGTTTTTCCCCTAACGGTGCTCACTAGTTCTGGAGGAGGAAGCAGAAAGGATGAAATTTTGACAAATTCATAGAACTAGAAGGACAGAATTAAAGTTCAGAGGTGATTAATAAGGGGGATTTATGAAACCACCAACACCAAGAGTGGTACCCATTTTTTCTATGATTCTCTTTTTTTTCTTTCTTAGCTCCTGTGGAGGAATTGATTGTGTTTTGTTTTTTAACCGACTCTAAAAGGATATGCTCTAGGACTAAGGGCAAACCAGAAATATGCTGTCCTTCAAAGGGACTGAAGCCCAGGTTGAAACTTCTCCATCACTAATTAGATTAAGGAGATCTGGCACTGCTAGATCTCCTAGCTAGCCTGTGCCAGAATCAAATATTAAACCTAGTCCCCAGTTTATCTCTACAATGTTTCCAGTACTCAGTCAAAACCAGGAATACATGGAAACAAAATAATATGTCTGAAAACAAAGAGACACAACATAATATGGAAACTTCCCAAAGGACCCCCAGATAATGGAGGTATCAGACCCAGACTTTAAAATCAACTAGCTTATTATGTTCAAGGAAGTAAAAGAAAAATTGAGAATTACATCAGAGAACCAGAAACTATAACAATGAATCAAATATAAATTCTAGGACAGAAAAATAGAATAACAGAAATTAAAAATTCAATGGATAGGTTTAAAGCAAATAAGATACAGCTGAATAAATAATCTGTAAACTGAAATATACCTCAGAAGAAAATATCTAGAATGATGTGTGGAAAGACATGAGGATAGGGGAAAAGTATTAGAGGCATATGAGATACTGCAAAAAGGTCTAACATATACATAATTGGAGTCCCAGAAGAACAGGACAAAGAGTGAGACAGAAACAATATCTAAAGAGATAAAGATATAAAAGTGATCAATTATATTTAGAAAGATTCAAGAAGCAGTATGAACCACCAAGCAAAATAAATACAAAGGGAATCCCACCAGGCACATTATACTAATGCTACTGAGAACCAAGGAGGAAATCTTAAAATCAGAGAGAGAAAGGGAAAAAAGAGGCATTACCTACAAAAGAACAAGAATAGCACTGACATCTGACTTCCCAACACAAGCAAGAACCAGAAGACAATAGAATGTTATCTACAAAGTATGGGAAATGAAATTCTCCAGCCTAGAATTCCCCAGAAAAAATATCCTTCAACAATATAGATGAAACAAAGACATTTTCAGATTGGGAGAAATATATATTTAGGCTGAGAAAATTCACACCAGCAGTCCCACACAAAAGGAAATGCTGAAAGGTATTCTTCAGAGAGAAGCTTGGAAATGTAGGAAGGAATAAAAAGATGACAGAAAGGCGAATGTGTGGATAAATGTAAAATGAATATCAACTGTATAAAAATAATAATAATGACTTGTGGGGTATGGAATAGGTAGATAAATACAATACATGAAAATTATAACATATAAGTAGGAGTAAATGAAGATGAAGCACTTTAAGGTTCTTGCATTATCCAAGAAACGGGGCAGGTACTGATTTATATTAGACTGCTAAAAAAGATTAAAGATGCTTGTTGTTTTGGAGGGGGGAGGGATAAATTGGGAGATTGAGATTGACATATACACACTACTATATATAAAATAGATAACTAATAAGAACATACTGTATAGCACAGGGAACTCTACTCTGTATGATCCATATGGGAAGAGAAACTTAAAAAGAGTGGATATATGTATATGTATAACTAATTTACTTTGCTGTACAGCAGAAACTAACACAACATTGTGAATCAACTATACTCCAATAAAAATTAATTTTTGAAAAGAAAACAAAAGAAAGTAATAAATATAAAAGCATTAATTAATGAAATATAAAATAAACATATAATAAAGATGATCAATAATCAAAACAAACAAACAAAAAATGATGCTTGTTGTGATGTCTGTGCAGCAGTTCTCAAAATGTGGTTCAGAGACGCCTAGGAGTCCAGAGGGGACTGTAAGGTCAAAACTACTTTCATAGCAACGCTAAGGCATTATTTGACTATTTTTATTCTGTTGACATCTGCATTGATAGTGCAAAATTACAGTGGATAAAACTACAAATGCTGGTGCATTAACACAAGTCATGGCCATGGCAAGAAAACACACTCCTTGCAGTCATTGCCATCTTCACTGCCATGCACCTGCAGGAGAAAAACAAAAAGGAGCCCATTTCATTTGACTCTCCTTGATGGAACAGTAAAAAAAAAAAAAAAAAAAGCATTAATTTTTATTAAATCATGACCCATGACTACACATTTTTAATACTCTATGTGACAAAATGGGACATGGGCATAAAGCAGAGCTACTGCATCCTGAAACAAAAAGTTATGTCAAGGAAGAGCACTTGAGCAATTAAGTCACAAGGTGAACTAACCACTTTTTAATCCAACACCATTTTTACTGGAAAGAACAACTGTTAGACAAACTATGATTATTCCAACTTGGATACTGGGTCGGCATCCTCTCAAACAAAATTAACAAAGTTACTGTCACTTTAAGGAAAACAGCTTACGTTATATGTCACCAAGGATACAATTTGAGCTCTCAAAGAAAAATTAGAATTTTGCAAAATTTGATTTGGCCATCATGAGCTTAATGGCTCCCCAATACTTAAAGACTTTTCTGATAAGATCAATGATGATATAAACAAATGTAATTTTTTTGATCTTATATAATCAAATGCGTCAACATGTGGAAGACCTACATAACCCAATTAAGTAATATTTTCCAAGTGACCAATGCATAGTGCTATGTTTGGAAATTATGTATAAGTGAAAGATCTATTCAAATTCCAAGAGAGACTAATGGATTTTAAATAAACAGAATATGAAAAGTTCATTAATATGGTTTCATATTCCAAACTGTAAATAATATTTAAGAAACTTCCACTTATTAGGTGTAGGATCAAAGAAGAATATCCACAATACTCTGAAAAAGCTATTAAAATACTCCTCTTTTTTAACCACGTAACTGAAAGAGGCTAGATTTTCTTTATGTATTTTACCCAAAGCAACATATCACAACAAATTGAATGCAGAAGCCGGTATGAGGTTATAGCTGTCTTCTATTAAGCTATACGTTAAAAAAAATACATGCCAAAATAGAAAACAATACCATCTCCTCATTTTTTGTTTCAGAAAAGATACCTATTTTTCATAAAAGTAAGTTATATCTAATAGCTAGTAATAAGTATCATAACTTCTAATAACTATTTTAATTTTTATTAATTTTAAATTATTATACAATAAAATATCAGTAGGTGTAACCCAGAGGCATAAAATCATTTTGGAGTTCTCAACAGTTTTTAAGAGTGTCAAGGAGTCCTGAGACAAAAGACTGAGAATCACTATTCTAGGGTAACTATTAAAAGAATAGCAAGAGAATGTATAAATACTACTAAGAGAAGTTGGGGGGAATAATAATAATAAAAGACTCAGTGAATCCAAAAGAAGGCAAGAGAGTAGAAAAAAATGACGTAGATCAGAAAATAACATACGATCCAAGAATTCCACTCCTGGGTGGAAAAAGCGAAAACACTAGTTTGAAAAGATATGTGCACCTCAATGTTCATAACAGCACTATTTACAATAGCTAAGATATGGAAGCAACTCAAGTATTCATCAACAGATGAATGGATAAGGAAGATGTGATATGTTTATACATACAATGAAATATTAGCCAGCCATAAAAAAGAATGAAATTCTACCAGTGCAGCAGCATGGATGGACCTAGAGAATATTATTCTCAGTGAAATAAGTCAGACAGAGAAAGACATCACTTAAGTGTATGATATCATTTATATGTGGAATCTAAAAAGTAAAACAAACAAATGTATATAGCAAAATAGAAACAAACTCACAGACATGGAAAACTAACTAGTGGTTATCAAGGGAAGAGGGAAAAGGGGAGGGGCAAGACAGGGGCATGGGATTAAGAGATACAAACTACTATGAATAAAATAGAAAAGCAAAAAGGATATACAGCGCAGGGAATTATACCCATTATTTTGTAATAGCTTTTAATGAAGCATAATCTGTAAAAATACTGAATCATTATGCTGTACACCTGAAACTAATATAATATTACAAATAAACCATACTTCAATTTTTCTAAAAGACCCAAAATGTGTTTTGCGTTCACTGCAGCACTGTTAGTAACTGCAAAATACTGGAAACAACCTAATCATCCACAAGTAGGAAAACAGTTGAATAAACTATGGTACATCCACACAATGGAGTACTAAAAAGAATGAGGAAAAATCTCTACAAACTGATATGGTAGAATTTCTAGGACATATTGTTAAGTGAAAAAACAAAATATTATAGAGTACCTATTAAAAGATACCTTTTTATAGAAAGGAAGGAGAGATATGAAAATATACCCATGTTTGCTCATTCATTCAAAAAAGAAACAGAGATGGTAAGTCAGAGACTGTTGGGATTGATTAACCACAAGGAGAAGAGAACAGGAGAAAATAATAGAAGAAATAATAGAAATAGAAAAAAATAGAAATAGAAGAAATTTTCTCCTGTTATTAAAAATAATAACAGGAGAAAATAATAGAAGAAAATGGGGTGGAAATGTTACTACTCTGAGAATACCTTTTCATACAGTTTTGTCTTTTGGAACCACATAAATGTTTCCTATGCTCCCAAGAAAAAAGAAAGAAAATGAATTAAAGTAACAAATATGGAAAAGGGAAGCTAAAAAAAAAAAAGGAAAATCTATATCAGCCATTACATTAAGTGTAAATGGACAAAGACTGTCAGACGTGATTTAAGAAAAACGTGATCCAATCATATGCTGTTTAGAAGAAACACACTTAAAATATCAGGATACAGAAAGGTTGAATGTAAAAGAATAGAAATATATCTCAATGCAAACACTAACCAAGAGAGAGCTGGTATAACTATATTAGTATGAGAAAATGTACACTTTCAGGGAAGAAATGTGACTAAGTGTGAAGAGGGGAATTTATAAAATGCAAGGTCAAGTTTATCAGAAAGATAATAATTCTAAATGTGCATGCACCTAATAATATAGCCTCAATATACAAAGCAAAAGCTGACAAAACTAAAAGGAGAAATAGACAAACCCACTATCACAGTGAACTCTCAGTAACTGATAAAACAAGTTGACCAAAAACATTAGCAAAGATTTAGAAGTTTTGAATAACAGTATTAACCAACTTGACTTAATTGACATTTGTAGAACATGGCACCCAACAACTGCTGAGTACACCTTTTAAACAATTAACAGAATTGACCATATGCTGAGCCCGAAAGCAAGTTTCAACACATTTGAAAGGATTAAAATCCCACCGATCATGTTCTCTGACCAGAGTGGAATTCAGCGAAGCATCAATAGTAAGTTTAAGTAGAATATTTGGGGAAATTAAGAATTCTGGGGGGTTAAGAGAAACTGTTCTAAGAAATATACTGCATCAAACAAAAAAAATCACAACAAAAATCAGAAAATATTTTAGCTAACTAATAACTACATTATATCATGGCTCAGAAGCCATGTTGACAGGGAAATTGGTATAACCTTAAATGTGTATATTGAAGAAGAAATGCTGAGGCAGTGATCCAAACCTCCATCTCAAGAATTGGGAGAGAAAAATAGAAAGTAAAAGCCAAAGAAAATCACAGAAGTCGTGGCTGTTGAAGGTTCTGGGGTCTACCCTCTCCTGGAGTCTGCAGAGGGATGCTGCTCTGGGGAGGCTGTGATGGGCTCGGGGGGGCAGGTTGTCAGCTCCAGAGATCAGCTCTAGCCACTTCCTGTTTATTATCTTTCTCTGGCAGATATTTCTGCTAATCTAGTACCTATGGTTTCAATCCACATTTCCCTGATGACAAAGAAAGTTGAGAATCTCTTCATACGTTTGGAGCCTCACGTAGTTGCTCTTCTGTGAATTGTCAGTTCAGATCTGTTGCCCAAATTTTCTATTCATTTTCTTATTTTTATATTCAGAAGTTCTATATTTTGGATACAGATCCTTTGTATGTTAGATGTATTGCAAATAGCTTCTCCCAGTTTGTAGCCTGCCTTTGCACTAAGGTACCTTTCATTGAACAGGAGGTTTTAATTTTAAGGTGGTCAAATATATCAATATTTCCTTCAGTTTTTATTTTGAGTTTGTTTCAAAAGTTCTCTTCTATACCCCCAAAGTCCGGAAGATATTCTGTTCTATTTTCTTCTGAATGTGTTAAAATGTCTCTTTTCCCAGATAGGTCATAATTCACCTGAAAGTTATTTTGGGTGTCATGTGAGGCTGATTCCCTTTTTACAGCAGGTGAAATTGAGGTTCAGACTGGTGGCCGGGCTTCTCAGGCTGTAAATGTCAGAGCCTGGAATCAAACCCAGATCTGCCTGGTCCAAACCGCATGGTCTTTTCCTGCAACCCACTGCATCCGTCCAGAGGCTTCTAATCTGATCTGTGCAAGGCTCCTAGCCCTGCGGACACATACATCAGTTGGACCCAGGCCTGCTATGGAGGGGCTCAGTCTGCTGGGGCCCAGATATGCACTCTGATAGGGAATTCTTGGATTATACATTCCTGAAATGCTGAGGCAAATGCAGGACCAATTCAAGGCCAAGAGGAGAGGCTGGGGAAACCCTGCCCCAAAGCCAAGACAGCACAAAAAAGAGTGCTTATTTCCTAGTTATCAAAGGACCTCAGAAAGTTGAAGTAAGCAGCCCAAAATTATACCTAGAGGAAAGCAGCAGAAGTGAACATAGAAGTCAGGCTGTGGAAATCTAGTCTCTCTTGCTCTTTCAGCACTGCTTTGCAGAGAGAAAGAAAATGGCAGGGAGACGGGGCAGCAGCTGCGGGCAGCCCCCTACCGCAGCTGCCTGAGCCCCGCCCGTCCCCAGCCCTGGGACCTCTGCAGCGGAAGCTTCCGGGTTCCACGGTGCCCCGCAGCTATGTCAGGGTTCTCACGTTTCCCAGCAACACCCAGCCTCGCCAGCTGCAGCCAGGTGTTCCCAGCAGCCCACTCCCAACACACACACACACACACACACACACACACACACACACACACACACACTGCCCTGATACCTTGTGCCAGAGCCACACTCCTCCAGCCCTAAAGCCCAAGCTCAAATTTCTGACTCTTCACCCATCAGTTCCCCCTTCTGTCCAGCTGTCCAAGCTGCTCCATGGTCAGTGTTGGGTGACACCAGAGGCAGACCAGGCACGTGCCTAAGGCCACAGAGGGACACACACACACAAAGTTCAAGTTCAGGGGGCTTATCGGAAGTTTGCAATCAGAAAACCTAAGCGGAAGTCATTTTAAATCTCACCATATGCGAAAGGTGCGTGTCAATATGAAAAATGCACTGTGAACTTGAATCACACGGGGCTGTAGGAAGGATTTTCTCTTCTCGGCTTGGATCTTCTAAAGCAGCGGTCCCCAAACTTTTTGACACCAGGAAGCAGTTGGTGGAAGACAATTTTCCCACCGACAGGCGGTGGGGGGGTAGGCGTGGTTCAGGTGGGAATGCAAATGACGGGGAGTGGCAGGTGAAGGTTCACTCGCCCCGCCCACCTGCCGCCCACCTCCTGCTGTGTGGCTTGGTTCCTAATGGTCCCCCGGCCCGGGGACTGGGGACCCGTGTTCTAAAGGGCTGAATTTTGCCCTGATGGTGCCTCAAGCCACGAGGATTTTTTTCCAAATTGATTCTGAATTGTTGCCTTTCTCTTTCTCTCTGACCCTCCTTTCTGTACCTTCCTTCCTCTCTCTCCTTCTCTCTCTCATTGCTTTCACTCTGAACTACCCGTAATCATTTCCAACCTTAAAGCACTTCACCTTTGGCGAAAAGTACTTCAGTTTCAAAGTGATTAGAGGTTGAAGATCCGTGGTTCAAAATTTAAATTAAACCAATTTAAATTACGGGAGCACTTCATGGGTTTTAAGCAAATAATTATTTTTTACACAGATCAGAGAGGTTGGGCCAAATCAGGTACTAAACAGGAGTAAGAAAGTGCTGAGACACCTCCGGAGAAGCCAGGCTCCTGGGCTGAACCGGCCAGGCAAGCCCTGCTCAAACGGCCGGTGGCAGCTGCACTACATTCTGGGAGAGGGCAGACCCCAGCCCTCGGCAGTGTTCCTTCCGGGCCCAGAAAACAGTCGGGACCCTGGGCATTCCCTCCAAGGTCCCTCAAAGAGTAAGACTTCAAGCACCTATTGCGGACTTCCAATGCAATGGGCGACAGGCCTCAGTCACAGAAAAAAAAAGGAGGTTTCCCTTAGTTCTCGTGGTCCCTGCCCAGGATTCCATGCCCTGTGTTCCCATGCTATTCCCATGTGTCCCAGCAGAGGGGAGGTAGACCTCAGGGTCACCAGAATGCAAAGAGGACCTCATGTTTATCAAGCACGTTTTGTATCCTGGACTCAAGAATGAATGAGCAGGGCTTCCCTGGTGGCGCAGTGGTTGAGAGTCCGCCTGCCGATGCAGGGGACGCGGGTTCGTGCCCCGGTCTGGGAGGATCCCGCGTGCCGCGGAGCGGCTGGGCCCGTGGGCCGTGGCCGCTGGGCCTGCACGTCTGGAGCCTGCGCTCCACAAGGGGAGAGGCCGCAACAGTGAGAGGCCCGCATACAGAAAAAAAAAAAAAAAAAAAAAAAAGAATGAATGAGCAAAGTCCCCACCCTCTAAAAGCTTAGCCCAGCAGAGGTATAAAACTATCAATTATAGAAGAAAGCTGTGAGTAATACAGAAAACTGTCTGAGTTTTTAAACAGAACAGAGATGGGACTGATTAACTCCTGGGATCCTCCGGGTTGGCCTCAAGGAGAAAAGGCTTTGTAAGCAGGGGTTTGCAGGGTGAATAGGAGTTTTCAGGTAGATCAAAGAGATATCAAAAGACCATGACACTGTGTTCCTGCTACAGAAGGAAGGTAGGATGAGATGCTTGGGTCGTCTTCTCTTTCCACGTTGGAAACTGAGTCTCGACCGTTTGTTGTTCGGGTCTGAGATGACGCAGCTAGAAAGTTGAAAGCTCAAATTGAGGTCTGACTCCAACGTCCCAAGTACTTTTCTTTCCTCCTTTGTTGACATCTGAAGCCAGAGATCGGTGTTTCAAGTCTTTTCGTCTTTTTCTCCTTCTCCGTGGTCTTCGTCTTCATTTTTGGCCAAACTGCAGCCTAGGATCAAGACCATGAAACTAACCTGCTCCACGGCTCTGCTTCCCACCCCGCCACATCTGTGCCCATTTCTTGGGACAGGGAGCTTGTTGTTGGGCCTGGAAGGTGGCTGGAAGAGAAAGCAAAAAAAATAGTTCACCGTCTGCATGGCCTAGGGAGACAGGCAGCCCAGCTGCGTCCAGGAGAGACAGGAGGCCAAGCCCAGCGCAGACATTTCAAAAACAAACCTTCGGCCAGGTTTCCATCTCCTCGGGTGAGCCCCGCCCTCCAGGAGGAAGGTAAGCAATTTCAAGCCGACCAGGTTCCTTTCCTCTGGAATCTTTGTTTTGTTGTTTTCCCTTTTCCCTAATTAGGTTTCAGAGACCAGAATAATCTAGGTAGCTTCCTGTGCTCAGCCTGGTTGGATGTGTGCTGTGTTTATTCACAAATATATTCCCAAAGAGAGATAGCGGTGGAAGGGCTGGGCCGGAGGTGCCTAAGGAAGAATGAGCCCTGGGGCTGGGTGTGGGGCCGAAGGGTAGTTATTATTCATGGGTACTCAGTTTCTGCCGCGGATGATGAAGATCTGAGTAGAGATAGTGGGGAGAGTTACACAACAGCGTGAATGTATTGAGGGTTCCTGAATTGTGTACTTAGGAATGGTTAAAATGGTAACTACTACCTTGAGAATATTTTACCATAATAATAATTGGCCCCTTGATGTCTTGTGAATGGGTGAGAAATTAGGCAGTCTTCGGTGATCATTATTTCACCAGCAGTGACAGAGGGGTAAACACTCCCTTGCTGTTGGAAGGTTATTGACTGATTGACCCATTGGGGAATGGAAGCCCCCAGCTGTCTGGACAGTCGGGTGTGTCTGGGGACACGCACTTCACCTGGAGGTCAGTGAAGCCAGTTCTCTTCTTTCAAGGAGCAAACTGCTATCTCCTCTGTCCGCTGGGAAGGACCTCAGCTCCTGGGCCCTTCCCTTGAGCCGTGTTCCTGCTTGCAGAGTGAAGTGGGAGGTTGAGGAAGCCCTGCTTCAACACGGTGTGCAGGGAAGTGGGCAAGGGCTTGGCAGACGACAGCCCTCCTTCCAGGCCCAGCACCATGATGGCATTGACCTTGAAGAGGTCACTTTGTGCCCCTGAACCACACTCAGCATCTTCACCTCTTGCATGTGACAAGAACCCTTGAACACACTGAGTCCACACTTATGTGAGTGCCTGGCACATAGTAGGTGTTGGACAAGGGCTGCTCCTCCCACACTGTCGCTCGAAAGAGGAGCCTTGTGCCTGACGGAACCACAGCTCATTCTTGGGGACCAAGAGGCGGGAATGACTCACCAGGAGTCACAGGCAGGATTCAGAAGCCTTGTTCTCGCCATCCAGTGATCTGTGTGATTCTGAGTCCAGGGTGGGGTGAGATGGGAGGAGAGGGGGACACGAAATCAGGAGCAGAACCACTGCTGTTGGGCTTGGGCTTCCAGTAGCGAAGGGCTGGCACAACTGCTTGGAGGGAGAGAGGCCTTGGGTAAAGCTTCAGCAGTGTGGAGGCCCCTGAAAGCTCAGCCCTGAAATCAGAGTGAGACAGGGAAGGTCGACCAGCAGGCCAGCTGACTCCCCTCCTGCTGCACCTTTTCCCTGCAGAGGAGGAGCTACAGGCCCAGGAGGAGGGCAGGATCTGTCCTGCCCAGTTCAGGATGTGCTAGAGTGGAGGGTCACAGTGCCAGAAAGACCTCCCACCTACCCCCACCCCAAAACAAGCCAGCTCTTTCTCAGACAAGACCACTCCCCTCACTTAAAGGACAGGGGACAGGGACCATGTTGGAAGTCCACCCAGAGGCCTTCTCAGACAGTGTCACCTGCTGCCTCTCTGCACAGCAGTGTCCATGGTGAGTCTTCGGGAGAGCCCCAGGAGAGGCTACCCCTGCAAGGTGTTTCTCAAGCTCATTTGGCCTAGGAATCTTTTTACCTACAGGGTCTCAAGTTCTAAAGACCTATTTTGGGAAATGTGGCCTTTATAGTTCTTAATTATAGCTTAATCTGGTGGAAATTTTCCTAAATTCTTCCTGTAGATGTGAGCAGCCTTGACAACTGGAGTTCTTGCAGCCTTGGTTTTGACATCTGTAAAATGGGTATTATATACATATGGTATCCACAGAGACCACTGTTGCAGGAGTAAAGGAAAGTATTTCACGGAATGCACAAGCCAGGGTTGCCTGCAACTGCCTGGGAAATAACTAAGCACCACATTTGTTACCCGTTACATATTGCTCTTATTTCTTTACACATTCAATAAACATTTACTACCTGACAGAGCGAGAAAGGTGTACTTGCCCCTTTCTTTGCCATTGCTATCCGGTTTGCGATGTAGACACTGAGGTGGAGGATGGAGCTGAACTTGCATGGCGTCCCACAGCTATAAATTCCAGTGCCAGGATCGGAATCCTGGTTTGTCTGAGCCCAAATGTAGATGTTCTCCACTACACCAGCCAGCCTGGGCTGCTGCAGCTGGCCATGCAGCTGCTGTGAGGAATACGGCAAGGGAGAAGCCAAGGGCCCTTCTCCAAGGAGGCCACAGCTTCACAGAGACATAGAAGTCACCCGTGGGAGCCTGGGAAGGAACAAGCCAGGTGGACAGACAGGTTTAGACAGCCCAGAAGTGGAGGGGAGGGCTCCTTTGGAGAGAAAAATGTGAGTAAAGGAGGTTGATCAAAGAGGAGGATTACTTAAGGAGGTCGAGGGAGACAGGGCTTGGAGGCTCTGGCCATACCCACACGATCTAGGAGCAAGGGATGGGGCCTAATGCTGTGGGTGCTTTGGGGAGCTTTGGGGATTTCTGATTCGGGTCGTCAGATGTTGCGGCGGGGCAGAAAGACTTATCTGACAACTCTGTGGAGAGTCATCCTGTGTAGCTGGTAGGAATATAAAATGGCACAACCGCTTTGGAAAACAGCCTGGTAGTTCCTCAAATGCTTACACAAAGACTTACCATATGACCCAGCAATTCCATTCCTAAGTATATACCCAAGAGAAATAAAAACGTATATCCACAAAAACATGTACACAGATTTTCAGAGAGGTATTCTTCATAATAGCCAAAAAAAAATGGAAATAACCCAAATGTCCATCAACTGATCAATGAATAAACAAAATGTGGTCTATCTCTACCATAGAATATTGTTTGGCCACACAAAGGTATGGAGTACTGACACATGCTGCAACACGGAAGAACTTTGAAAAAATTACACTGGTGAAAGCAACCATTCACAAAAGACCGCATATATGATTCCATTCGTGTGAAAATGGCCAGAGTAGGGAAATCGATCAAGATAGAAAGTAGATTCGTGGTTGCCAAGGGCTAGGAGAATAGGAGGATGGGAGAGAGTGATAGCTAACTGGTTTCTTTCAGAGGTGGTGAAAGTGCTCTACAACTCACTGGGGTGATGGTTGTACATACCTGTGAATATATCAAAAGCCATTAAATTGGAAACCTGAAATGGATGAATTGTAAGGTATGTGAATTATATCTCAGTAAGGCTGTTTAAAAATATTTATGGAGCCACCAAATAGTTTATGTGTTATGTTAGCTAAGTTAAACCTGACCTCTGCATGGGGAGGTTTATTATTTTGTTTACCATTTTACAGACGAGAAAAAAGAAGATTCACAGAGGTCAAGTGACTGGTCCAAAGTCAGAGCTAGCGAATGCTCACTCTAGGAGTCCAGCCCATTCTCCAAAGTCCAAACTCTTCCCAAGACAGTCATTTCAGCCCCTTGGGGTTGCTTCCCCATTTGCAGAAGGCCAAGGTCAGCAGCACTTCACCACGTCACCCCAGATCCGCTCAGTCGCTCAATCTGCCAGGAGGTTCCCCTGTCTTGCTCCTCACCACCCCCCCGGGAGATGGGCAGGGGTGGGCTTTGCTTCTAGCCCAATTCTTTATCTTCAAAGGTAATTTCCGCTGCATATATTTATGGCAAAATACAGAGCAAGACTTCTTTCACTGGGGCCTGCATTGGAAGCTGTTTTCCCAGCCTGCGGATATTTGATGGTCAGATCTCTCTGAGGGCACATGAAAATCTCTTGGCTGCTGGTGCGCTGCCCTGGCACCACCCCCCACCCACAAGTCATTAAGTGCCCCAGCCATGTTCAAGTGGGGACACTTCCATGAGCTTCTAAGATGCCATGCCCGGTGTGTTCCAGCTCTGACTCTGTCCATTGGGTCCAGTGGACCTAAGGTCAGGCCCCAGCCAAGGTGTCCTCCCCATGGTGGGCACTCATCACCCGTGAGACGCAGACTCTGGGGCAGCTGGTGGAAATCCAGTCCGCCATTTACGAGGGGTGTGACAGTGAGCAAAGCACCTCACACCACTAAGCTCATTCCTTTAACAGGAAGGTGGACACAACAGTAGTAACTGCAGGATTTACAAGATCACTTCAGAATTTTACAGGATCATTTTGTAAAGGGCTTAGAGCTTAAGCTGGCCCTTAGTAAGAACTCAAGAAATGATAGCTATGATCATTTTCTCCTCTTCCGCTTCCCCCACCTTCTCCTTCCTTCCTTCCTTCCTTCCTTTTCATTATTAAGCACAGAATTCTGCAAGTAAAAATAGCCACACATTTTTAATACATGCCCAGCCATTCACATAAAGGTCCCTACTTCTCAGAGGACTCTGCAGCATAGGTCTCTTTAGGGCCCTCATTAGAGAGAGGAAACAGGCTCAGAAAGGGGCAGTCAGTTGCCCAAGGTATAGTCTGAAGTGGGGGAGCCTGATTCCTCCAGCTCCATTTTTCATTCTCAAGATTGCTCTGGCTATTTGGGGTCCTTTGTGTTTCCACACAAATTGTGAAATTTTTTGTTCTAGCTCTCTGAAAAATGCCACTGGTAGTTTGATAGGGATTGCACTGAATCTGTAGATTGCTTTGGGTAATATAGTCATTTTCACAATGCTGATTCTTCCAATCCAATACATGGTATATCTCTCCATCTATTTGTATCATCTTTAATTTCTTTCTTCAGTGTCTTATCATTTTCTGCATACAGGTCTTTTGTCTCCTTATGTAGGGTTATTCCTAGGTATTTTATTCTTTTTGTTGCAATGGTAAATAGGAGTATTTTCTTAACTTCACTTTCAGATTTTTCATCATTAGTGTATAGGAATGCCAGACATTTCTGTGCATTAATTTTGTATCCTGCTACTTTACCAAATTTATTGATTAGCTCTAGTAGTTTTCTGGTAGCATTTTTAGGGCTCTCTATGTAGAGTATCATGTCATCTGCAAACAGTGACAGCTTTACTTCTTTCCCAATTTGGATTCCTTTTATTTCTTTTTCTTCTCTGATTGCTGTGGCTAAAACTTCCAAAACTATGTTGAATAATAGTGGTGAGAGTGAGCAACCTTGTCTTGTTCCTGATCTTAGTGGAAATGGTTTCAGTTTTTCACCATTGAGAACAATGCTGGCTGTGGGTTTGTCATATATGGCCTTTATTATGTTGAGGGAACTTCCCTCTATGCCTACTTTCTGCAGGGTTTTTATCATAAATGGGTGTTGAATTTTGTCAAAAGCTTTCTCTGCATCTATTGAGATGATCATATTGGTTTTTCTCCTTCAGTTTGTTGATGTATCACGCTGATTGATTTGCGTATATTGAAGAATCCTTGCATTCCTGGAATAAACCCCACTTGGTCATGGTGTATGATCCTTTTAATGTGCTGTTGGATTCTGTTTGCTAGTATTTTGTTGAGGATTTTTGCATCTACGTTCATCAGTGATATTGGCCTGTAGTTTTCTTTCTTTGTGACGTCTTTGTCTGGTTTTGGAAAGCTACAGTAATCAAGACAGTATGGTACTGACACAAAAACAGAAATATGGATCAATGGAACAGGATAGAAAGCCCAGAGACAAACCCAGTCACATATGGTCACCTTAGCTTTGAAAAAGGAGGCAAGAACATACAGTGGAGAAAAGACAGCCTCTTCAACAAGTGGTGCTGGGAAAACTGGACAGCTACATGTAAAAGTATGAAATTAGAACACTCCCTAACACCATACACAAAAATAAACTCAAAATGGATTAAAGACCTAAATGTAAGGCCAGACACTCTCAAACTGTTAGAGGAAAACATAGGCAGAACACTCTATGACATAAATCACAGCAAGATCCTTCTTGACCCACCTCCTAGAGAAATGGAACTAAAAACAAAAGTAAACAAATGGGACCTAATGAAACTTAAAAGCTTTTGCACAGCAAAGGAGACCATAAACAAGACCAAAAGACAACCCTCAGAATGGGAGAAAATATTTGCAAATGAAGCAACTGACAAAGGATTAATCTCCAAGATTTTACAAGCAGCTCAATAACAAAAAACAAACAACCCAATCCAAAAATGGGCAGAAGACCTAAACAGACATTTCTCCAAAGAAGATATACAGATTGCCGACAGACACATGAAAGAATGCTCAACATCATTAATTATTAGAGAAATGCAAATCAAAACTACAATGAGGTATCACTTCACACCGGTCAGAACGGCCATCATCAAAAAATCTAGAAACAATAAATGCTGGAGAGGGTGTGGAGAAAAGGGAACCCTCTTGCACTGCTGGTGGGAATGTAAATTGATAGAGCCACTATGGAGAACAGTATGGAGGTTCCTTAAAAATCTAAAAATAGGATTACCATGTGACCCAGCAATCCCACTACTGGGCATATACCCTGAGAAAACCGTAACTCAAAAAGAGCCATGTACCACAATGTTCACTGCAGCTCTATTTACAATAGCCAGGACATGGAAGCAACCTAAGTGTCCATCAACAGATGAATGGATAAAGAAGATGACGCACATATATACAATGGAATATTACTCAGCCATAAAAAGAAACGAAATTGAGTTATTTGTAGTGAGGTGGATGGACCTAGAGTCTGTCATACAGAGTGAAGTAAGTCAGAAAGAGAAAAACAAATACTGTATGCTAACACATATATATGGAATCTAAGAAAAAAAAAGGTCTTGAAGAACATAGGGGTAAGATGGGAATAAAGACACAGACCTACTAGAGCATGGACTTGAGGATATGGGGAGGGGGAAGGGTAAGCTGGGACGAAGTGAGAGAGTGGCATGGACATATATACACTACCAAATGTAAAATAGAGAGCTAGTGGGAAGCAGCCGCATAGCACAGGGAGATCAGCTCGGTGCTTTGTGTCCACCTAGAGGGGTGGGATAGGGAGGGTGGGAGGGAGGGAGATGCAAGAGGGAGGGGATATGGGAACATATGTATATGTATAACTGATTCATTTTGTTGTAAAGCAGAAACGAACACACCATTGTAAAGCAGTTATACTCCAATAAAGATGTCAAAAAAACCCTAAAATTTGCCCAAGGTCACACAGCTGGCTGTGGGTCAGCTGATTCAGGAGCCCAAGCTCATTCACTATGGCCCCCACTGTCCAGTTCTTCCTCAAGGGCGACCACAGGAGGCCCACTTAGAAATAGCCACGGTACACGAAGGATCAATTGTTCTTCTGAGTCTTGAAACATATTTAAATTGTGAATTGCAGAAGAAGGTTTGGGGGGTGCGAAGATCAGAGCAGTCAGCACATTCCTGCGATGGGAGAAGTCAGCCCCCGTGGATGACACAACCCAGCGCGGTCGCACCCTGGTCCCCACCCACACTACCTCACTGCGGTGGCCAGGCCAGGCCAGGTGGACAAGGCCGGTGCCTCAGAGGTCCCTGGCAGGAGCAGCCAGACCCAAAAGATTCTTCAGAACAGGTGGCCCGGGTCCAAGGAATTGACCAAGGGCTCCACCCCAGCCTCTGCTCAGCCAAGACTGCATTTCTGAGGACTGGTCAGGACAAGGTTGGGGAAGCAGTGCCAGGGTTCTCCTTGGGCTTTCGGAATGCAATGTAAAGAAAGCTCTCAGGCCCTGGAGGGCAGGGCTGGGACCTCTCGTTTATGGAGAAGATTCCCAGCACTCAGCGGGGCGGTGAGCTCTACAGGTGTGCTGTTCAGGCAGGAAGCCAGCCCGTCCTTCCACCAGGGCCAAGCCCTGAGGACAAGGGCTCCAAAGGGGACAGCAGAACATCCCAGAAAAGAGAAGCAATCACGCGACCTGGACCGACCTTGCTTTGGACTTGGCTCGCAGGAGCGCTGAGGCAACTTGACCTTGAGACTCAGTCCCCTCCTTGGTAGGAAGAGGTCAGTGACGATCGTCTACCACCCACCCACCTACCCCAGGCTTGTTGTGAAGACTGGGGACCGTCCCCAAGCCTCTACCCTACGCTCACTCAGTCATTGAAAACCTGGTCTAAGAACCACCTACCCTGCCCAGCTCCCTTGCCCCTCCGTCTAAAATTCCCTCGTTCGGGAGGTTACTCATGCTTTCATTTTCGCCATTTCCTGAAATGCCCAGGCCCAGTGTGACCCCCGCTCCCCCTCGACGTCACTCACTCATTCACTTATTTGTTTATTCATTCACTCAACAGACATCTGAATTTTCCAAATGTTTACGGCAATAGCATCTCTTAGCCTGGAATTTCCTTACGAATGAGAAAATTTCAAGCTAAGGGAAAATTAGAACTTCGGTTTTTCCTGCATTTATCTCGGCTATGAAACAGTAGTACGCCAAGGTGAGTGAATTTTGAACTCATAAATTCTGGCTTTAAGGGGCCTTATGGTAAAATATCCTGCTACGATTCTGCCTCTTGACCTGGATTGCTGCCTTCTCTTCCCAAGCAGGAATCCACGTAGAAATTGGCTTGAACTGGAAACAGACTTCAGAATCTCCCTTCTACAGGTACAACATTTATGAAGACATATACAGGGTCGTTGCTCTTGAAGAGAAGTGTTTCCCCAAAGCAACTTAATGGTTGCAATAAATGTGAGCAAACAAGATACTCGTATCTTACAAAAAATCATCATAATAATCCCATTCACCACCTGTATCTGAGGCAGCACGCCCAATTTTAAAGTTAGAATGCCGTGGCCTGAAGGCTCAAGCGTCCAATTCTATAAATACAGACAGAAGCTGCAAAGTCAAAAGGCCAGACCATCCCAATCTGTCTCCCTTTCCGCATTGATAAATTATGTACACCCCTTGGACGGATATGCCCCGAGGCCTGAGGTCCTGTCTGACAGAGTCAGATCTTCAATCCGGCCCCGGTTCCCCCGCCATCCTCTCCCCCAACACGCTCAGCCTGCCATTCCCACCCTCCATGCTGTCTCCTCTGGGCAGACCAGGTGTGCTCCGTGATGGATTGCCCGACCGACCCCTCCATCCTGGAGGCGGCCAAGCCCGGGTGGCAGGAAGCAACCTCCGGGTCTTTTTGACGGGCGGCAGGCACGTCAAAACTGGAAAGGAGCCTGTCTTGGGTGGGTGGGGGGGGGGGGGACATGTGTTTTATTTGAGTTGCGGGGGCCCCTTCCCAGCTTCTTCCTGACCACACCCTGTCCCCCTACCTCTCGTTCCCCCTCAGCCCTCTTTATCCCTCCTTAGGGCCCTGGATGCATTTGGTGTGTGTCTGAGAACCACCTTTTAGCCAAAGAGCAAGAAAAAGGAACCAAGTTTCCTCCCATTTTAGAAGACTTTTTTCTGTGATCTTAAGACGAAATCAGAAGGGTGCCGTGTCTCCAACTAGCTCCTTATAATTCAGAAAGACGGTTGCAAGTCATTTAAAAAGAGACTCAGCATCTTTAATAAATTTAATCCAGGTCTGATTACAGAGGAAGAAAGCTTTCTTTCTCTCTCTCTTTTTCATCTTCTAGGGATGGAATATTGCAATAACTGTTCCCTCTGATTTTTAAAAAAATAAGATTTGCTAAAGGTCAATGTATCTCCTGGCCACATATGCAGCAACATTCAAATTTCCCTGGCCCAAGAATAAAAAGATTCTATCATTAAAAATAAAAGCATAAGGACATCTCTCGAGCCCATGGGGGATTTGAGAAAGAGGAGACATTTCGTTATCTAGGCGCGATCATGAGATTTTTAAGCAGTATCTCTAATCTGCTTCCCCCCTCCTGCCCCCTGCAACCCATCCACCCCCTACTCCCCTCACACCCCCCCTCCTTCTTTTCACATCAAGGTCTTTTTATCTTCCAATTTTGCATCTAAAGATGAGGTGAATACCATTAGCTCAATTCAACCTCAAGTGTAGTCAGATGGGCCTGTGATTTCTGAAAAGCACTCGCTAAGGTCACATTAAAATGTATAAGAGCATTTCGATTCCTGAGAAGGGGGCTTATTATCCACCCGTGGTGTAAAAAGAGGAATGTCAGTGGCCACAGACTTGGGTGAAAACAAAAGAGATACCAGGATTTCAGTCTTTTGTCAGCAAGCTTCTCTCCTTTCTTTGCACAGCTCTCCCGCCAGCCCTGCAGATAGCTCTGCAGACTGCAAACTTAGGCCTCTTGCAAAAAAAAAAAAGAAAGAAAAAGAAAAACAAGTTTAACTGGCTCCCCTTTGCCTGTTTTTGTTTTAACCCTTCCAGTTAGAATCAGCCATGTCACTTGCCTTCAAATTATAAACGTGTATTTCCTTGAGAGAGAAAGAGAATTTGGTGTGGCCTGTTCTTGGGGCATTTTTTTTTTCAGTCTGTCCTTTCAGTAGACAGGAGTCGGCATGCAGTTAGAAAAGCATGGACTTTGAAGTGAGACAGACCTGGGTAAGAAGCCCAGTTTTGCCACTCACGAGCCATGTGAGCCTGGGTACTCACTCGTTCACTTATTCAACAGATCATCTGCTATAGGCCAGACATGGTTCTGGGCTCCAGGAACACACGGATGAATGAGACAGGCATGAGAGTTTGCATTCTTACCTGGGCAGGGCTTCTGTACAGAGGTAAAGCAACAAGACAGGAGGAGATGAGCATTTTTGAGGAAATACTCAGAATTCTTTAAAAGAGGGAGCTTGAAGAAGGCCAATTTTAGGTAGGGTAATTGAGGAAAGCCCTTCTGGGGAAATGGAATTCGAGGTAAGACCTTGCAGTTGAGCTCATGCCAGCAATTCAAAGGGCATCCCAGGCACTGGGTACAGGAAGAAAAAGAATTTGCACTGCGGGCTTCTGTTATTTTGCCCGCCAGGCGCTCACTCCTCCTCCCTCCCATCAGCTGTGCCCTGACCTCATCCAGCAAAGAAAAGGGTACATGACCCAAGACAGGCCATCAGACCCTCACCTGGGGTGTGCCTGTCAAGCAGAGGCACGTAAGATGGAGACCAGTGACAGATGGTTCATCCCCTTGGTGGTGCTGTAATGAGAAGGCTATTTGGTTCTGCCTCTTACATCCCTAAAATTTGTCTAGTTCTTTATTGTTCCCAATGTTGATTCTTCAGCTTTCCTTTAGATTCTGTGAGCCTGTCAGCCTTCTAATAAATACTCTTTTCACTCAAGGTAGTCAGAATCTGATATATGATTTGAAAGCAAAAACCCATAACCAACATAGAAATCAATAGCAGAGAGTGAATCTTCAGGTAAAAGAACCTCAGGTAAAGGTAGGGTATATTGACATGGCTATCTGGCCAAGAGGATTCTGATTTATACCGAGAGTGGGAACTTAATAGCCAATGGCACACAGAGGTGAAACAGCTAATTAAGTTATCAGCTTCAGGATTCTCAAAGAGAAGCCAGGAGAGTGAAGGTCTGAAACAGATTGGATCAGAATTGGAACTGTTGCTCTTAATTTATGGTTTTCAATATATAGAGAGATAGCTATAACCATAGACCTGAACACGGGTTTGTATGTGTCCACTAAGAGGACCTGAGAGCAGTGACACCCAGTAGCAATGAGCACACTTAGCACCTAGATCTTGGTTTCTAAATACCATTCTCCATTCAAAGGAACAAGGGCTCCTTAGAGAAATGCATGATTCCAGGGATGGGACAGGGAAAATACAGAAGGTACCTGGAACAAATTGTGCCAGAAAGTGAGGAAGTGTTCAGGGAATAAGGGGAACAGGTAAGAACAGAAACTAACTTAAAGAGGCACATACAGACCAAATTTAAGTATTAAAAAACACTTTTACTCAAATTTATTCTGATATAATTTACGTACAATAAAATGCACCTATTTTTAATTACACTTCAATGATTTTTGTCAAATACGTAACTATATACAAGTATGTGGCCACCACTTTAATCAAGATGCAAAACATACCCATCTCCCCAAAAATTCTCTCAGACCCTTTCTTAACTCATCCCTCCCAAGAGGTCACCACTGATCTGATTATGGGCACTATAGGTTAATTTTGATTTTTTAAGAACTTCATACAAATGGAATCATACAGTATATTTTTTTGGTGTCTGCATTCTTTGACTAACATAATGTATTTGAAATTTATCCATATTGCTGTTCATATCAGGAGTATGTTCATTTTTAGTGTTGATAGTTTTCTAATTTGTGAAAAATACAACTGGCTTATTCAATCATTTTTTATTAGACATTTATGTTGTTTCTAGTTTCTGGTTATTATGAATAAAGCTTGTTTGTATATTCACATATATGTTCTTGTGAATATATGTATTCATTTTTCTAAGGTAATACCTATGAGTGAAATTCCTAGGTTCTATGATAAGATTATATTTAACTTTATAATAAATTTTTGCACTGCTTTCCAGAATGATTGTACCATTTCACATTCCCACCAGCAATGTTTGAGAGTCCCAGTTGTTTCATATCCTCACCTATATTTGTTATATTTAGCTTTTTTTATTTTAGCCATTCTAGTAAATATATAGTGGCATCTCATTGTGGTTTTAATTTGAATTTCCTAATGGCTATTGGCCATTCATATAGCTTTTTCTGTATAGTGCTTGTTCAAATTTTTGCATGTATTTATTGGGTTGTTCATGTTATTATTGAGTTGTAAGAATCTTTCTCGATACAGGTTCTTTGCCATATATATGTATTGCAAGTATTTTCTGCCAGTTGTAACATGCTTTCTGTTTCCTTAATGGTGTCTTTGAAGAGCAGAAGTTTTTCATCTTGTTGAACTCCATTTTACAAATTTTATTTTATGATTTGCTCTGTTTGTGTCCTAAGTACTTATTTCATACTCCAAGGTCAGAAATACATGTCCTATGTTTTCTTCAGAAGTTTATAACTTAAGTCTTTGGGCTAAAGCATATAGTCAACTTGGAGTTCAATATTATAAATGTTGTGAGACAGAGTCAAACTTTATTTTTTCCATGTGGATATTCAGTTGTTCCAGAATCATTTGCCAGAAAGATTATCATCTCTCCATGAAATTATGTTTGTCTCTTTGTTAAAAAACAATTAATCATATATGTATGATTGCTCTCCATTAATCTATATGTTTACTCATTCACTGACTTGAATATTGTAGTTTTGTATTATAAATGTTGAAATTAGGTTGTACAGGCCCTCCAAACTTTTTCTACTTTTTGAAAATTATTTTGGTTACACTAGGTCTTTTGTATTTCCATATAAACTGTATAATGTCTACCAATTTCTCCCAGAAATATACGGATACATTTAAATTACATTAATTCTTTGTGTAGAAACTATATTGTGGTACATTAAGAAATATATTTGGTTTTTGTCACTGATTCCTGACACAAAGCTCCTAAAATTATTGGAATTTCCTGAGTGATAGGAATGCCTTTTGTTATTCATAACAATCTCCTTTTGATCACTCCAAATTTATGCTAATGAGGTAATTTAGGGTGGACCAGGATGGACTGGTCTAAGTGATTAGAAAGTTGGAAATTTCAGCCCCACTCACCACCTTCTAACCTTTGGAAATGAAAAGAGGGGAGAGATGGAAATTGAGCTTTATAAAACCTCTTCAACAAAACGATTTGGTGAGCTTCCAGGTTGATGAACACATCAGTGTGTTAGGTAGGTTGTGTACATGGGAAGGACATGGAAGCTCCACACCCCTCCCCCATATTTTGCCCTATGCATCTCTTGCATCTGACTGTTCTTGCAATGTATCCTTTATAATAAACCAGTAAATATAAAAAAGTGTTTTACTGAGTTTTGTGAGCCATTCTTGCAAATTATCAAACCTGAGGAAGGGTTGTGGGAAGATCCAAATTTGCAGATGGCTGGGCAGAATGTGGGTAGCATGGGTAACCCTTTTGCAGCTGGCATCTGAAGTGCAGGCAGTCTTATAGGACTGAGCCTTTAACCTGTGGGGTCTCTACTAACTCCAGGAGTTCGGTCAGAACTGAGTTGAAGTGTTGGACACCAGCTGGTGTCAGAGAATTGGAAAATTGCTATGGAAAACCCACATACATTTAATGTCAGATGTGTTGAGGAAAAAAAATCTTTCAGATATCTTAACAACATTGAGTCTTGTGATATATCTCTCCATCATTTAGCATATCTCTCCATATATTGAGGCTTTCCTTAACTTCCTCCAAAAATGTTTTGTAGTTTTCAGTATCACTTTTGTTAAATTTATTCCTAAATATTTTGTTTCCAAGTATTCTTTTTTATTTTTAATTTTTTATTGAAGTATAGTTGATTTACAGTAGTATATTAGTTTCAGATGTATAGTATAGTGATTCAGTATTTTTACATATTAAGCACCATTGAAAGTTATTACAGGTTAAGGGCTATAATTCCCTGTCCTATACAAAATATCCCTGTTGCTTACCTATTTTATACATAATAGTTTGTGTCTCTTGATCCAGTACCCCCACTTTGCCCTTCCCCCCTTGCCTCCTCCCTTTGATAACCACAGTTTGTTTTCTGTATTTTTGAGTTGGTTTCTATTTTGCATATACACTCATTTGTGTTATTTTTTTAGATTCCACATGTAAGTAATATCAGAGTATTTGTGTTTCTCTGTCTGACTTATTTCACTAAGCATAACATTCTCTAGGATCATCCATGTTGCTGCAAATGGCAGAATTTCATTCTTTTTTATAGCTGAGTAACATTCCATCGTATATATATATACCACATCTTTATCCATTCATCTATTGATAGGCACTTGGGTTGCTTCCATATCTTGCTAATATGTAGAAATACAGTAGACTTTTATGTATTGACTTTGTATCAAGAAACTTTGCAAAATTATTCACCTTGTAGCATTTTTGCAGATTCCTTATGATTTTTTATGCACATAATTATGTCATCTGTAAATAAAGATGGCTTTTTTCCTTTGTTTCCTATTTCTATACCTTTTATTTTTCTTCCTTTATTGCATTGGCTAGGACCTCTAGGCAGTGAAAAGTAGTGGTGAGAATGGTCATCCTTGTATTTTCTGGTGTTAGCTGTATGCTTTTCATAGATGTCTTTTATAATGTTGAGGAAGCTTCCTTCTATTCCTACTTTTCTGATAGTTTTTGTAATATTTGTATGTCAAATATTGTCAAATGATTTTTATGCATTTACTGAGAAAACCATACAATTTTCCAACTTTTTATTGGTAAGATTGTGATTTACACTTACTGTTTTTTGAATGCCAAACCAAACTTGCATATTAACAGTATCCTGCTAATAGTTCTGGATTTGATTTGATAATGTGTTGTTAAGGACTTTTCCCCTCAATATTCATGAGGTAAATTAGTCTGTACTTTTCTTATATTGTCTTTGTATCATGGCATCACAACATCAGTTAAGATATGTTACCTTTTGCTCTATTTTCTGAAAAAGTTAACATAATATTGGTATTATTTCTTTGTTAGATGTTTGATAGAATTCACCAGTTAAACCATCTGGACATAAAGTTCCACTGTGAGACGGTCTTCAACTATTAATTAAATTTTAATATTTCTTTTTTTTTTTTTTTTTTTGGTACATGGGCCTCTCACTGTTGTGGCCTCTCCCGTCGCGGAGCACAGACTCCGGACACGCAGGCTCAGCGGCCATGGCTCATGGGCCTAGCCGCTCTGCGGCATGTGGGATCTTCCCAGACCAGGGTGCGAACCCGCGTCCCCTGCATCGGCAGGCGAACTCTCAACCACTGCGCCACCAAGGAAGCCCTCTTGTATCTGTTTTGATAAGTTGTGTCTTTCAATGAATTTGTCCACTCTATCTATGTTATTGAAATGATTGGAATAAATATTTTCATGACAGTTCCTTAGTATCTCTTAATGTCTGCAGAATCTGTGGTAATATCCCCTATTTTATTCTTGATACTGCATTGATAAATACTCATAGATGACCTTTTTTGATCAGTCAATCCACAAATTTATCAAACTATCTAAATGTTTGAAGAATAAACTTTGGGTTTCATTGATTTCTTCATTTTTTTCCATTTGCTATTTCATTGATTGCTGTTCTTATCTTTTCATTTTCCTCTTTCTACACTTTTTGGATGTGAATTGCTTTTCTTTTTCTAATTTCTTAAGATGGAAACTTAGGTCATTTATTTTAAATCTCTCCTCTTTTCTTATATAAGCATTTTTAAAACTTTTCCCTCTCAAAAATATGAACATCACAAATTTTGATATTTTTTTTTCATGCAAAAATATTGTCTAATATTTCCTTTGATTTTTCTTTGACCCATAGGTTATTTAAAAGTGTGTTGTTTCATTTCCAAATATTTGATGATGTTCCATATTTATTTGCATAATTGTGTTCTCATTTAGTGTCATTGTGGTCAGAGAATATACTCTATTGATTGCAATCTTTTTAGATTTACTGATACTTATTTTACGGTACATCATATGGGCTAGCATAATGAGTGAGTCACTTTAAAAAAGAGTATATTTTCTTTTCTCCAATTGTGTGGAGTAGTCTATAGATGTCAACTAGGTCAAGTAGGTTGATGGTGTTGTTCAAGTCTTTTTTTGCTTACTGATTTATTTTCTGTTCTATTAATTACTTAGAGAAGAGTGTTCAAAATCATTAGCTAAAGTTATAGATTTGTCTATTTCTCATTTGAATTCTGTCCTTTTTTTCTTCATATACTTGGAAGTTCTGTTATTAGGTCAGTACACATTTAGAACTGTCATGTCTACCCGACGAATTGGCCATTTATAATTTGCAAATGTCCTCCCCTGTCTTTGGCAATATCCCTTTTATTGAAGTCTACTTTGATATTGATATAGCTCCTCCAGTTTTCCCAGTACTAGTCTTTGCATTGTAACACGTTTTACATCCTCTGACTTTTGCCTATTTTTTTTATACTTAAAGTGCATTTCTTGTACACAGCATATAGTTGGATGCTGTTTTTTAATCCACTGTAAAATATCTATCTATTAATTGGAGTGTTTAGTACACTTATGACTCCATAATTAATGACGTGGTTGGATTTAAATTGCTATTTCTTTCATGTTTGTCCCATCTGTTCTTTGTTCCTTTTCCCCATTTTCTTTGGGATTAATTGAGTATTTTCAGTATTCAATTTCATCATCTCAATAGGCTTATTATCTAAACCTCTTTGATTTATTTTTATTGGTTTCTCTAGAGTTTTACAATATGCTTATTTACCCTATCACAGTCTACCTTCAGGGGTATTATATAACTTTACATGTAATGTAAGAACATTACAATTATGTTTCCATTTTCCTCCCCAAATCCTTTGTGCTATTGTTGCCATACATTTCACTTATGTATATGATACAAGTCGATGACATATTGTTATTTTTATTTAAACAGTCAATTATTTTTTATTAAAAATGTAAATGAGAACAAATGTCTTTCTATATATTGGACATTTCTGACACTCTTTATTCTTTTCTATAGATTTGCATTTTCATATAGACTTATTTTTCTTCAGACTGAAAATTTTGGTTTAACATTTAGTGTAGTTAGTACAGGTCTGCTGGTGACAAATTTTCTCAGCTTATGTCTGCTTGAAAATGTCTTTTTTTCACCTTCACTTTTGAAGGATATTTGAGCTGGATATAAAATTCTAGATGGCCAGAGTTTTGTGGATTTTATTTTTTCCTTTCAACACTAAAGAAGTTATTACAGTGTCATCTGGCTTTTATTTTTTCTGAGAGAAGCCAGGGATCATGTTTAATTTCTGTTTTCCTATTTGTAATATGTCTTTCTCCTCTGGAAGCTTTTAGAATTTTTCTCTTTGCCATCGGTTTTGAGAAATTTGATTAAAAAGTGTCTTGATGCAGTTTTAAATTTATCTTGCTTAGGGTTCATTGAGATTCATGGATATGTAGTTTCATATTTTTCACCAAATTTGGGGAAATTTTGAACATTATTTCCACAAATATTTTTTTCTGCCCCACTGCCTCCCTCCTCTGTTTTGGGGGCTCCAGTTTACACATATATTAGATGGCATGTTACTGTGCATGGGTCACTGAGACTCTGTTCATTTTCTCAGCGCTTTACTTTCTGTTTTTCATTTTGGATAGTTTATATGACTATGTCTTCAATCTTTTTTTCTGCGATTTCTAATATATTTTCAAGCTGATCTGATGGATTTTTTAAAATTCACAGATTGTACTTTTCAGCTCTAGAAGATCCAACTGCTTCTTTCTTATAGTTTTCATTTCTCTTCTCATTATGTTCACGTTTCCTTTAAATTCTTGAACATATTTATAAGAGCTCTTATCTAGTCCTTGCCTGTTAATTCTACTGCTCCTGTCATTTTGAATGTGTCTCTATTGATTTTTTTCCTCCAGATTATGGGCCACATTTTTCCTGCTTTCTCATATATCTAGTCATGTTTTACTGGAGGCTGGACACTTTGGCTCTTACATTGTAGAATGGCTGGATTTGTTTTTTGTTTGTTTTCTTTTGCTTTTGTTGGTTTGTTTTTTCATCAAAGAGGGTTGAGCTTTGTTCTGACAGGCAGTTAATTTATTTGTAGATCAGCATTACATTTTTGAAGCTTGTTAGAAAGACTTGTTAGAGTGAGTCTAGAGTTGATTTTATGCTATGGCCCACATAACACTACTCTATGGCTTTTCTGGAGTCTTTACTGAATTCCCCTTTACTGACCAAGGTCCCTCCACTCTGGTTGGTTGAAATGTGAATGATTCACAACTCTGTGTGAGTTCTGACAGCTTTTGGCTTCCCTCTCCACAGTAACTTTTTTTCTCCCTCTTTGCCCAGCCTAACGGAGTCTCACCTTGTGTATATGTAGATCAATGTTCAGTCAAAGACTCTTGATACTCCTGAACACTTCTCAAAATTGCTCTCTATGTAGCTACCTTTTTTCTGGTACTCTGTTCTACAAATTCTAATCATCTCAGTCATCCTTAAACTCTGATTTTTGTGGCCTCACCTCACCAACCCGGCTTTTCTCCACTTGAACTCCCTTTTCCTGCATTAGGCTTATAAAATTCCTCCAGGAAGAAAGCTGGGGTCGTTATAGAGCTTGTATTATTTGTTCCACTTCTTCCAATGATCACAGTCCTGCTCTGCCTGTTGTCAAGTATCTTAAAATGTTGGGTTTTGGGGGGTTTTTTTGTTTTTTGCGGTACGCGGGCCTCTCACTGTTGTGGCCTCTCCCATTGCGGAGCACAGGCTCCAGACGTGCAGGCTCAGTGGCCATGGCTCATGGGCCTAGCCACTTGGCGGCACATGGGATCTTCCCGGACCAGGGTACGAACCCACGTCCCCTGCATCGGCAGGTGGACTCTCAACCACTGCGCCACCAGGGAAGCCCTGAAAATGTGGTTTTGTATGCTTTGTCTAGTGTTATAGTTGTTTAAGGTGGGAGAGTTAGTCCAGTACCAATTATTCCTTCATGGGAAGACCATATAAGGGACAGCTGAGAATCAATAAAATAATGATACTAACAGATTATATCCATGAAATAAAATAGAATTCATGAGTCTCTTCTTTTTTTAAATTTTATTTTATTTATTTTGGGCTGTGTTGGGTCTTTGTTTCTGTGCGAGGGCTTTCTCTAGTTGTGGCAAGTGGTAGCCACTCTTCATCACGGTGCACGGGCCTCTCACTATCACAGCCTCTCTTGTTGCGGAGCACAGGCTCCAGACGCACAGGCTCAGTAGTTGTGGCTCACGGGCCCAGTTGCTCTGCAGCCTGTGGGATCCTCCCAGACCAGGGCTCGAACCCATGTCCCCTGCATCAACAGGCAGATTCTCAACCACTGCACCAGCAGGGAAGCCCCCATGAGTCTCTTCTGATGTGAATTTTTTTTAATGGGGAGAAAAGAAAGCTTCTCTTTAAAGTGGCATGTCTACTAATAAATGTATAAATAATGATAAAATTAGAAAATCACCATTTGGCAGCCATGATATTAATACTTAATTCAGCCAAGAAACATCAGTAAATGATAAAACGTGTGATAAATATCTGATGAAGCATAGGATATTTACATAGTTTCTAAGTACTCCCTTCCCCCAAATACCTATTAATTACAAAAGAAGAGGAAGGAACTTTACAGTGGAGAAGCTTGACAGTTAACAGCAGTGATAAGTTTACAAAGCCAGTAATGAGACACATCAAATCATATACTACCTGGTAGTATGTGTTATGGACTGCTGGATAAAGGACAGAGGCAGGGAAGTCAAGTAAGAACCTATTGCAATAGTTGAAGCTGGATGTTATGAATTGAATTTTTGTGTCCCCCCCCACCAAAATTCACATGTTGAAGTCCTAACTTTTATATAGGGAGATAGGAAGTGATAAAAGTTAAATGAGGTCATAAAGTTGAGGCCTTAATTCAATATGGCTGGTGTCCTCATAAGAAAAGGAAGAGACACCAGAGCTCTTTCTCTCCACCTTGTGAGGACACAGTGAGGAAGTAACCATTTGAAAGCCAGGAAGAGAGATCTCACCAGGAACCAAATTGGCTAGAAGCATAATCCTGGACTTCTAAACTTTGAAACTGTGAGAAATAAATGTCTTTTAAGCTTACAGTATCTTGTTATAGCAACCCAAGTAAACTAATACAGTATGAAAACAGATGAACAGAGCATCACTTATATGACATTCCCGACAAAGATGCTTATCCTGAATCTAATCATCAGGAAATATCAGACAAATCCAAATTGGTAAACGTTTTACAAAATAATTGGTCTATAATCTTCTAAAACATCAAGGTCGTGAAAGTCAAGGAAACACTGAGAAATTGTTCCAGTCTTAAGAAAATCAAAGAGACATGACAACTAAGTAGAATACATGATCATGGATGCTTTTGCTAAATAGGACATTATTGAGACAATTGGAAAATGGGAATGGGGTAATTTTCTGATTCTGATAGTTATATTGTTGTTATGTACAAACATATCTTTTTCTTTCTTTAGGAAATACACTTTAAAATATTCATCAGAGATGGGACATAGTGTCAGCAACCTATTTGCAAATGGTTCAGGAGGTAGTTCTTTGTACTATCTTGCAAAATTACAGAAGTAAATTTGAAATTATTTCAAAATTAAAAGATAAAAATAAATACCACATCCCTGGGAGAATTTTAATCATCAAATACTTAATAGATGCTGATGAATTTGCAAAGCACCGCAGATTTAGGTAAGCTTAATTAGATAATGAATCCAATTGCATTGACTATTGCTATGTCTGGTCCCCTTTCAGAAGACTATTTGGGGGAGGGGTATTTTTTTCCTTCTATTTCTTTTGTTAGATTGATCAAGTTTTCTGTATTTCTTTCATTTTCCACTACTGATTCAGAAGTTGTACATTCTATCATTCTGGTATTTACTCTTAAATCTTATCTTTTTTTTTTTTTTTTTTTTTTTTTTGTGCTAGGCGGGCCTCTCACTGCTGTGGCCTCTCCCGTTGCGGAGCACAGGCTCCGGACGCGCAGGCTCAGCAGCCATGGCTCACGGGCCCAGCCGCTCCGCGGCATGTGGGATCCTCCCGGACCGGGGCACAAACCCGTGTCCCCTGCATCGGCGGGCAGACTCTCAACCACTGTGCCACCAGGGAAGCCCTAGTCTTAAATCTTAATATTGTTTCTTTTGCATGCCATTCCTTCCTTCTGGAATTATTTTTTTTCTTTTTTTCCCACAAACCCAAACGGAGCAATAAAAGGTGAGGCTCTGGCAGAAAGTGGTAAACATCTGGACACAGATCCTGGCCCCAGGCCTTGACACCCACCAGCGTGTGACCATGGGCATGGTTCTTGACCCTTCTCTGCCTCAGTTTCCTCATCTGGTTTAGCACAGTGCCTGGAGTCTAGGAGGTTCTCCATGTGTCAGTTTACCTGGAATTGCGTTTTTATATATGTAAAATTGATTTTGTATGTCAAAAACTACACCTTTAACAAAATGAACCACATACAACAGTACATAAAATGTGAGAGTATGTAGCAGCAACTAAGGGTGTTATTCTAAGGCAGCACTAGACAATAGAACTGTAGTATGAGCCACATACCTAATTTTAAATTTCTTAGTAGCCTCCTTTAAAAATGTAAAGAGAAACAGAAGAAATTAATTTAATTTTTAATAAGTTTAATGAACATCCATCATCTCATATAGATACAAGACTAAAGAAATAGAAAAGGAATATTTTTCCTTCTGATAACTTATAGAATTTATTTTCTTAAATATAACATATATATATAACACATAGAACAGCATTAATTGTATTTATCATGTTGTACATTACATCACTAGTAGTTTCTTATCTTACAGCTGGAAGTTTGTACCTTTTGACCACCTTCATTCAATTTCCCCTCCTCCCAACCCCCTGCCTCTGGTCACCACAAATCTGATATCTCTTTCTGAGTTTGTTCATTTGTTTTTGAAGGATAATTGACCTTCAACACTATGTTAGTTCCTGATAAACAACATAGTGATTTGATATTTCTATGCATTTCAAAATGATCACCACAATAAGTCTAGTTATTATATGTCACCATACAAAGATATTACATAGTTCTTGACTATATTCCGTACACTGTACATTTACTATCCATGACTTATTTATTTTGCAACTGAAAGTTTGTACTTCTTAATCTCCCTCAACTATTTCTTTCCTCCTCCCTAGCCTCCTCCCCTCTGGCAACCATCTGTTCATTCTCTGTATCTATAATTCTGTTTCTGTTTTGTTATATTTGTTCATTTGTTTTGTTTAGATTCCACGTATAAGTGAAATCATACAATATTTGTCTTTGTCTGACTTATGTCACTTATTTCACTTAGGATAATACCCTCTAGGTCCATCCATGTTGTTGCAAATGGCAAGATTTCATTCCTTTTATGGATGAGTAATATTCCATTGTGTGTGTGTGTGTGTGTGTGTGTATATATATATATATATATATATATATATATATATATATATATCACATCTTCTTTATCCATTCACCTATTGATGGGCATTTCTGTTGCTTCCATATCTTGGCAATTCTAAATAATGCTGCAATGAACATAGGGGTCCATATATCTTTTCTAATTCGTGTTTTAATTTTCTTCAGATAAATACCCAGGAGTAGAATTGTTGGATCATACGGTAGTTCTTTTTTAATTTTTTGAAGGAATCTCCATACTGTTTTCCATAGTGGCTGCTCCAATTTACATTCCCACCAACAGTGCACTAGGGTTCCCTTTTCTCCACACCCTCGCCAACACTTGTTATATGTTGTCTTTTTGATTAAAAACCATTCTGACAGGTGTGAGGTGATAGCTCACTGTGGTTTTGATTTGCATTTCCCTGATGATTAGTGACATTGAGCACCTTTTCATGTGCCTGTTGGCCATCTGCATGTCTTCTTTGGAAAAATGTCTATTCAGGTCCTCTGCCCATTTTTAAATTGTATGGGTTTTTTTATGTTGAATTGTATGAGTTCTTTGTGTATTTTGGATATTAACACCTTATTGGATATATAGTTTGCACATAACCTCTCCCATTCAGTAGATGGCTTTTTTGTTTTTTGCTTTTTGTTTTTAATTTTTATTGGAGTATAGTTGATTTACAATGTTGTGTTAGTTTCAGGTGTACAACAAAGTGAATCAGTTATCCATATACATAGATCCTCTCTTTTTTTAGATTCTTTTCCCATATAGTGGGCTTTTTGTTTTGTTGATAGTTTCCTTCACTGTGCAAAAGATTTTTAGTTTGATGTAGTCCCATTTGTTTATTTTTACTTTTTTTTCCCTTGCCTGAGGAGACATATCCACAAAAAGTATTACTAAGACACATGTCAAAGATCATACCGCCTATGTTTTCTTCTAGAAGTTTTACGGCTTCAGGTCTCACATTTAGGTCTGTAATCCATTTTGAACTTTTGTGCATGATGTGAGAGAGTAGTTCAGTTTGATTCTTTTGTAACTGTCCAGTTTTCCTAATGCCATTTACTGAAGAGGCTGTATTTTCCCCATTGTACACTCTAGCCTTCTTATTTTTGTCTTGTTTAAGTAATTCAATTAATAATCATGTTAGAGAGCATCTGCATGTAGTTTCTATTCTATGTTCTGGTTTATCTAAAAATATCTTTGTCATCCTTGTCCCTAAAGTATAGTTTGGTTGGGTATAGAATTATAGGTTCACAATTATTTTGTTTCAACTTCAAAGACATTATTTCATTTCTTTCTGGCATATGTTGTTGTTTGTGACAATTTGGCTAATCTGATTGGTGTTCCGTTGAAACTAATCTATGTTTTATACTCTGGTGGCCTTTAGGATTTTTCTCTGTCTTTGATATTCTGCAGTTTCACTATAAAGGCTCCAAGCGTGAAGCTTAACGGGTCTTTCTGCAGTTCTGAAAATTTTTCAGCTCTTATTTTTTAAAATACCACCTTGCTGTCTTTCACCTCAGTATCTCTATCTTGACATTTGATGGAGCTTCATTTTCTATCTTCCATGATTTTTAAGTTTTCTTTTATATTTTCTATTTTCATGATTTTCATCCTATTAGATTTACGTTGAAGTTTCTCATTCTATATTCCTTACCTCTTTATTTCTCTCATAATTGCTATTTCTTTCATATTTTCCATCTCTTCAATATTTTCCATGCTATTAGTCATATAGTGAAGTGCTTCATTCTGTCTTCAAATTTTCTTAACTTCGCATTTACATATCCTGTGCCTTTAATAATTTTTAGCTCTAATTCCATGGGCTAGATTCTGAAAGACTTAATCAGTTCAGTCTTCTAATTCATTTGTCCTTTTCTTTTCTCAGCTGTGTCTGGTTGATCATTTATCCATCTACTGAGAAGCTTTGTTTTTAATTCCAATAAATATTTTTATTTTTCACCCAGATGCAGAGAGTTGTGTCGGCAGTGATCCTCATTTGAAAGCAGGTTGCAATCATATGGTTTTTACAAGGCCCTCACTTTATTTTTTCTCTTCATTCCTGATCTCAAGTACCATTCCATTCCCATGGACAATCATTGTGCAATATATAGTACATAGAATATAATTGGGGTGCCTTATGATCATGGACAAATAGCCTGCAGCAGAGACCGGCTGGATGCTCTTTAATCTCCTTTCCACATCTTGAGTGCTTCATTCTCCAGCCCCCTTTGCAGTTAAGTCAAGGTCCTGCAACTACTTCTGGTCGATGGAATTTGGGTGGAAGTGGTACAAGGTAAAAGTGTAGGCATGTGGAAGGGGGTGTGTGCGGACGCTGGGCTGACAAGATATGGACTGCAATGAACACCCACTGCCTTTGCCTACATGCCTGCCTGCCTGGCATTCAGCCCCCTTCATATGATGGGATCCCCCCAGTAATGCTTTATAAGACTACCTGATCACCACCGTATGCAATCTTGATAAGTCCATCAATCAAAGCATCTTGCGTTCACTGGACAAAGCATGACTGGCTACATAATTTGTGAGACCTCTTGTTCAAAACTTATTAAGAATTTCTAGGGGCTTCCCTGGTGGCGCAGTGGTTGAGAGTCTGCCTGCCGATGCAGGGGACACGGGTTTGTACCCCGGTCCGGGAGGATCCCACATGCCGTGGAGCGGCTGGGCCCGTGAGCCATGGCCTCTGGGCCTGCGCGTCCGGAGCCTGTGCTCCGCAACGGGAGAGGCCACAGCAGTGAGAGGCCCGCGTATCGCAAAAAAAAAAAAAAAAAAAAAAAGAATTTCTATACGGCAACAACAGAGAGTCGAACCAAATGCAGGGCTCTTCTAAGGGCAGGGCTGTATGAGACGTCCCAGTCTGTCCACTCCACTCAGGAAAGCCACCCCCAAATGATCAGACTCTCCCTTCCAAAAATGTAAATCTTGACCACAATGACATAGGTTGGGGAAAAACCTGTAACTAATTTCCCCTAGCGGACTCCATTGGTTTCTGCTACTTACATCCCCAGGGAATTCGTGATTCCATCTTTTCCAAATCCGATTCATTTGCTTCTTTTCAATGCTATCAGCCCTTATGCCATTTCCTTCCCTTTGGCTTAATTTAACTCTGGTCAGTTTCTGACGATTAAAGGAAACAGTGAGTAATTCCGCTGGAGTCCTCTGATCCTTCGTTTTCCACCTGAAAAATAGGAGTAATGGTATACACCTCCGAGGACTCTAGTTATAATTAGAAAAAGACAATCGACTGTGATGTGTACAGTACAATCCCTTGCATATACTAGGAGTTATTAAATACAAGTGTCCTTTCTTCATCTTCACTCCCTATCAGAAGCAACTAAATGCCAGTCTCTCTGTTATTCAGACGGAAGCATTATCCATCTCAGATCGAGAAGGGTCGAGAAGTCGAGTGTTTCATATCCATCAGTTATGAGAACTTTTCTTGGGTAGACCAAGAGGGGAGTTGGCTAGGGCCCCTGCCAAGGAGTAGAAAGGAAAAAGATCCAAGGGTGAGTGTGGTGGATTTGCAAGAAATTCGGTTGCCCCGTAACTAATCCCCCTCCCTAAGAGCACATCAGATTTCTTTGGGGAAACCAGCTCTTCCCCCATGTGTGTTCTCTGAGAGGGATTCCAGAACAAGCCTCCCACTCCGGAAGCCTAAGGACCAGATTCTAGCTCTCCCTGCCCTGCTCAGCCAATCAGAGCCTGTCTTCCAGGATCTGAATCTTAAATCATCACATCAGAGTGATGTGAGTAGAGAAGGGGGGCTTCATTGTAGCTCCAGGACCTTAAGGGGGTGACGGTGGCCTCTTGGCCAGGCTGCTTCAACTGTAAAAATGCATCTGTTCTTCCGGCTTCCTCTGCTTCGCCCTGAGTTGTCTTGGTTTCCGCCCATTCCCAAGGCTGGTTGTAGGTCTTCCCATCCATTTCAGGAGCTCCTCCATCCCCCAACAAACACCCCATGATATCTTTTCACCAAAGCTCCCTTTGCTTAGGATGACCAAATAAGTTTCTATTTCTTGCAAGAAAGACCCCAGATTTCTACAGAGAACCAACTCTCTGTCCTCCAGAAGACCCAATCTTGCAGAGCCAAGATTATGTGAAGATCCAAAAGGATAAAGTCCAGGAATGGTGACTGGAGCCCAGGATCAGCTGCTGAGCAGAATTAGACCCCAGGTAGGAGGAATCCACGGCCCCACCTGGCACTTTGCGTAGGTGAGCTCACGGCTTCCCACTGGAGTAGATATTAAGATCCCTATTTTTCAGAAAAGGAAACTAGACTTCATGGACTTAGGTGATATGCCAAGAAGTAGGAAAGCTAGAACTTGAGCCAAAATCCCTATAATATGTTCTTATGCCCATTTTGACAGCTGAAGGACCCATATGTCCAGATGAAAGGTAACTCAGATTTATTAAGCAACAGCCAAGTGCTAGGTGCTGCCCTTGGGCAAGTGCTTCTCATGTGTTACGTCATTTAACCCAAATAACTCAAGTTCTGTTTTCCTGTCTTTCCAAGCATTAGGATGTTGTTTTTATATTTCCGATCTACTCTTTAAATATGGGAATATATAGTACCAGAGGGTGGCCAGAGTAAGCTCAAATGGTTCTGTGCTGTTAGGAAACCCTCCTCCAAACGAAGGCATGTTGTTGAGTCCACGCATCACATCTTAGGGGCCAACAGTGTAACCTCCATATGGAATACAATATATATCGAAGGACAAGTCACAAAAACACGTGAACTTGAAGCTGAAAGAGATCGTATTCAGACTCACCATAAAATGCCGCAATTGTTTAAAAGCTTAGACCCAAAAAAGAACATTTCAGGGAGGAGTATTCTATCACGGACATTGTTTGGAATTGTCAATGCATAGTGATAATTAAAAGCCAACTCCCGGGGCTTCCCTGGTGGCGCAGTGGTTGAGAATCCGCCTGCCGATGCAGGAGACACGGGTTCGTGCCCTGGTCCGGGAAGATCCCACATGCCGCGGAGCAACTAAGCCCGTGAGCCATGGCCGCTGCGCCTGCGCGTCCGGAGCCTGTGCTCCGCAACGGGAGAGGCCACAGCAGTGAGAGGCCCGCGTACCGCAAAAAGAAAAAAAAAAAAAAAAAAAAAAAAAGCCAACTCCCGTTTGAGTCGGTTTTATTTGTTTGTTGAAATTCCCTGAAGACAATGCATCCGCTTCTTGCCTGCTCCCTCCAGCCCCGCCCCTAGTGCATCATTTCCACTTTACAGATAGAGAAAGTAGGCCTAGGAGAGGCTCAGCATGTGAAGTCACTAGTCCAGAGGAAAGGCAGAATCTAAAGGCAAGTGTGTACGGATGCCAAGCTGTCCTCCTTTCCACTCTGCCCGGCAGTGGGCAGGCCTGAAGGTGCAAAAGCAGAGATTCCTTCCTTCCGACGTGAGATGAACACCCTGCCCCTCCCCCGCCACCCTCTCCTTGCTGCCTGTGAGAGGGCTGCCCAGCGGAACCCTCCCAAGAACGCACACTCTTCCTGGAAGGGGGACAAGCTTCAGGAACACAGCCGCCCAAGAGCTGCGTTCGAGTCCCAGGCCCACCTTGGCGTCATTTCGAGGGTCCCCCTGGGGGAGCTCCTGAGCGCGCCCCTATCTCCCAGGTTGTGCCATGAGGCCACGGATGGGAGAGCAAGTAGTCAGAGGTGGCCCCGCGAGGGTCCAAGGGACCGACCTGTCTCTAACACGAGCGTCCGCATCTGCAACCCGCATCTGCATCCCGCGTCTTGAAGGATTCTCGTGCCTGCCATCTGGAGGGAGAAAGCCGGACCGGGGCACCGGGCCAAGAAAAGCGTCGACGCCGGAGCCTCCCGGGAGCCAAGCGGCACCATGTGTCTAAGCATTATCATTTACACTGAGGAAGCGGGTATTTAGAAAACAGGGCTGGTCCAAAGCACGCCATCTGTGGCCAAGCTTTCCCGGCCCACCGCACCATATTGTGGAAGGCGCAGGCGGAAGGAAACAGCGGCCGTGGTGCGCAGTGTTTGTTTGCTTTGGGGCTTTTGTTGTTTTTTGTTTTTTGTTTTTCTAACAAATTCAAATGTGGCTTCCTCACTTCGCAAAGCAGGCTGAATGGCCCCGCAAGTCAGAGTCGCTGGAGGCAGAGAAGGATTGAGGCGGGGTGGGATTGTACACTGGCTCCGGAAGGTAAAGAAGCATCCTGCCCAGCGCACACCGCGGGCTGGGTCCCTGTCGGGCTCTTGGCTAAGGGCGATATGTACATGTGTAGATATATTTTATGTGTACTTCTAATTTCTTTAATCTGCACCACAGCCTCAAGTGCTAGATACTGTTACTTACTCCATTATGTAGACATGGAAAGGAGAGCCCAGAGAGGTCGAGTAACTTGCCCGTGGCTACACAGCTAGAGAAGGTGGAGCCCAAGCCGGGAGTCAGGTTTAATCCGCATCCACCCTGGCCATCCTCTGGGGCCCTTCTATCCTTAAGAAACACAGAGCTCTTTTCCAGCCCTTTCTGGCAACTTGCACAGCTCACTGGGTCACTCTCTTTCATGTGGTCCTGCTGTGTTTTGCTTAGGGCACAGATCGAATGTGAAATCATCTTCTTTATGAATTTGTTGTCTTCTGTTGCCCTCACCAGACCATCCGTTCGTTGCAGCCCAGGCTGTGTTCCTCATCGCTGTATCCCCTGTAATGGGGGCGCAGGGCAGGCCACCCCATTTGCTCCAAGCATCGCTTTCTTATGTATAAACTTACCATAAAACCCACTCCCCACCTGGGCTTCCTCATCTATAAAATCAAATACTTGCCTTCGGGGTTGGGGTACGGGGCAAGCAGTGAGAGGGTGGGACCCTGCCTTTGAGCTCACGTAACCCCCTCATGTCCACTCTCCTGACACTTGTCATGCTGCCTTCAAGTATTCTGTGTACCTGGCTGTCCCCGACCCCAGATGGGGCAGAGCCATGTCTAACTTCTTTGCTACTCGGCACATAATAGGTGCTCAAGAAACTACCATTGAATTATGACTAAAGAGTCCTCATTCCCTCTTCCGTCCCTCAGCCTCAGTTTCCCCATCTGTCACATGGCCCACTGGTCTCTAAAGCTCTATCCGGCTCTGACCCCCTCCCAACTCCTCCAGCACTGCAGGAGCCGTGGGCAAAGGGGTGATGAGAAAGCTGTTCGCTGTTCGCTGTTCGCTAATGCAGGCCCCGAGGTGCCGCCTTCCCCTGCCCCTGACCCCGCCCTGCCCCGCACTTGCCAGGCAGCCACCCTTGGGAGGAGCCGGCCCATTAAGGCACAATTATCTCACCACTGTTAAGTGGCTGCAGGAGCAATTGGTTCTGGGGAGTGGCAGGCAGGCTCTGCTTCTGGAGCACATGGTAAAATTTGGTGCAATTAGCAGCGAGGGAACACACATTACTACTATTATTATGTTTTTCTGGCACTCTGGCCCTGTTGCGGGCTGTCTCCTTTCTTTAATTTCTTTTTTAAGGAAGGAAAAAAAATGCTCTTTGGGAACTGAAGCAAAATAAAATGCCAAGAATTAAAAATGCAAATTCATCCAAGATGTTTTCTGCCCAAGACGGCAATGGCCACATGGCTCGATAACATTTTAAATGTTAAAAAATGGGTAATTTTCAGTAAAAATCAAATTTGCCAGAGCCCGAGTTTAAACGAATCCCATATAGCACTCGGGCACCCTGCCAATATTCATGAACAACGAGTCCCTTCAGAAGGTTACGTACTATTAAAATGAGGAGAAAACACAAACTTCACATATGCACCGCTGGTCCGTGGGCATCTGCAGAGCACGGGTGGCTGGATCCAGCTCAGGCTTGGCGATTTCTCTCCCTGCTCTTGGTTGCCCCATCTGTAAAATGGACGTAAACAAAATCCAACTTTGGGCTGTGGTTAAGAATAGTAAGACTGTTGTAAAACCTCAGACAATGTTTTCTTAGTAAGGGTTGAACGAATACCTCACTAAGCAGAAGCTTCTAAGGACGAGGATGGAAATTCTGAGCTGTACTCGGCCCACCCCCACCCCCCGTGACTGCACTGCCCAGCCAGGGGTCTGGCTCCTAATTGATGGTCCGCAAGTGCATTGAGAGAGGTGGAGGCCCTCGTGTGCCCAGCGCCCAGCCCCATGGTTCAGAGAGCCCCCATCTAGCCAGAGGGGTCAGGGCTCAAGACAAAAACGAATGCCTCCCCCACCGTCATCCTTCCGTATTTTGTGGCTCAGTTAGTCTCACCCACCGGGCAGGACATGGTTGACAGCACTGGTCTTAGCGCTGGGCACGCCTGGGCTCAAATGCCCCTCTGTCTTTTACTGGCCACGGGACCTTAGGTAAGGCAGTAAAGCTCCGCAGGCCTCAGTGTCCCCAACTGTAAAATGGGGACCACAGTGGACCCCACCTGCCAGCGCTGTTGTAAGGATGACTCACAAAGTTTTGAACCTCTGCATGGCCCGTGGTAAGTGCGCAGGGCAGGGGGCTGTTTCAGTTTCTGTATTAGTTTCAAAGAAGCCGCAACCCTAGTGTCCCTTGATCTAAGACGAATCCTGCATCCGACCAAGATGCTCTCCCTTAGACAGCAAGGTAGGAGGGGGACCAGCCCCCGTTCGCTGGGTCCTGGTGAGGACCCAGCTGGTGAGGCGACAGGAGCCCCTCCACCTGCCTCGGTTCCTCTTTCCCCAAAAGTCAGATTTGCTCCCTCTTCTGTCTGGAAGCCGCCACCTATCAGGTCGGCTCGCCCAGAGCCAAAACCGGCCCTAACCTTGGCCTTCAAGGTCATACGTGTTGTACCCACCATCCCCCTCCCCCCTCCCATGACACCCTGACCTCATCTCCTCCCACCTCCCCACACAGGCCCTCCGCCCCGCTTCCAGCACACCAGTCACCACCAGCCCCACCCAGGCCTTTGCTCTGCATCCTTTTCCAGAACCCTCTGCCCCAGGTATCCGCAGGAGTCACCTGTCACTGCCTCCAGGTCGCCTCCTCCAAGAGGTTTCTCCCGCCCAACTGGTAGAGACCACAGCCATACCTGCTCACAGCACTGGTCAACAGTCGCCCTGGAACAAAGCCTATTTGGGGTCCAGTTCCTTCCTCTCCCGAAGCAGGGTGTGCTGTACGCGGGCAGGGTCTTGGTCACCGAAGTTTCTTTGAAGACCGGGGTTCTCAGGGGAAAACAGAAGTGATCTGCCCCAAGGTGGGGACTGGAGCCCTCGGGGCGAAGGGACCCACCCCATCTCACAGATGGGGAAACGCAGGCACAGAGAGGGGAAGGGACCTGCGAGGCCACGCGACGAATCAGAGTCCAACTCCGTCTTCAGTTTGTTTATGAGCTAATGTATCAGACAGACAAGGATGCAGGATTCACGGGTTGCAACCACCGGGCAGCTTGATTTTGCCTCCAATCGCCCCTCTAAAATGCATTCAAGGCGTAAAGCTCTTCTCCTGTTTTCGGGTGGTCCTCAGAAGGCTCATGACTTTGCAGGCCCCTCGGGCAATCAAAGAGCTGTCCTGGCTTTAAGGCACAAAACACTGTGTCACTCTGGCAATTAAAAGTGTCTTGTCCTCATCGAAACTTCAGACTTGATTGAAAGTTAAAGCTGGTCTCCTCCCTGGGCCTGCTCCCCCCCCCCGCACCCCCCCCCGCTTTTCTCTCCCCCTCACCCACGCCCCCCCTCGCTTCTCTCTCCCCCTCACCCACGCCCCCCCTCGCTTCTCTCTCCCCCTCACCCACGCCCCCCTCGCTTCTCTCTCCCCCTCACCCACGCCCCCCCTCGCTTCTCTCGGCCCCTCACCCACGCCCCCCCTCGCTTCTCTCTCCCCCTCACCCACGCTCCCCCCGCTTCTCTCTCCCCATCACCCACGCCCCCCCCGCTTCTCTCTCCCCCTCACCCACGCCCCCCTCGCTTCTCTCTCCCCCTCACCCACGCCCCCCCTCGCTTCTCTCGGCCCCTCACCCACGCCCCCCTCGCTTCTCTCTCCCCCTCACCCACGCTCCCCCCGCTTCTCTCTCCCCCTCACCCACGCCCCCCCTCGCTTCTCTCGCCCCCTCACCCACGCCCCCCCTCGCTTCTCTCGGCCCCTCACCCACGCCCCCCCTCGCTTCTCTCTCCCCCTCACCCACGCCCCCCCTCGCTTCTCTCTCCCCCTCACCCACGCCGCCCCCGCTTCTCTCTCCCCCTCACCCACGCCCCCCCTCGCTTCTCTCTCCCCCTCACCCACGCCCCCCCTCGCTTCTCTCTCCCCCTCACCCACGCCCCCCCTCGCTTCTCTCTCCCCCTCACCCACGCCCCCCCCGCTTCTCTCTCCCCCTCACCCACGCCCCCCTCGCTTCTCTCTCCCCCTCACCCACGCTCCCCCCGCTTCTCTCTCCCCCTCACCCACGCCCCCCCTCGCTTCTCTCTCCCCCTCACCCACGCCCCCCCCGCTTCTCTCTCCCCCTCACCCACGCCCGCCCTCGCTTCTCTCTCCCCCTCACCCACGCCCCACCTCGCTTCTCTCTCCCCCTCACCCACGCCCCACCTCGCTTCTCTCTCCCCCTCACCCACGCCCCCCCTCGCTTCTCTCGGCCCCTCACCCACGCCCCCCCTCGCTTCTCTCTCCCCCTCACCCACGCCCCCCCTCGCTTCTCTCTCCCCCTCACCCACGCCGCCCCCGCTTCTCTCTCCCCCTCACCCACGCCCCCCCTCGCTTCTCTCTCCCCCTCACCCACGCCCCCCCTCGCTTCTCTCTCCCCCTCACCCACGCCCCCCCTCGCTTCTCTCTCCCCCTCACCCACGCCCCCCTCGCTTCTCTCTCCCCCTCACCCACGCCCCCCTCGCTTCTCTCTCCCCCTCACCCACGCCCCCCCCGCTTCTCTCTCCCCCTCACCCACGCCCCCCTCGCTTCTCTCTCCCCCTCACCCACGCTCCCCCCGCTTCTCTCTCCCCCTCACCCACGCCCCCCCTCGCTTCTCTCTCCCCCTCACCCACGCCCCCCCCGCTTCTCTCTCCCCCTCACCCACGCCCCCCCCGCTTCTCTCTCCCCCTCACCCACACCCCCCCTCGCTTCTCTCTCCCCCTCACCCATGGCCCCCCCGCTTCTCTCTCCCCCTCACCCACGCCCCCCCCCGCTTCTCTCTCCCCCTCACCCACGCCCCCCCCTTGCGGGCTCCTTCTCCCGGCGCCTCCCTGCAGGCTCCGGATCTTTGGCACACGAGAGGAGTGTAGGAGGAAAAGAAATGGGGTGGAAAAGTCTAACCTGCTCAGCACTGTCCTTCGCAAGCCGGCTCGTCACTCTCTCCACCTGGGACATGTGCAAAGCCAGCTCTAGCCACTTCGTCCTGCAGACGTCACCTCCCCCCCGCCGCCCCCGGCAGTCCCCTCGACCAGCCGGCTGCACTCCTCTGTTGCTGGCCACTTCTTTTCCCGGACCCCGGGAAGCCTGGGCGCACCAGCTTCTCCCTGCTGAGTCTGCTTTAGCTGCCCTGGGTCCTCTCTGGGGGCAGCCCCTGGCCGCTCAAGGCCGACCCCCTGCTGTGTGTGCCCCCCGCCCCCTCCACTGGGTCCGTGGGACACACCAGTGTGCTCGGCTCAGGTCTCCGGGAGTGCAGGCCGAGGTCACTACAGCAGCTCATCCCGCCTCCTCCCAGAGCTGGCTAACAAGCTTTCCTGGCCTCAGACAGGAGTCAGACTTTCTCAGTGAAGGTCTCTCCCCAGCAAGATGGTAGGCTATCTGGCCGGTTGTTTGGTAGATTGGTTGGTTTTCTTTGAATCGCCGTCATTTAGCAGAGTACCCCGTACATAGTAAGCCTACAATAAGCATCTGTTGAGTTCTCTCACCTCCCCATTGCCTCACTTGATTCTTGCAACATCTCAGCGCTCTCAGCACCAGGGGAAGCGATAACTTCCAAGTTACAGATGTGCGGGCTGTGAACCCAGCCAGGCCAACCTGGGGTCAAAACCAGAAAGTCCAAGGCAGAGCCAGGCCCTGTGGAGGTCTGACTGTCAAAGGACTCTTACGGCTGATGAATGAGAGGAAACCCTTCGTGGCACAGTCAAGGAAAAAAATGAGGGAAAATAGCATGTTTGTTCCTTATTACTAATCGTGCGGCCTTTGGGTTTTCTTAGTCTGTATTTTTGGTCCACTGGTTTTACATAAGCGCATTACCCTCACACCGCTTTGCAAATTCAGTCAGCTGGCCCTCTGTCCTGTGTCCTCACCACACACCACCACCCTCGCAGCCTGAGCGCCAGTGACTGAATCCACCTATTCCTTGATTACCTCCTGCCGCCAGGAGCTCCCTACCGCCGCTGCCAGCTGGAAGCATGCCCCTCAGCGCCTGCCTCCCACTCACGTGCAGTCAGAGAGCCTCACAGCCCCTGAGCACGGTGTCCCCTTGGGCTGCAACGTGGAGGTAGTGAGCGCTCCCACAGACCCTGCAGGAAGGGACACCAGCTCCCCTCCCCCAGGGGACCCCACTGGCTTCAGTGAACTCCAGTGTCTGCAACTCCGCCGACTAACTGGATGTCCTTGAACAAGTCACCGACTCGCATCGTCTCCATGGGAACAATGAGAGGGCCCCCACAGCATCTCGTAGAGAGAATGCCAGGGAATGGTTTTGCACAGAACCGGGCACGTCGTGGTGATAACAGCCATCACTTTCTGGGCCTGATGGAGTACCAGATGCTTCTCTGAGGACCGTCCATCCTTCTCTTGCATGGTCCTTGCCATCTCCTTATGTAGACAGCTCTAATGCCACCATCCCTTCCTCCTCCTTTCCGAGGAGGAAGCTGAGATGCACAGTAACTTGCCCGGGGTTTCGCAGCTGGCGAGTGAAGGATCAGGGCTGGTGCTGAGGTCCGGGTTCACAGCCACTGCGCTGCAGGCCCAGAAGAGAGAGACCCTGGGTACAGCCACTGTCGTTACTCCTAAGTGTGGTCCAATGCAGACGTGGTAGCTGTCGCTCATTCCCTGGTATCCTGAGTGGGATTTTGTTGATGGTGTTCGGCTCTCTCCCCATGAGTCTCTCTCTGGCACACTGCCTTGTAAGCTGAGCTTACAAAATCAACCTTAAGAACACCGTTTCCCAAAGTGGAAATGATCAGCAAAGACCTCCAGTGATGCGCTGTCTCGGCCCGGTCCCTGCCAAGCGCAGCCACCCGGCTTGCGAGCACACATGCTCGCTGTTGCAACTTGCCCTCCAGTTTCCCTCCCGTCTACCCCATTAGAGGATCGGGGACCAATCCCGCGCCCTTTTTCTTCCAGCACGCGGGCTCCCAGTACCAGGGCCACTCAAGGAGGGGAGAACTCGCTAACCCGAGCTGGTCCCAAGACAAACAGAAAGCTCACGCGTTCTCCTTTGCATTGTGTGTGTGTGAGTGTGTGCACGTGGGTGTGCGTGCGAATGCAGGCGTGCCTGTGTGTGTCGGTATATGTACATTTGTGAGAGCGGGAGTGCGGCTCGGTGCACATTACTTGCGTGTGTGTGTGGTGTGAGAATGTGTGTGGCAGGGCGGGGTGTGGTGAAGGATCGGGAACCCAGGCGTAAACCCGGACACCCTGAAGAAATGCTTGTCTGAGCCAATTCCCTGGGAAATTCCCTCTCCTTCTCCTTCTTTCCATCCATTCCCAAACCCCTTGGGGCCAAAAATCCTGAGCCGCTCCCAGCTTATTTGTGCTACAGTCGAATTTTTCAGGGCAGAGATACAGGGGAATAAACCTCTGCGTGAGGTGGAAGTCAGTGCCCTAGGCCCACTGGCCGAACTGGCCCAGCAAACGCTTTGGGGTCAGTCCCATCTCTCAGAGCCAGAAGGAGCCCATGCAGTCAAGCTGCCCCAAATGCTGCCAATGAGGACACCGAGGGGGACAGGAAAAGGAAAACCCAGCCAGACCGGGGACCTGCCAAGCGCACTGGCACCTGCTGTCTTCCTGAATCCTGTGACAAAAGTCCTTTAAGACGAAAGTCTACCGTGCAAAGGAGGAAACCTAGGCTCCAAGAGTGCCTTACTTGCCTTGAAGGTCACAGAGCCGAGAAGTGGCAGATGCGAAGCCTGGTCCTCTGAATGCAGTCCTGTCCGTCCGCTGTTCCTCACGGCCTGGGAGGCCTGGGCTCCCAGGGAAAGGAGCGCCTGCTGACACCCAGGCCGCTGCTGCTCTCACTCCGCTTCTAGCAGATCAAGATTTGGCTTTTCCTTGCACTGGTGGCACAGTGGAGGGTTTTGACCAGGGCTTGGGTGTGGAGAGGGAATGTTTTCGGTCTGGAGGCTTTTATTGCCGGTCAGCTGTCTGTTCAGATTCACCCTGGGCACTGAAGACCGCCCAGAAGTCTATCATCGTCCCATCTCCCTCCGAAGGGCCCATTGGCTGGACATCCTGGCCAGTGGAAGCCGAGTGGCTATAGCACGTGGGGAGGCACGCTCCCATGTGCAGCCTTGGGCCCGGCTTCCCGGGACCCCACCTCCCTGGCTGTTCCTCCAGCTCCTATTCCTGGAGAAACCCCCTCCAGGAGGTCACTGTGCATGGAGCTTGGGGTCCTTTGAAGAACCAGGGACCGCTGCAGAGGAGTGGGCCAGGGCTGACCCAAGGGTGCAGGCCCTTCTCTGGGATGCTCCCTGGTCCGCATTCTCCCTTCTCGGGCCCTGCACTGCCCACGCCTCCCCGCCTCTATCTCTCCTTCCTTATCCCTTTTCCTCTATCTTAGCATCTCCCTCTCTCTCTCTCTCTCTCTCTCTCTGTGTGTGTCTCCATTCTCGCTGTCTGTCTTCTCTCTTCCCTCAGTTTCTCTCTGCCTCAGTCTCTGGCTTCATCTCCATCTGACTCCATCTTTACCTCTCTAGGCCTCTCTTCCCCGTGATAATCTCTCATTCACTCCTTTCTCGGTTTCTACCACCATGGGACAGGCTTGAGTTCAAATCCAGGCTCCACCCCTTCCTAGCTATTTGACTGAAGGTGAATCATTTCACCCCTGAGGCCCTCAGTGTCCTAATCTGTAAAATGGAAATAGTAACATCAGTCTCCCTGGATTCTTAGGAGGGTTTGAGAGGTAACAGAGGTAAAATACCAAGGAAACAGGTTGCAGTTGTGACAGGGTGGGGGGAGGACAGCGGCTGAGGGAGGCACGGAGCTGAAATGAGACAGGTCCTTCCCTTGGCTTGCAGCCCCACACGCCGCCCTCCTGTCTCTGGCTCTGCCTCTGGTCTCCCCTGGCCTCTCTCTCACCGTCTGTGTCTTCACTCCAGGAGGAGCTCCGGAGATGCCAGGCTGTCGCCCCTTTCCTCATTCTCCTTGTCCCCAAAGTAGAGCCATGCCTGGAGCCCATTCAGCATAAAGCCAAGTCAGTGGAGATTTCTAGAAATAACTCCTTTGCCCCATGGAAGGAGATGCTTCTTTATACCTATCAAGTTGGCAAAATTAAAGAAGACACTGTTAGCACCCAGCCTAAGGAAGGGAGCAGGGAGCGTGCAGGCTCCCGTGTTGCTGGTGGGACAAAAGAGCGGAGATGATGTTTTATATCCTACTGTATGCTTTGTGCTGGCACTTATTAGTAAGTGAATGAGATAATAACAACAAATGAATACCACAATAATATTTTGATAAGGGAGTATCAAAACAAGACTTTTTTCAATTCTTATCAAAATATTATAAAAAGATTTTTTCAATTTTATTAAAAATCTTGTGTTATACTTACTGTGTCAGTAACTGCCCTAAGCACAGAAAGGTTAAGTAATTCTCCCAGACACACACAGCTCGTAAGGAGCAGAGCTGGGATTCAAGCATATAAAGCTATAATAGTACAGTATATAAAATATATAAAGCATATATCTAATTTTACATATTAACATATCTAATAAATATACATAAAAACACATAGAGCTTATACCTAATAATTGATATTTTATATATAATATATAGTTCGCATATAATTTATAAACATATATACATTTTTGTATGAACATATATAGTTTTATATGTATAATTTATAGCTATTTATATATAAGATATATATAAAACATACAAAAATTTGCAAGTGAAGGGCTTCCCTGGTGGCGCAGTGGTTGGGAGTCCGCCTGCCGATGCAGGGGACGCGGGTTCGTGCCCCGGTCCGGGAGGATCCCACGTGCCGCGGAGCGGCTGGGCCCGTGAGCCGTGGCCGCTGAGCCTGCGCGTCCGGAGCCTGTGCTCCGCAACGGGAGAGGCCACGGCAGTGAGAGGCCCGCGTACCGCAAAAAAAAAAAAAAAAAAAAAAAAAAATTGCAAGTGAGAACATTATAACAGTATCAACTGGCTGGAAATACCACCTTGGAAAGTAGTGAGTTCCCCATCATGGGAAGTGTGCAGGCAGAGGCTGAAGTGCTGCCCACTGGAGCTGCTTGCAAGGGAAGTCTTGTGTGAGGAGGGAGGTGCAGAGACTGTGTGCTCAGTGACCCTTGATCCTCGGTCTCAGCAGTTAGCCTGTGGGGGGAGCTGGGGAGGTGCCTGTCTCCGGCGTCCCCTTGAACGATGGGTGGGTCTGAGTCCAGGGCAGACAGCGCAAACGTCCGGAGCATCAAGAGCTGCCGGCCTGGACTTCCAGCTCTAAGTCAGGGGTTTCAGGCCACCTCGGAACCCGGACAGTGTGCGGATGGTCAGCCTTGCTGCAGCATATCCTCCCTGCAGAGGAGGGAACCACTGACCGGGACGCCAGATAGGAACCCGCTGCCTCAAGGGCAAAGCCCACGCCAAGCTCCCTGCTTAACACACCAGCACCAAGGAACGAGTTCATCCCCACTGGCTCTGCTTCTGCACAGATCCTGGGGGAATGAACACACAGTGCGGGGACTGGAGTCACGGAAATGAAACTGACACCAGCACAGGGCAGGCTCTGCTCGGTACTGGGGCTTGTGGGAAAAGATGCTGGGAACTTCTGCTTCCTGGTTCTCTACGCCACCCGGGGAGTCAGAGTCAGAGAGACCTGGTCTAAATCCCAGCCCTGCACTCACTGGTCTGCATAAGCCACTTGCTCTATCCGAGCCTTACTTTTCTCCTTTATAAAATGGGATCACGCTAAGCCCTACCTCGCAGGGTCCTTGAGAATGTTCAAGGAAATGCCGATTAGAAAATGGCCCCCTCAGAGCCCGGCGCTGTGGGTGCCCAGCAGACGTGAGCTTCCTTCCCCAGCTCCTGTGTGAGCCCGTGAAGAGGTATGAGATGCCTGAATATGGTGGTCCCCGTACGGACTAGAATCAGTTGTGTTTCTGATCCTAGGCCCACCTCTGTCTGCCTCGTGGAGTCGAGTCACGTCTGTCGAGGCCCTTCACCTCTCTGGGCTTCGCTTCCCCTCTGAGACTTAGACCTCAGGGCTTTCCACGGACCGCCCCGTCGGAAGGAGCCTACGGTGAAAGAAGAAATCTTTGGAATCAGTGCTTAAAAAGCAGTACAGGGGAGCTGACTCCCAGCGATAGCTGAGACCCACCGCGTGAGATGCTACCCTGCGTAATGATCTTTCTCTTTTATCCTGACCTGACAGCAATTCTGAGCGGCAAGGGGGCACGGGGCCTATCCCATCAAAGATGGGGAAGCAGAGGCCCGGGGAGGCTGCATCTCTCCAGCTGGTTGGGAACTCGCTTCTCTTGGCCCCCAGCTCAGTGCATTCCCCACCCCCCTTCTTCTTCTCCCCAGAGAGCTAAACTAAAAGCATCACCGTCAGGCCGTGATTCAGACACCTCTCTCATCCCCAGCCACAGGGCAGGGTCCCACCGCCTCTCGAATTTGTCAGCTCAGCTCTGTAGCCTCACCCCAGCAGTCCTGTGACCACAGCCCTCACTCCACTCTGGGTGTTTCTGAGAGTGACAGAGGAAGACCGAGCTCCTGTAACATCGGAGTCCTCCCTCCCTTGCCTGCAGTCAGAAATAAAAGTCCTTACTCATTTTTGTAAGACAAGCCAAGGCTGGGAGTCACAGCTGGATGGGGGGTGGGGAGCAGCCTGTTTTTATCGGGTGGGGGAGGGTATCAAAGATGAGAGCACCGTGAAACCACCTTCTGTCTCCTCCCAAAGCAGTTCCTTATTCGGGAAGCTTTCGACTACGATCACGGCTCCATTTGCATAAGTTCCTGGGAGAGAGAAAGGACGCGCTGCGCGCTTCTCCTACAAGAGTGTGTTCACACCAAGAACAAGGGAGACGCCAACACTGGCCTTCGCCGTCACCAGAAGTGGCAGCTGAGTTGAAGAATTTCTTCCTCTAGGCGTGTTTTCCCCGGTCTCCCTGCGAACTGACTTCTCTCTAGGGAAAGTGGATCTCACTGTCACCAGCGCAGCCTCCCTGCCCACCCTCCATGCTCAGCGCTCCAGTTAAAATCATGTCCTGTCTCTGCTACAGGTTTATGAGGCCCTGTTTCAAGGATGACAGTCTCCTCTCCGGGTGAGAACAGGAGAGCCGGGGCCAACTGTTACAAAACAGGCTTCTTGGAAGGAAGCCGGCGGGGATGGGGAGGGAGACCCACAGTCAAACTAGGACAGCATTTCCCAAGAGGAGCCAAGCAAGACTCCACATGATTTCAATCAGGGAAGGATACCCGGCTGTTAGCCACTCCACCTCCCAACCAGAACCAGACACATCCAGATGTCTGCATTACATCCTGTCTCCCCCAGGTGTCTGCCTCCTTCCACTGCTGGCCTTGCCTTGCCCCTGCGGGGCACACCTGAAATGCACTCCAGCCCTCACTGCTCTCCAAAGCCCGTCGTAATTGCTCAAAGCACTCACACAGGGTTGTAGTTTACGGGGTATTTTACAGCTTTCACAGCATCGCGCATGAAGTGATGAAACAGCATAGGCCCTGAGCTGCTCCTGGGCTGCCGCTCCTGGGGGGACATTTCAGGGTGTTACACAGGAAGTGGCATGGTGGCCCCGTTTGTACTCAGTGGGGGATGTGTTTCCAGATGGGACTCCCAGCAGGAAATGAAATAAATGCCCCTCCCAGTCAAAGGAAAGGTTTAGGAGCCACAGCTACCAGCAAGGCGGGAGGAAAGCCCAATGGTTTAGGGGCCAGGACCCTCAGCTCTGAGAGCTAGGGAGCTACAGCAGCACCCAGCCCCTCCAGACTCCATGCTGAGATACTGCTGTGTGCAAGGGGGCAGGTGATGCAAAGCTGAGGTCCAAGGGCAGACCCAGGCCACTGGCTCAAGGCCAAAGCCACGGAGATGATCCTGATGGGCCCAGAGCTGTTTCCCCAACCCCAGGTTAGCAGGTCTCAGTGAGGACAGACAGGAGCCCCCCGTGGAGTGCCCTCAACCCCTTTAGAGCCTGTCAGAACTGCAGGAAGTTCTCATTCTGGACTGTGGGTTTGGTCATGGTCCACCCACCCTTGAGACATTCTTGTTAAACCCCCAGATTGAGAGCCCACCCAGTATTATTGTCCAGATGGGCAGGCCCCTCAGAGAATTCCAGCTGAATGGCCGCCATGATTCACCTTGGCATCCACCATTCTATTTGACCACTCGGACACTGCTGCTAAGAGAAGGTTCTCCTGCTGGAGGGAGCATGGGCTGTGTCCTTTCTCTGCCTCACTCTCTGTCCTTGGTGGGCCCCATCCCATCCATAGACCGCACAGTCTATGCCTGGTCCAGAGTACCTGGGCCAAATGATGTCTGAGGCTCCTTTCTAATGGAAGGCCTCCAGGACTCTGCCCTCTGAATTCAGCTTCAGGAGGAGATGGTTTTAAACCTCAGGCTCAGAGGGAAACCCGGGGACAAGGCAAGTTCAGGGAAAGATGGATTCAGTCCTTTATCTCCAAGCAAAGGCACAGCCCAAATCTCCCAAGAAGCCTCCCTTATTTTCCACCTCAAGCCTTACACGCTGGAAGGAGCGCCCGTTTCTGCTTTCTCATGACCTCCTGTCCCCTCCCCTGTCTGCCCCTCCTCCATTACAGCAACCTCCTGCATGGCTCTGATAGTGTTGCCTCCGCTCCCAAATGAGCAGGAGCTCGAAGGTTGTAGGAGGATTTCAACAGGGGTCAGATGGAGCCTGGATCCTTTAGACCAAAGCCCTTGACCTGGGCATTGCGGATGGCTTCGGGAAGGACAGAAGTCCCTGTGTGTGATTGCGCCCCCATGCAGCTTCCTGGAGGGCTTGAGTCAAGTTCTGAAAGTGTTCTGTGACCCAGAAAACCTGAAAATCAAAGCAGAAAAAAGGAGACGGAGAAAGTTGGGAGTGTTCGTTCACCCGTTAGTTGGCCAATCATTCAGTACTACCTCTGGAGGGCCTGCTGAGTGCCAGGCTCTGTGCTGGGCACTGGACGTACCCCAGTTAATATCAGTGCAGATTAGAAACTGTCCTTGTGCTGCTTACAGTCGCCTATGGGGACAAGTGTTAATCAAAAGTACACAAATAAATGTAAAATGGCAACTCTGCCAAGAAGAGGTCCACGGAGGAGCCCAGGAAGTAGAGAGCAGCCTGCTACGACAGAGGTACAGATTCAGGGACTTGAAGACAGAGAACTGATAGGCTGATGCCAAATCTAAAAGGACCTAGAGTAGCCAGCTCAGAGCCTGGCCTTCAGATGGCTCGGTATAAGGAGAGCACTGGCAGAGAACCAGCTGGAAGGCCACGGCAAGTTACCCCATGGGGGGGTAGGGTTGAGTGGCTCATTTGACAGAGGCATGGAGAGTTTAGGCAACTGGAAAAGGTCACATGGGGTCCTGTTGCCACCTCACAGGGGCCGCCAACTTCCAGGCACCCCATAGTAGGGCCTGGGGGAAACCCCAGCCATCTAAGAAACTCATCACCCGCCCTCAAAACCTGCTCTTCCAGCCAGATGTTGGGTCTGTAAGCTCCTTGGAGGCGGGGCTTGCTGAGCAGAGTGTTAGGCGTGTGGTAGGCCATGGAGAGTTGCCTGGATGACGAAATTAATCATCAGAAAGAGGGTGGATGTGGTCCCATCAATGACACCCAAGGCCCCCTTCCTCACTTGAGGTCTGGAGGTGACACAAGAGACAAGGGAGCAGCTTCTGTATCTCAAACCAAACCCAGCCCCCAAACCACAGGCTGGAAAATCAATACGGAGCCAAACAAATTAATAGTCAAGAGGTGGAGGTTAAAACGCATAGCCAAGGGCTTCCCTGGTGGCGCAGTGGTTGAGAATCCGCCTGCCGATGCAGGGGACACGGGTTTGTGCCCCGGTCCGGGAAGATCCCACGTGCCGCGGAGCTGCTGGGCCCGTGAGCGATGGCCGCTGAGCCTGCGCGTCCGGAGCCTGTGCTCCGCAACGGGAGAGGCCACAACAGTGAGAGGCCACAACAGTGAGAGGCCCGCGTACCGCAAAACAAACAAACAAAAAAACGCATAGCTAAGTTCACGTAGCTGACAGAGCCTGGAAGCACTGCTTTTTTCGTTCAGGAAATATGGCCCCCATCAGTTGCTGGAGAGTAATTACCCATTAGAGCCACAAAATGCCAATGCTCTGCTCTCTCCACTTGAAACAAGCAAACTTTTATGATTTGGAGGGAGGAATAAATTGCTCTAAGTATGACATGTACAAACAGCTGGGCTCTGCCAGGATGCCTGAGGAACCCATAGTCAATAAACACCTAGAGGGCATTAGCATGGGCTCTGAGAAAAGGCCTCCTCCAAGGGATTAAAGCCCAGAGGTGAGCTGGAAATCTCCCCCTCCATCCTGACCCCTTCCTTGCCCATCCCCCAGCCAACAAAGCCAGGTATTCAGAGTGGATTTTCCCTCCATCTCTCCCACCTCCACCCCTTTCCACATCACCATCTCTCTCCCGGTTGCAGTAGCATATCCTTCCAGGCCTCCTTGGCCCTAGGCTCATCCCTCCACTCCAACCTCCCCCCAGGCTACTACACATGCAAATCCAACTGTAGCACTCCCAGCTCAAAGCCCACCAATGCCTCCTCAGTGCCTCCAAGATCAAGGCCTCAGCATTTCACCCAAGAATGGACTTATTGCAGCAACCTCCCACCTGCTTTCAGCTCACCAGACTCTCATCTAAACTTCAGATAATTTACTGCTTCTAGGGCAGCTCCATTGGACAGTCCACAAGTGCCTCGAACTCAGTATGGCAGAACCAAGCTTGTCACCTCAGCCCCCCCCCACCCCAAATTGCCCTCTTCGCTTGCTTCAGTAAGTGGTCCCACCTTCCAGCCAGCCAGGACCACCTCCAAGTGGGCAGTCAGGACCTGCGGTCTTAGCCCCTGATCTCCTGCCCCACACTCACCCTCTCTCCATCAGCCTACAACCCAGCGTCTGTCACTTTCCCCATCCCCATAAGCTCTCACAGGACCTGCCTGCCCCTAACTGACCCACTTCTTCCTCAAGGCAATGCCAGCTGTTGTTAGAAGTAAAAAAACACAATTTCAGAGGTCTAGCATGATAGATCTTTATTTCTCACATAGCTAAGGGGCCAGGGCCAGTGCCCCTGGTTACAGCAGGTGTTTTTTCTGCAGGTAGTGACTCAGGGACCCACATTCTTTCCATTCTGTGTCTCTGCCAGCCCCCAGGGCTCTACTTGGAGATAGTGGAAGAGCTCTCTGTGGAAGAGCTTAGGGACCCAGCTTTATCTCCAGCATCCCAGCCCCAGACTGATTGAGAGCCAGTCACCTGGCTACACCTGGACACAGGGGCTTCTGGGAAATGTAGTTCTTCCATGAACAGCCTCACCTGAGTCCTAAAACCATATGGTGGGAGAGGAAGTGTGAGTTTCTTGGTGGTCCTCAGCCATCTTGCCACACCATCCCCCTCTCCACTCCCATACAGAGTGAGGCCAGTCCAGTGTCCTTGGGGGGCATAAGGGGTTCCCTGGACAGTGTGGCTCACCTCCTCAGCCTCAGCCCTAACCCTGTGCCCCCAGGAGGCTGAAAGCCTTGAAGGTCTCCGAATGCACTGGCTCCTCCTCTCCACACCTTGGCACAGGGGGAGCCCTCTGTGGATGCCAGGATAAAAACACCAGTTGACTGTGGACAGCAACGATGAACCTTCAGACAGTAGGCGTGGCCCCTCCGAGCAGATCTTAGACCTGGAGGGAGCTGGATTCCGGGACATGGCCCGTGATGCTTTCCTGCACTCGTGGCAGGGCCAGGCTGTGGACAGGACATTAACACACTTCACTTCGCTGGGACCTCCCAGCGAGCCTGGAGGAGGGTCCAGTCACCAACTTCCCTATGCTGATTAGGAATTTGAAGCTCTGGAGGGCAGGGGGCTCCTTCAGCATCACACACATTTGCTGAGTGAGTCCAAGTGTCGGAGCAAAGAAGCCCTGGGGCCCAGAGAGGCTGAAGCCCAGGAGGCCGGGCCTAGAGGCGTCAGCAGCCCCAGATCAGGAAGGGACTCTGGCCAGTGTCCCCCCGGCTCAGACCCGCAACATGGCTTTATCCAGAGCAGCAACTCGGTCACCACTGACTTTGTGGAGGAGAACAGGCCAGGGAGCAGCTGCCCCCAGACCTCCTAACCCTCCTGGCGTCGATCAATCCGCAAACCCCTCCCCCTCCGGAAGTGAGCCTGGGCTGCTTGAAACGATCCCAAATCAATAATACATCTTAATCAAATAGTAGCAAATCTTTAATTGAAACCGATCATGGAATTGCATTCTTCTCCCTTCCAAAGAGCTGTGCTTTTGATTAGGCAGACAGAAGACAGCATAATTTCCCACCCAGGGACTCAGGGTCCGGCCCAGGCACCCCCGGCTTTTCTCTGCTCAATGGCGGAGGAAGATAAGACCAGTTGCGGGCATTGTGAGCTCCCAGGCAGGCCGCGGTCTGGGGCTGGCTTTGGTGTGGGTTTCCTTGTGTGGTCCCACAGAGGCTCCCTGATGAGGCCTGGCTGGGGTGACCACCAGGAGGTGGGAACTGTCCCCACCTGGGCTCCATAAGAGCCCGGGGTTGGGTGTTGCTATCTCTGTAGCCCCAGAGTGAAGAATGGATGAATGAGTATCCCAGGGCCTGGAGGTGCCCAGGAGGGACTCCCTGGGGGAGTCTGCAAGCAGCTGCGAGGTGGAGAGCTGGGGATCTGGTGACTGCCAGAAACTGGACCCGGCCTCTGTATCTCAAAGCCAACGTCCAATCAAAGTACCGTCATCTCTCCCTTCTACTCCAGCAGCTCAGCACCTTTCCATGAGAGGTGAGTGGGTTGGACCTGAGTCATCTGCTCTTGTACCAGAGACCTCTGTGACCAGGCATGCCCTTGGCTCTGGCTCTAGCAAGGCGACGCATCCTCCGGGTCCCTGCCCGGCCGCAGCCCTGGGCTCACTGTCCTCACCTCCATAGGGATGCTCCTGGGGCCGGACTTTGCGTGTCTAAGCACTTTGGGTCCCCCAGGCCGAGATTCTGCTAGTTGTCCTGGTCACCTAGCCCCCTCAGGACCTCTGACTCTTGCCCCTGACAGTCCGGGGGCCCACCTGACCCTGTGGAGTAAAGAGTTGGTTAGCTCTGTGTCTACATGCCCCCGCCCCCCGTCCTTGGCATTCCTTGGGAAGCCTCCCCAACCCCATACAGTACTGTAGGACAACTAATCCTAGGTCCTGTGCCTCATCCATCAAAGGAGCCAGGCTGCCGGCGTACCTCGCCCCTGGCCACCGCAGTTTGTTCTGGGACAGATATATGAGCCAGGTGAGGCCAATCACAGGCTTCTGCCAAGATTGCTAAGCTTGGAGGATGTTGCCCAGGTGGGCACCGTCTTACCTGCCGGATGAAGTCGAGAAGCGGCCAGCAGAACCGTGAGATGCATGAGGGAGTGGGGAACTTGGCAGTGTCGCTTGAGGTCCTGGATCCAGCTGACCTGAAGGTCCAAATGGGATGTCTCGGTTACCGGGACAATAAATTTCCCTTTTGTTCAAACCCCTTTGAGTTGGGTTTTGTCACTATCAAAGGACTTCTAACCTGATCCTGATGAAAATGTCATGAAATGTCACAAAATGTGTGAGCAGGTGCTGGACTTAAAACCACCCAACATCACGAGCCTCACAGTGGACTCCAGGGTCACTGGTTCCCAACCTTGCTAAGGAGGAGGACCCCTTTACAATGTCCAAAACACCTCACAAAGCCTCACAGAATAATACCTGCCCCTTTACTATCCCTGGTATGATTGCAAAAACACACAAAGAATTCGGTAAACTCTCTCAATGAATGTGTGTTTTTTTCTATATCGAGTACCTGCATACATCAGAGAATATCACACACACGCATGGTAGAATATTCATTATTATCAGTCCTGAGAGATGCTTGCTGGCACGTCGTGTGGACTTAGGCGGGATGTCTCAGCGTCTCCCGGCCATCGCCCCATCAGCCAGAACCCGAGTCTCCCAAGTCCTCCAGGGAGAGGTTGCCCATCTCAGGCTCCAGGTCCCTGCACTGGGAAACCAGGGGATCACTCCTCTCTTAGCCTTCTTCCAAGAGGCCCAGTCTTCCCGCAGGCCCAGGTCTAAGTGGCCCGGCCACCAGCAGTGTCAGGAGCCTTTTTCTCTTGCTTGTTTAAGGCACTTCTTCAGGATTCCCGTCTTCAGTTGGTTTCTGCAGGAGTTTCATTCCCCCCAATATGCTCTACACCAGTGCTTCTCAATTGCAGCAACAGGTCACCTGGGACATCACCGGAAATCCCAGACCCGGATTCTGTAGGTCCAGCTGGAGCCCAAGAATTTTTATTTCTAACAAGGGTGTGGCTGTGTCCTTGGCCACGTGATCTTGCAGTTCAGCCCCACAAACTTGAATGTTCCTAACATCCCACGTGCCGGCTTCATCTGTGCCCCTGGTGGCCCACCCACCGTGGTGATAGGAGGGACATACTTGGGCACTTGAGGTAGGGAAAATCACTTCCTTGTTGGAGTCCAAACAGGACATGGCACAGCAGCTTCCTGGGACACTTGCTGTGTAACATCATGAACCTTCCGCTGGAAACAGCTTGACCATTTCCTATCCAATACTCTGAGCAAGGGCTGACAGGCTCTCCAGGTCTCCCCACCCGCCCCCAGACCTCAATCTCTACTCCTCCACTCCCACCAACTTCTTTAGCCAGAACAAAACACTTTCAATTCCTCTGCAATGCCAGGCTACCAGCCTCTCTCTCTCTCTCTCTCTCTCTCTTTCTCCCTTCCCCCCTCTCTCTCCTTCACCCCCTTCTCCCTTTACTTTTACTGTCAGATTTCACCTCCTTGAGAAGCTTCTTGCTCCACACACCATCAGAGTTAACCATTCTGTCCCCCATGCTTCCTGGCCCATGTGCTACTGAGAACTTGCACAGAGGGTGAGGAGCTGGAAGGCAAGGATGGCTCTTATCCACCTCTACTGCCTAACGCACTACCTGACCTGTCGTGGGGACCCAGTATCTGTTGATCTGGAGAGAACAGAGTGTCCAAAGTTGTAAGACAGGGAGTCTTAGCTTTTAGGGCAAGAAAAGAGCAACATCGAACACCTTCATCATGGAGATGAGGCCACAGAAGCTCAGACAAGTGAGGGGACTTGTCTAAGGCCACCCAGCAAGAAAGTATCACAGCAGGGAATCAAACTCAGACCTAAGTCCAGAGAGCTCAGGCTTTTCTGGCTTTCCCAGCCTTTCCCTATGGAACGGTATTTGCTGAAATGGCTTTTTAGTGTTGGGTCTCTGCCCAACTCTTCTTTCTTTTGATTTTAACTTGGAGGACACTGTAAACTAAGGATGGCTTGCTTGTTTTACCCTCTTTGCTTTGGCAGCTAGCAAGCTCAACATAATGGATACAGGCTGGCATCTCATGGACTGGTATTTCTCTTTTTTCTTATCCTCCTGTCCTGGTTTCCTCCCTTACTAATCTTGTACTGTTTGTTGCACACCTCTAGGTACAAGATATAAATACTTGAATAGTGATGTAGCACACATGGCAAGACCGGAATCAGAGCCACCCCCTCTGGACCCCCACCCTGGCACTCCTCAGCATCTCTGAACATCCCTTGCCCTCAAGGAGCTTACAGTTGTGGAGATCTTCTGACCTAACCCAGGAGAGCTTTCAAAGATCTCACCATCCTCATTTTATTTATCCCAAACTTTGGAAATTTCTCTGAAAACCTGATTAAACATGTTCTCAGCACACAGCACACAAAAATCAAAAGCTCCCCAGCCATTCATTTTGCCAGTTATTCTGGGAAAACAAGAAGAGTTCAAGGGAAAGAACAGAAGTGAATTCCATTACCATAAGAAGACACCAAGAACAGAATATGATTCACAGAGGTCACTGAGTTCTGACAGGCACGTTTTGCTAAACAATTACCTGTTTTGTGCATTGTCGTAAACTACGGCATCTTCCATAAAATGTCCAAATGTTACCAAGGAATTGGACCTCAGGGCCCTATTTCCCACCACATTACGAGTCAGTAGTTAACTCAGCTCAGAGGTCCTGGTCCTCCCCCGGCACCTCCAGGTTCTGCGTTTCCTCGCGTCTTTCAAGACAGCTCAGTAGCTCACAGACTCAGAGCCTCAGGACCGTGTCTGTAAAACGCTCCCCATATTTTTCAAACATCACACCACCAGGCGGCCTGATGCAGCTTAATTAACCTCCACCTGGGGTCACCCACATGGCAAAGAGGTTCTCGGGGGTGCCATCAAAGGAGCACACACTGAGATTCCCGAGGAAATCCTGTTCTCATGGCAATACAGGGACACCAGACCCTAGTTCTTTGTGCCTCCAAGAGCCTGTCAACGGCCCCCTAACCAGAGCTTGAACCCCATCTCCCAGGAGAAGCACTCAGGGTCTTCCAGGACCCGAGGGCTCCCTCATCAGCCATCTTGTTCCACATACACCTACACTCCAGCCCCACACAAGCACCGGGCCGTGCTCCAAAGGTACCATGTCCTCGACATCTCTGCGCCTTTAACCAAAGGCGCATCCCGCACCTTCTCTTGACAAACTCCCACTCATCCTGCAAGAATCATAAACTCCTCCAACAGCCTCACTCCAATCACCAATCGTTAGCCAGGTCCTCCTCTTGCATTTATCAGGCTGAAGGCAAGAAAAGTCAATTCCAACCGCAAGCTTTAGAAGGAGGCCGTGTGGCATGGTGTCCAGAACCCTCTCATTCCCACTCACACCACAGTTATGGTTGGTAAATACCAGGCGTACAGTCATGTACAGCAGCAACTACTACTAAGTCACACTTTTTATCTGTTTTAGCTGTTTGGGTTCCATATCCGAGTTCTTTTAAAAAATAATAATAAACTTGTTTTGTGCTTTAAAAAAAATTATGCTATGAATTTGACACTGGCTCCTGGGAACGGGTGAAGGATAGCTGCGGGGCTTCCCTGGTGGTGCAGTGGTTGAGAGTCCGCCTGCCGATGCGGGGGACGCGGGTTCGTGCCCGGGTCCGGGAAGATCCCACGTGCCGCGGCTGGGTCCGTGAGCCATGGCCGCTGCGCCTGCGCGTCCGGAGCCTGTGCTCCGCAACGGGAGGGGCCACAGCAGTGAGAGGCCCGCGTACCGCAAAAAAAAAAAAAAAAAAGAATAGCTGTGAACCAAGCTGTCGGAGACTACAGAGCAGACCACCTCCCAGACGGGACAGCGTTAAGTAGGGCTAGCCTGGGGGAAACCGGGAAGGGCATTTCGAGCAGGGGGTACAGTATGTACGAAGGCCCTGACTTTGATACATTCATCTGCCAAAGGCCACAGCCTCTGTCTATCTGCCCCTCTCTCCAGGCCCATGCCACCTTGCTCTCTCAGGCCTGGCAGGGGCAGCTCACCACTGGCGCCAGGCCCGGAGGCACTCACCAGCCCTTGTTGGCTTCATTTAGTTCTGCCCACAGCTTTGTAAATGTCCTCTCAAACTCTCCAGTCACCCCTTCTGAGCATGTCAACTGCTCCCCACCAGGACCCAGACCTACATCGCCCACAGTCTTGATTCATCTGCTCAACCATGGAGGAGAAAAGGACGCAAGTCTGGAATTTGCAGACTGCCCACATCAGGCCAGGCACTTTGCCTGTGTCATCTCCTTTGAGCCTCATAAACAAGTCTGTGATACAAGTGCCATCAGTCCCTTTTAGAGAGGAGGAGACAGAGGCGTACAAAGGTGAAGTGACTGGTCTAAAATAACAAGCTTTTTCCTTTTAATCCTAGAAGCACCTTTTCTAAACATCTCTCTCTCTCGCTATGAAGTGACATGACTAAGGACCACTCTTGCTTCTCCCGGATTTATGTATAGGGAGGATCTTGAATGATGGCCACTTAAGATTAGTGATGCTTATTGGGGGGTGGGGAGAGTGACAGGATTTGTGGTGTATGAGATTGTTTTCCTTTTACCTTTATACTTTTATATATTGCTTAAATTTTCAAAATAATGAACATCCATCATTCTATAAAAAACAATGATAATTATTCTAAGAAATAGAAACTGGGGCATAGGAAAAAGTCAGTGGTGGGGAACATTTTGTGCATTCCTCTGTCATGACTGCGGGGCCGGAAAGGAGGGTGTAATCCCAACATCACCCTGATATCAGACACTGGCTCAGCTCACTGAGGCCACCCCTCACATTAAAATGGGTACCTGGGCTGAAAGTGTGTATTTTCATCCTACTCCAAAGTAATTTCACAAAAATACTTATGAATTAGTAATTTTGTGACATAGAAATTTGCTTATATCACATGCCAGAGTCATATATCTTGTTAGTGAAAGTGTTTCTGGTTCATATTTCAGGAATTAGGAGAATCTGTAGTTCCTAGTGTGTCACAAAGAGTCCCGTGACATCCAGATGTGGATGCTCCTTCCAGAATATATTTGCGACCTACTGGAGAAGGTGATGTCCAAGGTCCCATCTACCCCATGTCAGGATTCTGTGTATTATCTGATGTAGATGCCACCTAGAGACGATCCCATCTCCCAGGCTAAACCCAATAAAAAGTTGGTGACTGCCAGGCGTAAACTGAGAAGGATTTGATGTTACAATTGGGTTCATGGGGAAAAGAGCAATGACTGATTAGTCAGGTCTGCATGGTTGTGAGAGGAGGTGTTGGAGCAATAAAATCTCTCACCTGATTCCAAGTCCTCAGATTCAAGCAACTTGATCAAAACTTTTGTTGTATTGATTCCTCAAGATATTTTAAATTGTCTGAAATATTGCGAGGTGGCACGCTGCTCACCAATTCTCCACATTTCCTGCTCTCCTGGGTACGTCTGAAGTTTAGTTTAGGCATTCTTTTTTTCTTTTAAATTAGCTTTAGTGAAGTATAATTTACATACGATAGAATTCACCAATCATAAGTGTACAGTTTGGTAAGTTTCCACAAATGTACGCAGTCATGTAACCACCACTATATTCATGATATAGGATGTTTCCATCACCCTGAAAGTTCCCTTGTGCCCTTTGGAAGTCAATCCCCCTCCTCCCACCCAGGGGCCCCTCCTACTCACTAGTCTGCCATCTATCGCTGAAGCTTTGCCTTTTCTAGAATTTTACATAAATGAAAAGAATTCATATAGAATCTTTGGCTTCTTTCATTTGGTTTCTCTCATTTAACATAATGCATTTGAGATGCATCCATGTTCTTGCACATATGAATAATTCGATACATTTTATTGCTGACTTATATTCCATTGTTTATCCATTCAAATACTGATGAACATCAACGTTTTCCCAGGGTTTTTGGCTATTATAAATAAAGTTAGGCAAAACCTTTATGTGAACCCATGTTTTTATTTCTCTCAGGTAAATATCTAGAAATGCAATTGTGGGTCATACAGTAAGGGTGTACCTAACTTTTAAGAAACTGCCAAGCTCTTTTCCAAAGCTGTGTATTATTTTGCATCCCTATTAGCAATGTATGAGCATTCCAGTTGCTCTTCATTCTTGCTGGCTTTTGTTAGTCTCTGTCTCTGTCTTTTTTAATTTTAGCAATTGACTGATGATGTTGTGCACATTTTCATGTGCCTGTTTGACATTCATGTATCTTCTTTGGAATAGTGTCTGTTCAAATATTTGTCTGTTGTTTTTATCTTATTGTTTGTCTTTTTATTATTGAGTTGTGAAAGTCCTTTTTATATTCTGGATACTAGTTCTTTATTAGATAGCTGTGTTGCAAATATTATTTCCCAATTTGTGTCTTATCTTTTCATTTCCTTAATGGGGTCTTTTGAAGAATAAATGTTTTAAATTTGAAATCCACTGATTTTTTTGTTTGTTTGTTTTTTAGTTCACCTGCTTTCTGTTTTATTTTTTAAATATTTACCTAATTAATACAAGGTCTTGGAGATTTTCTCTTTTTTTTTTTTAAGTTTTATGATTTTAGCCGTTACATTTAAGGCTGTGATACATTTTATGTTAATTTTGAGGTGGGAAGTAAGGGTTGAGGTTCATTTTTTGGTATATGGATATTACCTTGGGGCAATAGTCAAAAACCAATATGTATGTATGGTTCTATTTCTGGACTCTATATTCTATCCCATTGATCTTTAAATCCACCTTTATGGCAATACCAACAGTCTTGATTATTATAACTTTACAGTAAGTTTTGAAATCAAGTGATGTGGGTGCTCCAATTTTTTAAATTATTTAGGCTATTCTGAATCCTTAATATTTCTACATAAATTTTAGAATCAGTTTGTAAATTTCTATTTTAGAAATCCTGATGGAATTTCAATTAGTATTGTTTTGAATACAGAGATAAATATAGGTAGAATTAATATTGAGTCTTGCCATCTATGAACATAGTATATCTCTTCATTTCTTTAATTTCTCTAAGCAGGGTTTTGTAGTGTTCAGTGCACACACATGCATTTCTTGTTAAATGTATTCCTTGAAATATCTTTTTTTATATGATTGTAAATTGTACAGGCATACCTCAGAGATATTGCAGGTTTGGCTTCAGACTGCCACAATAAAGCAAACATTGCAATAAATTGAGTCATGTGAATTTTTTGGTTTCCCAATGCATATAAAAGTTGTGTTTACACTATACTGTAGTAAGTGTGTAATAGCATTATGTCTAAAAAGAGTACATACTTTAAAAAATAGTTTATTGCTAAAAAAATGCTAACCCTCATCTGAGCCATCAATAAGTCTTAGTAGTAAGATCAAAGATCACTGATCACAAATTACCATAACAAATTTAATAATAATGAAAAAGTTTGAAATATTGTGAGAAGCACCAGAATGTGACACAGAGACTGGAAGTGAGCAAATGCCGTTGGAAAAATGGTGCCTATTGACTTGCTCAGTGCAGGATTGCCACAAACTTTCAATTTGTGAAAAATGCAATATCTGTGAAGTGCAATAAAGTGAAGCACAATAAAACAAGTTATGCTTGTATTGCTTTTTAAAATTTATATGACAATTATTCATTGGTATTTATAGAAATACCATTGACTTTTGCATACTGACCTTGTATTCTGCAACCTTATCAAATTCACTTATCTGTTCTGATAGCTTTTTTGTAGATTCTTTGGGATTTTCTATGTGGAAGATAATGTCATCTGGGAAGCAACAGCTTTACTCCTTCCTTTCTACTTCATATGGCTTTTATTTCTTTTTCTTACTTTATGGCATTGTCTAGAATCTCACATATAATGATGAACAGAAGTGGTAAATGCAAACATCATTGCCTTGTTCATGATCTTAGGGAAAGGCATTCTGTTTTTCACCATTAAGTAGGATGTTAGCTATAAGCTAACTTAGAAAGTTTCTTTCTGTAACTACTTTGCTAAGAGTTTTTAATCATTACTAGGTCCTGAATTTTGTCAAATACATTTTCTGCATACATTGAGATGATCATATGATTTACTTTCTAGTCTGCTAATGCGGTGAATTACATTAATTGATATTTTAATTCCTGGCATAAAACCCACTTGATCATGATGTATTGTCATTTTTTTAATATATTACTGGATTCAATTGGCTAAAATTTTAAATATTTATATCCAAGAAGGATATTAGCCTGTAGTCTTCTTTCTTGTAATATCTTTATATGGTTTGGGTATCAGGGTAATGTTAGCCTCATAAAATAAGTTGTATTATCCCCTATTCTTCTATTTACAGCAAGAATTGGTATGCAATTAATATTATTTCCTTCTTAAATGGTAGATAGAATTCACCAGTGAAGCCAGCTGAGCCTGGAGGGATTTTTGTTGGTTTATTTTCGTGGGAAAGATTTAAACTACAAATTCAATTTATTTGCTAGGTATACAGCTATTCAGGTTGTCTGTTTCTTCTTGACTGAGCTTTTGTAGCTAGTGCATTTTAGAGAACTTGTCCATTTCATATAAGTTGTGTAATATATTGGCATTAAGGTGTTCATAGTATTCTCTTATTTTTATTTTAATATCTGTAGGACATGTAGTGATGCCTACTCTCTCGTTCTTGATATTGATAATTTGTGTTGTCTCTCTTTTTCCTAATCAGTCTAGCTATAGACTTATCAATTTTATTGATCTCACAAAGAACTAGATTTTGTTTTTATTGATTTTCTCTATTGTTTTTCTTTTTTCTATTCCAGTGCTTTCTGCTCTTCTCTTTATTCCTTTTTTTCTGATTATTTGAGGTTCAGTTTGCTCTATTTTTTCTAGCTTCTTAAAGTGGAAGATTAAGTCACTGATTTGATAACTTATTTTCTTATATAAATATTTAGCGCTGTAAATTTCTCTTTAAGCACTACTTTAGCTGTGTCTCACAAATTTCTATGTTTTGTTTACATTTTTATTCAGTTCAAAATATTTTTTAAATTTTCTTGTGATTTCTTCTTTGATGCATGAATCATTAAGTGTGATATTTACTTTCCAAATATTTGGGGAATTTTCCAGCTCTCTTTTTGTTACTGACTTCCAGTTTAATCCTGTTGTGATCAGAGAACATTAGTATGATTTCTTACCACTAAAATGTATTAAGACTTGTTTTTATAGCCCAGGATATTACCTGTCTTAGTGAATGTTCCTTACGTTCTTTACAAAAATGTGTACTTTGCTTTTGTTGTTGAAGTGTTCTATAAATGTCCATTAGGTCGAGGTGATAGTGTTGGTTGGTAGTAATGTCTTCTACATCCTTTTTCATTTTCTATCTATTTGTTCTATCAAGTATCAAGAGAGGAGTATGAAATCTCCAATTGTAATTGTAGATTCGTCTATTTCTCTTTTTAATTTTTTCGGGTTTTCTGCACATAGTTTAAAGTTCTATTTTTATATACATATGCATTTAGGATTATTATACCCTCTTGAGGGTTATCATGGTCTCTTTTATAAGTGATGCTCAACTTTTTTGTCTGAGGCCCACTTAGTTGGAGTAAATGATCCTGAAGTTCATTACCCTGTCCATTCCCATTTTCCAAAGTAATTACCAAGAAAAAAAAAAAGATCAACAAAATGAAAACCTGGAAGCTATTCTACCAGTACATTTACCAATGTGAGACTAGAAACCATTGAAAACCACTTGCATTCAAGACCACTCTGATAATTCACTAATAACAAAGTGTCCTTACCCAAAACTAGGGAAATTTCAACTCTTTACCTATGTATTTGATCTACTGTAATTTTGCATCATTGTCAGGAAGTCAGGTTCCTTGATGGAATGCTAAAATAAAGTTCTTAGTAAACTCTGCTAATGCACTAAATTTAATTTATGAGAACTATATTTGTTAACTTTGAATAACTCAATGAGTTACTGCTAAGTAAACATCAGCCATGCATAACAACAAAAATAAATGGGCTTGTGCATCATTCACAACTAAGAACTGGACTCCGAATGTACATTTCTAATTAGTTCGTGACTTTCCAGGAGGCCCTTACTTCCCACCAGTGTGCAGTGGACAACACATTGAGAACCACAACTCCATGCAAGGATTCATTAGAGAAACTGCTTTCAGATTAGAGTACCAGGAAACACTCTGCTTCCCCTGAAGCACTACAATGGGCTCTCTTCACACTGATGGCTATACTCACTGTATCCCTTTTCTCTTTGACAGCCAGGAAGCTCGGAGCCAAACTTGTAAATTGTCATGCATGTTTTCATTCTCACTTCTTCTATTTAAAGCAGCATTTGCCCTAATCACATTATTCATATTGTTCTGATTATTAAACATTGCTCTTATCAGCCATCTCTTTATCTTTTTTCTTATTTGTGTGTGTGTTGAACAAAGCGCTGACAAGAATAAATAAATGCATGACTCTCTGTGGGTCGCTTCAGATATTCCCACCATCCTTGAATGCAAAATTCCGACCCCAGCTTTGCATTCTGCTCGTCCACTCAGGCCCCTTCCAAGCTGCTAAAAATACCCTTGCGTACTTAACTCTTTTAAGATAGAGGAGAAACAAAGTCAACTCCCTGCTAGCCATCCCAGCATAAGAACATTCCAGAATTGCAGACACGGCCAGGGCCTGGTGGGCATGAGATGATTGAGAAATGAAAAGCAATCCTGGTCACGTGGCATCGCAGTGGAAGCCGGGGGATGCCTTGTGCATTCTGCTAGAGCAGCTACCGGGGTCTGGAGTCCCGGCGAACATGACATTGTAATCTCAGTTATGTTTTATTTATGGGGAGTGGTGGCACATCGAGGGTGTGTTAACAAACAAAGATGATTGCTTCTGAGCCACTCTCGTCCTGAGGTAATTAACACAAAGTAATGCACCAGTTGGGGGATTCAAAGAGCCAGACAACGTTTTCCATAGGAAAATGATCTGCAATACCCAGGCCAAAAGGGTGGAATCTGGAGAAGTGAGGAAGTGTTTTATCTCTGGTTAAAGGTGCCTCATTAAAAGGCACTGGCATAAATTATCTTTCCTTTTTTAAAAAAAAATCCATATAACATTAAGAAAACTACAGAGTATAAAATGTCAGGGGCAGAGATGTGTGGATTTGCAGCTGTTGGTGAAGTGGGCCAGGGGCTCCTGGTGTATCTTGCATGGCATAAATTAAAAATACTGACTGCAACCCAAATAGCATTTGCAATCAGCTCAATGTGGCAATGTGTTATGCAGACCATTTGCTTTTAAAAAAATTAAAATATGAATCAAACTTGGATGACAAAGAAGTTCAACTCCGGAAAAATCAAATACATCATCAAAAGGTCACAACTCGTAGACAAATTGCTGTTAAAATTTATGACTTGTTTGCAAAATGTACTGTTGATCACTGGTAACTGCTAAATGCTTGGGCGCCTTCTGACAAAATAAATAAATAAATAAAGCACTCTGCATTCATTAGGGGGAAAAAAATATGAAAAACTACCTGGGATGCTAAGACCTAGCTGAGGGAGGGTAGAGGATGAGGCTGCTAGTCTGGGCAAAGCAGAGGAGGAAGGTCTCGGGAGCTCAGAATCCAAAAGCAAAGAGGAATGAGCCTCAGCCAGGCTGACTCATGATCACTCCTTGGGAGAATCTGAGATGACCAATTGTCTAAAAATCACAAAAATCAGAGCATCTAAACATCAACCAGCAAGGTTCCTGAGGCCCCAGAAGCTGTGCTTAGAGATTCTGTGCAATTCTAACCTTCCCGAGGGCCCCAGCTCTGACCCTCATCTTTGCCAGGTTCTCCAACCTCATTCCCTGCACATCTCTGAACTCCCTGGCAGCAGAGACCACGCCCAGGTCAGATGGGCCCCTCCGGAGCCCAGCAGAGCACCCAGCACCAAGCAGGACAAACTGGAGGGCTTGATGGTCTCTCCCCAGCATCCCTTCCACCCTTCTTGCATTGGGCAGCAGCTACAGATCTAGGGTAGGGTAGACATGCCCCCGTCCATTCCAATCCTAGGCCCCTGGCCACCCTGATTGGTTTAGAAAACCAGGATTAAGCCAGTTGGCACATGGCTTTCTTCTGGCCAAGGAATTGGTTCAGAAATAGCCGTGCGGTCCATTTCAGGCCAATGAGGAGTGAGGGAGAGTTGGCTGGGGAATTCTAGGAAAGGGGGTTCCTCCCTCTTCTGAGAGAGCCCCTAGAAACCTGTACCCTCACTCCTCAGGACCACGTGAGGTGGGGATAGGAAATGGAATAGAAGGAGATGAAATGGGGACGGTGCACTGAACCCAGTTGTGAAGGATTTGAACGCCATGCTGAAGCCTCCACAGCCCCCGCTAAAGTTGGGTTGGGGCCATGTCATTGCTTTCTTGCCAAGGGGATGGGGACAGAAGTGATGCTCACCACTCCCTGTCCTGACCCAGTAGGACACCTGCGTGTGACTCTCCATATTTCCCAATACTGACGGCTCAGTGCAGAGGATCCAGCAGAGACCCCCGAGGAGACTCTGATCAGCTCCATCCGGTAGAACTTTCTGTGACGGTGGAAATGTCCTATGTCTGTGCCGTCCGCTCTGATGGCCACTGGCCACATGGGGCTACTGAGCCCTTGAAAGGTGTGGCCGGTGCAACTGAGGACCTGCATTTTTAATTTTATTGATTGTTAAAATTCACTTGAATTTAAGTAGTTTCTGGTAGCTACCATATTGGACAGCACAGTTCTAGAAGATGGCAGCAAAACAAGACAGACGGGGCTGGAATCCCCGAATCTCTCCATAGGAAGCTGCCCACCACGCACTTCATGGGGCTGTGACATTAACAAGAAGTCAACCTTCGTTACATTGAGTCATTGGGATTTTAAGGTTGTGTCAGCAGAAGTGTGAATGATCCTGGCTGACGCACTGGCGCTTATTGGGTGTTGACTCAGTGCGCCGTGCTGAGCGCTTTGCATGCCGTATCTTATTCAATCAGCCCAACGGCTGAAGGAGGCGGGTAGCATCATTACCCACATGTTACAGATGAGGACACTGAGGTGTAGGGAGGTCATACACATGGAAAGACATCCGGCTTCAGAGCCCCTCCAAGGGTAAAACCAAGGGACCCATGAGGGATGCTCTTGTCGGGACCCAGATGGAAGGCAGTGGCTACATTGGAGATGAACCCCAAAGAGTTCTATGATCTAAAGGAGCTCAGAGAAGAAGGCCCCATGGCAAAAGAGGCACCAGGTACCTGGTGGTCTTGTTCCTGGCTTTGAACTCCTCCTTGCCATGCTGCTTTGGCAGTGCCTCTGAGGGGGGGGGGTAGCTGATTCCCCAGAGTGCTGTACCCCCACACACACAGGCGGGTGTCCCCCCCACTGAGCACAACGGGACACTTCCTCGTTCCTCAACTCACAGCCCTCCAGGACCCGGGATGCTAAAAGCCACAGGGGACCGTGCCAGGGCCTATGTGCCCATAGGTGAGAAAGCAGCACATGGTCTGGGGTGCAGGAGGTCCAGGAGATGGGGCAGGAGAGGATCTCGAATCATACGTCCCGTAGGACATAGATGGGAGGGGACACGTATTCCTGAAGGCGGGGACAGTGTGGAGAAGGGCCAGATGTCTGGGAAGAGCTTGCCGTGTTCACAGGGGCAGGAGGCTTCCTCTGAGGGATGCGCTGTGGCAGGCGAGGTGGACTTGGGGCTGCCATCGTTCATTTGGTTGCTTATTTAATACATCCATCATTTTCTGATATATGTCTAGGAGCATAAGTTCTTCAGAGCCTTCCTCATGCATCACCTCATCAATCTTCCAACCGTGCTGTGAGGACGGCACATCCACCCCTGTTTGCACAGAAGGAAGCAGGCTGAGAAGTGACGGGACCCGTCCAGGGTGAGGCCTCAGAAAAAAACATGGAGCCAGGGGTACCAGCTGGCGGGGGGCAAGGCCAGCTCTCCCTCGCTTCTCATCGGCTGAGATGGGCCGCACCAGCTCTGGAGATGAGCGCTCATTTAACCCACACGGGGCTTCTCGCACGTGAACCTCCCCAAAACACCCGGCATCAGAATCTCTCAGGATTTATGCTTAAAATGCATACTCCATATTACTCAGCCCCCCAAAAAGAATGAAATAACGCCATTTGCAGCAACATGGATGGACTAGAGATGATCATACCAAGTGAAGGAAGTCAGACAGAGAAAGACAAATATCATATGATATCACTCATACGTGGAATCTAATTTTTTAAATATGATACAAATGAACTTATTTACAAAACAGAAACAGACTTACAGACTTAGAAAACAAACTTATGGTTACCAAAGGGGAAACGTGGTGGGGAGGGATAAAACACGAGCTTGAAATTAACATACACACACTACTATATAAGATAGAAAACCAGGGCTTCCCTGGTGGCGCAGTGGTTGAGAGTCCTCCTGCCGATGCAGGGGACACGGGTTCGTGCCCCGGTCCGGGAGGATCCCACATGCCGCGGAGCGGGTGGGCCCGTGAGCCGTGGCCGCTGAGCCTGCGCGTCCAGAGCCCGTGCTCCGCAACGGGAGAGGCCACAGTGGTGAGAGGCCAGCGTACCGCAAAAAAAAAAAGATAAATAACCAAAAATGACCTACTGTATACAGGGAACTCTACTTAATATTCCATAATAACCTATATGGGAAAAGAATCTGAAAAAGAATGAATATATGTATATGTATAACTGAATCACTTTGCTGTACACCTGAAACTAACACAACATTGTAAATCAACTATAATCCAATTAAAAGTGCATATTCCAAGACCCAGACCTGCAGACTCAGAATCTCCAAGCAGCATGAGCTGGAAAACTGTATTTTAAATACAACCTCCATGGATGATGCTTCTACTAGTTAAAGTGTGAGACCCAGCAGACTAACCAGGTTTGGGGCTCCACATCTTCAGGGAGCCTGTGGGACTCTCTCCAAGAGACAGCAGCCTCTGGAAAGGGTCGCTGGTTCCTAGAGCCCTCAGGATGACCTGGATGGGTGCCACACAGCATCTTTGCCCAGAAGATGCTGGCCAGGGTGTGTGCACTGGGTGTGCAGTGCAGGGGAGGGAGGAAAGGATCGGAGATGAAAGAACAGAAGGAGAGACGGAGGCGAGTGAGACTCAGTGATGACAGACAGACAGACAGAGCGAGAAAGTGGAGGGAGAGGGAGGGGAGAGAGCATAAGAAAGATTAGAAGACAGAGGAGACAGTGCAACGTGATGGCTCCCATCTGCCAGGTCTCTGGCCCCTCCTGCGAGTGAGGGCCGGCCGGGCCGGATCAGCGCCCCACCTCCGGAGCAGCACCCATCCCACATGCCAGCCACCCCCTGCCCAGCTGCCCGGCACTCAGGGCTGGGGCAAGTGGGTGTCTCCGTGACTGTGCCCGGCAAGGCTCCCCCAGACGCACACATGGTGAGGGGTGCGTGATGGAGCCAGCCTTCCCGAGTCCAATCCCAATGGCGGTCGGGAGGCTGCAGGTCGTCTGCAGACTGCAGGGGCGTCACGGGTGGGGGGCAGGGGGCAAAGAGCCTGGAGTGGCGAGGGGTGAGGTCCAGGGCTTGCTGGGAACATGGGACCACAACCAGAAAAGGAAAGGGAAAGCAATGGAATTTTGTTGGGCACCTTGCTTGTACCAGGGGCCTTGGCTACCTTTTGCTGTTTGAGCCTCACAGCTCTGCAGTGAAGAGATCTTGTCCCCATATTACAGGTAAGGAAACTGAGGCTAAGAGATTACAGACCCCAGGTAATTTAGCTGGTAAGAAGCAGAGCCAAGATTCCTGATCAGTCTCAAGTACATCCAATTCTAAATTCCATATTCTTTCCACCTCACAAAAGTTTCTAAGTTCATAAGAAGACAAAGAACAGTACAGGAGATTTTGAAAACAGCGCAAGTTGGCCATGCCAGAGCCATCACAAGGCAATCATGACCAATCATAGACAGGGATGTTTGGGAGTCTGGGGGAAAGAAGAGTAGCTTCAGCATAATGTCTTGGGAAGGCTCCATGGGGTGAAGGGAGTTATCTATTTATTTATAATTCTCTATCTCACCATCTTCTAAAAAGTATTGAGGAGGTTACAGTAAGATCCCATATACAATACAGCTGTCAAAATAGAAACTCAAAAATAACATAGAAGAGGGAATATTTTTTTCGACATCACTACAGCAATGGAAGGAGGAATATTTTTTTACAATCTCAAACTATGTGGATGCTGTGGTTGAAACACTAAATTTACACGGAGCTTCCTGGCAGTTGCGGCAAAAAGGGAAATGCAACAAGTTACATGACTCAACTACAAGATGAACTATACGGACTTATCAAGAGAGGTGTTTATTTCTCAATGCTAAGTCCTAGAAATCAGGGATAAGAGTTCCAGATGAATAAAATATCACAAACACTTGTCATCTTGTTATACGCTCAGACACACACACATATATATAAAACTATGTATATAAAACATGTGTGTATATAACAATATAGTTGTGTAGTTATATAGTTATACAACTATATAACTATGCAAGTATAGTCATGTAGTTGTATATAAAACTTGTATATGTGACTCTATATACTCTTATAGTTATATATATATGATTTTAAATACAGTATATAACTATATAGTTATATATACAATTGTAGCAATAGAGCTAAATAGTATATAGTTATATGGTATATAGTTATATATAGCATGTGCCTGTGTGTGTGCGTGTGTAAACCCAAAAGAAAGGGAATCCTTCCTGTAATGAACCAAAATGGAAAAGAATATGAAAAAGAATATATATATGTATAACTGAATCACTATGCTGTACACCAGAAACTAGCACAACATTGGAAGTCAACTATATTTTAAGTTTAAAAAAAATTTAAGTTGCATGTACCTAATTTTAAAAAAAGAGAATCCTGGAAAGAAAAAGGAATCAAAGCCAGAGTGGTAAGAACTGACTCCACAGCTCATGGGTTGCAGACCCACAAACAGAACCTGGAACCAGGGACTGGAGTTCTGGCATCAGTCTCTGTGATGCTGGGCACCTAGACTGGATCCTTCTATATAAAGCCTGGATTCTGAAGAGCTGCTCTGTTGGCAAAAACAGGACAAGAAACACTAAACCCACTGGAATGCAGTAAAGAAGTGTGTGGCCTCTCTGGGCCTTAGGTGGAAAAAAGTGCTGGGGTCAAGCATGTGTGGGATCCAGGTTTACACTCCCTTTCTAGACCAGCTGAACTTGCTGGGGTCCTACAGAAGCAGCCATTAATATGTTCTGAAGGATGTTTTTATAGCAGAAGTCATCAGATTTACCCACAGGGGGAACCCACAAAGATGAACTCACAATCCGAAATCACAAACCACCATGGAATCAGATCCATGAGAGTCCTTCGAGGAAACAAACCAGAGAGAACTCAGAATGATGCAAAGAGCTGAGCAAGAGATCAAACTGCTGTGTTCAAAGGATGTCAAACAACATAACAGAACGTGTCTTTAACAAACTTTTTGCTTGTTTTCATTGACCATGGTTGAGAGAATTGTTAAGTGACAATAATTGTTTCTGCAGCCAGCCCTAGAAATGACCATCCACTGCAGATGAAATGGGGCAGATGAGCCCCATTTTAGGTGTAGCCATAGAGAAAAGCTAATTGCTAGTGCAGTTTTGTGATGTTGTACCTGGAAATGAGGTAGATGGTGAAATTCACAGAGAGCTGGCCATCTTGAAGGATACAAGTGGTCAGACTCTGGTGAGAGTCTAAGTTCTGGTCCTCTTTAAGAAAGGGGACAGTCGTAAGCCCAGTTACAAGTGCTCAGAGGTTTCCAAGTGGTTGGCTCACTGGATATGGAGGCACGTTTACAAAGAGTTATTAATTGAATCCTCATCATAACTCTATGACATAGTGTCTTGATCAGTTCATGCTGCCATAACAAAATACTACTATCTTCTGTCCTCCATCACCTGCTTTACCTCCTGTCCATGACAGTCCGCCCTCCACATGCAGCCGGAAGTGTCCCACTAAAATGTAATACAGAATCAGCCACCAGTATACTTCCCAGGCATTTCCTCCTGGCATTTGTTTTGACTCATGTGTGTCTTCATAAAATCACAAGCATATAACAGATCCTGTAATGTGTTTATTTTAAAACCTAACATTCCATCACAAACACCTCTGCAGTGCCATTTAAGTTGATCCAATAGCATTATTTTTGATATCTGAAAAATATTCCATTGCATGGATGTTCTATCACTTACTTATCTCATCCCGTGTTTGGGGGCATTTTCTAGATTTCCAGCACAGTGAACATCTTTTTAGTTAAATCTGTGACAGAATTATAGTTTCTTGAGGATGATTTTCTAGAAGAGACATCATGTCAGAGATTAATCCATAAAAGGCAAGTTTGCTTGTGTTGTGATCCATGCTAGGTTTAGGGATGTATAGGCATTTCCAAATTGCCCAATGGTAATTCTGTACAGAGCCTTTACATGTCTTAGAAAATCATCTGCTAGAGCAAATGGCTCCAAGAGAGAGCAAATACTGGAGAGACATTTATTAGAGCCTCTCTGACACTCATTATTCACTTGAATATTTTCAGTTGCAAAGGCAATAGCACTAACCTCCTGAAACTCTGGAAAAGGTAGGAGAAATGAGGCTCTCCCTGAAGCATCCACATCTGATATACTTCCATAACCACACACACGTTTAGCTAGATAATTTGGAATCATAGCATATGAACATTTTCTATTCTTTTAAGAGTTAACATTAGGTAGGGCAGAAGATCTGAACAGACATTTCTCCAAAGAAGATGTACAGATGGCCAAAAACACATGAAAAGATGCTCATCATCACTAATTATTAGAGAAATGCAAATCAAAACTACAGTGAGATATCACCTCACACTGGTCAGAAAGGCAATTATCAAAAAAAATCTATGAACAATAAATGCTGGAGAGGGTGTGGAGAAGAGGGAACCCTCCTACACTTTTGTTGGGAACGTAAATTGGTACAACCACTATGGAAAACAGTATGGAGGCTCCTTAAAAAACTAAACATAGAACTACCATATGATCCAGCAATCCCACTCCTGGGCATATATCCAGACAAAACCATAATTTGAAAAGATACATGCACCCCAATGTTCATTGCAGCACTATTTACAATAGCCAAGACATGGAAGCAACCTAAATGTCCATCAACAGAGGAATGGATAAAGAAGATGTGGTACATATATACAATGGAATATTACTCAGCCATAAAAAAGAATGAAGTAATGTCATCTGCAGCAACATGGATGGACCTAGAGATTGTCATACTGAGTGAAGTAAGTCAGACAGAGGAAGACAAATATTTTATGATATTGCTTATATGTAGAATCTAAAAAAAAGGGTACAAATGAACTTATACAAAACAGAAATAGAGTTACAGATGTAGAAAACAAACTTGTGGTTACTGGGGGGAAGGGAAGGGATAAATTGGGAGATTGGGATGGACATATGCAAACTACTATATATAAAATAGATAACTAAGAAGAACCTACCGTATAGCACAGGGAACTCTACTCAGTACTCTGTAATGGCCTATATGGGAAAAGAATCCTAAAAAAGGGTGGAGATATATATATATATATATATATATATATATGTATAACTGATTCAGTTTGCTGTATGCCTGAAACTAACACAACATTGTAAATCAACTATATTCCAATAAAATTTTTTTTTAAGTTAGCATTATCTCACATACAGTTTTTCTACTACTACCAATGTCAACCCCCTCATTTTAAATGGATATAAATATTCCATTTGAACAAAGTCTTTTTCAATCATTCACTTCTTTTTTATTGAACACAGAGGCTGCTTCCAACGTTTGGCTGTCATTCATGTCATTGGCTGGAATTTCTCTTCATGAATAATAAGCAGTGTGTCTATGTTTCTTTTTTCCCTTTGGCTGCTGGGAAGCTTAGACTCAGATTTATGATTTAAGTGTAGCAACGTATAGCCTGCTTCTCTACGCTATACTTTTACACAGGTGTGTATGCCTTGCTCTATCTTTTCTTCTCTCTGGTCCTGATGTTTTACTGCTTACTTATATTTTATTATGTTTCCTATTGGCCTCCTCAGAGCTTTGTGGAATTATTGAAAAAGAATTTAATGAAATGTCAAAGTGACCATCTGTAGGCATATAACTCTTCCTCTCTCTAGGAATCGCTGACGAGTATACTTAGTACAGTTGCTGAGAATAACATGACCAAATCAAATAATCACAATACCATTAAGCCCTTGATATGTACTACCCCAGAGCTTTCAGAAGGAAAAAGGGGAACGTGGTTGAAACACGATAGAGGTAACAAAACTGAACCCTCAATTACACCACCAAACACAGGCCAAAAGGCTGAGTGCCAAAAGTGGTTGAATGTCTGGGAGTGTCACCTGCAGTCTACCTCTTAATTTCTTCCTTTCACTTACCAATTCCTTGGGTCTGCTTCCACACTGTACCGTGGGCCATGGAGTAGATGCTTTGTACGATCTTGTCAATTGGAAGGGAGGAAGAAGGGCTATGAAGAAAGAAGGAGGAAGGAGACACCATCCCTGATCCTCAGTAGTTCCTGGCTTTGCTGGAAGACCTGCCTACCCTTTGGAAACTTCAGCCTGCAATGCATTTTGTGGCAAAAAATTTCATGTGGCCTGTCCCGTGAGCGACACGCCAGCACTGTTATCACATCATGGGATTTAGACTGGGAGGGAGACCACCCACTTCCTCTAGACAGGACCCCTGGGTTCACATCCTGGACGTGTCCCAAACTAGACATTTCTTATTTTTTACATCTTTGATTATAAAAGGTCACAGAAACGCAAGTATATTTTCATCCTGGCCTGTGAGAAAGAGACCACAGTAAAGGGAGACGGTTTGGACTGCATCAGGACACAATGGGGCAAAGACTGGGTTTCTAATCTGTAATGAAGACATGAACGTCTCCCCCAGCCTCATGTTGGACCCTGAGCTCCCATCCAAAAGACAGAACCCTTGGGCTTCCCTGGTGGCGCAGTGGTTGAGAATCCGCCTGCCGATGCAGGAGACACGGGTTCGTGCCCTGGTCCGGGAAGATCCCACATGCCGCGGAGCAACTAAGCCCGTGAGCCATGGCCGCTAGGCCTGCGCGTCCGGAGCCTGTGCTCCGCAACGGGAGAGGCCACAACAGTGAGAGGCCCGCATACCGCAAAAAAAAAAAAAAAAAAAAAAAAAAAAAGACAGAACCCTGCTTGTCTGTTCACTCACTGCCTTCCCAGCTGACTGGGAGTCATCCATGCTGTGGACTGCATCTCCAGGGTCTAGGAGCATGGGGCACTCCGTAGGAACTCCAGGGTCATTAAGGAAATGAATAACTGAATAGATGGATGGATGTCCCATCCTGGCAACGGAAAGGTAAACCCCTGGAAGGCAGGGGCGAGTCTTATTGATCTGTAACTTCCCGGCGGAGTCTGTGGCACAGCATAGGTCTTTGATAAATGTTTATTAAATGAACAACTTGTGGGTGGTTGGCTCGATGGATTAATGGAAGGTTGGATGGACGGATGGAATGGAATGGAACGGAAGGATGAATGGATAATTGGGTAGGTGGATGGATGAATGGTTGATGAAGGAGTGGATGAATGGATGGATAAATAAAGGATATATAGATGGAAGGATGGAGGGGTGGACGGATGGACAGACGGACAGATGGATGCGTGGATGGATGGGCTATGCTTTAGGGTTTGGGAGAGGATTCATAGATTAGATGGGCTTGTAATCGATGACTTCTAAGGGTCCCAGCCAAGTATAAGATTTTGCTCCTCCATGGGCTTCACTGTGCTTTCCCAGCATCCATGCATTTTCCTGTGCCGTACCCTCTGCAGGACATGCCATTTCTCCCTCACCTGTCCCCACCTTCCCCGTGAATCCTTATTCATCTTCCGAGGAGCAGCACAATTTCCCTAATCGGCCCCCTCCCCAGGGGATTAGCTGGTCCCTCTTCTGGGCTCTGCTCTCACCGCCCCCATTGCCCCACCCTACAGCCTCGTTTCATAATGCATCTCTTTCCTTAAACAAGGAGTCCCTCGAGAGCAAAGACCAGGCCCTAGACCTCCCTGTGTGCTCAGTCTTTGCTTCCGGAATTAAATCGACTTTTGAGCTCAACCTGCTTTGACTTCTTCAGCGCATCCTAGATGATCTTTAACCAGAATGCTAGAAAATTGTTTTGAAGGCTAGACAGAGCAGGCAATTAGTGACTAAGATTTCACCTGCACACAAGAAAGTCAGAATTTGATCCTCCCTGGCTTGAAAGTTACATGAGTTCCATTATATATTTCATCACATTAACATTTTTTTAAACGTTCTATTCATCGAGTTTTAACTCCAAAGCAGAAGATGTTTTCTAGCTTTAATTGCTGAACTTACAGTTGAAGAGTGAGCTGTTTAGCAGCCTACTCTGATGTCCCCAGCGTGCTTTAGAGCGCTTAGAAAATGGGGAGACCCTGTGACTTGCAAGGTGGCTGAAGACCCCAAGGTAAAACCAGCAAAAACATGGGATTTTCTGTTCCTGAGAGCCCATTCTCACCCTGAGTTTCCTCATCTGAATAGGGCACATTTCTGACCTTAACTTTCCCATCAAACTTTGTTACTCTGTGCACACAGGGCATATGCTCATCTGAAGGCAGAATGGGTCCTTCCAGGTCACCTTAACTCTCCATTTTACAGGTGGGAAAACTGAGGCCCAGAAAAAGGAAAGGACTGGCCTGAGGTCACAGAGCTACCGAGGGGACAATGAGAATTGAATGGAGCTTTTCCTTTGCCCTGCTGGTGATCTCCAAATTGGGCTTTCTTGAAAGGGCTGAGGGGAGGGACAGGCCTTGAGTGTGAATCAGGCATTCACACATGTTCACACATCATCCCAAGCATTTTTTTTTTTTTTTTTTACTCAGTTTAGGTGTCTGTCCCTCAACTCTAAGATGGAGGTTCTTCCCCAAATGACCACATCTCCGTGTATTCCAATCAGAAAGCAACTGACCATTTCAGTTCTGCTATCTGCACCGTTTTCTGAGCGGGAAAAATCACAAGTCGGTGGGGGATAGGCAGGACCTACAGAAGAGAAGAGAATTCTTCTCGGGGAATTCTTATTCCCTACACCCCTAGAAAGCAGGGCAGGCCACCTGCCCTGAATGGCTACCCACTCCGTTTTAAGTGCTGGACTTTAAATCCGACCTCTATTCATCTGGTGGTTAGATACGGCCTTGGGGGCGTAGTGACTTTTTGAAGACAGCACACAGAGGAACACATCTCCCTCATTCTTCCTATATCATCTGGCCAGAACCCACACAGCATCTTTGCAAGCATGGCTCAGTGTTTTCATTTTTTGCAAAGTCTCCTTGTGAAGATTCCCAGGCTGCCTACCTTGGTACCTGGTTTGTGGACGGTGCCCAGTGAGTCTGCAGAAAAGTGACTTGACTGGAATGTTCTTTGTGTCTTGAAGAGAAGGAAACATAAGAAGAGTGGTCGGGGGGGACGTCCCTGGTAGTTGGTTAAGACTCTGCATTTCCGCTGCAGGGGGCGTGGGTTCGATCCTTCGTTGGGGAACTAGGATCCCACATGCCACAGGGTGTGGCCGAGAAAAGGAAGAGTGGTCGAGAGCCCAGTGGGTCTTTGATCCCTTTTCACACAGGGGTGGGCTCTGACCCTCACTCATTGGAGGAAAGCAACAGTTTCCTAAGTGGGTGAAACCCAGAGGAAAGCTGCCATCTTCCTCTTCCATTTTGTCAGTTGCTCTGGGCCCAGCACGGGGAAAAGCCAAGCTACAGGCTATTTCCTTCTGAAAGACGTTGCCTCATCCTCCAGATCTGAGATCATCCCTAAAGAAAGCATCCTTGGGCTTCCCTGGTGGCGCAGTGTTTGGGAGTCCGCCTGACGATGCGGGGGACACGGGTTCGTGCCCCGGTCCGGGAAGATCCCACATGCCATCCCACATGCCGCGGAGCGGCTGGGCCCGTGAGCCGTGGCCGCTGAGCCTGCGCGTCCGGAGCCTGTGCTCCGCAACGGGAGAGGCCACAACAGTGAGAGGCCCGCGTACCGCAAAAAAAAAAAAAAAAAAAAAAAAAAAAAAAAGAAAGCATCCTCAAATCTATCAACCTCTTGCACAGGGGAAGGGAAGGTGGTCCTCCTGTGTGATTCTATTAAAACTCATGGATGCGTGTACGGCGAGCTGCGTCTGACCAGCAGAATAACAGTCGCCACACGCTAGATTCTTCTCGTATCACACTTTATTGGACTACAGCTTGGTTATGGAAAGATGGAAGGAAGACGACGCAGCCTAAACGGCAGCTGTCTATATAAGATTCGGGGTACTGTGCAAGTCTCTGACTGGTTCATATCGGAGGCATAGCCACGCGTCACCTTCGGACTGGTTACTGCTCCAAAACCTTGTTAGCATATTCCAACGCATGCGCACTGGCTACAGGATGGATGACTCAGCTTTTTCTATCCTGCTTTGCGGCAACGCTTTGCCGCGCCCCACATGCGTGGAGATGCTCTCTAGTCCAAAGGCCTCCCTTCATGATGGGAACCCCAGGGGACCAGACCAGACCAAGGACACAGAGCAGCAGGGCCTCTGTCCTACTCATTTCTGACCCCTCGGTGCCTCACCCAGTGGCTCTCCCTGGGAATCCAGGAAATGTTAGCTGAATTACACTAGACCCGAGCCTCGTCATTCCCAGACAAGGGCTTTTAGTTCTAAACCACTTGTTCTCAAACTTGGCTGTATACGAGTCACCTGGGTCATTTTCGAAAACACTGATGCCTGGATCTCACCTCCAGATTCGGATAGAAATTGGTCTGGGGTGAGGCCTTGGCCGTGGGATTTTGAAAAATTCCCATGTGATTCCAACGTGCAGGCAGGACGGAGAACCACTATTCCACATCACAGGGCTTCACAGGGGTAAACAAAGAGCACTGTTGGTCTCCCATGGCATTATTTCCCGTCCTCCCAAATACAGGAGTTAAGGGGTTGAGTCAAGAGGAAAATGGAGAAAAAGACCTTTAAGTCACCCTTGGAAATAAGCTGTCCATCCCCTACCCTTGAAAGCCACAGAAAAGGACAAGGTTTGGAGATCAAGTTAAATGTCCAATTTATTTTTATAACTTGAAACCAGAACAAACTTGGTTTTGAACAAGCGTACAAATGAAATGGCAGACACATGCTGAACTGAACATTGTGACATTAAGGGAAAAAAAGAGGCCCAAAATCTTGTACAGAGAATAAAAGGAACAATAAATATTTTACTAAGCCATATTGAAATGACCTCCTGTCATCTCAACATTTTATCCATAATAAAAAACAAAAAAGTGCCTGTTTCTTAAACAGAGCGCAAATACCAAGCAATAATAAATAGTTCCAAACTTGTAGTAAAAGACAGAACCTCCAAGTAAACAACAAAATCTCATACAATAAGTAATAGAAAAGGTAATAAAAATATTTCGCCTTGCCAGTACAAATGCAAACAGCTTAACTCAATGTAACTTTGCTTCACAGAGCTGATACAAAGAGCACCAGAATCACGGGTTTGCCTGTGTTCCACAAAATCCTTGACTTGTCACTTAGGACACGGACGAAAGGCTGATTTCCCTACTTTTCACATTTTTGCTTAGAGGAATTCTCGGCTTCCTCTTCCCCCCGTGAAAGACCCTCAAATGGCAAGTGGCAGGTTCCAATTTGGGGCAACTTTGAACCAAGTTGTGGCAGTGCGGAAACCGGCGGGGTCAGCTGGGTGCCCCAGGCTCGGGGCCTCTCTCACTGGGTCATCTGCTTCAGTGTTGGCTTTTTAACCGTGAAAGAGAAGCGAAAATGCTCATTTCTCTGCAGTCGACAGAGACAAAAATCTTTGTGCTTTAGGATGGCTTAGTCCTGGAATCGTGGTGACTTTGCGGAAGCTGGTGAGAGCTGGCTAGCTTTTGTTAACTACAGGAGGCTCTAAAGGACCTTCCCAGGGCATCCGGAGGAAAGGGCGGCCCCTGGGTCTTCGGATCAAGCAGGTAGGAAACGGACATCTCAGCTTTATCTTCCACTTCCTCTCCCTTTCTTTCTACTTTGCAAAGGTAAATGGCAAGGAGCAAAGAGCATACTAAACAGAAAAGCGCCCAGAAGAAAGATTTCTGCATTTGGTAAAGAATTGCCCGACAGGATGCTTGGTTATACTTTCGTAACCTGAAATGGTTTCTTAGAGTTCCTGAAATAAAAAATGGCTTCCTGATATAGGTATTTTTTTAAAACGTATTATTCCCTCATCCAAAAAACCACCATTTTATTATCTTAAAGCTACTTGGCTTTACAAAAAAAAAAAAAAAAAAGGAGTGGGGGGACAGAGAGGGAGAAATAAATCAAATTAAAGTGAAAAGAACAAATAAAGGACTGACAGAGGCGTAAGGATGGAGAGGAAACACGGAGGAAGGAAAGAGAAAGAGCTATGGAAAGGCACCGAATTCGTCCCAGGCCCTAGGCATTCGGAAACGGAGGGAATGTAGGTTTCGGAGAGAAAAGCAGCAAAGCAGGTAGGAAAGACAACAGGCCAACACTCTCCAAGGGATAAAAGGTCCTGGTTGTGATGGGGACTCCCCCCTGAAATCCGATTTGCGCTGGTCCCAGCCACAGATCACGTCACCTGCGCCTAGCTGATACACCAGCTCCCTTTATTACAATTTTTGTCTGCTTGCTTGTTTAACGCTTTCTCAAGAACTAAAGAAAGCTCAGCTTGCATTTCTTTCTGCTCTGAAGGGCAGGGTGACGGCAGAGGAGGAAGATGCTCTGGGCTCTCCTCTACATCTGACATCTTTACAGATGCCTCTTAAAGAAAGGGAGGGCTCTGTGAAATGGTACCTATACCTTGACAAACACTGATTTTTCCACTCAACACGAATAAAGAATTTCCCATCTGGTCTGCTGTGGCCACACCAGGGAGCCTTGATGCAAGGTTCAGGGCATTCAGAGTGAAGCCCTATTCGAACAGTCCTTTGTAGAGGCCAATTCTGACAAAAATATATACAACTAAAATGATTTGTGAACCAAAGCATTTAGCTACTTCCTTTTGTTTCTTTTCCTCAAAGGTTGTCAAACAACCCTTTTTTCTCCTGTACAATAGGACTTAACATACAAATTTTTTTTTTGCAATATTTTATCCTGCCAAATTAAAAAAATATATTATGGCAGCCTGCTTGTTTTTGTTTTTTTTTTCTTTTTATTTCCAAATTCACTAACAAAAAGGTACATTAAATCCTTTTAAAAGGACAAGCTTACAGTTAAAAAATTACAAGCTCCAGTAAAAATACAGCAAGTGCCTACATCATATGAACCAACCAATATATCCATTCCAGAGAGAGGTGGGAGGAGAAAAATAAGTACAGATCAGAAATGTGGATTTTTTTTTTTCTGCAAAGCAATAACAATATTAAGCACTTTTTTTTCTACATACTTTTTCTACATGGTGTAGCAATCCCCTTTTAATCCCCAAATACAAGTTTCTATACATTTTTTTTGAAATAAAAATTCAACACCCAAGGCAGAAAAAAATTTACTAAAACTCCGACTTTACAGTTACTGTGACAAGAACAAATTATTATAGACCCCACCATTTAAATTTTACTGTAACATTTTCAAGGAAAAGAAAAGGGTTTTTTTTTTTTCTTGTTTTGTCAAATGCCCAGGCATTCTCGATTATTACAAATACTGGTCCACTTTTACAGTAATCAAGAAATTTTCATATATATAATATATACTAAAACCCCGTCACCAAAAGAAAACAATATACACGCAGCCACTGCGGCATCTTTTTATAACCTATTAAGCAAACTCTGAAAAAAACGATCGCTCCAACACACATACACACAATTTTTTTTTTACCCTTGTATGTATCCAATACTGTAAACGTATTTTTAAGACAGAGTGCACTAAATTTAACTTTAGAAAAAAATTAGCCGTTGTTCCTGAATTGTTTTTGTTCTGTTTTTCATTCAACGATATCAACTTGTACCTTGTGTCACTTGAGTTTTAATTCAGCAGTAAATCACCTCCACTCCACATGTAAGCAGCCTTGTCCCACAGACAAAAGGGGCTGAGGATAATTCAGTTAATGGATATCCAAGGTTGTGCTGGGTTTATTTCTTCATTTGATTGGGTCTTATGGCATTTTCATGTCTTCAACCAGGATTTTTGAAAATTTATTTAAAGTAAATGTGGCTTTGTTTGTTTCTAAAGAAATGTACTTTTCTCATTTTACTTTTTTTTTTAAAAAAAGTCTTTTCATTTCAAAAAAAAAAAAAAAAGTTTTGCATTTGTCTCAAGAGACTCAAATAGGAAGATCAGTTTTCAAGGCACTCACATCAAATTGAATGGCAGTAGAAAAACTGTCCAATAAATTATTTTATTTTATTCTTTATAGTGCCAGTATTGTGAATGCCACGCTTAGCAATACTGACACTCAATCTCAGCCATCCCTTACAGTTTAACCCACCTCTGGGCCAAAAAGAAGAAGATGCTGCAATTTCTTGTTTAGAAGCCATTTAATTTAAATGCAAACAAAAGCTTTAAAGTGCGGGTCAACAGAATTCAAATGTCTAATCTTAACAGTCCAATGTTTAGTACCTTCCAACCTAATGGGATAGAAAAAACAAAACAAAACAAAACAAAAAACCTGGGAAGTAGCGCTGGGCACCTTCGGATGGAACTCTTCCCGTTTTCCAGTAAAAGGGAACTGAAATTGGCAAGATCCTCCCCCCACTCCCCCCCCCCCGCCCCCTTCCGTACAATGTCATCAGTGTGCATTACATGAGAGAACGGTAACTTCCCTCAATTCACCATCAGTACACTTGTCTGCTTGGGAAACGATCAATTGTCACTGGCAGCAATGTAGGACTTAGGGTTTCTGTGGTGGGGGTGATAGAGAGAGAAGCTGTCAAGCCAGAAGAAGCCTGAAAGAACACCGCTGGTTTCTCTCCTTTCTGTGTCACCACCATCTACCCCCAAAAGTACCCTCATCCCATTTTATTTAGTCTAATCTACGGCAAATAGCAGAGATGTCATCCCAGGGCCCACCGACATTCCAAGAAAAGTACGGGATCTGCTGGGAATGCACAATTTTAGAATGCTCTTGGGCCATTTCCCAGGGGCAGCCCTCAAAAACTCCTGTTTCTCTGGCAGTGCTGAGTTTTCTGAGGGCCTCTCCCCCCCCCGCCCCCCCTCCCCGCGCCACCACTCAAAGGTTTCCTTATGTATTGCAAAGTTGAAATCATCACAGAAAAGGCCTCTGTTACCCGGGAAATCATCAGTGCTACATCTCCTTTCCGATTCTGAAACAAAGTGCTACAACTTTAAAGATTGTTATCCGCTGTTCATCCACCCCCTCCCCCAAAACAAAAACAAAAACAAAAACAAAAACGCATGCCACTTTTTATTTCAGGACAAAAAAAAAGGAATAAAAAAGTAAACAACTTTAAAAGTCATTTAAGTGTTGGCTTCTTCACAAGAAATTACACATGCTTAGCTTAGATTTCAAAAAAGCAGCGCCCCCCCCCAAATTATAATTTAAAATATATGCTTCCCCTCTACATAGCTCAGGAGTCATCGCTCAGGCTACTACTGAGTTTAAAAAAAAAAAAAAAAAAAAACCCAAAAAACTGAAGAAGGGATGGATACCCAACAAAATCTCTTAAAGGAATTTCAACAGAAAGAATAATAATAAAAAGTACCTGCACATGCCAAAAAAATTACAAAACCCAATAAATACAGAAATTATTGCACAGTTAAAAGGCTCCACAATTTTTACTGCCTTAATCAACCCTCGGGTTTCCATAGGACTTCGCAGACACAGGTTAGGTTGGAGGGCCGCCTCCCCTGGAGCCCCGGGGGCTCGCAGGGGGTGCCGAGCGGCGGCGGCGGCGGCGGCGGCGACACGGAGGCAAGTGTCAGGTCAGCATTCTCTCGCTTGGCGACGGGGCTACTGTACAGGTGCGCGGGGGCCGCGCGCGCTTAGCTCCTCTCGGCCTGCTCGATTTTGACGTCGTTAGTCAGCAAGTGCTCGCCGTGCCACTTTTTCATGTGTTTCTCCAGGGTGCTGTAGACGCTGAAGGGCATCTGGCAGATGTCGCAGCGGTACACCTCCTTGCCGATCTGCCCGTGCGTCTTCATGTGGCGCGTGAGCTTGCTGCTCTGCGCGCACGCGTAGTTGCACAGCTCGCACTTGTAAGGCCGCTCGCCGGTGTGGCTCCGCCGGTGCACCGTCAGGTTACTGCAGTTCTTGAACACCTTGCCGCAGTACTCGCACGTGTCGCTACGCCGGCCCTCCTTGGAGCTCGGCCTCCCGGGGCCCGGGCCGCCCAGGTGCGGCGTGCTGCCCCCGCTGGCCGTGCCGCTGCGGCCCGACAGCCCGCCGTCCAGCAGGTCCCCGGGCGGCGTGGAGAAGCGCAGGCTGCCGTTCTCGGACGAGTGCTCGGACGACGTGGCGAAGGGCGACTGGCGCGCGTCCGTGAAGCCCAGGAAGGGGTCCTTCATGAAGTGCCGCGACGCCGCGTAGCCCACGAGCCACTGCGAGTACACGTTCTCGGACGGGATGAGCGCTGCGGGCGGCAGCTCCAGGTCCTTCTCCACCTTGATGCGCTTGGCGGCGCTGTTGAGCCCGGGGCTGGGCAGCGGCGCCGGCTTGCGCGGGAAGAGGCCCGGGAAGGGCTCGGCGCCCGGCGCGAAGCCGCCCCCGCGCCCGTTGACCGCGCCGCCCGGGCCCGCGTCGCCGCAGCCGCCCGCGTCGTCGTCGTCGCCCGGGTCCCCGCCGCCCGCCGAGCGCTTCAGGAAGGCGCCGCGCTTCTGCTTGTCGGCCAGCAGCTCGCCGTAGGGCGGCAGCGCGCCCAGGCCCACATTCTCCATGACCTTGCCCAGCACCAGCGCCTTCTCGTCGGCCAGCGCCTTGGCTGCGCCGCCCACGCCGCCGCCGCCGCCCGCGCCCGGCACCCCGGCCACGCCGCCGCCGCCGCCGCCGCCGCCGTTCTCCCGGTTGCGGCTCAGCTCCGAGTCCATGCTGAAGCTCGACTCGGGCCGGCTCTCGTTCTCCAGCAGCAGCTCCTCCTCCTCCTCCTCCTCCTCCTCGTCCTCCTCCTCAGGCTCGTGGCCCAGCGACGGGTCGCTCTCGTGGTGGCGGAAGTCGCCGTCGGCCGCCTTGAGGCCCTCGCCGGCCAGCTCGCTGGTGCCGGGCTCCGGGGAGCTGGCGGCCGAGAGCCCGTCGTCGGAGCGGCCGGCCAGCGAGCCGGCCTTGTGCATGTGCGTCTTCATGTGGCGCTTGAGCTTGCTCGCCTGCGAGCACGCGTGGTCGCACAGCTGGCACTTGTAGGGCTTCTCGCCCGTGTGGCTGCGCCGGTGCACAATGAGATTGCTCTGGAACTTGAAGGTCTTGCCGCAGAACTCGCACGACTTGCTCTTGGCCGGCGGCTGGGGCGGCGGCGTGCCGCCGGGGGGCATGGGCGGCAGCGGCGGAGTGCTCAGGAACGGGGACTTGGGGCTGGGCTGGAAGGGGTTCAGGAGCCGGTGCATAGGGTTGCCGCGGCCCGGGGACACGGGCGGCGGCGTGGAGCTGTTGCCCGCCAGCTCGCGGAGCCGCCGCGAGAAGTCCATGGCGGGCGAGTCGATGGCCATGGGGTTCAGGCGCATGACTCGGTCGAAGGCACTGGGGTGCTGGGCGACGAGCCCCATCTCCTCGGCGCTGAGGCGGTGCGGGTCCAGGTGGTGGCGCGGCGGCGGGCTGAAGAGCGGCGGCGTGCCGGGCAGGCGGCCCTCGCCGAAGCCCGGGTGGTCCCGCAGGATGGGGCCCGTCATGCGCAGCAGGTTGAAGGGGTTGCTGTCGCCCAGGAAATTCATGAGCGGGGACTGGGCCACGGCCTCGGGCCCGAGCGGCGGCGGGATGGTGAGCCGCGGCGTGAGCGAGCTGCTGGCCGGCCCGGGCTCCAGGTAGATGCGGAAGCCGTGCGTGTTCTGCGCGTGCTGCAGCAGGAACCACGCGCTGTTGAAGGGCTGCTTGCATGTTGTGCAAATGTAGCTGGAAGGTTCATCTTTACCTGGGGAGACACACGGACGGAAAGGCAGAGAGAGCGTGAGAAGCGGAGGACGGGGGCTCGCGCACCACGGGGCCACTGACCTGGAGGCGAGCCGGAGCCCGAGTGCGTCCCGGAATCCGCGGCTCTCGAGGGCGGCAGCAGCGGGACGGCTTCTGAGCAGGCCTGCGACCCCCTGGCATGTCCCCCCCCGGCAGAGGGGCTGAAGAAGCCTGCTCCGTGTGCTGGCGGCTCGGCAAAGCCCGGACCAGGCATGCGACCTCAGCAAGTTACTGCAATTCGGTAGGCATCCCTCTGTGCCCCTAAAATACGGTGTCCTTAAGCCCGTCACCTCAGAAGCCAAAGGAGATGTGTTTGTGAGAATGCCTGATTCCAGTAACAGGAAGTATGGAAAGGCTGGACTGCATAAAACGTAGCAGGGCAGGTTTCAGCCGCTCAGGGCTGTCTGTACACTGGCCACGGTCGAGGCCAGGGATCGTCAAGCAACGCACTACTGACGTGTAGACCCTGATGATTCTCTGTCTGGGGGTCGGGGCCGCCCTGTGCTTTGTACGATGTTCAGTAGCATCCCTGGCCTCTACCCACCGGAAGCCAGTAGCACTCCCTCCCCTCGCAAATCATGAGGATCGAAAGTCTCTCCAGGCCAAACCTCCCTGGGGGGCAAAACTGCCCCCTCCCCCCACCCCCAGTCACTGACTAGGCAATCTTTGATCCAAGAAAGTTCTAAGAAGCACACATCAAACCACATCACCTTGCGAACATTTTAAGAGAAACGGCTGATACCTCTGCATCATTTGGGATTTTAACTACAGGAAATCCCAGGGTCTCATACACCAGGGTCCGTGCAGAAAGTGCTGTCAAATTTAAACACGGATGCGTAGGAACAGAAGGAATTCAGCATGTCAAGAACATCACTACTGGGTGACAGCTGCCCCCGACCATTGCCCTCCTGGCCTCACAGACACACACACACGGACACACACACACACACCCCTAACCACAGTGTGGAATCTGGCCTCCAGAGACCCCTGGGGAGGGGGAGGGGGGAGGTCCTTTGCCAGAAACAGAGTGAAAGAATGTCACATCTGACAGGACGGTCAGGATTCATGGTGGCAAGTGTGGATTTGCTACAAACTGGCTCTGGTGACATGGGGAGCCAGTCTTGAGTGGACGCTGGTGGCGTGGAGCCACCAGCTCCATCATTAGGGTCTTCACAAAATGGAGCCTGGACCTTCCAACCAGAACCTCTTTTGTGGCCAGCGTCCTCAACCTGCGGGTGAAACTGGCTGCTTCGCCAGCCTGAACCTCTTCTCCTAATGCTTCATGTGAACAGGACAGGTGTGGGCAGGTCCTGCCTTCCACCATCAGATTTGCTCACTGGCCGGGGAAGGAAAAGGGAACACGACATCGCAGCTGAGATCTTGAAATACCCCTTTTTGTTTCTTTCAAACTTTCTTGTACCTGAAAGGTTTTAAAGCTGATAAAGCAGGGTAGCCCCAAGCTCCCTGGTGGAGCCAAACGTGCATGTTAATTTCCATACCCCCGTATGAGGAAGGGGAGGGTGGAGTACACGGCGCGGGCTGGAGCAGACAATCCCCGTCTCAGCCACTCCCTGGAAGATGAAGGACTTCTGAAATCCCGTACAGAGGTATATTTTTTTGGTTTTCCAGCCACAAATTATGTTTCTTGGGGGCTTCACCCTTAGCAGGAAAATCCAAGTGGCTCTGGGACCAAACGTCCCGAGTTACATACAGGTTAAACTCGACCTCTCCCAAGGTCCCAGGTCCAAGGGGCCTGGACCTCCCCGAGCCATGCAGTGTGCGCGGGCTGTGTCCAGGGGGCAGGGGACAGGGTGGAGATTCTCCCAGACACAGAAGCAACTGGGCCAGATCACCCACCACTGGAAACCAAGACCTGCCTTCCAGGTCTGGTGGTCTGTGGGCATCACGGCACACTCGTGTGCAATAGGACACGTGTCTGTGTGTTTGGTAGTGAGGAGACCAAGAGGGGTGTGGGGGGGCAGGGAGGACAAAAAGGAAAAAAGAATTCCGAAGGTCAGCTTCACCTCACTTTTAAACGCAGCTCCAGGAGAACTTCTGAGGCAATTTTCTTTCTCCAGGGTGTCTGGGTAACTTCCTCCTCCCAGCATGTCTGTGTAATTCAGTTCCCCATGCTGGAGCCCCTGGGGGAGAATTTCCCCACCTGGAAACGGGGCCTTTCCTTCCCAAGGCCCTGGGCGGCCGTGGTCCTCGCTGCGGGAGCGGTAGGGCCACACGGACGCCCCAGCCTTCCCGTCCTGTGTGCCACCCCACTGTGGCAGAGAGCGCCAGCTTCTTGGAGGCACGATCTCCTGTCCTGGCTCATGAGTTAACGTGTCTGGGGAACAGAACTCTTCACCTCAGACAGCCTCATGGGAAAGCTGGCCAGAAGCCATATATTTAGAGTCCTCCTCAAATCCTTCTCTGGAGCAAGGCAGAATACATAAGTAATAAATAAGAAGATAAAGGAAAAGTCCCTTTCTGGCACAGGAGCTAATAACACAAATGAAGCATCACCTTCCACAAGGTCATAGATCTTCCAATTAAAGAGCACTCTGTACCCTTCACCTCGGCTCCAGCCGCTCTCATTAACCAGGTTACTGCACACAGCTGCTCTGGTTCCTTGTGATTTTAAGACGGGCCGCCTCCCTTCCCCCAATCTCTTTTCTCATCGTCTTCATTTCCTTGGGTCTCTCCGGAGCACTTCCTGTTTCTTCTTCTGATGGCTACACATTTTCTAGAAAGTTCTACTGCCCGTGAGGAATGTGGGTATCAGAAGAAAATGCAAAACTCAAGGCAGGCCAGGAATGAAATGGCCAATTAAAAAATATTTTTTTTTTTGACTCAAACGGCCGCTGCTGAGAAGCATGTAGCTACATGTTCTAAAGAGTTCAGATGTTTCCACTTTTTGTTTAAAAAAAAAAAAAAAAAGAGCAAAAGACACTGCTAAAACTCTAACTTGGAGCAACCGGGAGGAAGTTAAGTGTCCAGAATTCACCATCAAGGGGAGAAAAGGTCTGTGTGTATCCCCTGAAGAGGATTCCAGGGTCCCTCGTCAAGCCAGGGTAAGCTCTTTTCCCGCACCCCTGAACCCATCTGGCTCCCACACTTCTCTCCACGCCATGGCGAGATTCACTGCAGGGGCCGGTCTTCCCAGGATCTGACAGCTTCTGATGTTTTTAAAATCTCCCAGCCCTCAAAGGCCCTCCCTAGACAATGCACTTTCCACTCTCCTTCGTAACTTTCATTTTTAAATAAAATGTTCATTTCCATATTACCACTTCATGGTTATCTCTTACCTCTAGAAGTAGCCTTGAGCACTGGGGCTGCTCACTTTTGAGAACTGAACAATGTCAGGAAGCCTTTGAAGAGCCGCTCGGAACACTTTTCTGTTCAAAAACTCACTAAATATTTTAAAGCCCCAACACACAGTCACCAATGGCTCATTTTTTTAATTTAATTTTTGCGGTACGCGGGCCTCACTGCTGTGGCCTCTCCCGTTGCGGAGCACAGGCTCCGGATGTGCAGGCTCAGCGGCCATGGCTCACGGGCTTAGTTGCTCCTCGGCACGTGGGATCTTCCCGGACCGGGGCACGAACCCGCGTCCCCTGCATCGGCAGGCGGACTCTCAACCACTGCACCACCAGGGGAGCCCCCAATGGCTCATTTTTAAATGCAGCGGAAGACCCTCGGTGAGGGGGCTGCTTCGGAATCAAGGCTGTCCCCCCTCCTGGAGCTCAGGGCCACCTGCCCAGAGGTGAGCTGGAAGCTGTACCACGTGCCGACGTTGCTGGTGGCCCAGACAGGATCCATGTCCCGACACGCTGCCACTGTGGCTGCCGACGTTCCAACTGAGATCGACGCCTAGGTTATTCTGAAGAGACTTACTCAGCGACGCCAAACCTGGCCTACAGGCCTAGAAACGTCAGCTGCATTTGGATCACGACATCAGGCTTGGCGACTCAGAACCCAGGGCCCGTGTCTTGTTTGCTTGCTTCCTTCCTTTTTCCTCCTTCCTCAGGCATTTTTGGTATCCACTGGCAGAAACCCACACTGGGTCTTGTTTTGCTCTCCTGGCTTTCAAGGGAGACCCTGTGTTTTTCTCAAATTCGAAACCCTCCCTGTGATCGCTGTTAAAGAGAACCCCGGACAGCAGCGTGAGTTCATACCTCCGCCCTGACAGTCCCAGCAGAGTGATGTTGATCAAGTCACTTAACCTCTCTGAGCCTCTGTTTCCTCATCAGTAGAGTGGGAATAACATATCTGCTTCCAAACAGGGCTGGGGGAGCAAATGAGATCGCGCATGGGGACACACCCTATAAAATTCACACATCACTACGTACATGTTATGGTTGGGCTTTGCATGTTTTGTTTTTTATTTTCCATCTTGTACCTGGCAGTGGATGTTTCAGGGATGCCTTTCAATGTAACTCTGGCAGTAATAAAACCCTGGAGGAATTTTCTTTTTTATTTTTTAACGTCTTTATTGGAGTATAACTGCTTTACAATGGTGGGTTAGTTTCTACTTTGTAACAAAGTGAATCAGCTATACATATACATCTATCCCCGTATCTCCTCCCTCTTGTGTCTCCGTCCCAACCTGTCTATCCCACCCCTCTAGGTGGTCACAGAGCACCGAGCTGATCTGCCTGTGCTATGCAGCTGCTTCCCACTAGCTATCTATTTTACATTTGGTAATGTATATATGTCCATGCCACTCTCTCACTTCGTCCCAGCTTACCCTTCCCCCTCCCTGTGTCCTCAAGTACATTCTCTACATCTGCATCTTTATTCCTGTCCTGTCCCTAGGTTCTTCAGAACCCCCCCCCTTTTTTTTTAGATTCCATATATATGTGTTAGCATACGGTATTTGTTTTTCTCTTTCTGACTTACTTCACTTTGTGTGACAGACTCTAGGTCCATCCACCTCACTACAAATAACTCAATTTCGTTTCTTTTTATGGCTGAGTAATATTCCATTGTATATATGTGCCACATCTTCTTTATCCATTCATCTGTCGATGGACACTTAGGTTGCTTCCATGTCCTGGCTATTGTAAATAGCGCTGCAATGAACATTGTGGTACATGTCTCTTTTTGAGTTACGGTTTTCTCTGGGTATATGCCCAGTAGTGGGATTGCTGGGTCGTATGGTAGTTCTATTTGTAGTTTTTTAAGGAACCTCCATACTGTTCTCCATAGTGGCTGTACCAATTTACATTCCCACCAGCAGTGCAAGAGGGTTCCCTTTTCTCCACATCCTCTCCCCTGGAGGGATTTTAATGCAGCCTGCCTAATGCATTAGCGGTTCCAGGGAAGTAGAAACTTGCAAACGTTGAGGAAACATCATTTTTTATTGTGACTCTTGGGAACGAACACACAACTGGGCTCCTGCAATGAAGTGCTACCCCGCCCCCCTCTGCTAGTAGGAGTTTTTTTTTTTTTTTTCTTTTTTTAATGAGCATTTAAATAATTGTTCTTCCTTATTATGCTGGTTACTCTAATAATACCAATAAAGGTATCAGGGGTGCTCGATAAAAAGCACACCTTTAACTGAGTTATTATTCAATAAAAAGGCCATAATTGAGAGCAATAATTTAAGAGCGCTCTCCTAAGGCCAAGTGATACCTAGTAGAAGGGCATTCCTGCCTTCAGGGGATTTAGTGGTTCACGGCTGCTCCAAAGCCACAAGCAGACACCACCTCCCAGCTCAAGCAGGGCCTGGGGTGATCACCAGCCAGGGCCTCTCTCCTCCCAAAGCCGGAGGCAAAAATGAGAGTCCTGACACTTGGACACTGAAGAAAGAACTGGCTCTTGGCTTCACGTGGCCCTCTACAGTTTGCAAGGCACTTGACAGTTGGTTTGGCATTTTCACAGCCATTAGCACATTTCATCGTCACACGACCGCTGAGGGAGGCCAGGCAAGGACCACCTCCCCGCTGGCACGTGCTGGTGCTGCAGCTCAGAGAGGCAGAGTCCCCCAGCCGGCAAGGGGAGGGCCACGTCCCTGCTCAGGCTTCCAGAGCCCTGGCTCCATCCCAGCTGCACCCCCCAGCACCACCTGAGATCGTTCTCTTTACACCCGTCAGGGCCTGTTTCACAATGAAAAGGTCCTCCTGTCACACTGGGTGTGTCCTCCCAGTGAAGGGCATCGATTACCCTTTGATGGAGCCCAGTCGGGTCCACCAGGGGCCTCATCCCTGGAGTGGATATGTTTAAGAGAGCAGGTGAGCCTACAGGGCAACGTGCCACTCAGGACCCGGTGAAGGGGTCATGAGACACCGGCAGCCAGATCCTGGGGCAGGCTGTTGGATCCAGGGTCTCTCTGTGGCAGGCCCCTTGCCCTCTCTGGATTTTAGGGTACCCAGTGCCCAAGGAGAGGGCTGGATTCATTGGCCGACCACCCAGTCCTCCTCCAGAATCTATGCCCACTAGCAATGCCATCTCCTCAGTGCCAAAATGTTAATAATTATTGTCACTATTATCTCTAGATGTGTAGACCCCTTATTAAAGACTGTCTTCCCTTTCATGATCCCAGAAAGAAAATGTCAGTTGGTTTCCTTGGGGAGCTCTGTAAGTTTCGTGTTCATATCATTTCTGAGCACAGTCACCTATGAAATCTATAAGCACTCCTGCTTGTTCTGAAAGCGTCCTATCAAACGAAACCTCAGCCTTTCCAAGAGAGAAGGTGGAGCTAAGGGCATAATAACAGCAGTAACAAGAAACCATTATTAAACCCTTACATGAGCTGCCTGCAGCTAAGAAGAACTGTCCTCACAACGCCCAAGGTCAAGAGCACCATTTCACAGATGAGGAAACTGAAGATTGGAAGAGATAAGGTGATCAGCCCAGGCCCACACAGCCAGCTGTGCTCTAGATAAAAGCTTAGTGAAAAGAGGAAAGGGTGCAGACCTGGGTCCCTCCCAAGCCAAGGGACCCCAGGGTAGGAGACAGGGCAGTGGTGTGTGCCTCGGGATCTTACCTTTCGTTCCGGCCATGTGCTAGTGAAATGTGGAGGCGTGTTGTTCTCGGCTAGCATTGCAACAACTTGGTGAAATTGGGCCAATTATCTCATGGAAAAGTAATAGATGCCCTTTGTTGGGTGTTGGTTCTGGTGGTGACAGCAGTAGCACTACTACTAAATGGTCTCCCTGGTGATGAAGTGCTGAGCCAACCTCAGTCTAACACAGCCAATGCCTCTCCGCCGATGCCCGTGGCAGACATTGCCAATCCATCCCCGCACTCCCCCACCAGGCCTCGGAATCCTCTTTAACCCAGAGCTCTAGACAGCCATTACCGCCACATAGAGTGTGCGTCTGCCTCTTTGCCATCCCTGGATCCCAGCTCACATAAGCCCACTGAGTGGGGGCACCAAGACAGATAGGGCTGATGGACTAGGTAGCAGGGTGTGTCCTGATGAGAGCAATGCCTACACTTGCCTTTCATTCATTCATTGAACAAGTAGGAGGTGGGCACCCTTTATCCCCTGGGTATTCTGCTGGTATCGAGGGATGCAGCTCTCGAATTCCAGGGGGAGACGAGAGCACCTAATAACCCTCTCAATTATTTCATGAAAAGCATGAGTGCCGCTAGGGCCAAGCTCAAGGTGCTGGGAGAGAAAAGCATGCAAGGGCTTGGCTGACTTTGGGGTTCAGAACCTGCATCACCCCATGTAGTCTCACGATAACTCTCTGCCCGTGACCACTTACAGGAGCAATAAAGGAGGCTCAGAGACCACAAGTAAGTTGCTGGAGGCCACATGACTGGCCTTGGGTTATTTATGTAAAATTCATCATCCGGTCTGGATTCCAAGCTCCCTGAGGACCGGGGCTGGGCTGATATTGCCCACTGCTGCAACTCCGGCCACCAGCAGGGTGACGAACGCACACGTACGTGCTTCAGAGTTGCCGGTGCCTGCGTTAGCTGTGTTCTGTCTGTTTGCTCCCCCGTGGTCAGCGTGGCTAAAGGTATCACAGGCAGAACAAGGGCGTCTGCCCAGGTCTGGGTGAACCTTCCCAGGCTGCACAGCCTGCCCTCCAGGCGAGGCCGCCTCTGGAGCAGGGCCCAGCTCAGCACTCAACACGACCCCCCCCCCCCCCCGCTTCCCGGTCTCGCTGGGCAGGACCCCACCCAGCATGCCCACGCCTCTCCGCTGGCTGTGTTCCAACCACCAGAGGATGCTGGGATCCAGGTGACTCCAAAGAACGCAGACGCTCTGCCGGCGTCCCCGTCCACCTCTAAGCTGCCCTGGCAGAGTGGGCGAGCAGGCCAGGGATCCTCCCAAAGCAGCCCTGACGGCCGCTGCTGCCCGGAGGAAGCAGCAGGCTCTCAGCCTTCAGGGTCCGGCCGGACTCACTGCCCGCTCACGCGCCGGCCCCCCGCCCTCCTGGTCCTCTTCTTGCCCGCGCATCTCACACCTCCCCGCACCTGCCGTTTCAGCTGCCTGGAATGCCTGCCTTTCCTCCTCTCCCTGCAACACATCTTCTTAGACGCAGCCCAAGCGTAGCCCCCTCTGAGTCCCCAGAGCCTTGGGGTTGCTGCCCGCCACCCGTCACCACACTCTCACCACCTGCCTTTGACTCTGGTGGGCTTGACTCACACACCGTTGCGTGTGCCAGAGGTGGACTTGTGGGCGCACACAGCCACTCTGGAAAGTGGGCTCTAATCCAGACCTTATATGAAAGAGAAGCTCAGTCTCCTCACAGTTAAGTGAGGGACCCCGGGTCAGACAGCCTGTGGGTCGCAGAGCCCAGACTCACAGCTGGGTCTGAGCCCAGGGCCTGGGTCGCGTCTGACACACACCTGGCTGCCCCTCCACCGGGCCCGCGGACTCCGCCGTAACCGGCCCTGGGCCAGCCACAGCACACCATTCCAGCTGCCCCCGCGCACACCGGCGAGCTGGCCAGTGCCGCAAGCTGGAGGCTCTGTGCGGGAAATGCCACGTGGAGCTTGGCTGAGAATCGAGAGGCCCCACGAGTAAGAAACCTCACCCCGCTGCGGTTCACTCACCCTGACAGCGTCCATGCGACAGAGGTCAGCTTTGTGCTTCCAATGCCCAGAGTTACCTCGGGCTGGAGGACTGGGCCTTCAGGCTTCACCACAGCCTCCAACTGACGCCCCGGCATCCCCCTAGACAGCCAGGGGCACAAGAACCCCAGCAGAGCAAAAGCAGCATCCTGGGAAGTTACTAAACCCAAGGAACTCTAATCTTGTCCCAAATGGTCTAGGGACATCCCTTTCCCATTCATTCATTCATTCACTCACTCATCCATCCGGTCACCATGTGCTAGGCGCTAGGACCCACAACAGGACCTCCTTACTGGGAGGGATCAGCCACAGGTGGGGGTCGGGGGGAGCAGGGGTGGGGGTTAAGCTGTGGACACAAAGGATTCTGAGGCAGAGCAGGATCTGCTGAGTGACCTCAGAGCATCCAGGGAAGAGGCAGGCAGGAAACACCGCGTGGAGGTGAGTTCAAGCCAGACACAGGGAAAGTGGCACCTGCCCGGATCCAGCAGGGAGGGCACTCGGGGTGGACAGCCCTGTGTGAGCACCCTCGGGGTGCACCAAAGAGAAAGCAGCTCTGGTGGCTGCAGAAGCAGGCAGGGGCGGGGAGACGGCAGAGGCAATGAGAAAGGCAAGGACCTGCGGAGAATTGTGCAAGAGTGCTCCCATCCGATGCATCCCCTGCTCGTCCTGCAGGCTTTCCCGTGCAGGGCTGTCCTCACTCGCCCACACTCACGCTCCAAAGCCAGGGCTAAATCGTAAACGTGAAGAAGATGCCCCGCTCTCGGTGTTCTCATTCCCCTCCTAAAGAGCCAGGAAGCCCCTCAGGAAAACACCCACGATCCGCACAACGCTATGTCTGCACCCAGAAACCGTACCACTGGAGCAAAAGCTGAGAGGCTCTTCTCCACACGTCCGTTCGTCTGCTCCGTCCTCCCTTCCCTCCCTTTCCTCTACCCGTGCAGGCAGTGTGTGTCGTCTGCTGGGCCCGCGCTGAGCTCGGGAGGGGTGCCCACGCGTGGCCTGCGGTCCAGGACAAGAGGCTCTTGACTCCACAAACATGCGGTAAAGTGGCTCAGGCCACTAAGAAAGGGTGTGCCACACGGTGCAGGGCCCAGAGGAGGACAGACTGACAGCCTGGGAGGATCGGGGGAGACTTCTTTCAGGAGGAGACCCTGGAGTTCGGCTCAGAAGGAAAAATGAGTCCATTGTGCAGAGAAAGGACAGAAAGTGTGCGCCCAGTGGGGGGAAACTGCGGACACAAAAGCACGGAGGTGGGATCTTAAGATTCGCGGAGGGGAGGACCCGGATGTGGAACTGAAGAGGCAATGCGGGATCCGTCTGAGGAGGCTCTGAAAACACGCAAAGAAACTGAGCTGGAGAGAGACCAAATTCCATTGCTGCAAATTCCATCACAATGAAAACTTTGATTATTTCTTTTTTAATGAAGATTTGCAAGCCCACAATCAAGGTCTATTTGAACCACGAACTGTTCAGTACAACAAAATCTCAGTACGACGAAAGGATGGAGAGGTAAACCCCTCGGAGAGTTTGGTTGCAGACCAGACCTGCCCTTCCCAAACTAAGAGACCATAATGTATAAAGAAATGAAACTGGGGGGTGAAAAACACAAAGAGGGAACTTCAAGTCCAATCTATGAGGATCCCTAGCTTAGGAAGCAAGATGGCTTCTAAATCACCCTCTCCAGCAGAAGTTCTATGATTCCAGCAAAAGCCTCTTATCTGAACACCCACAGCTGAGAAGCCTGCCTTCAGGAACGGGGTGGTCCAGACTCTTGGGGGGAACAGGGAAGTATAAAAACTGAACTACGGCTGCAGGTCCCGTACACCCCAGATTTCCCCCAAACAGTCTTGACTTCAACTGCTCGATTCTGTGGTCACACCAGGTGTGCAGTTCAGGCTCAGGAAACAGCCACCCAGCCCTGAAACAAAGCAACACCTCTAACTGTGGAGGGGGCATCTCGGGGCAGGGTGAGAACCGTGGTGTTTGCTAGTCAGATGGAAGAGCCGGAGGCAAGACACACAGAGTGATTTTATCCGTGGCAACTCATTTACAGCATTCTTGAAAAACTACAGCGCACTCCTCAAGATCATCTTTATACAGTTCCCCCCTTTACACCAGGCTCTCACATGCGTTGGAGATAATGTCCTCCCCGAGATAGATGAATGCATCGTCAGACTCCCTTGAAATCTGCTTTCTGTAGACTTCTCTGAAAAGGACCTACACTCTTCCAGTGGGTGTTGGTGGACTGAGAGATGAACGTACTTCCCCAACGCTCTCCGCCCCGCCCCCCAGTACAGGGTTTTCTGAAAGGATTCTAGAATTCTGGGGACTGGAATTTAGCAGAGAACATGAAGAGGAGGCATAGAGCATACCATCCTTATCACTTAATGGAAAAATAAAGAGTGAATTAAGAAATAAACAGGCAAAACCCATCACGCAGTGACCTGCTTGGGTGCTTGAGCGCCGGTGTGTACACAGGTGTGCACACGTGTACACACGCCAAGCACATCTCACACACATATTCTGGCTGACACAGGAAGTCTCCCTTCTCTGTAATTCACGACTTCCTTCACGAGGCAGGCCTCCATCCTTCCTTTCCTTAAATCCACAGAAGTCTCCACATTCCACCCCAAGAAGACTTGCAGGGGCAGTAAACCTCGTTTTAATGGAGTGTACGTTTAGCTCGGAGGAGGTAACTGACGTTATGGAGAGCCTCCATGCCGAGTTATACGAGTTAGCTAACGCAGAGGGGACCCATAGCCACACACCACAGACAAGCAGTAATATATTACGTAGATTGTTCTGAGCGGCGTGCGTTAGAGCAAAAGTGTGCGGGTCCGCTGGGATTGATAAAACACAAGGAAACAGCAGATGCACACCTGTAAATTTGTCTCATTTGTCTCTGAAGTGAAAGGTTATTCCCTTGTTCGGAATTTGTGATAAAAACATACTAGCCCAAGGTTTGTGGAGAATATCTGAATATTTAAGATGTGTATAATGATAGGCGATTATACGATAAAAACTGGACCTTCTGAACGGGGGAGCTCTGTTTGGATCACCAAGTGCTTCCCACCGCTGAGTCATTTATCTTTACCGCACAAGCACTTCCACGCCACATGCCCCCCACCCCAAAGGGCTGCAGGGTCTGTTACCAGGCCCCACCGCCACGAACCCGGTAACCACCCAAGCTTGACTTTGCCTGGGTGGGTGGATTCTTTTCTTTTGTCTTTCCTTTCTTTAGTTTTGTTTTCTTAAATATGTCTAGTACCTCCCTCCAACCAAGAGCCGAGACTGAAGTCACGCCCCTCCAGGGCAACCTCCTCCATCCAGTACGCCATCTTTCCGGGCTGCTCAGAGCCTCCGGGTTGCAGGGAGCCGAGGCCAGGCGTAGGGAGGGGCCTCTGCCCCCGAGTGGGCGCCCTGCTCCCCAGCACCCTCCCTGGAGGCGAGCACGGGGGCTGGTAGGAAGCACCAGCTGGGCTGCGTGCCCGGGCTGGCACCTTGGCATCCCGGCTGGAGCCGAGGTGCCCGCCTGGCCCCATCCAGGTTAACCAACTGCAATGTTACAGTAACTCCAGACAGCCTGTCACCGAGCACAAAAGTCACCAGCGAGTGAATGTTCTTTTCTGCACCACAATTAAGACGAATCAATACGACGGGCCACAAATGGTATTTTACTCTCAATAAGAACTCGAGCTGAGTTTATTCAGAATATTTTAGCGCTTCCCCGGGGGATTTTGGGCCGACGCAGATGGCAAATAAAGTACTCAGCCTAAGGCTACAGCACATTATGGTAATTCTAATGTCAGATGTACTTTAATATACAGCTCTATTTAATCACCCCATTATTTCACATTTCCATATGAAAAACCTGCGGCACTTCTGCGGTGCTTTGCCTCTGCCACGGTGCCAGCTTCCTGCAGCCCGCGGGCGGTGGGGAGATGGTCATCCTCGCCAGGCACGGCTCACAGTGTTGAAGTTCCCCGATGCCCCTCCGCGCCGCGGAGCTGCCCGGCACGATCAGAAAATCAGGGGCTTCGGAGATGCACCAAATGCCACGGGAGGTTATGGGAAAGAGAAACCTAGCAGCCCTGCACCGGCTGCACACAGGTTCACACACACATGCAGGGGTGTGTACACACACACACCCCCCCACACACACACACGGGTGAGGGCTCACCACTCAGCCTCTCTCCAAACACCAGTAACCCCAGCAATGTGGCTGGGTGGCCCGGTGGCTAGACCCAACCAAGGCATGGGCTGGAGCAGACGCGCCTCTGCACGTGGTTGGCACAGCACTGCCCCACGCCCCCACCCCACGAGGGCAGGGGAAGGCGGCAGCAACGCCAAGGGCGCGAGGAAATGTGCAGGGGCAAGTGGAGGCTGGCTGGCGACAGAGGAGGTGCGGAGAGCGGGAGGTGGGGTGGGAGGGGCAGAGGAGCCGCAGCGCAAACCGACTGTACATCTGGAGCCGGGAGGACCCCAGGATGTCCTGTCGGGTTTGCACCGGAGAATCTGAAGCTGAGGAGCTCAGGCCCCGGGGGGGTGGAGTCCCGTGAATTCCAAATGGCCGGAGCACCTCAAGGCTGGCTCGGGTGGCCAGCTGGTGGGAAGAAGCTGGCGGAAGCATGGGTTTTGGCTGAGCCCGGGAAATCACTCTAACACTGTCACATGCATACTTGGCCACGTGGCGTTCCAGAGAAGCCCAGCACGAAACCCTCTGACCACCCAATTCTAGCTTTCTCAAAGATGGGCTGCTGACAGGTGAGATGAAACCTGGCACCTGGCACCTGACCCTATTGGACGTCCCACTAACTAGTCAACAGTTAAGGCCACAGGACAGGATTCCTGTACACGGACGGGTACAGCACATGCCATCCAAATGCGGCTGCTGCTGCCCGTGAGCGGGCCAGGTCCCACTCCTAACATGGGCAAACAACCTCCAAGGGAAGCAAGGAGGCAGGCAGGTAGAGAGGAAGGAAAGAGAGGCAACAAAACTGAGAAAGTGCTAGCGTACGTTGCCAAAAACACTAGCAAATTCCTCAGAATCATCCACTTCCCAATAAGACTATCAGTTACCTCATTCTAGCAGATTTGTCTCATAGGCTCAGTCTGGGTAAAACTGCTTGAGTATCTGAAGGTACAGACTCTGGCTATTCCCAATCCTGCAGGTATCACTGCGACAAAACAGCTCACCACCCAGCACCCACCACCCACTGTAGGCGCCCCTCAAACCAGGATCAGGACTTCTTCTTAAAATACACTTTGGGGGGAAAATTCAACAGTGGGAATTCTTTCTCCATTTCCAAGGCCTTTGATTCCACCCTATTATTTTTGGTGATTCGTGAACCTAAAAATAGATACTAATATCCCCCAGTTCTTTTCCTGGCTTTAGCGAGTGCCAGTTTGGAAAAAAAGAGCTAGAACAGTGGTTCTTGACTGAGGACTATTTCGCCCCTCTCGGGGACTCTGGCAATGTCTGGAGATATCTTTGATGGCCACCCTCAGGAGGGTGGCGGCGTTACTGGCATCTCGTGGGTAGAGGCAGGGGTGCTGCTGAACATCCTACAAAGGTCAGCAGTTCTGGGGCCGCCGATCCTAAGCTAGACGCGCCCCAGCTTCCCCGGCAGCACTGAAGCTGCACCTGGCAAAGCCGACTGCAAGGGGAAAGTGGGAATCGCGGGTAAGGCAGTGGGAAGGGGAGGAGAAAGAGGGGAGAAAGAGGGTGGAGAGAAACTCTGAGACCAGAGAAGAGAAGGAGGAGGGGCCCACATCATTGACTTTTGGCAGTAAGCGGACTTGTGGAATCCCAGTCAATTTCGTCATTAGAGAAATCATAAGAATTCCAGAAGGGCCTGGAGCTGCAAATATCCGGGGCTCCGAGGGAGCTCTGTGCCTCATAAAGGGGAATGCCAGCCTCAACAGGCAGAGGAAGCAGGGGGCATTCGATGTGCCAGCACCCCCTCCCCCCAGCCTGCCACCAAAAATCCGTCCGCCTGACGGACGCCTCCCTCCACAACTGGGCTCGGCCACCAACACCAGGACGTCAGGGGCCGCCCTAGATTCAGCTGCTCAGACGTGAGCCTTGCAACAGCGGCTGCAGGAGATGAAAATCCAAGTACGCTTCCTGAAGTCAAAGAGATAAAAATACAGTTTCTGCCGCGTGCACCGCTCTTTAACAAGGCAGCAATCCTGACGCGTTGGGGGAGGGGGAGGAGGGTGCCGAGAGGATGACCACGCAAGCTTAAGTCCATTAAAAAAAAAAAAAAACCACGATCCGGAGAGATTACATAAAAAGTACAATTAAGGACCGCTCAGAATCCCGAGGCCTTGGAGAACGTGCTGCCTCCGGAATATTTTTAGAACAATCACTGGAGTGATTCTTCTGAGTTGTAGAAACACTCCCAATCAGAAAGTCAATTTTTCCTCTATTTGCAGAAGTGAGCTGGCTCCACGGGACGGAATGCGTGTGTTTTGCTTGGCTCCTGTTCACAACGCTGTCTTGGCAGCGTTTCCTTGGACCGCGCACGGTGAACCTGGCGCTCGCACAGTAGCACTTTCATCTGAAGCGCCCGGGCCACGCTTCCCTAATAACAGCCTGGGAACTGCAAAACCCCTGCAAGCCCAGCCCTTTACATGGGGAACAGAGACGGGCTTTCGGGGGGCCCCTCTCGCCACAAGAGGGATTGTAAACTGGGGCTGGTGCTTTCAATAAAGCTGTTAAAAGGCGGAAAGTAAAACAATGCCCGCGAGTTCTGGCGACCTTTCACCTCACCCCCACCACGCACGCGCACATGCACGCGCACACGCACGCGCACACACCCAGCCCTGATGGCTCCTCCTTCCCTCCCAACTGCCCACACAGGTACCAGATTATCTCTGGACCTTCCGAAGTCTGGCTGGGAAGGGACACGGCCACTTCAGAACCTCATCGACGTTGAGTCCCTTGGGCCTGACAGATCGGATTCTCCCTGCTTGGTAGCTTTGGCTGAACGTGAATGCGTGAACTCAACTCTGAGCTACCGTTTCCTTCTCCACGAATGAGGTTAATGCCTGTACCGAGGATCTAGGGCACGCATGTAAAGAATCTTACATCTGGCCAGCACCCCACAGAGGAAGCGATTCGTGGGTAAGAATGTGAACGAGTGAATGAGTGAGTGAGTCAGGGAATGAATGAGTGAATGATTAAATGAGAGAATGAATAAATGAGTGAGTGAACGAATGAGTGGGTGAATGAATGAATGACAGCAGGATGGGGCTAGGAGGGAGGAGGAGGAGAGGGAACACTCATGAGCCCGCCCTTCACCATCACTGATCAGTAGCCACGGCCCCACCCTCCCCATCAGGGGAGCTGTCACTCAAATAAAGGACTTCCAGGTACCATTTCCTCCCCTCCCTGGCGTCCAGAAATGTAGTTATTTAGGCCTCTTGGAACCGGCTCGTCGCCACTGTCTTGCTTCACACATTCCCTATTCTTCCTCTCTGTGTTGTTTACAAAGGTTTCACTCTGTTTTCAACTAATCAGAAAGGCCCCGCTAATACACAATTAACATGTGATTATAAAAAAAAAAATTAAAATAGCTTCCAGAAGAAGGAAATGTAATTAAGTAGAGAATGCTTTTCAATAAGTGCTTGCTTTAACCCACTGTCAGAACACAGTCTACGTTCATCCACAATGCCTGGAACAGATGCCAAGGGCAGAATGTTAAAAACAAGTAAAAAAGGACATTATTTTTGGGGGGGAATAATAACCATCAACTTGGTACAAACAACAGGCTGGAGAGCTCAGGTTCCGGCTGCAGAGGGCTGACCTCCCCCCAGAGCTCAGGTTCCGGCTGCAGAGGGCTGACCTCCCCCCAGTCCTCTCACCACCCTTTTCTGTGAAAACGCTTCTTTTCTAAAAAATAAAATAAATGATTAAACCCAACTCTAACATAATAAGTGAAACAGAGTGAAGAAACAAGAGCCAAACACACATATTTACAAACTCCACCATTAACAGAAGTTCTAGTCCAGACCACGAAAAGAGTTTGATATCACCACTTTTTAATCAAGTCCGGGATCATTTTGTTTCAGATCATTCTGGCCAAATTTCAAAAGGGATCTCTCTTAAAAACCCCCAAATCGAAAATGGATCTCTAACCTCACGTCCACGAAGCAATCTGACAAATCGAAGGAATTTTTCTCCCACCTTTTCCGGCAGCCACCCCGATGAAATCCAGCCATTCTGTGGGCCCGATGTTGACGGTTTCTGCCAACCAATATGGCGCCACAGCAAACTGGAAATTCAAGGAGTTCCCATTTCCTTGGGAACCCTGTGAGAAACGTGTGTGTCCCCGCACACGAACCATCTCCCAAAATGATGGAGAAGAACGAACATCGGAAAGCTCAGGGCTGGTGGCAGGGCCACCGCACCAGTCACCTGTCTTCCATCCTTTGAACCCGAGCACAGAGCAAACGCTCCCAGCCCCAGACTGTCCCCAGCTGCTGAGGGAGCACTCAGTGAACGGCCCACACTTCCACTTGGCCGGCCAAGAAGCTGGGGCTTCTGGACAAACATCCCACCGTGGGAGGCATCCCTCTGGGCCACTCAGGATGCCATCCAGCGCTGCCCCTGAACCTTGAACCACGCACAGGCACCACGGTTCTATGCCCGACTCGGCGGTTGTTAGCTGGGTGACCCTGGGCAAGGAGCTCGACTCCTCTGGGTCTGTCTCCAGTGTGACATTCCTCATCTGTGAAAGAGCCCCAAGAGGAGGCACCTTTCTGTGTCTTACAGGAAGAAAAGTGAGATTCAAAGGGTTTAGGTGTCTGGCCCGAGGTCCTGTAGGAAGTGAGGGAGCAGAGACCACGGGCCTGGGCGCTGTGGCCCAAGAGCCAGTCTTCTCAACCAGGGGGCCGACTGCCCTCGGGGACAGCAGCCCCGGGAGCCGACAGGCCCTGAGGGGCACTGGGCGCCCACGGGCACCAGGTCAGCGGGACCTCGTTTCATCCCACAAGTTACGTGCTTTCAGTGCAGTCCACGGATGAGAAGCTTGGGGCTGGGGAATTACTCGTGTCTGTCTAAGGCCACCCAAAGTGTAAAATTAAGGCAGGCAACAGCGAGGTCATCCAGCCCTCCCCACGTACCGGATGGGGAAACTGAGGCTGCCCGGTGGAAAAAAAGACTCCCCAAGTCACACGTGTGTTCAGTGAGCCAAGCCCTGGTTCCTAACCTGGGCTTCTGAGTCCCCTCGACAAACCCACCCCAGGCACCAACAGGCTGGTCCGCTCTGACCCAGGGCTTCTTCTGAAGAAAAGAAAGAGAAGCCACCGATGGCTCCCCCGATATTCCCTTCGTGGGGTTTCCCCCAGCACCCCCATTTCACAGATGAGACCAGAATGCAGAAGGCGAACAGCAGGCCCACGGCCTACACTTCGCCACCCAGCACCCTGTCATCACCCCACCCCACGACCCCTGAGACCCAGGACCCTTCCCTGGGACCCCAAATACCACAGCCTGCATATCTCAGCATCTGTTTGATAACTCCTACTAGGGTCATTGCCTGGGGTTCAGATGGAGAATCCAAGGCTCGGAGACATAAAGCAATCTGCCTGAGGTCACACAGCTGAAACCCATCCAGGGGCCGGCAGCCGCCGGCGGCGCTCAAACTAAATGTAAATACATTTCCCAGGAAAGCACCCCGACTCCGCTCCCAAGGGACAGCAGATCCCTCCAGAGTGGGAGCCTCTCTCCATCCATCCCAGCATCCCTTCATCACTTGGCACCGTCTCGACACATAGTAGGTGCTCTAGCAACACCTGCTGAACTGAATCCTGCCTGCCATCCAGAAAAGCCGTTAAAATTCTGCAGCCGGCGCCTGCCCCACGCATCTGCACGGCGCAGCAAGAACTGACAATTCTTCCTAGATAAATATCTGGAAAGAAGTCGGGAAACAATTAAAACTAGAAGCTAATAAATGATGGAGAAGCCCATGAGCCAAGTCCTGGCCCACTTCCCAGTCTTCATTCATGCATCAAAAAACCCCAGCGGTCCGAGGCTTCAAGAGGGCAGCTGGGCAGTGGGGCTGTCCGGCGTAATATAAATGGGAATTAGATATGATCGAGTGTACTCGTAGCATTCCCAACAGCACACACTATCTCCCAACTCCCCCTCTCGTGTCTCCCCAGTCAAGCCCCCTCCTCGGGGAACTGGTGACAGATGATCTTGTAACCAGGCAACCAGGCGGAGGAAAGGTTCCAGAGTTCCTCCACTGGAGCGCGGACGGCTGCGTTCTGCTGAGGATGGCTCCCCGGATGCAGGACCGTGACACCCCCTTCCGGACCTTAAAAAACTTGGGGGAGCGGGCGGGTGCACGAGCTATCCCCCCCACCGTGAAAACTTAAGTGCTCTGGCGTCCTCCCTCCCCCTCCCAAGCCAGGCCAGAGGCCAGCTTTTCAGGGAGACAGGTTTCCATGTCTCCCCCGATGACACCCGCGGCTATGGACGGAGCTGAACGGAAGGTTCCAGGGCCACAGTCTTTCCAGAAAAGCGCTCGCTCTGCGGCGGCCATCCCCCTTGCCTATCTGCCACCTGTAGCTGTCTTAACAAATGCTCCCAAGATCCCAGGGAGCCTCAGGTTCCACCGGGTCAGCTGCGCTTTGGGCGAATATGCGACTACAAAGAGAATGCCCTGTTATCCATGGTGGGGGGGGGGCGACGGAAAAAGGATGTTGGGGTTCTCAACCGACAAAATGGAAGCTCTGCGTGAAGGGAGCACGTGTACCCATGCACTCCGACAAGTCAGAATGCTTTCGAGCTGTATGAGACACCTCGAGAGCTCTTTCACTGGCCGTTTGCCATAAGCCAGGTGTCCTCCCATCCAAGGTGATACTGGGTCCACATCAGTTGGGTGGGTATCATGATTATCATGCTGATCGTGGTAGCACCGAGGCTCGGGGCTAGAGGGGGGAACAGGAACATGTACCACGAGCTAGGAACTTGCTGGCAACTTGGCCGGAAGGATTCGTATACATAATCTCGTGAATTTTATTCTCAGCCTGGGAGGAGACCCAAGGTGCACACCCAGGAGGGGCAACTGTGTGGCTTCCTGCCTCCCTCGCCTGCGCCCGTCCCAGGGTTCACGACAGAGCCTTGGCCAGCAGTCATCTCATCTCAGGGCGCTGTGTAGGATTACGGCTGGGGGCATCGAGCAGATAAGTGAGAAGAGGACCACGGGCAGACGGGCACATCTACAGAGGGCCCAGAGCCTGCCAGGCGCCGCCCCGGGTCTAAAGAACCCCCTGGCCCCTTCCTGCCAGCCGGCTGAAGTCGGTATGCAAAGCAGGGTCCAGACACTCTGAATTCAGGGCAGAACTGTCATTTTCTTTCTTTCTCTCCAGTAACCAGAGTGCACTTAATAAAGAAACGGAGTGAAGTCGGAAAATTGAAAATTGGAAAGAGAATAATTTTTTTTTTCCGGAAGGCAAGCCTCCAGGAGGTTCCTGTGTGTACCAGAGGGTAAGGGGCACTCAGGGAGGAAATGAAGACCCTGTTTGGGGGGGTGGGGGGTGGATATCATCCAAGTATTTAATAAGGTTCTTCTGACAACGGTAAGAAACACACACAAACCGCACGCTCCTTCTTCCTAGCTGCATGAACAGATACGATGCTTTCTAACATCTCTATCAGAATGGAAATGACCACGGCCAGAGACTGCGCAGAGGCGGGAGCGAAGAAGATGCGGAGACTGGGGTCCATCAACTCAACAGATGTCCTCACCACATGCCCCCGCTGCTGGACCGTGCAGCCCCAGACCCAGAGGAGGAGGGCCTCTGACTCCCAATTTGGGGCCACAAGAAGGGATTGGAAACAATGCCAATAAAAAGAAGAGGCCTCCCAAACGCACAGGGATCCAAGCCTTCCGTGATGGGAAGCTATCCATCACCACTGGGCTGACACAAGTGTTTTCAGCTCATATCCCCCTGGTACATCTAAGGGCTGAATGGTTTTCTGGAAAGTGGGAGGAGCTAATGAAACCACAAGCTTGGCAGAGCCCGAGGCCGGGTGTCCGGCTAGAAACTTCTCTTTCCAATCAGCCAAAGTCACCACAACTTTAAATCAATGTTACTGCATCTTCTGATTTTTAAAGGAACACTTTCTTCTTGTAGAAAATTTTACAGATACAGACCAGGATACAGAAGGAAAATAGAAACCACCAAAGTAACTTCCATTAACAGTTCGGTGCTCCCTTCCAGTCCCTTTTCAGTGGACTTGTACAAACAGACATCTACTGATTGAGCTATTACTGTATACAGTTTTGGTTTGTGCTTTTCTCTCTTGATATCACATAGGGAGGGTTTTCCCACATTGGCAGAAACACCGTGCAATCCTTACATTTAATTGCTATGTGATGTGTCCCGTCACACGGCTGGGACACCATCCACGTAGCCGAGCTCCTCCTATTGGAATCGACTTGCTTCCAAAACTCGCCACTGTGACAAGGACACTGCAGGTGCGTGCCCACGTTTGCAGGCATATACCTAGTTAATCTTCAGGACGGTGACCCAGAAGTAGAATTCCTGGATCCAAGGGCATGAGGGATCTCTCTACATGTTCCCAGCTACGCCTCCAGCCCTCTAAACACTGAACTGCTCTACAACTCACCCTAACAGGACACAAGTCAAGAAAGCTTTCCACCTGATCGATAATTTTGGAAAAACATTCCGCGGAGGGGCTGGCAGGCATGCCCTCTCCTGGTCCCTGCCAGGCCGACAATACCTATTGTACGGTACAGCTGTCTCCCCCGTGCACCCTAGAAGTACACCCAGCACCGATGACCCACCAGCGGGCCTCTCTGGACGCCCTGGACGCCACCTCCCTCCACATGGAATGAATGCTATTGTCCACAAACAATCCTTTTTTAAAAAACAAACAGAAAGGGCGTGTAGGCCAATACTTTAGCGAGATGACTCGTCCGCTTCCTGAAAATGCAAGACGATGAATAAAAATGTTCATTACGGAATTATTCACTTTCCTCCCCGATTCACGTCCTGGTAATTACCGTGACCAGCCTAATAAAAACTGCTACAAACCGAAGGTCAACTGGCAGTTAGAAGTGTTCATTTTCATTTCAATGTATTCATCTCTGGCTCCTAATGGCCTCATTTTCTCCCATGCTCCTTAATAAATACCACTGAATTACAGGTTAAATAGCTAAATTAAATTATTGCAATTACAGCGTGCAGAGCCCTGAATCTGGGTTTACCTTTCCCAGTTCAATTAGAGGCGAAGTTTCAACAGCCACGGAATTCTGACTGCTGTCAATATTCTCAATTGCTGAGAATCTGCGCAGATGCCCAGAAGTTTGGTGAGAGGGCTTTCTTTCCCCCTGCTCGTTTCTGAGGGGCTGATTTGGAGCACACTCTCGACTGAAACAAAATCACGCCATCAAAAGTGGTTTTTGGAAAAGAGACCACAAGGCATAATTGATTCTTTTCGACTGAAAAGGGAAAAGACTGAGCAGGGTACTGGCTAAATGCTCTCTGCATGAGTTTGTGCGTGGTGTGTGTGCGTGTATGTGCGTGTGCGTACACAAAAGAAAGCCCCATCTTCTGAAGGGGAAAAGTACGTTTCAATAAATCCAGATCCCCCCTCCTCGTGCCACTGGCTCACAATGATGTTCCAGGTCCACATTAAAGAGCCTGCTCATCGTTTAAATATATCTGAACGCTTGTTGCTATTGTCTCACCACAGGATTAATTATCCAACATCCCTTATAAGACAGAGTGTCTTAATAATACGGAGTGCCTGGGAAGGAAAAAAAAAAAAAAAAAAAAAAAAACCCTCACCAGTTCTGTCTTCCCAAATCCCAAGATATGAGAGTCTATTTCTTGTGAAAGAGCTCCCCCTTACTTCTCCATCCCTCTGCTTCTAAAGGCACCAAATTCCACCACGGACAGGGACTCTTGTCTTTTTGTGGTTTGTTTTGTTTTGTTTTTAACAATCTTATTGACACACAGCACGGGTGAGCGATAAAACCCCTCCAGGCCCACCCGTGAGTGTTTAGAAATCTGGGATGCTGCAGGGGTCCACATCATGGAGAAGAGAGCCCACCCACTTCCCTGGCCCCCCGAGCCCAGGCCTGGTCAGACTTGAAGGGAAGGCCGATTCCAGCCCGGTGGGCGGGGAAGTAGGGGCCCGGCTGAAATCTCATTGGGAGCTGTGTCATCCCTGTTCCGAAAGCCCACAGCTGAGCGCGTGCCAAGCACTGAAAGGCTGGTCGCACCGCCAGAGCCCGTGTATGTGGGCGGCGGCTGAGATCCCGGGCACATCGGCTATCAGGGCCAGGGGTCTACTCCCCGCCCGTGGCTCAGGAACCCACATCTGGAAGCCCTCCAACCACGACAGACCTCCTCTGGAGGCCTGGGCACTTTGCTCCCGCAAAGGTGGAGGATTCTCTGCCCAGGGCCCAGGGAAGCCACCTTGCCCGTGACGCTGGGGTGTGGGGCATTTGTGTTCACACCGTGAGGCCCACCGCTCCAGCCAGGACCATGGCCAGGGCAAACGCTTGTTCCAGGCCTGGGCCACAGCCCACTAGGGACACGTGCCCCCTGCACAGGGCAAGTGGCTGGCACGGCCACTTCCAGGCCCACCCAGAACAGAATCAGAAGCAGGGTTCCCGGCAGGGAGCTCCCCGAGGCCAGGGCCTGCATGCGGCTCACCTGTTGGGCCCTCTCCCGGGCCTGGCACAGAGCAGCCAGCCCTCCGACAATATCTGCTGATCCAGACTGAACGGGCAACAGCCTCCCAGCCGTCCACGGGCTGGCCAGAGGGTGCCAGGCGTCCCTGTCCACAGCCAGGGGGCTTGGGGAGGCCCTCGGGCCTTTCTCCTTCTACACCACGGTTTGCTGACATGGGGACAGCCAGGCCCGGCGTGGTGAGGAGACACCTGGGCGTTGAGGCAGGTCAGAGAGTGGACAGACGTGGCCCCAACTTTCCAGGCCCCCAGCATTCTCCTAAGGACCGGATTAACACCACAGAGCATCCAATTTCCAGGAGAAATGGCCAGTGGCCCATGCAAATATTTCTACAGAGGAAAACGCAACTCTAGCCAGGGATTTCTACCCCTGGAAGCCAAACCGAGACTCATTTTAAAGAATGCCTGAAAAACAAATTGACCATCCACTGCTTGAAATGGATCAGTAGTTGAAAAGCTGTCACACACAATTAACGCATCAAATACTGGGGGTGTTTTTTCGGGGGGGGGAGGAGAGGAGGACACAAATGGTGACACCAGCCCAAGTACTAGGCGTGTGCACATCTGGATCCCAACTTGAGCCTTGCAACAATCTGATGAGACACCACCGTCACCATCATCATTATTCCACTGGGGTGCTTCCTCCAGTTTACAGATGACAACCCGAGATTCGGAGAGGTGAAGTGACTTATCCAAGGTCACACAGCTGGGAGCCCTCGATCTCCCATTAGAGGGCTGCACCCTGGAGAAACAGCAGACCCCCAAACCTGGCACCTGGGTACCTCTTGATCTGCTGCCAGCAGCCTGCTCCACTCCCTCTGCACTTTGTCCGAGGCCCCCGACGTCAAGCTGGCTACCCGTAGGGCCCAGAAGTGTCTCTTCCCTCACACCCTGTGCGCTGTCACTCCCTTCGCCTACAGTGGCCTCCCATCCTCCGTGCAGACTGGGGGGAGTCTTGGCCGTCCCTGATGGTCCCTGGGTGCATCACACTGTCCCCTGGACATTTACCTGGTGTCCTCCAGGGGCCGCCTCCCTTGTCCCTGGATCCCAGGGCCTAGAACAGTGAGTGGTCTGAGCAAGACCCTTCCCCCCCTCTGGGCCTGGGTCTCTGGCTGGGGAGGGAGTCAGGCCAGACAACTCCCCACCCTCCAGCAAGAATCCAGGGCCGCAGAGCCCGAGAGCTCTGGGCCAGGGGCGGCCACCGAAAAGCTATGTCCACGGAGAATCGTGTGGGGCTGGTCCCTGCCCTCGGCCGTCCAATACCACAGCCCACTTGGACAGGACAAACGGCAGCTGCCTTTTCCAAGCCTCCAGCACGCCCAGGCACCAGGCTGGGCCCCTTCCACACGTCACCTCAATGAACTCCCCACTTCCCGGAGCAGGAAACTGAGGCTCGGACATGGGAAGGAGGTTCCCAGCCACCGAGCAGGAAGGCAGCGGCTGCTCCACTACCCACCAGCCCCATTCTCGATCCTGCTGCCTCAGCAGGCAGAACAGGCCTCGATGGCCACATGGGCACGGACCCACCAGAGGGTCCACGCTCGTCTCAGGTCTGCACCCGCAAATCCCACTGTCGCGGGCGGAAACGGTGCAGGCGTCCCCAGGCTCGGAGCTGGGGTGGGGGTCATGCAGTTATAAAGGGACACCCCCCCCAACACACACACCTGAAGGCATCATTACAGCACAGCAGCAAGCAACCACCTCTACCTCTTGGGGCAGGATAAATCCTTTCGCAGCACCCCTACCCCAACGCCTCTCACCCCTACCTTCGAGCCAACAGGCATCGCAGAAAGGTCCGGGGTACCATGTGGTCCTGTCCTCCCAGGCCGCTGCAGATGGAAAGGCTTCTTCCTCATGGTTTGGGCCGCTGCCCCTGCCCCAGACTTCCAGGCTCTTCCCGGCCTGTGGGCACTCTAGGATCCTGCTCAGCCAGAGCTGACCTTGGGATGGGAAAGGCCGCACTGGGCGTGGTGACAGGGTGTGCAGCTGAAGGGGGACAGTCCCCATCCTGGCCAGTCGCTGCAGTTAAGACCAATGCCCCAGCTGCATGGTGGCGCCTGGTGAACTTTGGAGACCGGCTATCTCCCAGGGGTCTGGCGTGAAGGCAGAGGCTGAGGCTCCTATGCAGCCCCAGCTAGCCTGTACCCAACACCCTGAGCTCCTCTCGGCGGCCGCGCCCGAAGGCATCTCGCCCCACGGTGCAGGGGGGGGCGGAGGCGCAGGGGCAGGGGGCAGGTGGGGCACCCGGAACTTTGCTCCCCCCACCCTGGCATTGCACCCCAAAGGGGGTGCCTGGCGACCCCTCCCCCCAGGCCCTGCTCCACTGATGTCCTGCCAGTTGCCCACGGCGACCCCTCAAATGTTCACTCAGCACATCCTCAGTGATGGGGCCACCGCTCGGCAGCCAGGAGCTGGGCATTGACATGCGTCCGACAAGAGTCCAGAACCTTCTCCCTGAAAGGTGACTCCCCTCTTTCCCTGCACCCAGGCAGAGGGGGAGCTTGAGCCCAAGTTGGGGAAGGAATGTTTCAGACTAAACGGGGCGCCAACATCTTAGTTCCACCCTTGGGTCCCTGAAGGTGTTAAAAACGCTAAAAACCGAAAGAAACTCATGAACTCATCCACAGTAAGGTCACGTGGGCAATGTGAACACAGTTGCTTGGCTCGGTTCCTAATTTAAGCCCACCTGGTGTGACAACACCTCTTATCAAAGGTACCTGGGATGGGACAGGTGGGTCAGGTCCCAGAGCTGTGGGCAGGTGTTCGGAAGATGCACCTGCATTAAATTACTTTTAAAGGGTGGCCGAAATGACCGTTACTTAATGAAACGTGATCTTTCACAGCAGTAGGAAGGGGAGATTAAAACATTTCCTTGAAGGAAGGGTGGGGCTGACCTGGGAAGACGAGAGAGAATTTCTGGGGCTGGTAACTCTGATGCCGCTTTATCCTCGGCCATTTCTCCAGGGTTGCATGGCCAGTGCTTCTTCAGACCCTAAAAGTGAGTGTCCGGGGACATCCCTAACTCAGAATCCAGGGCCAGCTGGGCCCATGGAGAACTCCCATCTACTCTGGGTGTCCCATCCAGGTTTTATACAGTTCGGGGAAATTCAAGGATTTTCCCAAAGGCTGCACTGCCCACTTCTGACAATAGTTAGTTACAAGCAGCCACACTGCAAGGTGTCGGCTACCCTGGCATCTAAGGAAAGGGGAAAGTCAATGCCCCGCACCTCCTGTGTGCCAGGTCCCGCCCTGGGAGCTTTACGAACCTCCACTTTCCAGAGAAGGAAAAGCAGCTCAAACATAAGTATATCTCAGCAGTCCTCGCCCCCCTCCCAGCCTTTGGGAAGTGAGGTCAGGAATAAGTAAACAAACTGAGAGTAACAGGTCACGAATGGAATGCACGATCTTCTATTCCCATACAGCGCCTCCAACAATCAAAAGAAAATACCAGCGCAACCACCTCCTAACCACTGTGAAGCCATAAAGCCAGCCCCAGGGCCTTCCTTCAAACACCTTTCCTTTGCAGAACAAGTTGCTGAAGGAAGGTCAAGGCCACCCTGTAAGGGGCCGCCCTTTACAGTGAGGTCTCACAGGAAGGGAGCCCGCGAGGCCAGGGCTGCCTGAACACCTGAGGCCAGGGCTTTGGGAAGGGAACATCTAAGCCAGCGAGGTTCATCTGCCCGGGGCTGGAGCCAGTGGCCTCCTTGACCCAATTCTCTCTCTCTAGGGACAAAGATGCCGAATGAGGTCTGGGGATGCGGAGTAAAAGGACCAGACCCTCCACTTCATGTTTTGTCTCAACTTCTACCAGGGTCAGTATGACAACCTGTCTCCATTTCTGTGTGATCTGCAGTGTGACAGTCACTACTCCTCATCTCAGGGATCCTCAAACTACAAGCCATGGCCTGGCTACCTGTTTTTGTAAATAAAGTTTTATTGAAACAGCCACACCCATTCAGTACACACTGTCCGTGGATGCTCTTGCCCTGTAATGGCAGAGTTGAGTAGTAGCAACAGAGATGGTTGGGGCCCACAGAGCATAACATAGTTACTACCTGGACCTTCATCTTAGATAAAGCCCTGTCTTATCTCAAATACCCTGGGATGAAGTCTCCCAGACTTGAAGTTGATGCAAAAATCTCTCTGTCCTGAACCATTATGCTTTGTTTCATAAGCAAATCAGAGCTCACCGTGTTTCCCTTTTTGCCAAGGCTGCCAGGAAGCTCAGAGCTAAATTCTGTGCTCCTCTGCTGTGTAGTTTACTGGGATAACCTTTCCAATCGCTTGAATGTATGACTCCCATGGTTTCATCATTGCTTTAATGCTTCTGTTACTGGTTTACTTAAAGTAAGAGACTTTATATCCCTTTATTATCGATGCAGCTATGGTATAAATAATAAAGAGAAAAAGAACATGAGGACAGGATGACACTCCAGCTCAGGGGTCCCTCTGCATCATGATAAGTCTTTGCAGACCCCACTGTCAGAATTCACCAAGGCAAGGGACCCCCCACCCCATTCCTTCCCTTCCAATCTCAACTCCCTCCAGCTGAGTCCTCTGGACCAGGAATTCCCGCATGAAGTCAGGTGAGCTTCAGGCACTCACTCTGGTCACTTCCAGTGCCCTACCTGCTTCTGATGGGCAAGACACTCCTTCACTCAGACCCTCCTGGACAGTAAGGCCCACTTACATGCTGAGACTCCGAGACAGAAACACAAAGCTCAAAGCATCGTCCGTGCCCTGGGAGCCCGCCATTCCACACAAGAAGGTGATGGACTCAGTCCAGAGGTGTGTACTAAGTGCTGCCCAGCGGAGCTGCTCCCAGAGATGCGGAAGAGAGCTGGCTCTTTGGGAGTCAACAGGCTACGCAGAGTGCCTGACGGGCTTGCCGGGAAGAGTGCAGCCAGGCCACAGGGCAGAGGTGCCCAGGGCCCAGCAAGGAGCCCTGGAGGCCAAGCTCAGCCACCTGCCAACCACCACCAACGGGGTTCTGGCCAAGCAGTGTCCCACGGCTCCACCTGGAAACCAGCTGTGTGGGCTGGGTGACCCTGAGCTGGCTACAGAGGCTCCCTGTCCGCACACCAACATCGCAGCAGCAGCCTGAGGAAGACGCGAGTAGCTTATCTATTGAAGCTGTGATGCACGGCCTGGCTGGGGGGTGGGGCCCAGGGGCAGCACTGGAGGGTGAGTCCACAGGTCCCAGAGGCCGTGAAGGCCGCAATGAGGAGCTTACTTTCCCCTGGGCATCCCCAAGCGTCCTGACATTTAAAAGCAAGAGCTCAGGATCCAATCCCTCGTCCTCCCGAGCAGCACAGTTTGAACTCAGCCGGGCCTGCCACCCCTTCCCCCCTACGGAAAAGCCCAGATTTCACCGGGGTGCCAGCCACAGGCCCTGGGACTTCACTGAGCCCTGGATCCCAGGTGTGGACAGGGACCTGCCCCCGCAGAGGCCAGCGTCTCCAGGGCCACCGTGCCGCTAATCACCACACCATTTACTTGGAGTTTATTACAGGCAGTTGCTGCCACTGGCTGCTGGCAGGCTCTCATATTTACACCTAGCTTTCTCGAGGTCTCCCGAAGTGTGGAAGTAATAAAAGGCCGCTCCTTCGCGCCACTGGCAGGGAGGCTAACCCAAGCAAAACCAAGCGCGGGGCTGCTGCGTTTAACGAGAGGAAAGGGGCTTTCGGGCTCCCTCTGGCTCGACTTCAGGCTTCCGGCTAACAAGCCTCCCTTGGGTGGTGACACGCCCAGCTGCCTCCATCCTGACCAGGGAGGCTGGGGACAGAGCCTCTGCCCAGAATTCAGCCAGACTTGCTTGAAGCGCTCCTGACCCAGGGCGCAACGGGGTAGCGTGAAGGTGTATTTGCTGGAAGGACCACTCTGGCTGTCCAGCCACCCACCCCCCAGACATCAGCAGCCCCCTTCAGTGAGCCAGGCTGGATGCTCACACCAGAGAGACAGCGGTCACTAGCCACGGTCCCTGCCTCAGTCTAGAGAGGGGGACATGCAGGCAGACACCTACACTGCAGCCAGGCCAGGGCACCCAAGAGGAGGGAGGGAAGGCTCCCTGCAGGGAGCATGTCCGGGGAGCGGAGCACAGAGACGGCTGCACAGGAGGGAGGCAAATTCAAACCACATCTAGAGGGAGGAAAAGAAGGGCTGTGGCCTCGGGGACCCGGGATGAGCTTCCCTCTGCTGCTTCACAGCCGTGCGGTTCTCTAGGAGAGCCTTGACCTCTACAAGCCTCAGTTTCCGCATCTGTAAGATGGGAGTGGCCACCGTGATGAGGATCCAAGAGGTAAAGGATTGGAAAGACGGGGCCCATGGGTCCCCAGTCTCTCCCAGCTCACATTCCTACTGGACCCCAAAACTCTTTTCGTTGATCAAAACATACAGCCTCAGCTGACATCAGCCGGGAATTCTCAGATGACTGAAGAGCAGGCTCGTCTCTGGGATGCAAACCCCTAGAGACCACGGAGACCACGTGACGGAACAAGCCGAGTCCCGAGCCAGGACCAGGTCAGCGCAAGGGCCTCCCCAGCCCGTGGCAGCTGGGACAAGCAGAGAAGAGAACCGGGCAGCCACAGACCCGCACCCGCCCTCTAGGGCTCACAGTGATCTCAACCAGGTACCAGAAAACACGGGTCCCCAGGGGCCGGGCGGGGAAACCTCGGCCTCGGGTGGGCCAGCGGCCACTACTCCAGGCAGCCAGGCCAGAGCAAGATCTGGGAGGGTGAGGCAGGGGCAGGACCCCAAAGAGCTCACCCGTAGCTCAGATGAGAGGTGAGAGGCCTGGGGTTGAACTGGCCGGGTCAACCATCCTCTCTGCCTCTAAGTCTGTGACCTCACGCCGGGCCCTTCCTTCTCTGCATCTTCACTGCAACACTGGGCAACGCGGTCTGCTCTAGAGGGTCCGGCTGGCCCCGGCACACGCCAGCCCTCAGTGAGACAGCATCATTTTTACAACGGCTACACTTAAGCCGAGGCCTCCCAACTACCTCGCCACAGTTGTCCAATGACTTGGAAAGACCCACAAGACTCAGACATTCCCCTCAAGGGCTGAGGACACAGTGCAAGGTGGTGTCTCCTCTCCTATCAATTCCCTCGCATCAAAGTCATGCCAGGATGGAAATGAAATTTCAACTTCTGGGCTGGTGTGATCGATTAGTAGTGGCAGCCTCGCTTAGCCACTTAAGGTGCCCAGGCCCAGAGGACAGAGGTACCGTGATTGACTAGTAATAGCTGCCATAGGTACAGGAGGGGGGCAACGGAGGCACAGGTGCTATATACACACCTGACCTCAACACATCTCTGGACGACAGCATGCCATTCCTTCAGGAAGAAACAAACAAGCACAGGCAGAACACGGACTGTAGAAAATGGGGAAGCTGGGACAGCTGGTCCAAAAGAATGGCCAAGACCAGGGAAAGGGGTAAGCAGAGTTGCCTAGAATTTCCATAAATCTCTGAATTTTACCAGCAACAATAAACACAAGGCCATGGGTTTTCTAGTCCATCTTGCCTGCAGAGGTGTTCACTGAGAAGGTTTTCTCCAGGGAGAAATAACTGAGAATAGACCTCTCTGCTCAGCTAGCCACCTCTGGCCCCTTTGCTCTGGGTCTGGAACAGGCTCCCAAAGGCCCCCAAGCAGCTCATGCCCAAGGACCAGGAACCCGCTATCCTGAGGTTTGCGTTCATGGCGAGGTGCAGAGGGCCATTCAAAGAGGAGACACAGGCAGCAAAATCGGAAAGCCGGCACAGGGCAGGGGTTCCCGAGCAGGGAACCGAGGGCACGGCTTCCCACAGGGGACAAGGAGGTCCAGGCAAGCCCCGAAGAGCAGCTCACACTGGTCTAGCAGGGGACACTTGGGTACTCCAAAGCACATAGGATACAAGAGGACCCTGAGGCAGGGGCCCAGCCCTCATCATCACCCCCACTGCTCAGCCGCCCCCAGCTTGGGTCGTCATGGAGAAGACACCTTCCTCTCTACCAGCAATGACAGTGAACATCGTGGGATGGTCAGGAAAGGTGCCCTCGCGGGGGCCTTCCACGCGCCAGGCCCCGTGCTTCGCACCGTGCACACGCTGGAACCTAGGTGACACCATCATCTCCTCTTAGTAAGTGAGGAAACCCAGGCTCCAAGACGGGAGTGAAAGGCCACGGCCACCCAGTTGGGAAGGGGCAGAGCCAGGGCAACTCCCCGGCAGGGTTCTCTGCCCGCCCATCTCTGCCGCTGAAAGCACCCGCACAGTGGCCAATATGCACCGGCAGAGTAAGAGCTGGGCTACCCAAGAAAGGCTGCCTTCACACCCTAGGGCGTCATTTGGGTCTCACTCCCTCTTGGTCCTGTGCATGTTTCACTGCTCCCTGGCCCTTCATAAAGCGACAGAGCAGCTGACCATGGAGCCTGGTCTTCAGGATGGAAGGCGGAAGCACCGTTCATGCATACACACGCACATGCGTCCACGCACGCAAACACACACGCGCATACACACGCAGGCATGCACACGCGTGGATACACATACATGTACAAGCGTGCACACACACATGCCTCCTTCTGGCCACTCAATTCCATCGCCCTTACTCCCCAGGGTGACCTCCTTGACATAAACGAACCTGCTGCTGCAGGGTCCGAAGGCTCTGACACGCTGGCCCACCTCTCACCCAGAGGCTCACTTGAAATGCTTACCCACCCTTCCTCCGATCTAAACCTTTGTTTATTTTATCAGAAATTTAATGGGTAAACAAACTGCTTTTCCAGCCTGCGCCTCTCATGGTCTACACGGGCTTTTTCTTCTTACTCATAAAAAGAGGAAACTTCAACTTAATAAAGGTAAATGAACTTGAACCCCTGCCCACCCCTACTGCCCCACACGCATCCCCCAAAAGCTGTGATGGTGCCAAACTCAAGGAACCAAACTCTGTACCCTATTCCAAAGCAAGAGCCTTCCCCCATCCTGCCTGCTGACTTCACGGTCCATCCTCCCCACACGCCTTCCGTCTCTGTCCTTCTCAGATGTGTCCCTGAGCACCGTCCTCCTACCTAGAGGATTCACCTGAGCGGCGGGTGGGCTGGAGCATCTTGTGGAATCAAGAGAAGCAAAAGCAAAATGGACCCCCCACCCCCGGAAAAGGCCAAATTTCCAATTTCCAAATATCAAGTGGCGTACCCAAAACCAGAGCTCCAGGTTGGCCTGACAGCTACGTGTGACAGAACTCAAGTCTCGTATTTCTTCAATATGCAAAGCTGCTGTTTCCCCTGGCCCGGCAGAGACTTCCCAGACGACACTCCCTCCCTCCCTGCCCCGCTGCAAGCTGCATCTGGGGCCGAAGGTCAGCTTACCTGCTGCCCAGGCCCGTGGTGAGGGGGTGAGGGGGTGGGAGGCACAGGAGGCAACAGCCCGGGGGCTGACCCCAGCCTCACTGCGCTCTTCAACCTCCCGACCTGCCTTGGTTGCTTTCCCCAAAAGTAGGATTCAGGGCCTTCAGACAAGAAGTCTCTGGGTCTGGCCCCTCCCCTCCAGTGACACCTCCCTGCCTTGGTTTAGGACTTGGACATCGGAGACTCCTGGGAAAGATATCCCAAATCGAGAGACCAGTTTTTCTTCTTCCTTCCTTCCTTCCTTCCTTCCTCCCTCCCTCCCTCGCCCCTCCTTCCCTCCCTCCCTCCCTCCCTTCCTTCCTTTCTTTCTTTACGCGCACTGCACAGCTTGCAGGAGCCGTAGTTCCACAACCAGGGATTGGATTCGGGGCCGGGCAGTGAAAGCCCCTAGTCCTAACCACTGGACCACCAGGGAATTCTCAAGACCAGTTTCTTTGAGGGAACAAAACCTAGTCTGTCTTCTGCACCCTCACCTGAGCAGGAAAGCCACCAGCAGAGGGGACCCTGGGATTCTGTGCCAAGGCCAGGCACGGAGTGGAGAGCTCACCGTACCCCACGCCCATCTGCTTCCAATTCACATGAGCAGACAGATATGGAACCCTTTCAACTGGACATTAATCATTCACAGCAATTAGATCCCCGAGACCTCGCAGAGGGTGTGCGATGAGCCCAGGAAGAAAGCAAGCCCCGAAGCGCTAAGCAGCACGGCTGTGCCAACCTAAGTGTGCCGACACAAAGGGAGATAAAGGCCCCGGGTGGCTCCCTCTCACCTGCCGCGTGCAAAGCCCCAACTGTGATCAGATGGCTGAGGGCTGCGCTGCAAAACGCTCGGTGGATTATGCTGCAGTAAGGTATAATTGAAAGGATTAACATGAAGGCGATGTTTCCCTTCCAAAAATTCGAGGAACGCCAAAACGACTCTCATCTGGTCTGGTATGACTCATGTTTTAATAGAGGAACTTAATTTTCACTTCTGAGGAATTTGGGCTCCGGGAAACATCGTCTAAGAAACACGCGTTTTGCTCCACCGACACGAAGTACCGCCACCCCGAAAGTAAAGGTCCCCCAGCCTGTCCCCCGTCTCCCAGAATCCACTGTCATCCATCGGGAGGGGCCTCCATACGCTGGGACAGAGCACGAGGTCTCAGGGGAAAGGGTGGGGTCTGAGGTCAACCAGGCAGGGGCTGACTTGGTGTGGTGGCCCTTCCCGTCTCGGAGGCACTGCTCAGGCCCGGCCTACCCAGAGGCACCTGGCAAGGCTGCACGGCAGCCCCTGGCACGGTACACTGCATGGGCAGGATGTGAGGCTCCTGAAGAGGGATGGTCTCCATATCCCGACCCTATGGCACCCTCCGCCCAGCAGCACTGGCTCCCGGGAGACGGAGCCCCAGGACACTGACTCCTGCCCCTGCCTGAGCCTCGTCCTCAAGCCCAACAGAGGCCGACGGCACCAGGGCTCAGAGGTCAGGACAACCTGTCACCACCCACCAGCTGCCTAATTAGCGGAGGCAAGATTCCCTCCCTCCGTGATGAGACATCACAGAAGCTCCAGAAACGCCCATCCCTTCCCAGACCCCGCCCTCCTCGCACCACCCGTGTGCCCACATCCGTGTCCCTGCCCTGAGCCCCACAGAGACCCTGCCTCCCAGGGACCCTCCAGACACCCCAGCCCACTCCAGATTCCAACAAGTGTTGAGTTTAACCTACAAACTGAACCCACGATGAGCATCTGGGGTGCAGATTTCTCGCAACCAGCAGTACCTGGCAAGCCTCTGCCTTTCTGCCTCTTTACCTTCCCAGCTGTATTTTCTTATTTACATTGCCCCCAGCAGGTCCCTAGCGCCCACAGCATCTAGCTGATGGATGGTTCCTGAAGTGGGGTGGGGAGCACGGGGGCCGGCTTGAGGCCGCAGCACCCGAGTACCACCGTCACACCACGGAAAAGCCCCACAGGTGAGAATGTCCCATCCAGCAGGCCTGGACAGAGGATGCTCCAGGATACCACCAATCCTGAGGTGCTCATCACCGCACCCTGGCAGCTCTGTTACCTGTCCAGCCGCAGCGGGAGTCCCTTCTCTGTGCTGCGCGCCGTTCACCAAGGCTTCTGCAGGCCCCAACAGTGACCGGGATGGCGCCTGCCACCCCTACCCCAACCCCGCAATGGAGAACAGATATCCAGATCCCCTGCCCACCTCTCCCCCACCTCTGCTCCGGCCAAGGGAGAGGCGCTCATTTATACGATGCAGATAATGTCACCCACCATTCATCCAAATGTGTCAGTTACATCCCATTAGACAGTAATTATTTTTTAATTAAAACTAAGAAAACTGGCATGCCTGTGCCGACTTTATGCATCTGTTATGGGTTAAAATAGCTTTTAAAAAATGTTTCGGAGACCGCAGTCTATTGTGGCCATGGCCTCTGCCAAAGAAAACGCAAGCTTGCTTATTTTCTCTGTGGGGCGCGACAGTGCCTGTGTGCGCCGGAACAGAATCGGCTGGCCGTGAAAAGAATTCTAAATAAAACACAAACATGGAATTTGGCAACGCCACAGAAGCAAGCTTAAGACTAATTCCAGCATGCGGACGGCTCTCACATAGTAAGTCTGGCTCCAGCATAAATGAAACCAGGCACTGTAAAATACCAAGCAAGTTGGAGTTTCAACTTAAAGGGACAGAACGCTGGTTCCAGGTATAAAAGCTTATTAAGCCGGCTCACACTGGCTCCATAAATCCATAGGTTATTAGCTGTTTGCTTTCAGCCAACCCCTCCTTAAAGAGATGCATATTAGGAGAGAGAGAGAAAGAGAGAAGGAGAAATGAAAACCATCACTTTGCACTTGACTTTTAGTGCAGCCGTTCTGGAAATACCGTGTTCATTATCTCAATTAGAGGAGAGAGACTATCAGACCTCAAATACACACAAGCCCAAAAGGGAGGGGAAGGTGAGGGAGGGCCCGAGGGATGCAAGGGAGGGATGCCCATCGCACTGGAAAGATGAAAACGGTCCCCCCCAGAAACCGGAGACATCAGGGGGCGGGACTCGGCCACAGGGGGAAAGCCATGTGGATGCTGGAGTACCCCCACCCAGGGAAACAGCAATGGTAAGGATTTTGATAATAATTACAGCGACAATAAAAACAGTATAGTAATACCTGCTACTGTTCACCACCTTTCAGATGCCAGCTGCGGCCGAAGGTGGTATAGTATAACAGGGACAGTTCTAAAGTCTAATCAAGTGGTTAAGGTCCCTGAAGTCAGACTTGCCTCAGTTTCCAAATGTGTAAAATGGGGATCACGGTGCCTTCCTCACAGAGCTGGGGTGAGGGACGCTGAGGATGGAGCCCACGGTAAGCATTTAGCAAAGCACCCCTGTCAGAGTCGGGACTTGAACTCAACCGTCCAAAGGCAAAGCTGGCACCCCCCCACCACACTCTCCTGGGCAGGGCACCCACGGGACTGGCCAGATTTTCCCGACTGGGAACTGTGGGCTCCCTCTGAGATTGGGGTGGGCCAGGGGCCGCAGTCTCCCCGAGAAGGTACTGAGAAGGCCAGTTCATCCCCAGAGAGAGACTTGCCCTCGAAGGCTTCAGCGGACCTCAGCGCTGAAACATGATCGCACACACCGCAATCCAGGAAGAACTGCAAAGTTCAGGGAAGAAAAATAATCAAAAGTGTCTCCACCATAAACACCCAGCACTGGGCGGAGGTGCAGGTCGGGGAGGGCCTTATTCTGTGCTGACAGCGCTTCCACACCACCACCACACACACACACACACACACACACATGCATACATGCACACACTCACATATACATACACACGCATGCATGTACAGACATATAGACACATGCACGCACATATAAATACACTCACATATACATACAAAACACACGCACACGCGTATACATACACATGCATGCACAAATACACACATACACACAAATATACACTCCGATATTAACATACAAACACACAGGGCCTCCTATTACAGGGTCTGTGCCAGGCCCAAGGACCTGGCAGAGGCAATGGGAAAAACCAGGGAGAATATTACATGAGGCGATGTTTTGCTCCAAATGAAAAAGCCATGGAATGCTTTCCCTCAAGTCTTGGTTATTTCTTGCAGGTCCACTCAGACCTGGCTCATCACAGCCTCGCCCAGAGGGAAGCCCTGACCCTCCTGGTCCTGGAGTTAAACCAGCTTCCAGCCTCCCAGTGGACCAAGTGTGGCCACAGTCAGGCCGCTCGGGGACTATCCTCCCAGCAAAGATGTGCACGGCCAAATGGAGGTTTCCTGACCCTCTGACCGCCCCCCCGTCCCCACCCCGCTCCACAGGCGGCTGCACCCTGACTTGGTGACATCACACATGTGCATCTTCCTGAAAAGATGCTTGACGTCTTAGAAGATGCAGACTAAAAATACCCCTGGCTTCTCAGAGCCGGTTTACAAAAATAATTACATTTTCTTAAAAAGAAGTAGATTATAGGCAAGTATGTGTCCGGCTATTTTTAGCTTCTATTCAACTCTACTAATTTTTTTCTCATAATAATCATTGCAGACTTTTTTTTTAAAGCCACCCGCCTCTCTGTTAATAATTGTGTTCTGGCACGGGGCACGGAGGATTGGCAGGGAGGGCACACAACCTTCCATAAACCATGCAGGTCTGAGTGCCGCCCAAAGGTGACAGCGTCTGAGAATCACCGAATTCCTGGGGAAAGGAACATGTGGCCATTCCATCGGAGACCAGCTCCAAGTTCAACCCACCACACATTTGGGGGACTCCCCGCACGCGCCTGAATCTGTCCCAGACCTCGGGAGTTCACAGAGGGCACCGAACTGGGGTTCCTGGCCTGGAGGGGCTCACAATCCAGGAAGGGGTATGTCGTGGGTTGAATGGCGGCCCCCCCGAAATGAAACCCCCATAACCAAATCCTTAGAATCTGTGAATATGAACTTATTTGGAAAAAGGGTCATTGCAGACATAATTAAGTTCAGAATCTGAGATGTCACCCTAGATTACCCGGGTGGGCTCTAAATCCAATGACAACTGTCCTTTTAATTATCCAGGAGAGAAAACAGACCCCCAAGGAGGAGGCCACGTGACCATGGAGGCAGACACGGGAAGGATGCGGCCACAAGCCAAGGAATGCCCGAGCCACCAGAAGCTGGAAGAGGCCAGGAGCAGATTCTCCCCTTCAGAGGAAGCACAGCCCTGCTGACATCTTAGCAAGGTTGGCATGCTGACCCCCAAGCAGAGGCAGATAGGAGAGGCTCAGAGAGGGGCAGCAGAGGCCCCGGGACACCAGCCAGCTCTAACCTTGCCCCCAGGTGTCCCCACTCTAAATACACTTTCTGCTGAACTGAACCCAAATCAACGCCCTGAGGACACAGCAGGAAGGAAAGTGAAAACTGGCCATTTGCAAAATTTTCTTCCCCTCAACTCTCAAGCTAGTGAAATGTTTAGCTGACAGCCAAACACCAGCATCTGGGAGACGGGGCCACGGTGGGGAAGCATTTACAAGAGAGACTGAAGTTCGAGCCCCTGCAAGGAACTGAAGACGCTGGCCCGTGACCAGGGCCACGAGCACCCAGTCTGAGTCAGCAGGGGCCCGTTCTGTGCCGGACACTCAGGCCTATTAACCACACAACCTGGGCCAGCTGCTGTCCACGTCCCTGAGACTCGGGGTCCTCAACTATAAACTCCAACGGTCAGGTGAGGACACTGGGCCCCTTGAGCCCTGCTGGCAAGGAATGTGAAACGGTGCAGACACTGCGGGAAACATGCGGGCAGTTCCTCACTGAGTTCAACTTGAATTACCGTATCATCCAGCAACTCCACCCTGGGTATTCACCCGAAGAACGGAAGGCAGGGTCTCCCCCTATTATGCGTACACCCACATTTCCAGCAGCACTATTCAGAGTAGCCAGAAGGCAGAAATAACCAGGGTCCATCACAGGATGAGTGGATCAACTCGGGTCCAGGCACACAATGAATGTTACTCAACCTTCAAAAGGAAGGTGTAACCTCTATGGGAAAAGAATCTGAAAAAGAATGAATATAGGTATATGTATAACTGCATGGCTTAGCTGTATGCCTGAAACTAACACAACATTGTAAATCAACTCTACTCCAACAAAAAATAAACATTATATTTAAAGAAAGAAAAAGGAAGGTGATTCCGACACATGCTGTAACCTTGAGGTCCTAATACTGAAGTGACACAAGCCAGACACCAAACAGACCGTGATTCCACTCATAGGAGAACCCCAGAGTGGTCAGACTCGTAGAAACAGGAAGCGGGATGAGGGTTGTGGGCTGGAGTGGGCGGGGGTGGGGGTGGTGAGTGCGTAATAGGGACAGAGCTTCCATTCGGGATGACAAAAAAGCGCCGGTAGGCTCCCCTGGTGGCGCAGTGGTTGAGAGTCTGCCTGCCGATGCAGGGGACACGGGTTCGTGCCCCGGTCCGGGAAGATCCCACGTGCCGCGGAGCGGCTGGGCCCGTGAGCCGTGGCCGCTGAGCCTGCGCGCCCGGAGCCTGTGCTCCGCAACGGGAGAGGCCACAACGGTGAGAGGCCCGCGTACCGCAGAAAAAAAAAAAAAAAAAAAGTGCTGGCGATGGATGGTGGTGATGGTAGCAGAACAATGTGACTGTACTTAATGCAACTTGACTAAAAAGGGTTAAAATGGTACATTTCATGTTTTGCATAGTTTACCATGATAAAAAAAAAAATTCCAGCACACACAGGCTCAAACCGCTGCGAGAAAGAATCGGTGCAGATGATCGTCTGCAGCCCGTGCACACAGTGGGCCCTCAAGCAGTGGTTCCCTTTACTAGTAAAGCAAGAATAAAACAAGGCACTGGTTAATAAAGCACAAGGAAATTCAAGACGAGGGCGCCTGCATCGGAAAGCACTGCTTACGTACAGCTCCAAGGGCGACTCAGGCACCCGGGGGCCTGGCCCCACCAGCCATTCCTCACCTTTATGAACAAAGGTGATCATTAAAAATGTCTGGACTTATGAAAAGACTCCAACTGCCCCTGTCTCTTCAGGTAGTGACTCCGTTTTTGCATTAACCTCCCTGGAGAAGTCCCGAGCCCTCGGATCCCTTCCCTTCCGCTGAAATCGTAAAACACAGGCTTTCTTATCACCCTGAGCGGCTCTGTGATTCATAACTTGCTCCTCTCGCTCACACCTGCCGGGTAGAAGGCCAGCAGGTGGGCAGTCTGGGAGCCAGAAAGCAAGAAAAGGAGCAGGCTGTGGTTCCCAGACCCAAGGAGACCTGGGTTCAAATCCCACCTCTGTCGTCTACCAGCTGTGCAATTTCGGGCAAGTCGCATCACCTCTCTGGTCACAGTCTCGTCACCTGTGAACTACAGGATAGGTTGGCTTCCTCAGGGAGAAGCTTCCATGTGTGGGAAGGGCCCTGCAGAGAGCCTGATGTACAGTGGGGACACAAAAATGATGACCAGACCATGAGCCGGTGGCCCCCTGCTGAGTGGGAGAGGAAGTCACGGTGGATGCATAGCCCACCCTGACCACACACCGTGGCCACGCCCCACCCCCACCCCGGGCTCTCGGTTATTATTAAATAACACCCAAGGAGAGGGTGGGAGAGCCGGGCAGGCTACGATCTCCCGCAGGTATAACGCCGGGCGGCCCCAAGCAGATAAACCCCACACAGAGGGACCCCTGCCCGCCAAGGGTGTCTTCCCATCGCTTTTTGGATTAAATTGGCCAGCCTTGATTATGTTTGGATAAGCTTTATTTCATGGTTTAGACTATCCGGGTTTGATTGTGAAATATGTACAGTACGCAGCCCCTCTGCCCTGACTGGCCCTGGGGTTTGAAAAGTCAAGTACATCTTGTTCCTCCCACCAAAAAAGCAACAAAGAACACCTCCAGCTGCAAGGACGATGAAAAGTTGGTTTCTCCTGAAGGAGGAGAAATCGCTTCTAGGGAACTGTGTAGGAAGATGAGATGGGGACAGCATTCCCTGTATTTCTTCGGCTTTTGCTCTCACAAACATGAACGCACCTTTTCTGGGTCTTCATCATCCACCAGCACCTAGAGGGCTCGGCCAGCCCAAGCACTGGGAAGACCAAGATAGGGATTTAAGTCAACCTGGTATGTGAAGGAATTTGAGGTTGATTTGATGAGAAAAGCTTTTCCCATGCTCCAGGCCTCTTCTTCAATGTCAAAACTTCCCTCTGGTGGTCTGAGGGTCCAGAAAAACTCTGTGTCCCCGCAAGTCACTAACAACTCAGACCCCTCAGGGGCCAGCCGGGGCTCACTGGGTCAGCAGGACCCCTCTTGGCAGGTACCCACACCCCCATCTGTCAGTGACCCAAGCCTTGGAAGAAGCCTGTCCCCTCCGCCAGCCTCACCTTCTCCATCAGGAAAATCCCACTGGCCCTCGGGGGCCCTCCCAGCTCCCACAAGCCCAGTTGTTTAACTTCCTTTAAGCAGAGAAAGGCATCACGGAGCGTGTACCTCGCACTCTGTGCTGCCCCACTGCCGTGAGCTCCTCTAAGGCAGAGACCCCAGGGAGCTCATTCCTGGATCCCTGCGTCCAGCCCAGATCAGGCACCAGCATGATCGGTGAAGGGAGGAAGACGCAGGGCGCTCTCCCAGGATCGTGTCCGAATGTGGTCTGGTCTCTCACGGGTGAGCTGCTTTTCTGTTGCCCACGTCTGAGCCACCAAGCAGCCCAACGTGAAGCCGGAAGGGAGAGCTGAGAACACGACTTCACAGCTGGCCAGACCTGAGTTCCGATCTCAGTTCTGCTGTTTGTGTGCTGTGTGACCCCCGGGACATCGCTTGGCCTCTCTGAGCCCCAGTATCCTCATGAGCAGAAGGATGGAGCTGGCTCTCCTTACAGCTGTTATGACGACGGGTGACTGAGTGAGGTATGCAAAGTGCCCAGGACAGTGCTGGGAACTAGCAGGCCCTTTAGACACAGCGGCACGTCTTAGGAGCAGTGATGGCGGTGGGCCTTCCCTCCTCTTTCATTCACGCTAAGAAAACCTCCCAGGCAGGACTTTCAAAGAGACGGCAACCAAGTCATCATCGAGGTACGGGGTACCCAAGGCTTTTCAACAGCACAGCCTTCTCCTTCCTGCCCCCCACGCTTCCCTTTGCCTCTGCTTCCCCCCGTGCTGGTGATCAGCAGTGGCCACCCCAGAGTGGAGGCCCATCAGGGGACCCTCCAAGGCAGGGATCAAGAGTGGATACTTCTAGTGACCCCATTTCCCAGATGGAGAAACTGAGGCTTGGAGAAAGAAAGCAGCTGGCCCAGGGTCACATACTGATACCCGTGCACCTTGAGAACAAGGGCTAAGCACGGTCCCATCTCTGGAGCTTCCCACAATGCCTGCAGCTCTTCTGCCAATATGTGTCCACTGTGGCATTTAAGCTCAAGCATAAATCCGTGCCCAAGAAGAGATGGCGCCACCAGCGATCAAAGCCCAACCACAGAATGTCTCACACCTGGGACGCACGGAGGCAGGTCCCCACTGCAGATGGCAAAACTGGGGGGCCGAGAGGCTAGGTACAGGGCTCCCCAAAGCAAAATTTCTATCCGTTGCCAAATCTTACTGCACGTTTCACGAGGAATTTCCTTCTCCAGTTTTCAATATGAACTCAGGAGGGGCAGTATAGCCTGGTGGGCAGAGCTGGGGGACTCGGTCCAAGCCAGCTCCGCCCCACACATCTCATGGTCTCTTCCCCACTCCCTGCCTCGGTGTCCCCATCTAGACCATGAAGGGGTTGGGAGAGATGATCTCTCGGGGCCCCCTGATCCTAGATCGTTTAGAATTAACTCAAGCCTTCAGGTCACCAGACGTGGACCCATTTCTGGACCATTCCATCCAAGCAGAGGGCGCACAGCCTCCTCTGCCCCTTTCGGATTCCCTTTCAAGCTGCAGAACGTGGTCGCCTTGCTCTGAGATCTCTGATGTCGGTGGCCAGTGCTGGTTCTTCACATCCACTAACTGCTTTAAAGCGCTGCACCCAGCGCTGCATTAAAAATTAATTACACATGCTATTTTATTTGCCAGTGCATAATGTAATGAGCGCCAGCTGTGCTAAACAGCCAAACTCCTTTTTAAGACAGCTATAAAAAAAAAAAGAAAGAAAGAAAGAAACTGCACTTCCAAATGCCTCTCCTGTCAGAGCAGAAAAACAGCAACATCTTGTGCGGATTTGAACAGAACTCTTTGATTTAGCTCTGCCTTCAGAACGTCTGAAGGGCCGGCTTGGAGAGGGAAACGAAATCTGGTGAGGCTGCACCGGCCTCCAGTCCGGGATGTTGCTGGGACCCCCCTTTCATCTAAGGACAGTCATGCGGGTAGGTGCCCCTGCCCCCCCACTAAGCAGCATCGCACTCCTTCTGGGCCCCAATCCCCGTCTGGCGCCCGGTGGTGCTGGAGGAGATGCGAGTCTGCAGCTCTGGTGGACAGGGGACTTTTCTGGAGTCCACCCAAGCCCTGCCACCCTCCGTCCCGGGAGCCTTGCAGCTCTCCATGGCCTCTCCCGGCACTTCCTCCAATTGCTGAAGGAGGTGCCTGGGTTCTAAAGGCAGGTGGTCAAGGGCAGCCTCTGCAGCAGCGTGTGATCCCAAGGAGCCAGCAGACACCAGAACAGACTCCAGGAACCACTGATAAGCTGGACCACCAGCCCCTTGCACGATGCAGACACCGGCGCAGGGCGTACAGATGACTCTTTAAATTTTTAATAACTCCCCTGAAAGCCCTTCCTCCACAGCGATCCAACCACCATGGCCCCTGGGACCTGGTGAGCCCAGAAAGACCCCACAAGGAATGGGACTTTGCAGAATCAGGAGAAAGGCAAGGGCGTGTCTGGAACCTTCCCTGAAAGAGTGCTTCTGTCCACCCACGCTCACCCACACTCACTTCTCTTCTTCACCCCATACTCACCCCTCCCTCCAAGGTCTCCATGGAGGCCCCCACGCCCCACCGGAGCGCCTCCGCACCCCCCGTCCCAGACTGGAGGCATGCAACAGCAGGGGCCTGAAGAGCGTTGCCATCTTGGTCCACATCGCCCTGCGGCTGCCCACTGATCCTCCAGTGTCAATCAAACCCAGACCGAAATGAAACTACGGCTTGCTTCTTGTTCTGGTATGAAATGTGCAAAGCACAGACCATATCATTAACATAAAACTTCCAGAAATAAGACCACTTTCCAGACAGACTGTATTAATTGCATCAGGCTTCCACAGCTAGGGTGGTCTAAGCTACGGCATCCCATTGGAGGGATTCGGTTATAAAAATCAACGCAAAATGAACACTGGGATATAATTGAAAGAGGAGAAAACAACAGATTCTACTGTGAAAGCCTACTATTTACTTACAGGTATTCTTTTATCTTTATTGTCCCTTTAACCCATGCCAAGAAACCCCAGACTAGTTAAATAACACAGCAAGCACAATTTCAGTAGAAAAGTAAATTGAATTTAACTTTACAAGATTGCCCTGTGATTTCAGCATATACTAATGACTGCAACTGACTCCTTCTATTAAATCCAAACACTTCACTTCCCCGAGCCGGGATCCTGTGCGTTCTTGCTGAAGACCTTGAACTTCACGAAGCGCATGTATTAATCATTACGGCTGATGACCATTTGTGGCTTTTAAATATGCAATGAAGTTTCTCGGTTCCTTTTCCACTTCCCAATGCTGGTGCATGATCTGAGCCAGCCAAGAGGCTAAATGCCTTTAAGAATGGAAACTAGGGATCCAGCTTGATTCCAAACAGAGCCGAGCAGGTAATGATATAATGATGTGAAACCCAGCCTGCTCATGCATGAGTCAGAATGTCTGGAGGGCTCGCTCAGCAAGAGGCATTGTTTTCAGCACCTGGCGTGTATGACCTCAGCCAGTCCTCAGAACAAGTCTTCAATGACCCCCATTTTATAGTTGGGGAAACTGAGGCAGAGGGTGGAAATGACTTGTCCAAGGTCACAGAGCCATACAGGACTGAGCAGCCTTCACCCTGCAGTCTGAGACTCTGAGGACTGCCTCCCAATGGTAGAAACCTCAGAATAGGGAAGGGTTCAGGTGTCCAAAGCCCAGTGGTTCTCTGAACACCCCACCCCTGCCTTGGGGACCCCCGCCAAGTCCGGTACCGAGGCATCCCTAGCATCTCAGTAATCAAAACTGATCAATATGTTCTGCTTTAGAGATCAATATGAGGAGCCTCGTTTTTTTTTTTTTTTTTTGCAGTACGTGGGCCTCTCACTGTTGTGGCCTCTCCTGTTGCGGAGCACAGGATCCGGACGCGCAGGCTCAGCGGCCATGGCTCACGGGCACAGCCGCTCTGCGGCACGTGGGATCTTCCCGGACCGGGGCACGAACCCGCATCCCCTGCGTCGGCAGGCGGACTCCCAACCACTGCGCCACCAGGGAAGCCCGAGCCTCGTTTTTAAATGCTACGTATGTACCACACACACGTGTGTATGTGTATACATATATGTGTATATATATATATATATGTATACACATATATGTGAGTGTGTGTGTGTGTATATATATATATATATATATATATATATATATATATATATATATATATATATATATTTACACAAGGGGAAGCTGAGGCCCAGGGAGGGAAATGACTTATTCAAGGTCACCGGCCAGGTGGAGTAAAGGCCAAGACCACAGCCTTGGACTTTTGATTCCCCAGGCACCTTGGAGAAGTTCCTATGTGGAATTTCTCAGGGAAGAAATTTCAGTTTCCAGGAACACCCCAACTCAACAGAGTCAAAAAGCAAAGGGGACCCCTCCTTCCCACTGTGGCCGTCAGAAGGAGATCTGGGGTTGGGGTCCTGGGAGACGGGGCTGTTTGGGATGCCGCCGGCCGGAAAGGTACACAAACACACATACCTGTGTGGTTTTCTCCCCCATAATATCACATCCTTCTATAAATAACCTCAAATGCATTCACGGGCCTGCAATTAACCTGTGTGGAACACGGTTACACCAGGGCTTTTCCGTATTAATTTGAAGAGAGAGGTTCGGTGCATCCTGGTCCGAAAAGGGACAGAACAAAGTAAGGACGGCGGCCCCTTTCCATCTTTACAGAGGACCGCTTCTTCCTAACTGGTTACTGGGAATTTAATGACTCCATTCAAACTACTAATTAAACAGGCACTAAAAACACGTTAGCAAACAGCCCAGTGCCAGGGACAGAAGCCACAAAGGGACCAAAACCACTGGAATAGGATATTTTCAGGTACTGAAACTGACCTGAAAATACGATGCCACAACCTGGTGCAGGCTAATTACCGCAGACCCACTGATGAAAGATCAGTGCCCGTGATCAGGGTAGAGCATCGGAAGCTGAGAGTCGGCCCCTTAGCAGGTCAGGAGGACAGGTCCCAGGGACCCCAGGAACAGACACAGCCCCACCTCACCCCCCTCCCCAGCACTGCCAGCAAGCATAGGGGCTGCTCACGGGCTCTGAGCCCTCACGGCATCAAATTCCAAAATTGAAGAAAGCCTCTAAGCCAGGGGAGCCAAGGCCAAAGGTGAAGCAGGTGCAGGATGAGCAACCCAGTATCAACCCCCACCCCTGCCCTCCATCCCCTCCCTACAGGTCCCCACCCCCCCTCCACCACCCGGCCCACCAGACTGCAAGCTGCAGGAGGGCTGGGACCTGCTGTCACGGACCGTACTGTGGTCTGCACAAGAATGAATGAACGGGGAGCTCCCCGGCGGTCCAGTGGTTAGGACTCCACACTTCCAGTGCTGGGGGCTAAGGTTCGATCCCTGGTCAGGAAACTAAGATCCCGCAAGACGCGCAGCGTGGCCAAAAAAAAAAAAAAAAGAATGAGTGAACAAATGAAGGTGAGCCTCATTTTCTCATCTGTAAAGTGGGGACAGTAAACCCACCTCCTAAGGTGACTGTGTGCATTAAACTCAAGAATGCACACAAAACGCCTAGCACAAGGCAGCACACAGTAGGCCCTCAACTCAAGGTCCCTACGAGGACGCGGGTGGCACAGTGGCTGAGAGTGACTGGGTGAGAACATCCCCAGGATGTAGGTAGAGGCACGTGGCTCAGCGGGAAGAGGGGTGGCCTTGTCCAGAGGCATCCTGACACCAAATGCCAGCTCTGCAACCTGGGCCCAGCCACTCACCCGCCCCAAGCCTCTGTTTCCCCATCTGTAAAACAGGGGTGTAACAGCTCCTGCTCGGCACCACAGCTTCTAAGCAGAGCCAGAAGTTAAGCAAAGCGGAAAGTTAAGCAAAGCCCCAGGCACTCCACTGCCAGGGAGAGCGTGTTCCCGCACCACAGAACTTAACCAAGTCCAGTCATGAACACTCAGGCTGATCTTTGACAGTACGGCCCCCCGAGTGGTTGCCGGGCTGCAGCACTAATTACAGGAAGCCATTGGAGCAGGGCAGCCACCCAGACAGAGCAGGCGTCCCACACTCAGCAAGCAGGGATCACGGCACAGACCTACGGAGCTGGGACCGGACGCCCAGTCACCGTGGGCACCCGGGCAGCCCGCGGCAGGGAGCCGGCTTCTTTGTAAGCTGTGCAGATTCCTTCCCAGGTGATTCAGTCTTTGCTTTGTGCGTTCAAGGCACAAACCCAGTACCTACGATGTCACGATCCGTCACAGCAAGGGGTGCTGAAGGCTGCAGGCCACCCCACCAGCAGGAAGGCCCGGGGAGCTCTTGACCCTGGAGCTGGGCCGCCTGTGGCCCTCTGCAGGGCTGTGGCTCTAACAGGAACCATCCCTTGGGACAGCTTCAATTAAAAGCAAAACCCGCCCAATAAACATAGTTCTCCTTTTACCACTCGAGTCAAGAGAAAGCAGGGACGCACAGAAGCTGCCCCGGCTCGGCACCGACCCCCTCCTTTCCGGCCCCTGCGGGACATTCGCCACCACCGGTGTCTGTGTCAGCATCCCGGTTCCCGTGGCCTCAGAGCTTTTTGCATCAGGCTCCACGAAGATACTGGGCAGGAGAGGCTGGAGTGAGAGGTCCCTGCCTGCAAATTCCAGGGACCCCAGGCCAGAGCAGGAGTTTGGGTTTTGTCTGGGGAGGGAGAGGGGATGTAACAGAGGGCAGGTCGGGGCGGCACGCTGAGCCGTCTGCCCATCTGTATAACGGGCAGCCGCGCTGACCCGGAGCTGGGCGCTCAGCCCCGCCCCCGCCCCCTACCCCCCACCCCGAACACACCCCACAATGTTTCACTCCCTCCCAGAGCCGAAGCTAACAGGCTCCTTCAGAGAAAACTTTTTTCTAAAAGTTAATGGGCAACACATTCTCGCAAAGAGAAACTCAGCATTTTGGACGGCTCCAGGGATGTACACAGACAACCAAAGAATCTTCTCCCAGCCGTGAACTGGGGGTGAGGGTACCGGCTGGGGTTGGGGAGAGGGGGCGGCAGAAGAAAACCTCAGATGTTAAGCGTTATCCAATTAAACTTTAGCTCAACAGCCCAAAGAGATGAAATTTGGAGGCTGAGGGAAGGCGTTCTGGGAGCGAGACCTCAGAATGGGTGGAGGCACGGGGCGGGGGGGGGGAATCTCCTGACCAATGGGGACCGGGGCACCCGGGAACAGCTCTGTCGACATCCTTCGCCATTTCCCCGGCGCCTCCCCAGAAGTGCCTTCCGGGGGGGCAGGTTGCACGTCTCCCCTGGGTCCCCACCTTGCCCCAGCCCACCTGGGAGAGGCAGCCGCCAGCCCTGCCCAGGGCACCCCCGCCATCCCCGGGAGCCCGCCCCCACCGCGGCCGTCGGTTACCTGACAACTGACACTGGCATCCAAAGGGAGCCTCCGTCTGACCCTCACCCTGAGTCCCGTCACCCGAGACAGGGCGCGCGCTGCAGCACGGCGGGGGGAAGCAGGGCGGTAGAGCGCCCAGGGCACGCAGAGGTGAAGTAATCACAGATGTGTGAGGGTGGGAGGAGGAGGCAGCTATGGGGGCCGTCGCTGGCAGCTGGGCAGGCCTGCACGGCCCTGGAGAGAAAACAATAGAAAAGGCTGGTCAGTCGGACCCTGGACTGGGCAAGGGCTTCAGGGTGCGGAACGGGGCCCGGGGCAGAGGGCTGCAGGCTGCCCTTCCGGGGTGGGAGGCTCAGAGTGACCCCCCCACCGTGGGGGGCTTGGCGGGGGTGGGGGAGGGGCATGCAGCTGGGACCCGGGCAGGGGTCAGGGGTCAGGGGTCAGGGAAGCGGGTGGGGCCTGAGGGGCTCCTGCGTCCTCAGCTGCCAGGTTGGGCTGTCTCGGGACCAGACTTCCATCCCAGTGAGGCCTAATGCCGGGGCTGGGACAGGTAGGAGCTGTCGGGGGGGGCCCTGATCCCAGGAAGGTCTCCCCAGGTGGGGACTTCTGGAGTGTTCTGGAGCCGACTCCATTTGGGGATTTGTTTCCCCAAATCTGGGCCACCCCCCTCTGGAAGCCCCAGGAAGTTCCAGGCCACCACTGTTCACTCTATCAGGATGGGCTGCTGGTGCAGGCCTCGGGCACCTCCAGGCCACCTCCCAGCGCCTGGGCACCGCTGAGCCTCCAGCCGGGAGGACCCCCAGCCGGCCCACGGTCCTCAGCAACCGACACCTACACGCAGCACCCAAGCCCCAAGGCCTGTGGCACAGCTCTGAAACCCCTCCCCGAGAAAGCCCTGGCACCGCCCAGCACCCCGCTTCACACCTCCCCGGAGTCTGACAGCCACGGCGCAGGGCCAGGGGCCTGCCTGTCTCCACCAGCCCTACAGCTCGCCCGGGCTCCCCGGCAAGGCCTGCGTTTGATTTGGCCGTTTATCTTAAATGGCTAAGAGACCACCAGGGCAAAACATTTGTGTGAAGCCCTTGCCAAAACCACAAGTGAAGAAGCCCAAATTCCCTGGGCAAATAATTGAGCGGAGAAGCATCAGACAAAAGGAAAACATCAACAAGATGCCGGGCAGCTGGGCCCCGGGCCGGCACTGCCAGGGATGCCACCCCTCACCCCCATGCTGTCAGTGCCCCGCACAGGTCTACAGGGACGGGGATCTGCCCACTCTATGGCCCCCATGAGGGAGTACCCCGTCCGGAAGAGCCACAGGGCCCTGCAAGCCCACCGTGAGCCAGCAGCCTATCAATCTTGATCGTGAGTGGGCTTCCCAGCATGCCCTTGGGGGCAGGGCTCAGCAGACCCACTGCACAGGCCAGGAAACTGACGACGTGGCTGCAGAAAACTGCAGACAGAGGCAGCCAGCCCCACCAAAACCCCGGCTGGTTGCCTGGCTCCAGAACCAGGGCTCTTTCTCTGTGCCCCCTGTCTCTCCAAAACAGGTATTATCCAGGACGGGGGGCATTAGAGCATTTGAGGACCACTTGCACACGTCCTGCCAAGAGGCCAGCGCTAACACCACCACCAGCACCTGGCCCCTCTGGGCCAATGAAGACCTTGTGCTAGGCTAGGCTCAGGGCCCAGGCCATTTCTGAGCCCATGACACAGCCCTGGAAGGTGTGGCCAAGACCTCACGCGCTGTTCCAGCCACAGACACTGCACACAAGGCCAAGCCCCAGGTTTGGTGCAGGCCCTCAAGAAAGGTCAGCACCTGAGACCAGTGTCGGCCACCTCCTCCTGGAAGCCTGCCCTGGCTGGCCCTTGCCTGAGACTCCCCAGCAGTGGACACGGCATGTTCGTCCTTGTCAACCACGTCAGCCCCACTTCACACCATGGAAGCCTCCGGGTCATCGTACCTGTGACAGCGGCTTTGTGCTGGGCCCCTACCACAAGGACCTGGGCTCACTTCACCACAAACGCCCCACTCGGCAGGGAAGGCCACCCCCCATTCCACAGGGGGGAAACTGAGGCTCGGGGAGGTCTGGACTCGAACCCAGTGTGTCTCCAAAGCCTGGATGTGCCCTGCCTCCGCCTGGGGCTGCAGCTGGGGTGGAGTTACCAGGGCACCCCAGAATCTGGAGGGGAAGGGTGGGAGGGAGCCTGGGGGTCCTTGGGCCGAGTCGGACCTCTGGAGGTTACAAAAAACAACTCCGGGCCCTCAGGTTCTGAGTGAGGCCACAGCACAGCCACCACCGTTTACCATGGCTGAGAAAACCAGCAGGATGCCCAGGTAACCGCTGTCCCAGGCCGGAAGGGCGCAGGACCTGTGTGTCCATGGTTGGGAGGAAGGACCAAAGGGCGTGTCTGGCCGCACCCCTCTCCTTCTGGAAAGGTCGGGCTGAGCTAGGCTGTAAAGGCAAAAAGTCATCCTCCAACTCAGGTAGGGCTGGGGGGCTGGGCCGCCCCCTGGAGGGGCTTCTGAGTGGCCTCATTAGACTTCTGGCCTCCATGAAGCCCACCTGCTCCAAGGACTGGCTCAGTGGACGCAGGGGAGAGGGCAGCAAGGCTCAGGAGCTTCCGATCCTCAGCTGCCCACAGGGGACCCTAAGGGCGCTCTCAGAGGACCCTCTGCCCTGGGGGAGGTCCCCTCAACCCAGCCGGAGTAGCTTAAACCAGAACCCTGCCCCAAGGTGGAACTCCAAAAACACTCTTCTGAAGCTGCAAAAGCCCAAGGTGATGCCAGGAGCCAACTATTGTACGATGACAGGAAGTGTCCAGAAGAGCAAACCCACGGAGACTGAGACGGAATGCAGAGAAGTGGCCGCCAGGGCCTGGGGAGGGGGGCCGGGGGAGTAAGGACTAAAGGGTAGAGGGTTTCTTTGGGGGGATAATGGAAATGCTCTAGCGTCAGATAGTGTGACAGCTGCACAACATTGTGAACATACTCAAAAACACGGACTGCACACCTTAAACTGGTGAATGTTACATTATGTGACTCTCATCTCAGTTGTTTTTAAAGCCCAACGTGAAGACTGGCTCTGGCTGCAGCACCTGTCCCTGGCCACCTCCCAGCCCTGGGGTCGGCTGCCTTGAAAAGCACAGCCAGGGAATCCAGAACGCACTTGACAGAGGACTTGAGACCCTGTGATGAGACTGTGCACCTAAACACAGAGGCAGAGGAAGCCCAGAGCACAGAGGCTACGCTGCCTCGGAGAGAGGAGAACGTCCGAGAGAGGCCCACATCCGTCTCCTCCTCTGCCATCTCCTGGCCGCCGTGACCCGGGCTGAGTCACTGTCTCAGAGCCTCGCCTTTAAAGGAAGGTCAGGACACGCCTGACCAGAGCCAGGCTTCTAGTAAACACCCAATAACCGTCACTATCCTTCATTTATTTTCCATTCTGGAACTTTCCCTAACTCTCTATGGGTCCTCCCCACAGCATGGCAGCAAAGGCCACCACCACCCGTCCCCACAAAGCCCTGAAAGGCACTCCTTTAAAAAGGCACTTTCTTTTAAGATCTAGGCTGGCTCCCCTCTGGAACTGGAACAGACACACGTGTACCGAGGTACGTAGCAGAGGGACGCCAAGACGCCACCTCAGCTTTACCTGGGATCCAGGTGGCTTAAAGATAAAATCCTGGCTGGCTCGATTCCTTACCATGGAAGTTCACTTTGGTTAAAGGAAAAAGAAATAAGCAATGGCTACATATGTCATCTCATTTAAGCCCAGCAGCCTTCCTATCAGAGAGCCATTAGGACCCTCCTCTCACAAACAAGGAAACTGAGGCTGGGTGTCCAACACCAGAAGGCTCAGAGGGCTGAGCCTCTACCTCTATGCAATCCGTACAGAAAGGTACAAAATGACCAAAATTAAGACCCCTAAAATGTTTCCTAAGCTCCAAATCCGGGTGATTTTGACTGCCTCCATTCTGCGGGAGTCTGTAACCACCCATCTCCCTTCTAGAGGGGCCCTGCAGATGGCCCTGCCCGACTGTGCACACATGCGCGCTACCCAGCAAACACGCCCACACCGACTGATGCAGACACAAAAAACTCCCTGGAAAAGCCCCAGCCTGGTTTCCAGGGGAAGGCGAGCCTTTCCCAACGCTGCATCCTCAGTGTCCCCTCCCACATGGGAGGGTTACAGATTCCTAGCTAGCAAGAGGAGCTCTAGAATACACTGTGCAGGAGATGTATATTTTTCTCCCTACTGCTGCCTTTCAATGGATCCATTTTTTAAGCCAAGAACTCCTACTGATGGCGCAAAAATGAGTCATAGATCAAGGAGGGAGACAGACAGGGAGCGAGTGCATGTGAGTGAGGGCCACTGGCAAGGAAACCTGACAGTCCCCGCGCCCCCTCCCCCCATGCCAAGACATTAATTCTCACAAGTCGGAGAAAATTACTATGCATGAATGCAAAAAGCATGATCAGGAGTAATTAACATGGCTTCATATGCAAATTTTATTAATGCAGAAGTACAAAGTCATTATGCAAATGAGACTTACGTCAACTCTCTTGACAAATATTCATCTCTGAGGCTCAAGTTTCTTCCTTTTTATTTATTTATTTAATTTCTCTCCCCTCTGCCCCCACCTTTTTTTTTTTCCTGGTGGTTTGGTTTTTGCGATTTTTTTTTTTTTTTTTGCAGGTGGAGGGCAGGTAGTGCTGGCGGCCACTTCGGTGGCAGCAAACCACGAGGTCTGTTTGACAAGTCTGCAGAGTTGTTTTTCAACCAGAGAAATTTATTCTTGCATTGTTGACTTTTTTTTTGCAGGGGAGTGCTGCTGGCAGGTACAAGACAGCTCATAGGAGAAGAGGAAAAAGTAAAAAAATTAAAAAAAAAAAAAAAAAAAAAAAAAAAGCTCTGGGCAGCAGGCAGCCAATCAAAACGCCAGAGCCTGTAATGAGGGCAATTGATGGCTGTTTGGCTTTTACTGCAGGGTAATGAACTAGACTCCAGTCTGAGGAGGGGGGAAATATGAATATTCATGAGACTGTGCTCCTGCCTTTGATGATTAAAGAAATTTTTAATATTCAAATAAGCACTTGCCAAGTGATTAACAAAGAACATGCACGCAGAAATATGGAAATGGGAGCCGGGAAAGATTTGAGAGGCGAACAGACTGCAGGAAAGGCAGCCCCAAATTTCATAAACAAGATAGGCAGATAACCCAGTTCACACACGGGCAAATAAAAACATTTCTTTCGATCGCTTAAATATTTTGCCAGCTACTTTGTCTTAGGGATGATAAAAATATTATGTATTAAGTGGGAGGGGGTAGCAGGGAGGGAGAGAGAGAGAGAAATCACAGGAAGTCAAATGCTCTGCTCACACTGAAGAATCCTGATTCTAGCCCACCTCCCCACACCCCGATGGGAAATTGGGACTCCTGGTTTGCGAGAGAGAGAAGATGGAGGGAAGCCAGCTTAGACTCGAAAACCCAGTGATGGAGGTTCTGACCTGCCTGTGTGGGGCACTGCGTAGTGGGGATGTGGCCTGGGGTTGGCATGTCCGCAGCAAGTGGTCATTTGTTGATTCGAGGCTGGTCCAGAGGCCCAAAGGCAGGGGACCATGACATCTAGAGGTGGGGGGGGGGGTGATTCTTGGGGCCTCCAACCTGGAGAGCTCAGGGCCTCCTCTGGACTCAGACCCTGGTCAAAACACCTAAGGAAAGTGGTCACAGGGAATAACAGGTAGATCTCGAGAATGTGAGCAGACTCAGACTCTAGCATGGGGTCCGGCCTGGGCCTCTGCAGGGCCACCGAGGGAAAGGGCTCCCTCAATCCAGCAGCCTCCATGAGCTGTCTGCTAGGGCTCCTATTTTAACAGCTCCACCACGGGTTCACGGTGAAGCACATAATAACAGTATTAGCTAGTAAACCGATCCTGCGGTTAAAATACATCTAATTAGCAGCCGATGACATCCATTTTGGCAATTTCCTATTTGAAAGAAGCAGAGCGCTACCTTAGAGACAGGCAGTGAATACTTACCCAATAAACCCAGGCCTTTCCGTCATCCATCTCTTTCTCTCTCTCTCTCCCTTTTTTGCGGGGACTGGGGAGGGGTGGGTAGAGAGTGGGGAGTGGCTGAGACAGCAGGAATAGAGAAGAAAGATTCTAAGGGGTCTTCTTTGTTACTCAATTTCCGAGCTACAAGGGTCCTGGGGGAGGGGTACTCAAAAAATAAATTCCTTCACTCCACAGGTATTATTTCATGTCTCTTTCTTGGTTTTTCATAACCAAGCTCTGGGAAGCAGTGAAGACTAGAACTTGTTTTTCATTTCATTCTATGTGTGTGTGTGTGTGTGTGTGTGTGTGTGTGTGTGTGTGTGTGTGTGTGTGTGTGTGTGTGTGTGTGTGTGTGTGTATAATAAGACAAAGCAGAAAGGCAATACAAGGCTGTAAGTGAATGCAGTAAGTCGCCCTGACAACCTGCAAGCCCAAGGTCAAGTCCCCAAGGCCGGCCCCGAGGATGAGTGGGTGTGGGGCATGGCTTGCTCACTGCACCAGAGCATTTGGGGCGCCTAAAAATCCTCTATGGGGAGCTGCGGCTCCCCAAGTCCCATTCCCCACCACTGGATTCACATTTAGTCAGGCAAGTCTGAGCACCCACCAGGGTGTCCCTGGCTGCAGCAGGTTTGGGTTTGGGGGTGCATGTGTAAGGTCCTTTAGAAGAGAAGCAAGGAAAAAAGGAGAAATGAGGTCTCACGGGGTTTGCACAGCTGTGTTTCAAGCCTGCCTTTACGGTCATTACAGGAGAGACAAAACACATAGCTCCCATCCATGTCCGGCCTCTACTGAGGCTGCATGCTGCAAACAGCAGCCCTCTCGCCTGCCTGGGAGGGTGGAGATTCCGATGCAGGTGGAAGGGGCTGCTTGGCTTCCGTCACTGCAGCCTGGGCCTGGCCGGGCTTAGGTACACCGTGGGTACCCAGTGCCGGGCAGCAGGAGGGAGGAGCCTGCAAGAACATCTCTGGGCTTAAGGCTAGGTACACTTGCCACTGCCCCAGTGACCATCCAGAAAGCACCCAGAGCCCTGGGTTAACACCAGGGCATCTTCCTGCACCCACACTCTCAAGCAGGCTTGGCCACCGAGAGGAGGCCAGAAGCACAGCCCCCCCGACACCCCGAGCCTGGCCACCTCCCCCCGTGCGCCTCCCACCTCCTGTACCGCTCAGATCTGTCACGGTGAATCACCGCTTCAACTATTTTTTGCTCTGCAGTACGCGCGGCACATTTAACGCATCCCAGGAAAGGGAGAGGCGAGGCGCAGGAACAACCTTGCCCCCAAAAAACACCACCACACCCGCTTTCCTCCTTCCACCGGGGCTCGAAAAGGCAACACCCTCCCCGGCAGCTGCATCTTGCAATTAGAAGCAGGCACACACGCACACCCCCTGGCCAGGTCCAAAAGCACCTGTTCCAATGACTACCAACCACAATTTCCTCAAGATGCAAGCAGCTGAGATACTCCAGGGCAGCAGATCCCCTTTCCTGCGCCCTGAGCCAAGGATCAGTGAGGCTACATCACAAATTCCAAAACCTTCCCCGGCCCTTCCAAAAGGTCCAATAAGGGAGCAGAGGAAATTTCAGGCACTGCCGGGGAGGCAGGGTGTGGCTGAACCATATTCTGTGAACCATTTCGGGGTAAGATGGAGGCAGCAGAGCAAGTACTCGGGCTGACCATGACACCCCCCGTGGACACCTGCAGGAGAAAGCGCACAGCTTCAACTCTCCTTTTGCCGTCTTTCGGGTTAATCCCTGGAGCTCTCTGAACTGCTGGGATGCCAGTAAAAACACAATCACTTGTTCCCCAGCCGGGAGGTGAGGCCTAGGCACTGTGGCTTCGAGACACACACCGATAAACAGGTATGAGTCCTCTGGGATGACCTCAGCAGGAAGGGTCGGCCAAATTGGGGCCCACGATCCTGGAAGAGGCAGGCCTGGGGCCAACAGAAGGTGAAACCATGCGTCTCACTAGCTAGAAAACTGTATGCATGAACATCTATTATAGAGAGATTGTACATATATGCATACACACACACACACACACACACACGCATGCATACATCAGCAATGTGGGCATGTTAAAATGTCTGCATGCATTCCACGCAATCTATAGAGGCCAAGGACAAACCAGAGTTGACAGACTCTGTGAATCTCACCAGCAAAAACAGCCGACCAATACCTAGCAGAGGAATTTCCCCTTTCCCCCTGATTTGGGCCTTCTGATCAGAAGCTGGGTAGCAGCTTCAATCTGCAGCAGTCTCTGCCCTAAAACACAATGTATGCAAGATCCTCGAGGAATCTTCTCCCGGACTGCATCAGGAGCCACAAACAGTGTAAGCACGTATCTTCACGAAGCACCCCTGGGCAAAAAGCTCAGTCTATACGTGGAAGTCCGAAGCTGGTTAAATCGTCTGGATCTCAAGCGGGAAGACTTTGGAACTTGGGGTCAGGACCCTGCAGCCCTTTCCCAGATGGCCAAGCTCCAATGACCAGCTTGGCCAGGCAGGCCTTAGACATGTCCCCATTCGTTTCAGCCTGGCGGGAGGGGGGAGGGGGAAATCCACAGTCAAGGACAGAAGTCACGTGTCACATGAAGGGAAATACGCCAGGAGGTGATCCTTCAGATTTGGTGCCTACAGTGAGTTTTAAACTAAGGGCATATTTTTGTTTTGTGTCAGCATCCACTGGGCCTGGTATCTGAGGGATGCCTGGGAACACTGAATCCTGACATTTGTTTACAGACTGGTGAGTTCGCGAGTTGTCGTGATTTGCAGGTCCCACCAACCCCAACGCTGGCTTTGCCATGTACAGAGTATGCAGTGGAACCACAGGACAAAGTCTGAACTATGAGAATCGCAGAGAATTAAGAACGAAAATAAGGCAGCACGGCCAATGAAAAGAACATCAAGCCGTTGGAATGCCCAGCAAGGTGCCCAGGGAGGAGGTTACGCTCATGACTCAGTCTGAGAGGAGCAGCGGGAAAAAGGATTACAATCCCAGGTGTTGACGGAGTTGTGGATTTGAGGAATGTAGAGGTATCATCCACCTCTTTTAAGATCAGACCGTAAAATTCTACCTGGGCAATAAGGGAACCCGCAACCACCAGGGCCAGTGGAGTTCCTTGTTTTAGATGGACTAGAAATTTAACTCGATTACAAGGGTGTTTTAAAAAATAATAAAGGAAGACAGGAAGGAAGGGAGGGAGGGAGGGAGGAAGAGAAAGAAAAAGAAGAAAAAACATCCAATCGGATTTAAAAACAACAACAACACCCCGCTACAGTGTAAATGCATTTTTGGGGTTTAGTTGCATTTATTAGAGTTACATGCAACTGATCTCTACTATTGTAATAAAAAACCCAGCTCTCTCCTGCATTTTGTTGTTCATTGAGTCTTCTTTTTCTCCTTTCATTTCTTTTCACCTTTCGCTAATGGACATATAAAACACTGAGGTTCAATGCTTTGCATCACATAAGAACAAAATATTTCTACGGCCTCTTTATGTTTCTAAGCCAAGTCTGAAATGTCACTGACTAAAACACACCGAACAGGCCTATAATTACTTTCAACAAAATAGTTCCTTTAACTGACTTTTCTGTATGTAGATGGCATTTCATATACATATTGTGAGCCTTCCTTTCAGCGCAGGTAGCATTGGATGGCGAAAATCACAAATGTCTCTTCTCGGGGAGCCGTCTGACAGCCACCTTCTTACTTCTTTTTCAACGTGAAATCATTTTCCCTTCCTAACACACCAACAGTGACGTACAGTGTGTGCACAACAAAATTTGTAAAAATTAACACTTCGCCGGATTAATTTAATAAAGAGAGTTAGCACATTAACACCAATAACATTGCTCCTTGCGATTCAGTCTAGCCGCGTTGCCGGTGTCGCTGTAACAGGGGTTTACATTCAGCTGAGGTTTACACCGCCATTTAATGTAATTAAAGAAACCGATAGTGCAGGTCCTATTCCCACTAGAAATTGGGGGAAATCAGAGCACGCTGACTTTGATTTTGTTGTAATTTTCTTTTCCCTTGGCTCTCTCTGAAACAGAGCTGATGCCCTGGACCTCAGACTGAATGCACTGCAAAGATTCCCTGATAAGACCCGCCTAGCCTCCTGGAAGCAGCACCCAACATTTATGTGCCATTGTTTTGATTTTGAAACTGTTAAAAAATTTTTTTTAAATCTCTAGCCTATATTCGGCTGTAATTCTCTGCCCAGCAAACAGCATCACATCGTGAAAATGACTTTTCAGATACCCCCAAACAACATTATGGATAAAAACCCAAAGGAAGGGAGGCCTCCCGAGCTGTTCTTATATATAAACAACGATAAGTGTAGCTAGAATCCCAACAAGCTCCAAACCCCAAACCTGGACAAGAATTGAGCTATCACCTCAGACGATGATCACAGCAAGCACTTGCTCAGGAGGCCTTCGAAACTAAACAGACACAACACCAACCCGAAAACAGGAAAAAAAAAAAAAAAAATCTTTGTACCACATCATCCAAAATGGCAGAGAAAATTAAGTCTTGGGGCAGAAATGAACCCGACTCAGCTCTCCGGGCCAAGCAAACAAAAGTGAGATGATTTCTAAGCCTGCTCGCCGCAGGTCCCTGTGCTGTGCAGGTGACCGAGTGAGGGGTTTTTTTTTCCCCTTCCCTAAGTGCATTTTAATACCCTTATTCTACAATACATCCTAATTTCTTTGGGGAGAAAAAAAAAAAATTAGTGTCACTTAAAAAACATCACTCTGTTTTGCAAAATCCAGCAGCTTCCTTGGCAGCAAGAGAGGCTGGCTGGCATTTATCCCCTCATTTGACAAAACTACTATTTCTGGGCATGTGCTCAAAAACAGGTAGGAAGCAAATGCTGAGAAATAAGGAAGTAAAAACAGCCAACAGATTTTTCACTACCAAGAGCGCCAAGCGTAAACATGATTTATTTAGCTGTGTTTAACGTCTGTCCTCCACACAGCTACGAGACCACTTGGGTTGAAGGAAGGGTGGGGAGGAGGGGACAGAGTCGGGGGGGCGGGGAGCTGGGGGGGCCAGCAGGGGACCGTGGAGTGGGGGGCGGCCCTGGACAAGGACTTTCTGAACGGCTCCGGCTCCGTTCAGAGTTTTAGGAGAACAAGAATCTTTAGCCCCCAAATACATGCATGTGTCAAAAGAAGGCAGCAGTAATCCGCTGGTTAATTAACGAGCTGCCACTAACAAAAGATGGAAAACCCAGTTCATACAAACAATATTTACATGGGAGCTGCGAGATCCTGGCCCCAGCCCCCCACACTTGCCTTCCTCTTCTGCAAACCACGTGGGCTGGGTGCAGGGAACGGCGAGGAGGCCCTCCGGGTTGGGGGGGTTCCGAGCTTCCAAGTCCAGGGGGTAATCTCACTGCCTTCCCTGCCCACCCTTGCATGCCCACGTGGAATTGACTGAGCTCTGTATTCAATTAAGGAGCATCAGACAGCTTCTGGCTCCAAGCCTGCGCCGACACAGGCTACGGGACCTGCCCTGCCTCCTCCGCCCCCCCTCCTCCAGCTCCCACGCCGATGCCAGGGAACTAGGGGCTCCATCGCGTCCCCCATGGAGAAGACGGCGTGCCACACTCCCCCACCCCGACCCCAACCCTCAAGCCTGGGGTCTCGGCCCTCCTGGGGTGAACCGACCACATACGTAAAGAAAGCATCCGTATTTTCCAACTAGCAAAAAACTAAGCCAGAGGTTTGGGGCCTTGCCAGAAGTGATTCCTATTAAAAGTCGAATTCAAGTCATTCAGCATTTGCTGGAAAAAGAATCCAAGCCTCTTCAAAAGAAAAACGGCAACAAAAATGTAAGACGAAGCCCCAACAGGACACTTGGGGCCTCCCATTTCCCCTGTGAAGGTACCATTTCAGCGTAGCCAGCTGTGTGCTCAGTGGGCATAGATGCCAATTTTCGTTAGCTTTGTGACACGGTGGTATAGCAAACCGAGAATTTCCTCACCAGTCTGCACTGAGTTCCTTCCTCACCTGCACTTAGCAAGACTGTGCACTTAAAGGCTGCCTGCTGTATGCACTCCTCCCCCAGCACAAGTCTACACTCCCTTTGTTTCACTCCTCTCCCGGGGCCAGACACCAAATGTCAGGAAAGATACCTTTTCTGGTGTATTCAGGTCAAGGACAACAACGCTGTATTAGGATTCTGAATCACGTGACAGTCCCCAACAGTAACAAGGAGCTGAGGGAGAGGGGGCAGCTCCCTAAAATGAATGGGGATGGGGAGAGGTGTTTCCTATTGGTATTAGGTTCCTAAATTGGAAACTCAAGTCCTGCCCCTCACAACCCTCGTAAATCTGCCAATGCTTCCCCCTCCCGTTGAAAATGACAAGCTACACAAGTAGCTGTTCCATTCCTTTCCTTTGCAAATTAGTCACCCTATCCCCATGGACTAATAAACAAGAACAGTTTACGCTTTGATGGTGTCTTTGCAATCAGCAATTACTTCACTCCTCCAGAATGATGTGTTTTCATATCTGGATGGCAGCAGAGCATAAACAATTGGATAGCCCCATTTTACAGATGAAGAAAGGAAGAGATGAACTGGTTTGCCCTGCGCTTTTTAGGAACAAACCCATTTCAGACTTGCAGGTCCTTGCCTGCGTCTAGGATGCTTCAACACGGCCCCCGGCACAACAGCAACAGCTAATACCGATCACAAGTCTAACCCAGACTCAGGTACTGCCTGGGAGGCCATGCTCATAGAAAATCCTCTAAGAAAAATCTAGATTGCCCACAGAAGTAACATTGAAGATGCTTAACTGCACCTCTGGAGGAGGCCTCCCCGGGACCCCTTTGGCTACCAATGTCATGGGTATTTCTACAGGATCCAGCGAACAAAATCCCCTGTTCTCAAGCAAATCGCCAAAACATGGCTCCTGATCAAAGAAAGGCTAGTCACCTGTGCCCTGCAGACCTGTCCCACAGCTCAAAACAACATGCCACAAAAGCAGCCCACCTGCCGCTCCGACACTGAAAGGAGTGTGCCCTCCAGAGGAGGGAGAGGACCCAGAGGGGCTGCGAGCTCTCTTCGAGGATTCTGAACGAGAACCTTCCACCACTCTGCCCCAAGGCTTAACCAAAAACTAGCGGGAGAAATCACTCGTAATTTTTATCATTGTTGAGCCGTCAAAATAAAGAAAACAAATAAGGTGGCCTCCTCCTCCTCGCGATAGCCATTAAATCAGCCAATCACACGTTTACCTGTCTTGCAAGCCAAACATGAACAGTCACACCCGCGCGCGTGCGCACACACACACACACACACACACACACACACACACACACACACACCTGGTCTCCAAAAATCCTGAAATGGACATCCCTCTAAAGGAACTGCAGAGACCCAAGAGGAGGCCCCTCGAATACACACCCATAATTAGTGTTTCATGTTCCTTTCTGTAAAGGAATCCGGTAATATAAATATTAATCAAACATGAGAATCTGCCTCTTCAGTCTTGGACCATTATGAGTGTCGGATTGTGATCTTTACCCGTATTTACAGATATTCAAAGGCAGATTCTATCTTGTTAGAACTGTTATAAATGGACGTCTGAGAAATCAACGAGCAAGTTCAGGCAGATATGAAAACCTTCCTGTCCAGGACTGGCAGCAGCTTTGAGTTCCCAAGTGTTGAATTTGTTACCTTTTCCGTAGGCCTTTCAAAAAAAAAAAAAAAAAAAATTGACAAATGCCTTCAGCAGAAAAGCTAGCTGCTCAAAGTTCGGGTAAGCTAAATCTGAGATTTTTTGTGATCAACTCCTACTCAAAATGCCATGAAAGCATTGTTTACAAAATACTTTAGCCTTTGAGAGCACAGAAAGTGCCATATTAATATTCTGTTATGATTTGGGTCAGCCCACATCATAAATATATACGTATATACATTTTTTTTTTTTAATTACCTTGACTCTTGTTACAGCAAATATATTCTGCTTGGTTCAGACCTACTTCTGAATAATGGAAAATAGAGACATGGTTCCAATTCTAGCTAGAAAAGCTGTCATGGTGAAGGTAAACTTTTAATCTTCTATAGGCAAACAGCATACATTTTTATTTCCAGAGCAACAGCTTTGGGGAAATGTTTGAACATTCTCTTAAGAGCTTTGTGGTTAATACATTGGGCGTCCAACCAATGCTTTTCTGGGTCTTTAAGGGCCTGTTGGAGTGCTTTAAACAATTGGAGGCCAATTTTTAGGAAGCAAAAATAAAGAGCGACTCCTAGTACGGTGACCATTTGCATTCAGATTCTCTTTGGGGGGGGTTATTGTAAGAGGTCGGGCTGGAAGAAGGACTGACATTAATTCCCTGTAATTCCAGGAGGCTTCGTGCTCCATTCTAGTGGAGGGTTCCATTCCCACACAATTGGGAAAACACTTTTGTTCCTGAGTGCTTTAAAATCCCAGCCCCAGGAATTCCCTCTAGAAAAGCAGACTCCCTTCTCCTCCCCCGCAAAAACAAAACAAAACTCCAAGGAAAACCACTTTGGGACAGGGCTTTTGGCCCGGGATGGACATAAAAGGCACAAGGGAACTCTTTGAGGCACCTTCCAACCGGGCCTCACCTGGATCTACGGAACTGTGGGACTCTGTCGGGCCGGGCCAAGGCGGGTTGATGAGGGCGGCACGACCCTCTAGAGCACAGGCGGCAGGAGGAGAGGGGATCCCCAGGCGCCCCCAAGACACGGGACCAACGCCAGGGAAGGAATGCCACCCCAGCCTAGGAGGCCCGCCCCTCGCGCGCGGCGGTTGGGAAAGTGGTGGTGGGGGGGGTCCGCTGGCAGGAGTTTTCAGGAGTCCTGAAATGCAATTCCCCACGCACGGAAAGGTCGCCAGCGCGGGCGCACGCCGGGGGGTCTGGGGAGGGGGCGGCGGCGGCGGCGGCGGCGGGTGGAGGAAAGGCGGCCCTGCGCGCACAAAGGGGCCCCGGGCCCGCGGCCTCCCCGCCCTTGACCTTGGGTCTCCGCCTCCATCCATCTCCGCGCGCTGCCAGGGAAGAGGGCTGGCCCGGGGCCAGGGGCGAGCTCGCCGGGCGGCTTCGGAGCCGGGGACCAGGGGGGAGGATATCGGAAAGAAAGACTCAAGGGCAGCAAAGTGCTCCGAAGAAACCTGCATTCCAACTCCCCCGGCTCTTGGGGCGTCTCCGATTCACTGCACGCCTCCGCCCCCGAGGAAAAGTTGCACGGAGGAGCGAAGGAAGCCCCCTCCCCTCGGCTAACCCTACGACTCGCCCGCCCCCCGCCTTCCACGGACCCGGGCCGAGAGGGGGAGGGGAGCTGTCACGGGAGGAAGAAAGGAGCGCGCCTTCCCGGCCAGGCCAGACGCGGGCAGGGTCAGCTGCGCCTCCGCCCGCCCCTCGCCGCCCAGCTCGGGCAGCTGGCCCATTAAGCCCCCGAATTATGCATGGGCCTGAAGCCCCCTCGGCCCTCCCGCCCCTGGAAGACGCAGTCTACGTGGGCGGCGGCCGGGGGCCGGGAGGGCAGGAAGGAGTGACTGATGGTCGCACAGCCGCGCGCCCGGGGCGCAGACCGGAGAGGCCGCCGGAGAGTCGGCGAGCCCGGCTGCCCCGCGGGGGCCAGACGCACCCAAAGGCCCTCGAGCAGAGCCTCTGCACCCCCGGCGGGACCAGGACCGGCCGAGAGAGGGGCACCGACCGCAGGGGAGGCCCCCGGAGCGGTCGCGAAGTTGCCAGAGTGTCTGCCCATTTCCCGTACGAGGTGGCGGGGGGGGGGGGGGGCGGGGGTTCCGGCCGCCCCCTCGCCCCTGCCTGAGCTCTGCACCACCCGCCGCGGAAAAGGCCATTGTGTGCCCGGTCTTGGCAGAGAAGGGAGACTAATGGACCCCAACCTTGGAGGCCGCCCCGGAGGGCGGGGCCTAAAGTCCCCCGCCGGTGTGGCAGGAGGCGCTCCGTCCCCGCCCCCTCCCACGGGGGAGGGGATGGTTTGCAGGTGGTGGGCACCGTCGGGGGGAGGGGAGGGGACTAGGCTGGGGGCGGGGGAGTCGTTGGGGGTTGGGGAGTCGCTGGAGATCCGGAGAGGCGGCCAGAGGAGTCTTACAGTTTGTAACCGTCAGGACACACGGGGGAAATTGCGTTCGTGGTGAGGCAGGTGCCGGCCGGTTTCATGGGAGCGGGAGAAAGGGATTCAGTCTCAGACTTGGGAGGATTTAGGTGTCCATCTTCCCCCCGTAACGCGCCAACGACCCAGGCCCCAAAGCGCAGGGCAGCCTCGGAAACCCTCAGAGTCGGGCATTCCCCAGAGCAGGCTGCTTTCGGAGTCTGGAACCGCTGTGCTCCGGGCGGGCAGCACGACCCCGACCCCAGAGTGTGGACCTTGTTTGCTGTCTTAGGCCTCATTTGTTTCCTCTCTCCTTCCCTCCGAAGCAAAGGCCAGATCAGGAAAATTACATACTTCTTTCTCCCAGCGAATAAAGTCACCTCGCCTCCTTTGCAGGGAAAGTTTTACAAGCCAATGATGTCAGCGATGCGGGGAGAAGACCACACTGTTTAGATTTCTTAATTGGCTGGCTTTGAACTCGGGGGTGGGAGGGGGAAAGAATCCACTCTGGCTCCCTTGGAGAACTTAGTTCTGTGGGGTCTACCAACCTCAAACGTTTTAGCCAGTTGCTGGGGTGGGAGGGGGTCATCAAAGGTCTGTCCTGTTTCTCCTTAAGGGAGAGGAAGAACCCTAGACGACTGTGGTCACACGGAGCCCAAGACAGGCAGTCCCTGGCCCTCAGCCGCAGGGGAGGACCCCTAGAACCCAGCTGGGGGCTATGCTCTCCAGACGCCATGCTCTGGCCCAGAAAAGCCTTTGAAATAAAGCCAGCGTTTCCTCCACTACTTTCAAGGATCCCCTTGGTACCTGATGTCAGGAGAACAAGCGTGTTTTCTGGACACTGCTGGGTTAGACAGGCATCCTCCCTCGTGCTCCATCACAGCCCAGGCTCTGAGGCTGTCAGGCCGCGGGGCTCTGCACATGCGGGCTCTTCTTGGGTGGGCGAGGACCCACGCACCTGCCGGCACCTTTGAGTCTGGATTCATCTGCCTGCGCCTAAGGCTGTGTCCACACGTGGAACATGAAGGCAGTGGAAGCTGCCCGGGGTATTCCGCCAGGGTCAGCAGCCCTGATCAAATACTGCCTTGGCTTAGAGAACCAGCTTGCTGTCTCAGGCTGGGGGATGCACCCCGCCCTCGGTGGTAGGTACATCCAAATAACTGCCTTCTCCTCTCCACACCAGGAGGGGGGGATTCTGACTTCTCACGTTCAACGAAAGGCCCTTTTTGTTGCTGTTTTGCCACCCAAAGGAGCCTGCGGTCCCAGTTTCCATGCTGTCTGAGCAGCGGTAGGCAGCCCTTCTCCCAGACCTGTCTCTCATTCAAGTGGTCCTACCTCTCCCTCCCAGGCCTCCCCTCCCACACCCACCTAGCCTCAGCACTGACTCCTCCTTCCTGAGCACCCCCCACGCAAGGGGGCCTCCAGAGCAAAACCAGCAGGCCGGGGGGAGAGCCCTAAGGACACCAACTTAAAAGTAAAATGAAACGAAGCCTTGCCTTCTCCAAAGAGGCCTCCCTACCCCTGAGTCCAGCTAAGGGCCCCCAAGTCCTGATCCTCCCCGCCCTGCCATCTGGAGCTCCTCCCTGGGCTCAATTCCAGCCAAGCTGACACTCCTGCCCGCCTAGGTCAATGGCTGCCACCTAGCAGTGCCTGGGCCAGGATGGGTCCGGATTCTGTGGGACCTGAGGTTTAGACAATGCGGGACGGTCCTCTTAACAAGAAAACAAATACCAAGCCAGATCTACAACACTGGGGACAGTGCCCAGAGCCTAAATTCCATCAATCTCACAGTGCATGCCCCAAATCCTCCCAGAAGAATCTTCACAGCTTGGAGCAGAAAGAGACCCTGTTTTATCCTTCAGTGTAATAGTTTTCATTTTCAGCCACCAATTTCTTCAAAGAAAACCTACTTCCTAAGCCCAATATGTAAAAAATGAGGAAAGTCCCTGAATGAACTTGCTTTATTCAATAAAATTAAACTTTTTGGCTTCTTAAAAAAAAAAAAGGAAGGGAATTTAGGTGGAAAGTTGAAGTCCACCCCCTACCCTGCTGCCAGGCTCCGGCAGCTGTTAGAAACCACTGGTGGCTCCTTCTCATATTTTGGCTAAGGAAGTTCAGGCCCAGAGAGGGGTAGGGTCTGCTCAAGGTCACACAGCATGCGGGCCACAGGTTTGGGGCCTGCCCCTCCCCGCACTGCATCCAGTAAGCTCACCCACCTGTTACTAACCCTACCCTGGGTGGGGGTCAGCTCCTAACAAGACAGACTTGCACAGACGGCAGTAGGCACAAAATCCACAGACATGCCTAAGACAGGGCTGGGGGGTCCACTGTCCTGATTCCTTCACCCCACACTAGACCCCAAGTGCCATCACGGAGCTTCACCCTTAGGGTGGAAATCGGGAGCAGAAGGGGCCCGCGTCAGCCACAAAGACCCACGTGAACCCCGGGCGGCCTGGGCTCCGTGGAGATGACGCGGTGAGGACCTCATGCCACCCTGCAAAGGTCACCGGCTGGGAGTCAGGAGCCTCGTAGACACAACCGTGCCACTGACTCACAGGGTGGCTGTGCAAGGCGCCTAATGATTCTAGGACTCAGTTTCCTCGTCTACAAAATGAAAGTAATATCTGATTCACCGCCTTGGTGGGGCAGAAACAGTGGATGGGAACGTGGGATGACATATGACCAGCGGCAGCCCAGGCCTCACCACAGGAAACAGCATGACTGCCGGAGTTTACACCATGGGCCCCTATTCACTGGCTGTGTGACCTTGGGCAAATGACTTAACATCTCTGTGCTTCAGTTTCCTCTTCTGTCAAGTGAGGTTGCTAGGAGGATTAAATCGGTTAATATGTGTAGAACTCTTCAAACAGTGACTGGCACGTTGTAAGTTCTAACAAGGATGTTGTTAAATTAAAAATCCAAATATGAAAAACTCAATCTTTTTGTCTCCTCGGTGAAAAGAGGAATCAAGGGCACAGGGGCTGAGAGCCAGGCTGCCTTATTTATATAACTTACTGACGTAGAGCCCACTCCGAAGAGATTCTACAGCTGCTGGTTATGCATTAGTCAGGCACGAAAATTAGGCGGGGAAAAAGCTGTCAAATGCCTAATAAAAAACTTAAGTCAACTACTAACTATTTACTGTCAAATAAAAACCCTAATAATAATAATAATAATTGAGGCTGAATGCTGGTTAGGTTCTCCGCTTGGGAGCCCAGTGCCTTTTTCTCTCACTCTCTTCCTTTACTTTCCTTCCCCCTTCCTGCCCTACTGCTGGAAGCAGGGATCCAACCTATATAAATCACAGATAATAAGGTCCAAGACCTAAAAAGGGGAGAAAAAAAATGACCCTTTAGCTGACCGGTATTTCTTGTCTTCTTAATTCAATACAACTTCCAAGTACGACTCAGTGCTACAGGCACGTTGCGGAGCTGGTGACACGCTTTGCCGTGGTTTGGACAGTTTACCAAGGTACCTGCCATCTCCTGCCTCCCCGGGAGGCCAACAGGACAGGGACCACTCACCCTCGTTTACAGGTGAGGAAACCAGTCGTCCGTGAGGGGAAATGGCTTGCCTCAAGCCACAGGGCTGGGCAGCCTGGTGTGGCCAAAGGTCACCCTGTCCCTATTCAAGAAAAACGGGGTCTGGACTCAGCCTCACCAGCAACCAGTTACACAAGCTCAGACAAGTCTTGTAATAGGCAAGAATGGGGACTCAGCAAAGAGATCCTTCCAGCTCAGGCCAGGAGGCCAGAACCCCCATGCACCCCACTGGCGGCTCTATTATTAACAGTTAAGAATCCACAGGGACCTACTATATGCATACATTGTCTAAACCAAACCTTAGAACAAGCCTGAATGGTAAGAAAGATTATCTCCGTTGTACAGCAAACGGAGATTTGGAGAAGTGAACATTTGGCTGTAGGTCATACAAGTCACTGGCAAAACCCCAATGCCAGCCCTGGTTCATCTGAATTCACATTTTATTGCTTGCTTTTCTGCCACCTTCACCAGGAAGTGTAGGCAACTGTATGAGGATGCCTGGGACTGTGCATCAAGGTTTCTGGGGGCCTGGGGCCTCCTGGCAGTATCTCCAAGTGTCATACCCGGGACAGTCTTCAAAGACCACCTTGAACGGGGTCTAGAGATAGTGCCTGCCACCAATGGCTCCACCAGCCGGGCAGAATTAGAATACCTCTTCTCCCTAAAGGCCTCCACACCCTGTGCCATCCGAGGAAGCCAGGCAGACCTGAATCTGATTCCACTTTGCTGTGTGACCTCGGGAAAGTCCCTTAACCTCTCTGAGCCCCAGCTCAAAGTGGGATTAGAAATATCTCTATTTCAGAGTGGGGTTAATGGTATCTGTTTCAAGACTGACATCTATTTCAAGGTGAGGTAACCCAAGAAAAGCACCTGGCACAGTGTGGGTGACCAAGTTGGCCCCCTCTTCCCCACCATCCACAGGCCCTGCCCAAGCACTGAGGTCAGCCCTGCAATGCCCAGCACCCCAGCCGGAGCCCAGGGCCATGTCTAGAACACTCCATGACTCCTTGGTGCAGACAGAACTAGTAATTAGCTGTCACGATTTAATAATAAAAAAAAGATATTTCATGCCACAACACACATGGATTTAACTAATCTTAATTTGAAGGGAAAATAACAACTCTTAATATATCAAATGCAAGTTTTTAAAACAACCTGCAAGTGGGGTTTATCTCCAGTTTCCAGCACAAGCAAGTTATTTAGCTTCTCCCACCGGCCAAGCTAATATTCTTTTTTTCACACTTATTTATTTTTTACAGTCTGAAACAAACGGTCTCAGAGCAGCATGTAAATCCTCTAGCTGAGCAGAAGCCCTTTTCTGAAACGCATTTTGTCACTGGGACCCCAAACCAAAGCCCTGGTCTGTGCCCTGCCTGCTACGTGAACCCCACCCACTACCCGCAGACACACCCCTGGCCCTTCCCAGGTTCCCAATAAAGACGTACAGAGCGGGTGGAGCCATCACACCAAGGACCTGCCCGCCACCTCCAGCCCAGGGGGACCAGCCACCTCCTGTCACCCACTGCCTGGCTCCTGCATTTCTCCAGAAATCGGACATTTGGGGTTTGGGAGGAGGAGCAAAAAAAAAAAAAAAAAAAAAGGCAAAAGGCAAACCTGTTTCTGACAGCTGATAGCTCATCCCTTCCGTGATAGCTTCTTTTGGTTACGGAAGGGGTGATGACATGCAAAAATGAAATACCTGTGATCAGGGGCTATAAAATAGGAATTCTGAGGAGGAATCTGGAGAGAATGGCTGAGAGAGATATCCAGAGTAAGTTTTCAAGATTCTGACTTAGAAAAGCAAGCACCTCATGCCACCAGGCAGGGTCCACACTCTTTTAAAAGATTTCTAGATGCTTCCACTTCTCAGTGGTCTTACCCAAGGCCAGACCCTGTGCTAGGTGGGCGCTTAACACCCTCACCTCATGGAATTCTGAGCATGAAGCCAAAAAAGTAAGTGCAGACAAGGAAACTGAGGCCCAGAAAAGTAAAGTGACTTGCCCGGGTGGGCGCATAAATCCCACCCTGGCCGACGGGCAGCAGAGCCTGTGCTCCTTCAACCCCTCGGACCCCACCCCCAGGGCGACCCGCCCTCAGAGCTGTCACCCTATGACAGTAATGTGACTGAAGACAAGGGAAGGAGGGGAGACACACTGGACAGGACATGTGAGAGTCGTCCTGAGGTGGTTTCTGATGATGGCATCCTCAGAACCCCATGGAAATTTCTCCCCGACCCCAGGGAGACCCACAGGAGATGACGGAGCCAGGGAGAGAGCCGAGCGTCCATAAGGGAAGGGGGAGGGTGCTCATATTTGTAGTACGTGCCCCGTGCACCAGGCACATGTCATTTAAACGTCGTGAGTCTTGTTAGGTAGGTTCCCAGATGAGGAAGCCGCAGCTCAGAAGGTCAAGTCACAATGCGAGGGGCCGACAAGAAGCAGGGTGGGGTGCACACTTGGGCTCTCCAGCATAGACCTCAAACCCAGACACCCCTCTACCCCCCTTCTCCTCACCCCTTCTCAGGATGCCCGTCCCACATAGCAGCTCAGAGACTCATGCTCTTTGCAAAGCCTAGACCCCACCCATCTCCCCTCCCAGGCTTTACTACTCCTGCTCCCCTTGATGGATGGGTCCCCCAGCCCCATCAGAAGCCTGCACAGAGGCAGGGAGAATGCAGCATGAAGGGATCTGGAGAAACGTAAAGAACCCCTATACAGGCAGACATGTATCAGATGCCTGACCCTGAGTCAGATCGCCAGCCAAAGCCCTTACCTCTGACCGACGCCAGCCTTCTGTCTGCAGATGCGCCTTGGACACAAGCTCCAGGGACCTCCTCCACCCTCAGCTCGTGGTCAAGGAGCAGCGCCCCGGACCTCTACCGCACACATCAAGGGCAGGGCTTCTCACACTCGGGCCGTGTCCCCCAAGCAGGACAGAGCAGCGGCCCAGATGGCCATCCTCTCACATGCTCCCACCCCCCGGATGTTCTTTCAGGTGGGGCTGTCCGGGGCGGGGGAACAGTAGTAGGTGCTCAGTTGTTGGTTGAATGAATGCATGAATGAATGAATGAATAGCCTCCAGGAGACAAGGCTTCAGAAACGTCCTCCTTCTACTCTCCTACTTCTCTATCATTAAAAAAATAATAATAAAGGAAGAGTTAACTATTTCTTTTAGACCCGTCTCTCGACTACCATCTCGAAGAAAGGGTCCAACCCTGGTGTCATGATCTACAGAATTCCAACACAGCTCTCACCCTGCCCTTAACGGTGGAAGGGATCCCACACATTTACAGGCCAGCCCTGCCCATCCATCTCTGGAGCCCTGCCTCTAGAAGCACCTGGCAGGAGGAGAGCTGGGACCTGCCTGTCTGGACCACACTCAGACTGTGAGCTCCAGGAAAAGCGGGACCCTCACGACCACGTGGGCACCTCGCCTCAGACAGCCAAGCCGGAGGCGGAGTCCCACAGGTCAGCAGTCCCCGCCCCGACCGGCCAGCTCTGGGGACAACAGCGGAGCATGCACAGGCCGGAGCAGCCCCCTGCCACGGCCGGGGGGCAAGAAAGGAGAGGCCTGGGCGAGGCCAGCGGTGCCAGCGGCTGGGCCAGCAGCTGTGTGGAGTTCCGGAAGCCCGGGTGGAGGAGCGCCTGTGATTCCTAGTCCTCTCTTAAAATATAAAGACTCAATTATCTTTGAGCAGCTTGCTTTACACATGAATTGACACATTTATTTTACAATAAATAACTGAAAGTTATCTGTGTTTCCTTTACTGTTAATCTACACAGAGAAATAATAAACAGGGCTTGTCTACAAAAAATGCAACTACTGCAGTCCTCAGAATTCAATTAAGCTAAAATAATTAATGCTCCCACCATATTAAATGACTATACATTTGAGCCACTGAAGTTTTGTTCTTTAATCTTTCCTTTTTATTACAAAAAAAAGAAAAGAGAAGAAAAGTTGGTGCCAAAGCAGGGAGGGGAAAAAGCCAAAAGGGAAGCTGCGAAGGAAAGAGCATGATAGGCTGTTAAAGTGGAAATGGTCGTCTTCGGCTGACACAGCATGGACACTGTCTTGTGCTTTCGATTAAAATAACATTTTAAATGCTTCAAACAAACATATCTCTCTAGACTTCTAAGGAATTCTTTTACATATTTCTTCAAGAATGAAGAAATCCACTCGTCCTGTTGCTGAACAGAAAGGACCAAGAATATCTTTCGTCACACATCGAATAAAAATACCGTAGGCCACTGCAATATTACAACCCAAAAAGGTGGGGGCGGTGGCAGGGGACAGGGGGGACAGAGGGGTGAGGACAAAGCTGCCTTGGAGATTAACTTTGCCTTTTACGAAATCATATTTAGCCGCTTCCTTAAACAAACCTACCCACAATGATCTGCAGCCTCTGATTGGAAAATACCTTCAATGTGAAATGAGGATTCGGACGGGTTCTGGAGAAAGCAGGAAGAAAGCCCTTCCACTGAAACATGAATTAGGGGAACGTCTCGTCGGCGGAAGCCACCCTGAAAGGTCTGTGTGCACTGACGCCAGGGGTTTATACCACTGGAGAAAACTATCCCTCTAGCGTCAGACAAAGAGAAGAAACACAGACAAAAGGGGCCCAACACCTTTGAGGATCATGGCTCCGGCCCTAAGGAAGGAAGGATCACTCAGATCTACGCGGTGCTCTGAGTAACCAGGGTTTACAGGACTTTGGCCTGAACATGTCAGACACTTTTCTCAACGCCCTTGGCAACTTAAGAGTGTGGGAGACTTCACGCTAGGACACCCACAAGAAGGCCAGCCGCACAGGCCAGTCTGGTTAGACGGGGTCTCCCCAGGGCCCCGCCGGTGCCTGCAGGAATCTGCACAGCACCGCAGTCTCTTCACAGGAGAGAGAGTCCATTAATCCCACTGTACAGATGGGCAAAAGGAGGCCCAAGGTCACAGGGCTGCCAGGTGGCTGCCACAGAGCAGCTGGGCTTGCTGCATCCCCCTAACTGCCTGCTGGGGGCTTCCTGGCCAGGCCCATACATCTCACCCGTGGGAGCAGAGCAGCCCACTTCCATCAGGCTCACCCCGCAAGGACCACGCAAAGCCTCAGTCCGTCCGGTCCGTTTTGGACAAAGACACGGTGGAGATGGATACACAAACTTCCCAGCCAGGCACGTGCTTGAGCGCTGCCACACCAGAAGGGACCCCCAGGAGAAGAGTTCCACTAGCAAAGCATCTGTGGAGCCTCTGCTCCTTGAACGCGCACACCAGGCCTGCCAGGACTGTCCCTCCTGGTGACACGTGGAGAAACCGAGGCTCTGACCCTGAAGGTAGTCCGAAGTCTATCAGCAGGCTCCAAACCCTCGCCTGCACGAACTCTGATAGCGTCTTGCTGCAGGACAGACTGCCGTCTCTAGGAAACACAGGCCAACCAGGGCCCTGAGCTCAGAAGTACGAACCGGAAGCAAACACTCTGGGCTGCGCGGAGCACAGGCTCCCTGGAAGAGGCTCTGGCGCGCCGTGACCTTGACCTGGAGAGGACTTGGTGCAAACTCCCTGTGGTAAGCCGACCTGCCAGAGGACGCAAGCCTCTACACCTGTCCTTCAGGTGCTAAAAGCCAGCTGTCCAGGTGACCGGCCAAGTGGGCATTGCAGAAGGTACGGCCAACCTCCCCAAAGGGGCACGTGCTCCAGCAAGTTCTCACAGGCCCCTCCCCAGACCTACGCCTAGGATCAGGCAACATCAGAAGGGGCCTCTTTGGACGGATGGGAAACTGAGGCCAGAGAGCAGAGGAGAAATGAGAGCCCCGACCACACGCAACGTCTCATTAAGCCTCACAACCACCCGGGCGAGATGGGTCTCATTCGCGCCACTGCACAGACGGGGAAACTGACTTGCCCAAGTTGCGAAGAACGAATTCCACCCAAGATTATCTGGTTCCAAAGCCAGAGACTAAGCCAAGAAAGCCTGCAAAGGGAGGGCCAGCTGGCCTTCCGAATGTCCCTCCTGTCCTCCTGGCCACCTACGGATCAGGCCCCACAATGGAGCCTGCTGCCAAAAGCACAGCAACCATCATCAGCCCACTGGACCTCTCCGAGCTCCAGGCCCGTCTCCTCCTGAGGGTCACTGGACGGTGGCCCCTCAGCAAGGGTGAGCCCACCTGTGGCCCCATCCTGGTAGCCCCCGGGCCCTCCCAGCACCAGCACCCTCAGACAGAGGGCGAGCCCCCTACAGAACGAGGGGCGAGGGCAGGCCTGGGACCCGAGACGTGGCTTCGGCAGCGGCCAGACGAGTGCAACGTTCCATACCTGCAATGTTCTCCTGCTTGGGGCAGATGCCTTTCGTGGGTGAGAGCAGGTGGTCATCTTCGTCGGGGGTGACCTGGATCCCGATCTCCACCGGCTCGGACACTTTCCTGAGCTCAGAGCGTGAGGAGGGCGGCGGGCTGCCCTTGTCCAGGCCTTTGTCATAGCAGCCACCCAGGCTGCTGCCACACTGCTTCTTCTTGTGTTCTATAAAAACCAGGATGTCCCCCAGGGGGAAGTTCATCTGACACTGTCCACAGGTGAGCAGGTCAGGGTCGGGGCCACCCACCATCAGCCCCAGGCTGCTGGGCTCCTCTATCTCCAGACCCTCATCTTCCTCGAGGATGGTGGCCTCCACATGCTCAGCCTCTGCTGGAGAGAGAAAGGAGAAGGGAGGGGGGGGGGGCAGAGAAGACAAGATGGGCTTAGGCAATCACAGGCACCCAGCTCTCATTCCAACCCTTCCCCACCAAGAGGCAGGCCCCTCCGCTGCAGGATGCTAGACGTCACCACGTCCTCCCCACAACTCCTGGAGGCAGGGGGTTCACCATCCTGCGTGCAACAGATGGGCAAACTGAGGCTCCCGGAGCAGCGCTGCAGCAACCAGAGGTTTCTGCCTAAGTGGCACTGATCTTACTGCTTTCTAGTTTATTTCCTACCAATTTCCCTCCTCCCCCAAGTCAGCATAGGGACACACACATGACCACCCGCACATCCACACACATCTTGGTTTCACCAGAGACTGGGCCGCCTAGAGAGGTGTCTCTCAAACTTTGCAACATCTAAGAATCACCCGGGGGCTTTGAAAACCCCCCCACACCCAGGCTGCACCCCAGACCAGTTACACTGAGAGCCAAACGTCAGGCGGTCTTTCTTTTTTTTTTTTTTGTAAGATTCCCAGGTGATTCGGATGGGCGGCCAAGGCTGAGAGCCCCGAGCCAGAGCTGCCTCTCCCTGCTGAGGCTGCCCCCTCCCTTCCCTCCCACCTTTCATTCACGTCCTCCCCATTCATGAGACTCCTGCTTGCATTCCTCTACCTGAGACCTGGCAAGACAAGAAAACAGACAAGAAAACAGAAACCCAGACGGGTGTCCCAGGGCCAGTCCTTACGAGAGAAGGGAACCCACGGGCTCAGAAAGCAACAAGTGAGCGTTGGTTCAAAAAGAAATACTGAAAGACAGAAAAGAAAAAAAAAAAAAAGCAGGGAAGAGACGCTGCGAGTTGGCTGGCTGAGAGGGAACGGGCTTTCCTGCCAAATCCTCTGCTCCTGGTCAGCCCTGCACTGCTTTGTAGATTTCCCGACACTCACCAACTCCCCACTCTGTCCTTTTCTGTTTGTTGGTTTTATTGTCACTCCCAGAAAAAAGAAAAGAAAAGAAAAAATAATTCTTCAGACTACAAAAGCATTTCTTGGCAGATTACAAACCACACTTTCAACGGGCTGTACATTTTCATATTTCTTTAGCAGCCGATATATCTCCTTTCGTTCTTTTCTGTAGGGGGCACGGGACCCAAATATTTTGAAGCTAATAAATGCCTCAAAAAGCAGCAACCCCCTCAGGGAAAACTGGGAGACAAGGGCAGCCGAAAGCGTCATAAATAAGGCAAGTGGACGGTGAGGGTGCATATCCTTCCTCGGGGTCTGAGCAAATTCGGGGTGGAATTTTTCGAGAGCAAATGTCAGTCGTCATGTAGATAGCACAAGCGGCGGGGTCTTCAGAGAGGCAGGAGGGGGGCCAGAGGTCTGAAACCCGAGGAGGCAGGTACATTTTCAGTTGTACGGTATTTAGGAAAGGATAATGAAAACCACAGGAGAACAGAGGGAAGAAATGGAATGGGGGAAAACACATTCCGTGGCAGTGAAGTTATTGACGGGCCAGAGCCAAAGAACAGACAATTTAAGGAAAAAATTCTGTGGCATCTTCCATCCGACATATAAATCACTGTTCTGTATTTTCTGAACACAAGCTTCTTCAGGGCCTGTGAGAGTCCATGTGTAAGACCGAATAGACGGCACATGTAACATGTATGAACTAGGCATGCATGGGTCAGTGCACAGGTATGGCTGAGAAGGGAAGTGACAATTTGAGATCCCGCCTGTGCTTATAGAAAAGCAGACAGAACCCTCGATGAATTACACATAGAAACGCACTGGAAATGTGACCACACAAAAACACCCCACAGATGAGGAAATCCGAAATCTCTCGTCTGCATACCTCTAACAAAAAGAACCTATAAGGTGAGAGAAACAGTGTGGAAAAAGGCAGCCCCAGAAACCATTCGTTACACTTTAAAAAGGAACTGGAGTTTATTTTAAAAAGAGTTGGAAGACAATGCTACATAATTAATTTACCAATTTATTTTATGAAAAGATGCTTTGGTATGGTTAAAACGTAATCACAACCCTCACGCTGAATAGTGGTTCTAGGGGGGACTGGGTTCCAGTTTCCTGTGAACGGTTTGCCAGAACGTAGAAGGTAATTATTCGGTGCCTCTTTTCTCTTTAATGATCTAACATTGAGCAATGCTGTTTATATTGAAAAGCTCACACCTTTAATTACCAATTACATATACATAATTTCAGAGCCAAAGGAGAGGGCTGTGAAAACAGTTCTTTAGAAATATGAGAATGTATTGTAGGCCATTTCTAGAGAAGGAACTCTAATAAATGGGGGGGGGGGAGGATGTCAAAATATTGTTTTGTTAAAAAGAGAGAGAGAGAGAGAGAGAGAGAGAGGCACAAAGGAAATGTGCTAAAATGCACACACACACACACACACACAAAAACGACAAAATGAAATTGAGAATTCAAATGAAACAGGGGTGAGTTCTGTGGAGGTACCCAGGCCCTCCAGAGCAGGCCTGGCAGCCGGCTGCATCCATAAGGGCATTTGATAAACAGAAACAAAGACAACAGCTCATCCATCCAAATCCCAACTTGACCCTCCTTTCTGAGGACGGGGAGGTGTTCCCTGCCATCTAATTTCATCTTTGGTTTCCTTGTTTTGGTTTTGCTTGGTTTTGCTTTCCATTAACTTTTTCAGCCGAGTCCGTCCATCCGTACTCCCGGTGGGAGTTTGGGGAGGAAGCGTGAATATCTCCTCTCTGTTGGGAGGTTTTAAGCTACATAATTTCACCTTTCTTTGCTCTTTTAAAAGAAACACAGACTAATTTAAAACTGAGCAAAGGTCACCTGCTCATAAGTATCCCTCCCTCGCAGGATCCTCCATCTTTTGCTAAGGACTCTGTACCAGTACTTTTTTCCTTTTTCTCCTTTTTTTTTCCGTTTTGTTGTTTTGGTCACATCTGGTATTCTTTCCTTTATTTGGCGGCCTCTGCCTTTTCACTTTCCTCACGCAGCAAGCCCTTGTGAGCCCCAGTAATTGAGTTTGAAAATACCCGAAGCCGTTCACTGGGCTGCAGGTCTAATTTCTCCCTCCAGCCAACCAGCCTGAGCAGCCAGGCGCTGCTGGCGTCCCATCCCGCGGTCGGCTCTGAACTCGGGTCTCCAGACCCCAGGTCCAGCTCGCTGCCTCCTCCAAGGGCGCGCGGGAGAAAGAGAAACGCAAAAAAAATCCCCTCCCCCCCACCCCACTTGCAGCGCTGGAAGTAAAACTGCTTTGGGTGCCAGGGGCTTTCAGCCAACCCCAAGAATGGGGTTCCCTCCGCCTAAGCCCTGGCTTTGACTCTGCAGGAGGCACTTCCCAGGAAGGCAGCGACGTCACCCCGAACCCCAAAACTGTCAAATGTCTAGGCCAGAGCAGGTGGACCACGACAGCTTGCTGAATCTCATGTTCAAGGCCTTCGGAGACACCCCCAAAGACGGGCTGTGGTTTCACTTCCGCTGGCAGGCGGATACCGAGCTGGGCGTGTGGGGTGCATGTGTGTGCGTGTGTGTGTCTGTGTGTGTGTCCCTTCTTAGAACCCTGTCCCTCACAGAAGAAATAAAAGGAGAAAGAACCACTTGCCCAAGCTCAGAGGAGGGCAAAGTGAGACGGGCCTGGCCCCCACCCCAGAACCTTCCTTCCTCTGATCTGTGGGCACCTGGATGGAACCCACACAGCCTCAGAGAACCAGAGAACCGGGCCTCTGCTGGGACAGGCACCCAGCGGCGAGAAAGCTCCAGGAAAGTGAAAAGCCACGTACAAACGAAACAGCCTTTCAACTTCCCAGACCCTACATACCAGTCCCTCAGGCTGCCCTGTCCGGCGAACTTCTTCAAAAAAAGAAGGCAAAGATGAGGTCTTTTCCTCTGAGAGGATTTCTGCTTTCACGCAAAGCTCCCCGAGTGTCAGGCAGCCCTGGAAAATACTGCTGCCCTCACTAGTACAAGCTGAATAAAGTAGAGGGATGGCTAAAATGTTTGACTCATTAGGAGGAAAAATGAATGAGTGCAGCAGGCGACCTGTTTAAACGTCAGGTAGCGGACTGGGGTGGGTTCTGAAATGTGACGCCCGAAAGCACATGGACAAACGTGTATTTACACACACACGCTTACACATTTGTTGTAATTTTCCTTTACACCCAAACCACGTTTAATTCACAAGGCGAGGCCTCCTCCCAGCTGATAAATGCATTCAGAAGCAATGAAATCAGGGTTCGCGGATAACAATGGACGTTGCTGTTAAGTGGACAGGGAAGCACTTGGTCCTAAGACTCGCTCCCCCGTGCTTGGCTGGGAAGGAATTTGGGCAGAAAACAGATGGAAAGACATCATGAACACTGGCCCGGCCAAGCAGCCCACAGGCCCCCGGCAGCTGCAAAGGCTTAGCGGGCCTTACCTGGTCAGTGACTGCCCTCCACACACGCTGGGCTCCACGGGCCCCGCCCACCCCGGGTCTCCCCGAACAACTGCCCCTGCACCTGCCCTTCGGGGAATTCCAGCCAAGGGGCGGGCCTCCTGCTGTCCCCAGAGCACAGCGCGTGTGCCCTGCTGCACACACAGCGCACAGGCCCCTGTCCCCTTACCCCTGCACTGATTCAAATCCAAATCGCTATCCTGAATGGCTAAGCCACAGACCAGGAGAAACCTACATAGAATTATCGGTTCCGTGATGGGCGGGGGGCGGTGGATAGGGGAAGGGTGTGGGGAGGAGGGGTGCCAGGCTCTCAAAATCTTGTGCCACCAACGTCACAGCCGCCATCCTATTTGCACGAGCGTTCACAAGAAATGTTGAGCATCCGTCCGCCCGCCGGAGCCCTGCCTCTGACTGGAGACGTTACACCTGCTTCCTACGAAGACGGAGCCTTTGCCAGCCAGCCTGTACTCACCAGTAATCTGCCAGAGGATCTTTTCACTCTCCTCCCCGAGAACATTCAGGGAGGGGCCGAGACCCCAGGCGACACCTAAACGCCACTAAAACGCGCACTCGGCTCGACGGAGCACAACACTTTCTGAGCTCCCATCAATGTTTAATTTATTGGCTCCAAGAGAAAATAACAACCGTGTGTGCCGGCGGGGAGGGCTGCATGGGAAAGAGAAGGAGTCAATTCTTGGTGGAGAAAATAATCTACGACTAGATGACGCTTAAAGGCTCGACAAGACAGTTATGAAGTTCTCCGCACAGAGGGAATCGCGCAGTGCCTGGCAGAGGAGTTGCAGATAAGCGGGGAGCCTCAGCCTTGCCAGGCACGTGTTCCGAGGACGGTCCTCGAGGGGCCACGAAGGGTCAGGATGCAGCCAGGTCCCTGCCCCCGCCTGCCCACCAAACCCCCGCCTCCAAGCCAGGACCTGGGGAGGGTGCAGCTAGGCTGGTTGGCGACAGGTTCCACAGAGAGATGAGCTCTCTCTTCCCGGACCACCTGCCCTCCAGGGAGAAGAGCTGAGGACTCCGGCCCGTTCCAGGTGTCACCCAGACCCCGAGCCTCCTTGAGGCCCTCAAAGGCCACCTCCCCAGCGCCCTCAAATCAGCTGCAGGGACGGGCACACACCAGGGCCGGCCACCACCCCACAAGGCCCTGTCTGCTCCAAGCCAGACGCAGCGCACGCCTCAAAATGAAATGATCAAGCTTTCTGACATCTGGGCAGAGAGAGAAGGATGCCAGGGCACAACCCTATCCGTAACGTGGATTTCCCTTCCCGTGAAAATGACCCAGGGTCTGGCTGACTGGGCCCATCATGGGAAAGGCCGGGGCTTGGCCTGCATTTCAGGAAGGCGGAGATTCCTGATCCGAGGAGAGGTTTGGGGTGCAGGAAGAACCCAGCCGGTAGACTCCAGGCGGGGCGTTCTGAGATATACATACACACATTGTCCCCCATGCCCCCTGCCTGGTCTCAGAATACTTTAGCATGTTAAATAAAATCAGCTCACTGAAACACACCCTAACTTGCTCCATGGACTCAGTCCAACCTCTCCCCCCTCCCCCACTGCATCCACCTCTCCAGATCCCGCAAAACTTGAGCTCCGGAGGCCGGGTCTCACACATTCAAAAGCAGGAAAAAGAGCCCATTAAGGAAAGCAGCGTTCAGGTGTATTCACAGAGCCCGTCCACTACTAAAAGGTTACTAAGAAAAAAGTCAAGTCCATGATACCAAAGAATGGAGTGACCTATGTTTTGAGAAATAAAATAGTTCTTTAAAGAAAAAAGAAAAAAAGGAAAGGTACAGAAATACTTCTAAATACATTCAGAAGAGTCCATAAAATTGCAAACACCTTACATCTTCAGAGACACAACAGAGCTCATAATGGTGCAATATAAAAACATTCTTCGGGGCCCAACGAAGACATTTGTTTTATTTAACGCTGTGCTTTTTCAAAGGTGCTAAACAGAAGAAAAGAAGGACCATCCATACAGGATGCTGAACTACAAGCCCTAAACTGGAGGAGATTCTCTGAGGCTGACAGCAAAATAGCAAGAGCGGAAGCTGCTTTCAGCATCTCGTTTCCAAGGTAGAAATTTAAACATGATCCTCCACCCCTTTTTAAATTCTTAGCAGGGCATCCATTTCCGAGGTACACATTCATCACAGTAACATTGGCATTCAACTTTCTTGAGTCATTTTTGTGTGTTGTTTTAGCACAGAAGTTGTTAGAACATTCTCAAGTGTATTTGCATTTCAGCAGTTCAGTTGAAGGGGGTCATAAAAAAGTTGTGTAAAACAGAGGATTTTTTTGTTGTTGTTTTTACTTTGAAGTTACCTAATTTTGTGTGGTCTGGGATTTCACTATAGTACCAGAGCCCAGGCTGGCTGATTCAACACCCAAGCAGATTATCAGCTGCCTCGGAAAAAGAAATAAAGAATGAATTTCTTGAATTTCAGCAACTACACAAAGGACTTGCATATGTCAAAATGCCGGATGAGAGTCGCCATGAATGTAGCACCATTAATCAAAGCGCGATCTGGTGTCACTTTTGCCAGTAAAAACGATGCTGTTCCCCTCACCCCGCTCGCAGGCTCGTGCAGAAGACACACGGAGTGTGTCCCTCCGCTTTCATGTGTCTCCAAATAGCCTGCTCCCGGCACTTTTTATACGCGCCTGGGGAAAACTGCTGCTCCAGGAGGCGGTCAACAAACGGCTTTTCTTGGGGAGGGGGGCGACAGCTCTGGTAGATCTCACTGAGGTTTGGCTCTCTGGGAAGGAAGGAAGTTTTGTGGGACGGGGAGCAGGGGGTGGGGGACAGGACACACAGGCCCCCAGGCCCAATCGTGTGAGTAAATAGAGCTGGAAAGTGACAAAGCCATGCTCAGAGCAGCCGGGTGACACAGACATTCATCCCTGGTCTTCTGATGTGCCCTCTCCCCATGAAAAAAATACGCCAGTGGGCCCACAGCTACCACCACCTGCAGATGCTTGGCTGCCATCAACAACTTGACCGTGGGCATGGTCCCCAAGGAGCGTCTACTTTCCCTTGTCCTCCCAGATGTGACAACAGCATTAAACTTAGTCCAAAGTCCCTGGAGAGTTTCAGCTAAAGGTGAGACCTAACTGGACAGCCAGAAGGTCCTTCCTTAAGCCATATGAGATGCGGGAGATAGTCCCCAAAGGTCAAGGACCCCATCTTTACCCTCCCGCCTATAATATTTTTCTTCACACATTGTGGTATCTGTAGTCTGTGTTCAGTTACAGCTTGTGAAACTCCCCCAAGTTCCAATGCAAAGGATTGGGGATTTCTGAAATGATTTTTTTTTTAACGGTTTTCTGCAGGCCAGAGGCAACTGCCCCAGCCCAAGGCTTCGAGGTGACAGTGACGCCTCATCTCTGAGTTGTCAAATGAGCTCGCTGCCACAATATGCTTCCAGCAGGCTCGATTCAAACATTAAATGAAGTAGAGAAATCATCAGATAAATTGCTGGCCCTCTGTACTGGAGAGTGAAGGCTCTTGCTCTGGCTGATGACAGAACTAGGCTTTTGTCTGACCTAATTTATTTCTCTTTCAGGTTAGAATAAAGCACTCCTTTCCTGTCGCCACGTAATCTCTTCTGCCCATATATTGAACTCAAGCAGAAGACTCTGGGTTAACTGTGCTGTCTGCAGATTTCTTGAACTCGGAGAAGAAGACATTATAGATCCACAAATTCCGTGATCGAAAGCACACATATTCCTCAGCACGAAATTACACGGTTAGGGGAGAAATCATCTCATTAAAAGCCATCCATTAAGGGCACCGTTTGGGGTGAAAGGTATTAGCAACGCTGGGTCTCGCAAGCACATGCTGCTTCCAAACAAAGTTTTACACATTATTTGAGTTGGCATTCTATCTCTTTGGGGAATGCTGCTATTTCACTTAGTACAGTGGGAACATTACCTAATAAATGGAATTGAGAATCCAAGTGTTATAAAATCTGAGTTGAAAGGATTTGCACTCATCAAGGTGTTTTAGATGCATGACTCCCCAGAGCAGTGGCAAATCCCCAGGTCTGTGACATGCAACACAGGAAAGGACAAAACGAGGTTCACTCTTCCCAGACCCCCTCACTCCATCAGGCGTGCCTCAACGACCTAATGCAATTCAGAAAGTCAAGACCACAGACTAACCGGAGGAAACACGCCCGTTCAAAGCTAACAATTGTAACTGGTTTTTTTTTAAAAAAAATTTAAAAAAAAAGAAAAGAAAATTGCCCCCATCTGCCTAGTGAGGGCTTGTAAATCAATGCCGATGGCTTGAAAATACATTCTCAAACTTATATTCTCATTGTGCCCTGCTCGACTCTCTGCAGGAAAATCAATATTACAACTTCACACTTAGGACATTTTGCAGCAACGTAAACTGCTTTCGCGGCTGATGGAAGCCGGGTCCCGGCCCCTCGCAGCGACGGCTCCACGCATGACACGGGCACCGAGCTCCCCCTAGCTGCCAAGAGGCGCCAGACGCTGCTGGGCGTTGCAGCCTTGCCATCAGCTAAAAGCCAATTCAACTGAAAGTTTATTTTGGAAAGTCTTCTATCACAACAAGCAACAGAGAATGCAAAGCGATCGGAGAAAGGAGATGAAAAGGAAAAAGAGAAGGTGGGTGCAAGCCGTGTTCTAAGCCCAAAGACGGTGCCAAGAGCTCGATTCTGATAAGGCGCTAGAAACCGCTGCCCTGTACAGTGGGAAACTGATCGATTGCTTTGCCTGCTTCCATCTCACCTGAGACAGATGCTAATTACTGTCCGGCGCACCCAAAACTGGCCTCCCCTTTGGTCAATAAGACACATCAAGCCCTGCACAGTGGTCAGCAAAGCATCACACCCCCACCATGTGACTCAGCCTCCCTCCGTGTTCCTAAGGCCGCCTTCACCAGAGCAACTGCATTCACTCCAGCACTTGAGAAATGACTCGTTTTCTGTTACGAAATATTTTGAAGGCCAGACAAAAATCGCCAAGGCCAAAGCACAGACAGAGAGGCACCTCCCACCCTCAAAAAAAAAAAAAAAGAAAGAAATATGCCCCCGTACATAATTTTCAGGGAGGGAAAGACTACCCTTGAAAAATATTATGGGTTGTTAAAATATGCTCATGGCTATTTTGTCTCTCAGGTGTGAATTACAAATGAATAAAATCCGCCTCTGGCATAACACCTTGGATGAACACATTTCTATTCTCCCTTAGAATCAGAGCAGCTGACTTATATCGCACTTCTAATGATATGGGGTTCCCTTCTGTGCAGAAGGGAGACGAACTTCACTCCCCCCACCAGCTACCAAAAGAAAAAGAGGGACCCAGGCCTTATGAAATTTATCAGAGGCCCGATTTTGAAAGATATGTGGACACCTGGAGGTACACTCCACCCTGGGGAGTTAACGTAATTGTAAGCACAGCAACCTTCAAAACACACAGCCACAGCAAAACCTAATTTAAAAGGCAACCATGGAATTAACACAGCCTAACTTCTGCATCAAATCTTGGGTCTCTAGTTGTTCTGCAAAATCGTGAATTCATACGGAAAATTACTAATCTTCCAAGGAAACCTGTTGGTGGGTTGTTGAAAACATCACCTTCGCTGGGGCTGTGTGATCTACCCTGGCCTTCTTGTTTCCTTCGGGAAGCCTCAGAGCCCCTGCACGGCCTGGGGTTCCTCGGCCTCCCCGCTCACCCGGCCTGGCACAGTGGGCCCACGGCCCTCCCCTCTGCGGGGGTCAGCCACTGCTTCTCAGCGCCCCCTTTCCACTACTGTCACTTGTTGTTTTGTGTTTGTTTTTATTAAAAGCTGTGTCTGTCCTCCGGTTTTAAAAGCCATATCCATCTGGGTCAAACATTTTGAAACAAACCAGAAGCCTAAATCTTCATCCCCAGCTGTCTCCCACTCTCTCTTTTCTACCTCACTCCTCTTCTCACTGGCCCTGTCTGTAAATTTAACTAGCTCATTATGGAGCCCTTCTCCCACTTGCGAACCCCCCACCCCCCTCCAAGATGATCGATGCTGTTTGTGTGCTCTTCTGTTTCTCAAACCATCAGTTATACTAAGTTGCATCATCTCTAAAGAACCTGAGGCCGGCGGGCTGCCACCTAACTGAAGATGCACCACGTTTTAGGCTGTTTCTTTCACATTTGAAATCTAAAATGCGGACACCGGATCGGGGCTGTGACAGCACCCATTTTGCTGGCCAGTGCTCCAGAGCACCCGAGACCCACGACTCCTGCATCATTGTGGAAAGGTACACTTGCACAGGCCCTACAGCCTAAATGACTGCATCCAATTCTTGCCTTTCCCCTGCCTGCACTCCCACCTCCCGGGTGACACAGGACAGACAGAAAAGCCAGCTGCTTTTGGATAATAAATAGCCTTGTCTGAAAACTGGTTGGACCACTCTCCCTGCTTAAACCCCTGCATATGCCCTGGGCTCCATGCGCTCCAGGAAGGCAGGTGGGATATCCTTTGCCCCCTGGTCTCCTTCCCACCTCTCCTTCCCTACCACCGCTCCAGTGTCAGCCGGCTTTCCCCAGCACTGCTCTGAGCAAGACTGAAGCAGCCGTGAAACAAATGAAGGATGGAAGGATGTTGCACTAGGCACCCCTCGCCCCCCGTGCCCAGCTGCCGCCAGTCGTCCTGGCCAGGGCTTGCTCCTGAGGTCCCAGGAACACCAGAGAGGAGAGAGCAAAAGCAAAGCGAACCTACCTGCTTCTTTCCCCCTTTACACACAACTGCAAACACTCCTGGCTCCTTCGCTGCTGCCAGCTTGGCAATGCACCCCAGACAACTCCCCCTTCCCGGACCCCCCCACACACACACACACAACTTCCCCCTCCTCAGAAACAACCCTTGCAATTATACAAAGGCTCTGTGGGGCAAATTGCCTCCTGGAGAAATTAGGCGTCTGCAAGTACAGACATTCTAACAGCCACTCCACCATCTAAACGGGGGAGGGGGGTAGAATAAGCCATTGCTAAAGGATTGGTAAAGGACGAAATGTCAACTGGCGATGAGGACCTTGATCAAACCAGGTTCAAATATGGTTGCAAAACATTTTGTTTTAAATGCAACCAGCGGGTCTTCTTTGATGTTACAATGATGAAAAATAGAAGTCCTCTTCCCTCCCTCCAGAAAGGTATCCCTCTCCCAAAGCAAGCCCACTTTAATATCTATTCCCTTCCCCCCAAAATAATAATAAATCCACAAATTCTTACTAATGTATCTGCTGTAACAAAGGAGAGATGGCAGCAGCAAATGCTCCGAGCAGATGGCGCCTATGCTGGGTTTTCAGGGGAGGGGAGAACCCCTTTATATATTTATTTATTTATTTAAATTTTTTAAAATATAACATAAATATTCGGCTCTCGGCCGCCCCGCAGCCGGTCCTCGGCGGCGGCTGGGCGCGCAGCCCTCTCCAGCTCCGCGCCGGCAGCCCGGCCCCAGCCTGACGAGGTGCTCCAAGGATTGCAGGAACACAACCTGCCCGCTGTTTCGATGGCACCCAGAGGACGTTTTATTTCTATTGCAGTTTCAAAAAAAAAAAAAAAAAGCAAAGGCGACCCAGGCACCTCGAGAGAAAGGACCGCGGGGGAAGGTTTGCGCGCCGCGGAGCAGCGGCCCCGCGGGCTGCGGCGGGCGGGGAGCGCTGCGAGCCGACCTTCCGGGTGCAAGCGTGCAGGCAGCCGGGCGAGCTCCCCTGCAAACCCCGTACCTGGCCCGCTCCCGCACGCTTCTTCCCTTTGCTAAATACACCCGACTGGGGCGCTGGAAGCTGCTGCGTCTCTGCCCCGCTGCCTGATTTTGCCCGCCCGGCCACTTGCTTGAAATCCACACGATTTCAGCCGGTGGATTTCCACTGCGACCTGCCTTGTTTATTTAGATAGGGGAGATGAAAGATCCGAGATAGGAAGATGGGTGAGAGATTGATAGATCTCTTTCCTTTTTTCTTTTTTTCTTTCTCCCCCCCCCCACTATTTTACAAGCACATCCCTCTCTTCCCACTGCTAGCTAACAACGCTTTTTTTTTTCCCCCGTGGCGGGGATTTTTCACCAGCCCCCGATGCCCCCACCTTTTTTTGGAGTGGGGGAAAGAAGACAAGATCATCCCAGGAGACAGACGGAGGTGGGGAAATGGGGGTTGGGGTGCAGGAGCCCGGCAAACAGCCACGCAGCTGGATTCTTTTGCAAATAGCAAGAGGAAGGGAGAGAAAGGCGGCTGCGGAATCCTAGGACCGGCGTGGCCGGCGCCCTGCCCGGCCGGGTGCAGCGCCTGGGGGACTCGGAGCCGGCGGCCGCCCCTCGCCCCGCATCTCCCCCAGGCCCGAGCGCACCCCGCTCTCCTCCGCCCGCGCCGTCAGCGCGGACCCACGCGCTAGCCAACTTTTCCCCACTTCCCGGCTCCCCCCTCCCCCTCCGCTCCCCCAGCCCCCCTCCCCCTCCTCTCCAAACCCCGCCACCAGCGCCGCCGCCGCCACACACGCCGCTCGGAGGGGCAAGCGTCCAGCCGGGATCCGCGCGCACACACACACCTCCTCCAGCCCGCGCGCCCCCTCCCCGGCCCGGAGCCCGCTCCGCAGGCCCCCGAGCCCGAGGCGCGTCTGACTGCGCAGAGCCCGGACTCTAGGGGCTGCAAAGAAACTTTCCCAAGGCCCCCCGCCCCCTACCATGCTCTGGGCCGACGCCGCTGCCTCTGCGAGCCCGCGGGCCTCCCCGGCGCCCGGCCCGGCTGCGCCGGGCTCGGTGTCCCCAGCCCCCGGCGCCCGGAGCCCCATCCTCCGGCCCCTCGCGCGCACGCCGCAGACACTTACGGGTGATGAGCTCCCTCTGGGACAAGTGCTGCGGGTTGCCCTGTTTGCGGCGGGACATTGCCCCGGCATCTATTCTGGCATCGCCCGGAGAGCTGCACCGATGGGGGGAGCCGGGGGAGGGGTCCGAGCCGCCGCCGCTGCCGCCGCGCCGCGCCGCTGCCGCCGCCGCCGCCGCCGCCGCCGCCGCGCCTCCTCCTCTGCCCGGGTTGGTGTTTTGGTTTTTTTTTTTTTTCCTTCCCCTCTTGCCCTCTCTTCCTCCTCTTCTTCTTCTTTATTTTGCGCTTTCTTCTATGCTGTTTTTTGTTTTGTTTGCAAAAAAAGAAAAAGAGAAGGAAAAAGAAAAACCTCTCGATCTAAAATAGGAGAAAGGCAAAAAAAAAAAAAAAAATCTGCTCTTGCCGCGGACTGGCTGGTTTCTTCAAAAATATATTCTTCTCAAGGAAAAAAAAAAAAAAATTGCTTACACTTCTTCAAACTGCTTGGCCTCCTGGACTTGCAAATGTCTTCTTGAACTTAAACCGGATTTTGCACCGGCTCCTGACACTTTCTTTCAGGGTCTGGTAGGTGGAAAGCGCACTTCTACCAGGAGGGGGGGAAAGGGAAAAAAAGGCAAAAAAATAAAAAATAGAAGAAAAAGAAAAGAAAAAAAAGCAAAGAAAACTTGGGGACTTGTCTCGTACCCCCTCACCCCGCCCCCTCCAAAAACCCAAAGCAATGTAAAACTGCCCCGGTTCGGTTGTTTCTGGGTTTTCTGCGGGCTGCCTGTTTTTTTTTTCTCGGAGACTGACCCTTCCGAGGCTCTGGGGGGACTCCAGGAGCGGCTCCTTCCCAGTTCACCTGGCAGGCTGGCGCCGGCCGGAGAGGCTGCCGGGTCCCCGCGAGCGCTCCCCAGCGCTCCCCTGGCGCCGCGGGCCCGAGGGGAGCTGGGCCGAGGGGCGGCTCGCCCAGTGCGCCTGGGTCGGTGCGGGCGCGGACTGGGAGCTATAGATTGCAACGTGAAGATGGCGGAGTCCGGGTTCTCTGGGAGCTCTCGGTCTCTCTATGGCTGGGGCTGCCTCTGTACAATGGGATAAAATTCAAGTTCAAGTGCGGACGTGACGTTTAATCTGCACTAGAGACAAAAAGACCCAGAGAGTCGGAGCACTGGGGGCGACTAGCGGTGGCTTTTTAACATTGTACCCTGTAAGAGAACAAGAAAGCACACACACACACACTCGCGCGCGCGCGCGCGGACACACACACACTCACACACACATTCACCCGTGCGCACGCCCGCAGTCCAGGCCGGCCACACGTGCAGCGTTTCAGTGCGCTCCTCTCCTCCCCGTACACTGGCAGCGCAAAACGCCTGGGGGGGTGGGGGAGGACGCCGGGCAGGATCTTTTTAAATAAAAGAAAATCCTCCATGCCTCCTCCCCTCCAGGGAGCTGGACCCCGAGGGAAGGGGGGCGGAGTGCGCGGTGCGTGGAAGTTGAATCAACGCAAGTCCCCGCCCACTCATCCGAAAGCTCGGGAGTGGGGGGGCGTGGGGATGGCTGTGAAAGAGGGTTGGGGTCGACACGGGGACTCGGGGCAGACGGTCAACTGCTTCATCTCCTTAGAAAAGTAGCTTGGTTGTTTTCACTTTTGTTTTATTGAGGGGGTCGGGGTTAAACTTCCAAAAAGTGTCTCCATATAAATCCTGATATTCCAAACTCGGCGAGAGCGAAGCGGACAAAATAAAAGATGCTAAGAGGAGAGAATTAAGAGCACATTTGGCGGAGGGGAAACGTGAGACCTTGTCTGAGTCTCATTCCGGAAGGAACGTTCACCCCAATCTGTGCGCTCCCTCCACCTCATGCCATTAACTCCTTGGGGTGTACACGGACACCCCGGCCCCAACGTCGAGAGCTGTGGGAAGCGTGGGGGTGAGGGGCAGGGCTGCTCCACGTGGGAGAGGTTCTCGTACCTGCTGACCCAGAAGTAGGTGTGGCCGGATCTCTGGACTCACTCGTGTGGGTGACCCCCTCAGGTCCTCCAGTTCCCTCCCACCCCCTGACAATTACTGCAGCCTGGAAGTAACGCCCCCCTCCCCCAGGGCTCCTCCGCCCAGGGCAGGACTGGAAATCGCCCGTCAGACTGGGAAGGACACAGCTGCCTTGTCAGCCGTTTGATCTGCAGCCGGCGAGGACAAGAGGAGTTGTGGGCGCCTGTCCGTGGCCCGGGGACAAGGCCAGGCCGCAGTCCGCGTGGACCTCCACCCCCACTCCAACCCCCTCGTGCCTCCCCAGGCCGCAGCCAACTTCATCTATTTCGCGACTTGCCCTCTCGGCTGGGCGCGCCACGCGGCCGGCCCCCTCACCGTTCCCAGGGCATCTCGGGTCTGGGCCGGGAGGCGGCGAGGGCGGGTCCGGGCCTGGCTCCGGACTGGGCTTCGCGGGCGAGCCCAGCTGCACCCACCCCACCCCGCCCCCAGGCCGGGCCCTGGCGGCCTCACCGGAGCGAAAGGCTGGGCCGTGACGCCTCCGGGCGCGCCGCCTCCCTCAGGGCCTTTTCCTCGGGGGAGGATACGGGGGTGGGGGCGTTCGCCCCCAAGGTGGTGGGTCGGGCGGCGGCACCGACAACTTACAGAGCGCAGCGCCCATTAGCGAGGACAGAAAGACCTCCCAGCCCAAGCCACCACCCCCCCTAAAAAAATAATAACAATAAAATGTGCCCTAGCGTGCAGCTCTGAGGACCGGGCGGCAGGGTCGGCGGACGAGCGGGTGGAGACTCGGGGCAGGGGGCGGCGTGGGGGGCGAAGGGACGCGGGTGGCGAGCCAGTCCGCACTAGCTACCCACCCGGGGCTGCACGCTGCAGCCCATCACCCACCCCCTCACCCCACCTCCACGTGGTCCAAAGTCTGGAAGCACCTCCTCCCATGCAGCCCTACCACGAAAATCTTTCCAGGAAAGTGGCCTAAGTAAGAAAAAATGCCCACACGCACCTTAAATAAACTTCTTAAGAAAACCATAAACCGGCCATCCCAACTTGCCCACATTCTTAAATTTGGGAGAGCTCTCTTTCTGAGCACTGGTGGTGTAAAGTCCAGAGAGGGATAGCGCTTTGCCCAAGGTCACACAGCGCACGGGGGCAGGTCTGGACCCAAATCGCCGCGGCTGGCCTGCCTCCCCGCGCCGCCGACGCTCCGGCGCCCGAAACCCCAGCACGCAACCCTCACCCTCCCGGGGCCGATTACAAGGATAGGGGACCCGGTCTGTGGCCTGGGGGAATGGGGCAGCCCCCTCCTAGGAAGGGGGCCCCTCCGCGGACTGTGCAGGGCTCCCGGGGCCCCGGCTGCAGCTGCCTAGTCGCGCGCGCTCGGGCGGCTGGGTCCAGGGAGGGGGCACCCCCGCCCCACCCCCCAGCAGGAAGTAGCGGGCAGGGGGCGGCGCGGGCCGCGACTGACCCGGGGAGCGCCTCCTCATTGGCCCCACGCTGCCCCGACGGCGCGAAGAGGGACGCGCGGGCGGGCCGTGCAGGGCTGGACACGCCGCCGCCCGCCGGCGCGCTCCACCTCGCGGCGGCCAGGGAGAGGCTGCCCTGCCCCTGCCCAGCCCCGTGCTGGCCCCTTCGCACTCCTCCCCCTCCTCCTCCTCCTCCTCCTCCTCCTCCTCTCGGCAGAGGCGGCCGGGCGCAGGCAGCGAGCGATCCCAGTTGCCGCTCCAGTCTCCTTGTTTTCCCCTCTGCCCGTCTGGCACGGGCATCATTAGCGCCGAAAGCTGTTAATGTCTGGTCTCACAGCTCCCCCTTTAGTCTTGCTATGCTCCCTGTCTCGAGTTCCAAGTCGGATCAATAGCTGCCTCTCCGCCGACCTTGACCTCTCCCTCGACCCCGCCCGGCTCCGGCAGCTGGCCCCCAGTTTCCCCACTCTCTCGATGCCCAGACAACAGGCAGGCAGAGCGAGAGTGGGGTGGCGGAGCTCGGGTCACAGCCCCGTTCCTACCCCCTCCTCAGGACCCCTGGCAGGCAGGGGAATCGAAGACCCTTCTGAGAAGGTTACTGCACAAACACACACACACACACACACACACACACACACACACACACACCCCCCACTCCCTGACCTATCAAGCCTTTGTTTAGAATAAAAGTCACTCCCATCCCCAAAATGAGGGGGGTAGGGAGGCAGGTGCTTAACATATGAAAATATAAATGGGAAAAGTGCAAGTACAAATGTGGTCCTAAAGTAATACCACAATCCTTCCGACTCTTTTCTTCAGAACCTGCTGTAGACCTACTGTGTGCTCCGCCGAGAGCTGGGGCTTTGTGCAGACTGCAATCAGACAGAAAGAAATGCCACATTTTCTGCACCATCTTTCAAAAAAAAAAAGGAGAGGTCAGAAAGCTTTTTGAACTCACAAATATTTCTAGCTTCACAGTGCGTTCCAGCAGATAATCCTTAATATTTTTCAGTTTCTTTAAATTTCTTTATTGAGGACTAGTTCGGAAATCTTAAGTCATTTATCAAATCAGAGTGTCTTTTTATTAACCTTGTGTGGGGCTCCGATCCCCAGTGTGTGCTGCGTGGACCACGCCATGCAATGGGGGCAGATTAAAGTCACCTTACCCCCTGGCCGAGCTTCTTGTTTAAAAATTTTTGAACAATTCTCAGTGCTTAGCTCTTAGCTAAGGTGGGGCTCTATTCGAGATTCTGCAATGTTATCTTTGCCTTCTGAGCTGTTATGTTTTATATTATGTCTTTACAAAAAATGGGAACGCATCGAGATGTGAAGTGTCAGTAAAAATGGGAACTCAATATTTCTGCAGAAAGAAAATCGTCGTTTCATTTGTTTGTTTGGTTTTTAAACACGGATCCACCCTCTAAAATGTAGTCAGATAACTTTGTAGCAATATAAAAACTCAACAACACATCTTATCAAATTACCTTGGGCTTCATTTCTGATGCTTTAAAAAAGAAAAACATCCAGGCAAAGAGAAGGCAAATCTTTTCGTATTCACAGGTGTAGGGCAAACTAAGAGGCAAACTGCGTCTGCTGATTCCTATTCCTTGGAGTCTATAAACGCTACTGACTGCGAAGATGAGGATAAATAAAACACATCAATCTGATCAGTGGATTGACTTGTTTCAACTTTTGAAGCAACTGCAATGGAAGTCCTAAGCAAGTCATATTTATGTACATATTAATAAGGTTCCCACGATGGCCTTTATCTCCTTCTTTACTGTTCCAGAATCTCTAGGAGCTATCAAATCCCAAAGCCTAGAAAGACAAAAGAGGCATTTTAAGCTTCCTGGCATATCTTCTAGAATTATTTTATGTCATTTCTGAAAATTACAGCAAATTTCTGGAGCCATAGCTCTCAATTAAGGCTTTGCTAGATTTGGAGAAGTTTTTTGCATTGTAACCTTAGAGCAGAGACAGGACCACAAAACTTGCCTTCCAACAAGTGTTAGGTTGACTCTTTCCGTGCACTGAATTTAGCAACATTGCTTTTGTTAAAATATGGCTTCATTTGCACCTTATTTGTTTCTGCAGTAATACCTGGGGCTTGATACAGTGGTAGATTTCGGACTACCAGAAGCATGGAAGCTCTAGGAAATTGAGGCATCCCTGCCTGCTGGCTTTATAGCTGCAGCCTGCAAGGGGTTAAACCAGAGTCACTGTTCCTGATTCATGTATTATTTTCCTTAAAAAATACCCAGCTCTCCGTGTATGAAAAAGACTTACGCCTACATTGAATGCTCCTAGCTCTGTCCCTGTCATCAGAAATGATATTGAATGGCTCAGTACTAGGGGATCTGGAACAATTTCTACAGCTTTCTCACCTCATTTGGAATTTTCTTGCCTTGCTAATTTTAATTCTTTAGTTGAGTCATCAATTCAAATTTGGTAGGGATTCGCATCACCCAGTTGGTCGACTTGGTAGAAACATTGTTCACGAAGATGATCAGACTCCACCAAATCCCACCCCCCCCCACACACACACAGAGATCAGAGTGGTTGTGTGTGTGTGTGTGTGTGTGTGTGTGTTGTACAAAAAGGGTCTCTCTGCTGCTTTCCGTCCTGTCACCAAGTCTCCAAATAGTATATCTGAAAATGCAAAACACACACACAGACACCAGTTTGAATTCAGTGGGCTAGTGACCGTCAATCTACCCTATTTAGAGCACAGACAGGGAAGAGAAAGAGAGTTAAAATGGTTCATTTGGGGAAAGAACTGGGATTCAGAAGGGAATTTTCAGTTCCAACTCTGGCTGTCAGCGGCTGTCGTCAGACCTGGCGCTACAATGAGGTGTCTTGGTGATAGGAAATGGGGAGGCACCAAGGAGGGAGGCAATAATGATCACCTTCTTAACAAGGGTTTTATGAAGCTGTGAGGATTAATTAGTTTGTATCCTTAAGCAGTTTGAGAAAGAGGAAGTTTCGGTAAATGCTAAGCTGGAGTTGTAGACACTTCTGACTCAGTTGTGAGCTCTGCACCCCTCCCCCCCTCCCCCCCCAACAATGCAGGCTCTGAATGCTCCTGTCTGTGCTGTGATGCTCTACAAAGGAAGTGGTGAAAAAGGGAAGTGAGGGGGAAGCACTCACTTAGGGAGGAGTAGAGGAGAGAGAGGCATGAGTCAGGCGAGCCTCCCTCTCAAAGGCAAAGGCACCCGTTCATGAGGAGGCTGCGAGGGGGCACCTACCAAAAAAATACAACTAGAAACCAGCCAACACCTTGTTTTCAGATATGCCTTCCAGAGCTGGAAAAGACAAGGGAATCTGGGAGAGCTCATTGCCTGTTTCATAGTTTTAGAAAGACCCACAGTATGCTTTCAAGTGAACTCAACAAAGGTAGTTTGTATCCTAGAAAACACTTAAGGGCAATTCCTCCTATTCAATAGCGGAGGGTTAAGGTTGCAAGCTGACAAATAAACAAGCCTCTGCAACACGAAGTTTGAACTGCAGGTACATTATTGGAGGTGGAATAATATATCTACAGTACGTGGAAGTTATCAAAGTTCTTCCGTTGTGCGCATTCTAAAACACTGCATCTGCTTGAAGACACAATTTACAAGGCTTAACTTACAAGGAAGACAATTTGCTACAACAGAAGATAATTAATGCTGTAGAGAGGGAAAACTGAGACACTGGATTGCTGTGCCTTCTGGTATTGGTTTAAGCTGGGTCCTTTAAAAAAATGATTTCAGTGTGATTTTTAAGCCTTTGGAACTGTTGAAACAACAATGGCTTCTAAAATATGATGTGGCAATAATGTTTCCGCTTTGAACTTGCAACAAAGCCCCTCTGCTTCTCTCTCTTTCTCCCTCCCTCTCTCTCTCTCTTTCTTTCTCTCTCTCTCTCTCCCATATGTGTCCTGAAATGGAACACTGCACAGGAGCAAAGACATCCATCTTTGACCTGTCTCCAATGGTCCACCATCCACACAGGGCAGATCTATGGTCGATTTTTTTCACATCTGAATTTGGACTTCCAGATTCCAACCCATATAGATTCATCAACTGTTGAGATTTAGCACAGGAATCTGCAGTTTCATTATTTGTATCTGATTAACAGGAACAATTAGAGAACTGAAGAGTGAGGACGCCGGTTTGGGGACTGTTTCCGTATTGTACCCAGACCACACATTCCAGCTGGGAAGGAACACAGTCATGTAGAAAGCATTAGTGGATTTAACGCTCTGCATCGTGTTTGGGGAATCAAATTGTCGATGTTTCTGGCAAGAACTCATACTCCAATTGAAATCTATCAAACACCTTAATTAGCTCTGGGTACCTAAAGGCACCCAAACCCAGAGGCAAGTTGGAAAGCAGGAGAAGACAGGGGCAGGAGCTGCACAAGGGTGGCCAGGGCCTCCCTGAGATCCCCCCTGGGTCCTGTGGCCTCAGTTTCAGGACCAGGATGCACGGGCCATGGTGCGAAGTTGCAACAGCCCTGACTCTCGCCGTGGCGGCCACGGAAGACAAGATGGAGGATGTTTGGATGGTTTGACGGGTGTCAGCTAACGGGATGGGAGGAGGCCACAGTGACACGAAGCCGTTGCCGATGGTAACTGAAGTCTTTTCCTTCAGCCAACCATTCCACGTGGACCTCAGCACAAATTATTGTTTTCAATTACCACCTGTGTATTCCTTCCCATGCAACTTACTGATGTAAAATTACAGCTACTCTGGTATAAATAAGTTATGCTGCAGTTGTAAAATGGAAGAAATTTTGTTGTAGCAATTATGTTCAGCGAGATGACAAAATAAATTTCCAGAGCTGTGCCTGCAGTAACCTGGGGAATTTAAACCTCATAATTTCCATTCATTTCAGATAATTTGGAGTAATTTCTATATGTAATAACTTTGTAATGAAAAACACAGCGGTACTGAAGTGATTTCGCTCCGTTTTTTTTTTTTTTTCTCCTATGGTATACATGGCACAAAATAAATGATAAAAATAATATTTCCTTTTCATATGTGTGTGTGTTGAGTAATTCCTTCGGCAAAAAAATCATAAACGAATACCCAGACTAAATCTCTGTCCGCAAAATGAAAAATAAATTGAGTTAAAGAAAGTGAAAAAGTATGAAAGGCTTTGGATGTTTTATTGGGACTTTATTGAATTGTCTTATTCTCAGGTTCCTTCTGATCTCTAAGGGTTACACTTCCCAAGTAAGGGAAGGCAGGCCTGTCCCCAGATTCCCAAGAGGGGGCCGCAGAGAGACCCCCAAATCTGGAATATCCAGGCCAGGTAGCGATTACTTCCCCAGAAACTGTAAGGAAAGGTGGTCTCCTCTTGAGATCAGCTGGGCTGTTCTGAGTTGTCTCTTATCAAGGTCTTTAACAGCAACTTTCTCTGCGACTGGAAATGACTTATTAGGCTGGGTAGTGGTTACGGAGGGCCTCCTTTAATTAAAGACATGTGAGGTGGCGCTGCTTCCCTGGCTGCCCCGGTGCCCTGCCCGACCTCTGACGGTGACACCCGCCACGGATGTACACAGCCCCCAAACGCCCCGTGCAAATCCAGCGGAAGCTCCTACTGCGTTGTCGGAGGTGACAAGGATTACAGCAGCTGCATTACCCCCAGTGCCGTGCAGTTAGCCTCCAGGGCCCATCAGGGGTTTCCTCCAGAAGGAAAAATGGAGGCTGGATCTGGATGAGTCGTATACCCCCTAAACCCTGCCTGCCGGGAGGGAAGGCCAGGCCACTTGTCAGCCCCTGAGAGGGCTGCCGGCTGCCTCCTGCTAGGGTCTCTCCCACTGCCCTGCACGACTCTGCCACTGCGTACAGCCAGGGGCACAGACCTGGGGTCTCGGGCTGTGTACCAGGCGCCCACTGGCTGGGTGGTCTGGGGAGAGGGGAGAGGGCCTTCGCTCTCAGCTCAGCGGCCTCCCTTGCCAGATGGGGCTCCAGAGCACCTGTGGGCTACTGGCCGAGCAGAGGTAAATGCTGGCCCGGTCCCTGGCACAGAGCCGTCGCCCCATAAGCATCGCTGTGACTCATCCTTTCAACAGGGCACACGGATGGGTGCCTGCCGTGTGCCAAGCACGCCGAGGTCCAAAGACTGCTGTGTGGTTCCTCGTTCAGACAGACCTGAACTTGCCACACCGCCCCTGCTCCGAGGACCATGTGGTAAAGCAGACACAGTGACAGGACTGCAGTAGGGGTAACCTAGCCCACCAAAGGGTCTCGTGGCCGTGCATCCTAAGTGCCATAGGAGCAAAGGAGGAGGGGGCAGGGGTCCTGAACAGAGTGCTGAATTTTTCCCAGACCCTCAAGGCTTGCTAGGTCAGAGAGAGACTCGGGTGCTTTATCTTCTCTCATTCTGGGAAGAGAAGGACCTTCATCCCCAGGAAGCCCAAGGCCAGTCGTGAAGAGGCCGGGCCAGAGGCACCACCAGCTTTTGTCTCAGGTACAGCCATACCAGCAGCCTCTGCCCAGACTGGACTCCCAGCCATCCTGCAAGGCGGCAGCAGGTGGCTGGAGGCACCAGTGGGTGTGGAACTAAGTCAGCAAAGCAAAGTGAGTGCAGGACCAGAACCCAGGAAGAAAGAGAAAATTTAAAGAGAAGCAAGGATGGGGTTAGGAGAGGAAGTTTTCTTCCACCGGGGACAGCAAGATTCAGGAAAACACGACCATGGCTCTGAAACCAAATAATCTAGAAATGGGATGAAGGAGCGAAAATAAAGAAGATCTGGATAGGCTGAGTCTCAGAGAGGGCTCAACAGAAGAAAGGGGCTTGAAGTCCAGCCAGAGGGAGGGGGGACAGACAGAGGTGTCTGCTGGTTAAATTTTAGAATAGACAAATACTAATACTGGTACAGACTGTTACAGAGTGCAGAGCCCGGTCCCTACCACGACTTGAGTTTCTCCTTCCAGCAACCTTGTGAGATGTGCAGCGTGGGGCACAAGCGTCTTGCTCCACACCTCTGAGAGGCACAGGCGTTGAGTCCCTGCTGTACCCACTGTTTGCTGGGAAAACTCCGGAGAGCTGCTTCCCTTCCCAGCATCCCAGGTCCTCCTATGTTATGTCCTAGACTCTCAGCGAGGATTACATCAGATAATCTATTTGAAAGCCCAGATCCCGGGGCCTGACACATAGTAGGAATTTAATAAACTATAGGTGTTATTCTTTTCAGGGAGCCTTACGCTGAGATCAAGAGGAAATTCACATCCAACCCAATCTACGGTATACACTTGAACGTTTCATTTCAGGAGTGAAAAGAATAACTCTCCCTGGATTTCATTCATGAGCATACTTAACTAATGTTGGTGAAACACCTACTATGTGTCAGGGACCAGGCTAACCTCTGGGCAGACCCAGCACATCACCGGACTCTGAGCTCCTCAGGGCAGACGGCAGAGTCTGCCTTTCCTCCTCCACCCATGATGGGCCTATAATAGGTTATCAATGAACAAGACAGCAAGACCTCCATACAAGACTTAACAGGTCTGCACGGGGGCCCTGAAAAAGCCAAGCCTGCAGAACTGAGACCGAGAAGACACCCTCTGGTGTGTACGCGGGCGCCATCTCGGAGATGGGGACCAGAGCCTCACCGTTTCCTTCTCTTAATCTCCAAAGTCCCCATAGCCAACATTGATGGCTTTTATAATCAGCCACAAGAAATTACAAATTAAAGGTTGTGGCCACTGTACTTTGTGTGAGCAGAGAGGGGGGAGATAAACTAACCACCTATGAAAAAAAGACTGGAAGGAGAGACAGAAATAATGACCACTACTGTGTTAGGATTATGGGATTAGAGTGTCTTTTTTAAAAAGTTAATTTTCCAAATCTTCTAAAATGTCGTAGAAGATTTGCCATACATTTTTAATAAAGTTTTGCAAAAGAATCACAGGAGCAGTCACTGGGCTCTGAAGAGCTCTGTGGGCTCATCCGGCCTTAAGATGCAGTGGTCGGCGGACACTGTCCTGGCACAGGTACCGTCCTGGGGGCAGGGGTCACTGCGAGACAAGGTTGGATGGGATCCTTTTTAAGAAGCTCCCTTGGGCTTCCCTGGTAGTGCAGTGGTTGAGCGTCCGCCTGCCGATGCAGGGGACACGGGTTCGTGCCCCGGTCGGGGAAGATCCCACGTGCCGCGGAGCGGCTGGGCCCGTGAGCCGTGGCCGCTGCGCCTGCGCGTCCGGAGCCTGTGCTCCGCAACGGGAGAAGCCCGCGTACCGCAAAAAAAAAAAAAAAGCAGCTCCCTCGTTTTTTTCCCTTCATTCCCTTCTGTTTGGAGGCCTCCATCGCCTGAACCTGCACATCGGGTAAGACTCTCAGAAGTCCAAAAGGGCAGGTGTTAAATGCCCCCTCTCTCCACCTGCTGGGGACACCGAGAAGCTGGCATCCTTCTCTTCCCACTGTGCCATCAGCATCAGGGCGCCGCCTGGCTGGGCTCTGTGCAGGGCGCGTGCTAAGTGGGGGTAGTTTTAGACACGCATGATAAAGAATGTCCTCTCGAAGCTTCCCCCTCTTTCCCACACCTTCTGTCATCCCAGGAGATAATTCATTTATGCAGCTTTCACAGAAGACTGACATTTTTGACTTTTTTAGCAGAATAAATTTATAAGGTAAATTAGGGGGTGGGAGCCCTGGTGTCCTAGGCAGATTCAAACTGGTAATTACCGAGGGCCTAATTATGTATTCACCATGGAGCCTTCTGGAACAGGGAAAGCTACAGGGTAGCTCTTATTCCTCCTGCAGAGGACATTCTCCCCTGGAAACTTCACAACCAGCGTGTGAGACGCTTTTTCTTCCAGCCCCGAGCCATTGTGGGCAAGTGCTCCCGTCAGCGACACCCAAGCCCTGGTATTTGCAGAGAAAATCCTGACCCTAGTCAGAGTGCCCAGATTTTCCCCAACAGTTATGAGATCAAGTATTCTTCAGATCAACGGGGCCTGACTTGGATAAGATAAAAGTTATTTTTTAAACCCCAATTTTTTCGTTTTTTTTTTTTCTAGTATTTATTTATTTGGTCACCCCGGGTCTTAGTTGTGGCTCGAGGGCTCTTTTGTTGCGGCTCACCGGCTCCTTAGTTGTGGCATGTGGGACCTAATTCCCTGACGGGATCGAACCTGGGCCCCCTGCACTGGGAGCACAGAGACCTAACCACTGTGCCACCAGGGAAGTCCTACCACAGTTTTTAAAAAATCTTGCTCTGCCACTTCTTCCCCAAATTCCACTTAGAATTCTAGATCTACATCTGCCAGCCTATGGTATCAAAATTGTCATCAGAGCTATCGTCCGTGCTTGGCTGGGGGCTCCTTGGGAGCCGAAACTGTGCCTTTTACTTCTCCATCTCATCAGAACTCGGCTTGGGAGGCTGGCCTCTCGATAGTTGCTTAATGAATGAATGAGTGGCCAGCAAAAGTGCACAACTGACCCTCAGAAGGGAAGGACCCTGGTCCTCAGCAAAGTGGTGATCTGGGTAAACGCCAGCCTCTCTCACACGTCCCAGCGCACTCGACATGTGCATGTATCCGCTCATCTTAAATGCTGAGCCCTCCTCTCTGTGGCCAGCTCTCCCTCATTTTCCAGTGACCTCTCTACTCCACAGGTGTCTAATCATTCACTTGGTAAATATGGATTGTGCTCTGTTGAGGGTTGAATTGTGTCTCCCCCGCGCAAAAAGAAATGTTGAAATCCTAACCCCTGTACCTGTGAATGTAACCTTATTAGGGAACAGTCCCTGTAGATATCATTAGTTAAGGTGACCTTACACTGGATTAGGGTGAACCCTTAATCCAGTATGACTCGAGTCCTTATAAGAAAAGGAGGGGGCACACAGAGAGAAACACAGAGAGGGCGGTCATATGTCCACGGAGATAAAGCTTAGCCCAGCAGCCACCTGAAACTAGAGGGGCAAGGAAGCACCCTCCCCTAGACCTTCAGAGGGAGCGTGGCCCTGCCGACACCTTGATCTCAGACTTCAGGCCTCCAGGACTGTGAGACGATAAATGCCTGTTGTTTTAAGCCTCCCGGTTCGTGATACTTTTGTTACGGCAGCTCCAGGAAGCTGATACACGCTCCTGCCGTGGGCCAAACCACGAGCGGGGCACGGGAAGCAGAGCTGGACCACGCAGATGAGGCTGCTGCTCTCAGGCAGCTCAGGGGCTACAGGCCTTTTCTTGAAGGCCGTGAAACACTGTGAGAAGCTTCCCAAGAGTTTCACATTTGCAAAGAGAATGCTGACAAGAACTGTCCGTCCTCCTTGTCACCCTGAAAAGAGCGGTGATGACTGGACTAGAAACACCCCGAGGCCAAGACGATGGCGGGTCCCTCCTTCCGACCTGAAGCCCCACTCGTACACCCACGCTGCCCTCTCCTCCTCTCTTGGTACTTGCACAAGCTTCAGACTCCAATTATAATGGCAGAACTTGGGGAAAAGCAGAGCTTCAGTGGGGAGATTCTCGGGGGGAGGCGCTGAAGAGCCTTCCCATCAGCCCTCAGATCACACGCCCCCAAGTAAGCTCCCACCCAGCGTGGATACAAGGTTGACTCTAAAATGAGCCGGCGCCTCTGAAACTCGGCAGCCGCTTGAGGTGTTAGCTTGGTGTGTGGTTGGGTTTCGTTTTCATTTTGGGGTTTAATAAACAAAGAATAAAAAGCAAGAGACAACAAAGAACAGCCCGCTTCGTAGTGGTGGTAGCCAACGACCGTGCAGGGCTAAGGAAATGAAACTGGATAAAAGTTGGGTCCCTGGAGTTTTACTGAGAACTCTTTGGGGTGAAGTAGAAGACCCACTGCTTTCTCTTCCCCCACCCCCATGAACCATCCAGTCAAACAAAACCAGCCCTGCTCCTACATGTGCCAGAGAGGAAAGAAAACTCTTTACCTTTCTCCCCCGTGGACCCTCTTAAGAAAGCTCCAGCCTGGGCAGAACTGACTCCGGGTGGCTCTACCACTTTCTGGTCTGTGTGTGCAGCCACTGAGGAGCCAGATGGAGAGTTCACACTTCTGAGAAGTGCTGGGTTCACGCCCAGACGCAGGCATCTGCAACTCTGACCAAACGCAGGGGCGGATGGCAAGTGGATATTATTTAGCTAATGCAGGGACTGCCTTCCTGCTAGGCTGTGAGGGAGTGGAGAGACGGGGATGGGCTTCCAGACATGGTCTGTACCCCTACTGTGTGCCGGGCCTTGTACACATAGTAGGGGTACAGTTGACATCTACAGCTGAACAGTTGACACCTACTCTTCCAACACACGCACCCTGTCAGGTATATATCAGTGTATCTCATTTTACAGGAGAGGAAACCGAGTTACGTAGCCTCCGCCGTGCTGCACAGCCAGAAGCGGCAGAGTTAGGATTCCAAGTCGGGTGGTGCGGCTACTATTCATTTCTATATCCTCATATTAGTCAGGCTTAGGCGGGCTGTGCTGCAGAAACAAAATCATCTCTAACAGGAAGAGTTTGACACGAGACAGGCACACGGTTTTCCTGAGGTCCTATACTTTGCACGTTAGCGGCCCTCCTGCCCCTCTAGCCACTCCAGGTGGCCTCCAGGGCCATAGCGGATGAAGAGGGACTTCAAAGAGGCCACTGGCTCTTAACTGCCACAGCCAGAAGTGACACACATCACTTCTACTCACAGCCCATTGGCCAGAGCTGGCCATGTGACCCGGCATAACTGCAAGGGAGGCTGAGAAATGTGGAGCAGCACCTGGGATATTGGAAGTCTGTACCTGTTGCCACCATATCCAGAAACAGCATGTACTTGACTAAATGGGCAAATGGGCCTTAACTGGAAATTTCTCTACCAGTTTAGGGGGCAGAAGTATGTCTCCAGGACAGTGATAACGTGCCTGACTTGTTACATAACTGTACTTAGGATTCTTATTCTGAGCTTTTTTTTTTCCCCCCATCTTCTGAAATTTACTCATGGCACTGTTTCTTTATCCATCTCTCACCAGGCTTGCCCCCATCACATGGAAGAAGTGAGGGCCTTCAAGGCAACACAGAGATCTTAACGTAGAAGACTTTATTCCTTGCTGTGCCACTTGCTGTTGGGAGCAAACAAACCTACAGGACGCAGAGGTGACCGGTCAGCTCCTCAGAAAAAGCGGATAATGGACGGAGCCCCTCTGGTCCAGAAATGTGTCCATTTGACATGACAGTCAAAAAGACTTTCAAACTCTGGAAGGTGTGAAGTAGGTGTGTGGGATGATGTAAAACACCCAGGCTTCACTTCAAAACCCTCAAAATAGTGTTTGATGGATGGATTTAGATCAGAGAACTTTTAGACTGCGAAGAGTCAAGAGATGATGCTGTCCACCTACCTCAGGGAAAGTCTGAGGCTGGGGGAAGGGGCCCATGCCCGGAGGGGGAGCCCGAGCCTGGAGGGTGGGCCCCCCGGCTCCGGCTCCCGGGTCGTGGCTGCAGCCCCAGATCCCCCAAACGCCCTTTTGATCTCTCAGTCAACAAATGTGAAATGAGCTGTCAAGAAACCACAGGACTTTGTCACCATTAGGCCTGACAAAGGCTTGGAAAAGCTCGCAAATCCCAGTCACCTAGGATGACACCTGGTGACAGGAAAAGGGCAGGCGTGATGGGAGCCTCCCATCGTCAGGGAAAGAAAGGGGCAACTCAACACGGGGCTCCCCTCCCTCCAGGGCCTCTGCCTCCAGTCTCCCCGCATCACTGGGTGCCACCCATGCCGCGCTTGAGGTCAGACTGGCCAGACCTCACCTCAGACCAGGTGTCTCCCTTCAGGAAGGCCACCAGGTCCTCAGAAACTAAAGGGACTGACTCAGGAGGGACAGGGGTCTCGGGGGGCAGCAAAGAGCACACCCAGGCCACGTGGCTCCTCACTTAGGCCTGTCGGGACCCCGGTCGGGATAGGGGCCTCTCCCAGGGGTCTTGCCTTGGAACACAGGCCACCCAGAGGTGAGTCTCACCACTCTGCCACGTCCTCGCGGGTCGTGAGGCCCAGCGCCCCTCCGAGTGGGAAACAGAACACTCCAAACTGCCAGGGACTCATCGTCCGGATGCGTCAGAATGGACACGCTTCCCCAGGGAACACTGAGAGCTAAAGGAATCCCGGGATGAGTGGTTTAGTCCCAGCTGGTGATGGATGGGGAAACTGAGGCCCGCTGAAACCTCATCTCTGGCTGCACCTCTTCCCTGCAAAACAAGCACTGCCTCCCTGCCTGCGCCCATTCCCTCCGCCTGGGGGGCTCCGGCCTGGCTCCTGCAGCAGGTGACGGGCGGCAGCTCATCATTTAGGGCGCCATCCTGGAAGCCAGTCCCCCTCAGCCCACCTGGCTTAGGCGCTCGCCCTGTCCTCCTGCTTCCGCACCAATGAGCCCTGCTCCAGAAGCGGCAACCCCTCCCAGACTTCAGGGCTTTTCGCTCAGCCCCCCACCCAGACAGTGAGTCACCGCGGGCAGAGACCAGGGCTCACTCACTCAATCGTGTGTCACCGCTTCCGCCCCCCAGAGGAGGCTCCCAGGGTTAATGCATGGAGCAGCGAGGGGAGAGGAAGCAGGTGAAGCAGAGGATGAGGGTGCAAAGATGCTGATGCGGGGAGGGGCAGGAGATGAGGCTGGACCAGTGAGTGACCCACGGAAGTGCCGCCCTCACTGGGACCTGCCTCCTCCCCAGAATGCAAACCCCAGCAACCCAGCACGCTGCGTGATCTCAACTAAGACAAAGAAACGCATAAAAGAAAATGGTTTATGATATTTTTAACTAAAGGAAAAGAAGGTAAGGAACAGAGAGAAAAAGAAGAAAGGGAGGGTGGGATTTAAAAGGCAGGAAGAAGGAAAGAAAGAAGAAAAGAAGAGAGAGAGAAGGAATGAAGGGTGGGAGGGAAGGGGGGGAGAAGGAGAAGGAAGGGAGGGAGGGAAGGGCCCGAGGGAGGGAGGGAAGGGCCCGAGGGAGGGAGGCAAAGACAGACTAGAAGATGCGCCAGGCTAATTTCACTGAACTTGATCCTCAGGGGCCCCTGGAGGGGTCTAGGCAGAAGTGGGGCACGGGAGGAGTTGGTGCCACACAGGGCCCCCTGGAGTTAGCCTGGAGCAAGGGTCATGCCTCAGTTCTCCCCACGGCTCACGGCTTAGCTCAGGCAACCAGGTGTAATCCACTCAACACCCCCGCAGCAGGTCCTGCGATGGGCTAGCACGGATGCAAGACATGCTCGGAGCTGCTATCTGTGCAGCCAGCCAGGAGACATTCTCCTCTGGCTTCTGAAAGAAAAACAAAACAAAACCAAACCAAAAACAAACCTCACTTCTTTTTTACATCATCTCAAAAAATCATTTCCTGAGCCCCTACTATGTATAAAGGCTCCTGAAGTGAAGGACAAGGGTTGCTGGGTAGGGGCCAAACCGAATTCAAATCAGAGCTCTGATACTGCCTTGCAGGGTGACCTTGGGCAAGGTACTTCACCCCCCAGCACCTCAGTTTGCTCATCTGTAAAGTGGGAGTCATAGCAGGACCTCAGGCCCCCTGAGAACTCACTGAGATAACGCAGTCAAAAGTACCAAGCTGAGCATCTGGGTATGGAAGTTTCCTGATACAAGTAAATGGGATCCAGATAAATGACCAATACCAACAGAATGAAGCAAATTCTAAGGAGATGAAGATGGGGGGATGTTGTGCAAAAACAAAGGCAAGATAACTTGACTAGGCAGATCAGGGAAGGCTTCCCAGAGGTGGAGGCCTCTTGCCTCCCTTTCAAGGCTCAGCCAAGCATCACTGCCTCCAGGAAGACCTCTGTGACTGCTCAGCTGGGTCAGGCCCCCCTGCAGAGCTTCCACCAGCCCTGGGCTTCATCCATCACACTGCATCCCTCCCTGGGCTGTACATTTCTATAGGTCCACTGCTGCTGCTAAACTGCCCGGGGCAGAGATGGTGTCTCCTTCATGCCTGAGTCCTCAGAGTCTCACATGAATGACACATCCTAAGTACAGAGTAAAGGGCTTCTATATTCTGGGCTGTAATTAAAACATGCTGTGATTTTCCCACATCTCCCCCAGGTACCACCCCATTGCTCCAAGGAGAGAAGATTCTTGAAAGAAGTTATGTACACTTAACTCCGTTGAATTACTCTCTCCCATTCCCTCCGGAAGCCACCCCATCAGGCTTGGCGCAGCCAGCTCCAGCCAGCTGCTCTTGTCAAGGTCACCACTGTCCTCCATGTTGCTAAACCCAGTGGTCAGAGCTCAGTCCGCACTCTACCAGACCCATCAGCAGCCTACGGTCCAGCTGACCACTCCCTCCTCTTCCATGGGCTTACAGGAGGCCAAACGCCCCTGGGTTTTGTTAACCCCACCTCACTAGTCAGCAACCTCTTTTCTGGTCCCTCCTCATCTCTCGACCTCGGGACATAGCACAGCCCCAGGGCTCATGCCTTGGCCTTTTTCTCAATTTACACTCACCTGTTTGGTGACACCAACCTGTCAAGTCCTTTAAAAGCTATCTACATGCCAATGACTCCAAAATTTATACTGCCATCCCCTGAACTCTCACTCCGTCTACCCAGTGACCTGCTTGACCTCCTCCCCGGGTACCTGATGATCACCTCACCCTTAAGGCCTCCAAAACTGAGTCCTGAACTTCCTCCCCCAACTTACCCCTCCCACAATATTCCCTAACTGGGCAAATGGTCATAGCTCAGGCTAAAGTCCAGAGAGTCCATCCTGACCTTTCTCTTTCTTCCACGCCTGACATCCAATCTGTCAGTACATCTTACTGGTTCTACCTTAAAAGTCTTTCCAGATGTGACCATCTCTTACAACCTCCACTGCCACCTCCCTGGACCAAGAACCTTCTGCCTGGGCTTTCCCTCTCCATCCTTGAGTCTGTTCCCAATAGCCAGTCTGACCATTTGAAACATAAGTCAGATCAGCACAATATTCTACTCAAAACCCTCAATCGCTCAGAGTAAAAGCCAAAGGCACTACAATGGCCTGGGTGGTCTCAGGTGGTCTGGGCTCCATTACCTCTCTGACCTCATCTCCATCACTCTTCATCTCTCTTGCACTCCACTGGCCTGCATTTTGTTCCTCAATGCACCAGGCACACGCAGGCCTCAGGGTCTTTGCACCTTCTGTTTCCTCTCTCTGCTGTATCCGCCCCCTCCCCTGATATCTGCGTGATGTACTTCCCTCCCTCCTTCAGGTCTCTGCTAAGTGAAGCCCTCCTGGTCCAGCCTATTTTTTACATTAAAACACAGACAACTTAGATGAAATTAACTAAGTTCTTGAAAAATACAACTTATCAAAACTGACCTAAAAGAAACAGAAAATCTCAATAGTCATGTCTATTAAAGATTGAATCTGTAACTTAAAACTTTCCTCCCCTCCCACCTCTTTCCTTGCCTCCCCCCACCCCAACCAAAAACAAAAGCAGACCTTTAGGCTCAGAAGAATTCACTGGTGTATTTTTCCAAACATTTAAGGAAGAAATGATACCAATTTTTCTCAAACTCTTCCAGGAAATAGAGAAAGAGGGAACACTTCCTAACTCATTTTATAAGGGCAAATAATGCTGATACTTAATGCCTGACAAGGATATTACGAGAAAAGAAGATGACAGTCTTTTACCCCTCATGAACACAGAGGTGAAAATCCTAAACAAAAACCTAAACAAAGTATTAGAAAATTTAATACCACAATGTATTAAAAGGAAAATTTATATCATGACCAAGTGGGATTTATTCTAGGAATATATGTTTGACTTATTATTCAGCAATTGATGTACTGAGGTGGAATGACCTCTAGGATATAGTATAAGTTGAAAAAGCAAAAGAGTGTCTATAGTACATTACATTTGGTGTAAAAGGGAGACAGAAGAAAATATACATACATCTGCTCATTTGAACAACAAGGAACAGGAAAAATAAATCAGGGACTAGTAAGGTTGGTTACTGTATTTGCTTTCTAGGGCTGTCATAACAAAACACCACAGTCTGAGGGGCTCAAACAACTGAAATTTATTTCCTCACCATTCTGAAGGGTGAAGTCCAAGATCAAGATGTCAGCAGGGTTGGATTCGTCTGAGGCTTCTCTCCTTGGCTTGTAGATGGCCACCTTCCCTCAGGGTATGTCTGAGTTTTAATCTCTTTGAGAAGGACACCAGTCCTATTGGATTAGGGCCCATCCATATGACCTCATTTTAACTTAACTTACATCTTTAAAGTCTCTATCTCCAAATACAGTCATATTCTGAGGTACTGATGGTTAGGACTTTAACATCTGGATTTGTAAGGTATGCAGTTCAGTCTGGAACACTTACCTACAGGGCTTGGGTGAGCATGGGGTGGGAAGGATGGAGGGGATAGGAGATGGTAGAATAACATTTCTCTGACTATAATATTTTATATAATCCTGACCATGTTAATGTTTCACATTTTTCAAAAAGAGAGGAAAATAAGCAAGGATGAGGGAGGGGACCTAAATTAGAAGAAACAAAGTAAGAGCTGTATTTCAAACAAATGACATGACCACACTGAAGGGAGGAACTAAGTAACTTTTGGATACAGTACTTGCATTATATGCCCTCAGACAATAGAAAAAAAGAGTTTTAAACAAATATTGAATTCTAATTAGTAGGCTTCCTTTCTGCAGAGGTATGGGTTAGCAATTTTGAAACTACTCTCTTCACATTCTAGGATGGGACGAATAAGTGAGTATATTGTTGAGAACAAGAGCCAGGCTTTCCACTTTTGAGAAGGGAGTTACAAGTATGGAAAATGAATCTGAGGCATTGTTGGAAATTGCAGTTATTAGCGTGAACCCATAGTTTTTAATATACATATAGATAGCAAGATACAGAAATAAGTATAAATGCGTCTGGATGTGTGTGTGTGTGTGTGTGTGTGTGTGTGTGTGTGTGTGTGTGTGTACAAAATTTCCCAGCTCTGTCTGATAACAGAGCTGAGTAGCAATGAGCATATATAAAGACTAGATCTTGGTTTATAAATACTATTCTCCACTCAGAGGAACTAATGGCTGATTCCATTGGGGCAGGGAAAGCACAGGATGAGCTTGGAACATCTTCTTGTAACAAATGATTTATAAAATCATGACCACATATGATTTATTTCAGAATTGCAAGGATGGTTTAATATTGGAAAATCAACCAATTTGTTTCACTAAACTCTCAGAAAATGCAGAAAAATTATATTATCATTTGATAAAATTCAACATCCTTTTCTAATTAAAAAATTCTTAGCAAACACAGAATAGAAATGAACTTTCAGAAATTATAGCCATCTATGTAGTCACATTATTATTTCACACATTGAAATTAGTACCTTATATTTAAATTTGATTGTATTCTTTTAAAATTCATTTTGTAATGCTTATAATTTTTTAACAATAATGTGTAGTGATAAAGGTACAATTTAATTTAAAAACTATGCTAAAAATTTAAAAAACAAGAAATGAGCTTTCATACTCTGATATAACAGAAAAAACTGAGTTATAATCATCTTATCCTTTCTTCTTAATATAGAAAACAGGGATCCCACTACTACCATTTATATCAACATTGTTCTGACGATTCTAGATGGTGTGATAAAGAATGAAAGTAAATAAATAATATAAGAATTGGAAAAGATGAAACAAAACTGTCGTTTTCTCAAACACAACATATGTAAAAAATCCAAATAACCCACGTATGAACTATCAAAATTAATCAAAATTAATAAGTGAAGGTAGCGAGATTGTTAGATACCAGCTGAGTGTGAAAATATCATTCTTAATTCTATATAACAATGGCAAACAATCACAATATGAACTTTTGAAATGATACCACTTACACTTCTGCCTTATTGTAATGACAGAGGGAACTGGTTTGGCAACTACTCCCAAAGATAACAATTGCAGAGCATGAGCAAAATTTATCAAAAGAAAAAGTATTTGAAGATATTGTAAAGTAATGAAAAGAAGGCAGAAATCACAGGAGAATTTTGTTATGAAAGAGGCCACTGCAGTGGGATAAAATTGCAAATATGTTGATTTTTTTCCCTGATGTGACTGCGAGTGATCTCCAATCCTCACAAAACCTATGGCAGAAAACCTCAGATTTACAGGCTTGATGAGGTACAAGTGGTATTTCAGAGATAGCAGAGTAGCTAAAAATTTAAGGGGGATGGGGAGGTTCCTGGAAACAAGAGAGCAACAGAAAGAAAAAAGTCTAAACAATCTGAGTGTAAACTCTACCCAAAACCCTGGATAACTGCTAACTTGTACATGCATACTGGAGAGCACAGGGAGCCCACTGAAAAATCAGGCAAAAATAAGAGAAGAGCCTACCTTTGAAAGATAGAACTGCATTGGAAGAAATTTGAACGTTTGCTGCATTTTTTACTAAGGCTATTCCCCAGTATGCAGAGCAGGCTGCAGAAAGCTGAATTGTTACTGCATATAGAGGTCAGAGCTCAAGATTGGTAAAACAGCTAGAAAGTTAAGGGAGAAACCATAGGAACAAGGAAGTCAGAGAAAGAGTGAATGACAAATTTTGAGTGTAAACTGTCCAAATCTTTGGCTAACCACCAAATTATGCTGGTACACGGGAGACCCCAGGGATCCAAACTAAAATTACAGCAGCTAGAAGCTGAAAAACTGAGGATAGAAGAGATGATGTTTGAAGATTGAGACCTGGCAGATTACCCACCAGCTAGAACAAAAAGACAACAATCTTTAGAAGAACATAACAGAATCTAGAATAATGTATTGTCTACAATGTCTAGTTTTCAACAAAAAAACTACTAGAGGGCTTCCCTGATGGTGCAGTGGTTGAGAATCCGTCTGCCAATGTGGGGAACACGGGTTCGTGACCTGGTCCGGGAAGATCCCACATGCAGCCCGTGAGCCATGGCCGCTGAGCCTGCGCGTCCGGAGCCTGTGCTCCGCAACGGGAGAGACCACAACGGTGAGAGGCCCGCGTACCACACACAAAAAAAAAAAAAAAAAAAAAAAAAAAAAAAAAAACCTACTAGACATGCAAATAAGCAAGAAAATATGACATGTACCCAGGAAAAAGTTAATAGAAAGTGACTCCAAATGGGCACAGAAGTTGGATTAGCAAACAAAGACTTCAAAGCAGCTATTATAAATATTTAACAAGAGATGTGGAGTTTGAAAAGGGTAAATAAAAATGTGATCTTCATTAGTAAACAAATAGAAAATTATAACTGAGAAAACAAAACTATTAAAAAAATTAAATGAATATTCTACTGCTGAAAAGTACAGAACTGAAATGAAAAATGGAAAATTTATTAGACGTGCCTAACAGCAGATTGAAGATGAGAAAAGGAAAAATATCACTGAACGTGAAAATAAATGACTAGAAATTGTCCAATCCAAAGCAGTAAGAAAACATTGAGGGAAAGGGAACATCAGAGAACTATGGAAAAATATCAAGAAGTCCAATATACATAGCAAAATAGAGACAAAAAATGAAATAGTCCAACATTACAAGAAATGCTAAAGGAAGCTGAAGGGAAATGACACCAGATGGTAATTTGTATCTATAGGAAAGAATAAAAAATAAAGTGCACCAGAAATGGCCACCATGTGGATAAATTTTAGGATATATTTATTTCTTGTCTTATTGTCTTTAAAAGGCATATAATTGCTTAAAGCAAAACTAACAACCCTGTGTTATTGGGTTTATAATGAATATAGATGTAATATATATGATGATAGCATTAAATGTTACCGCTGTTTCATTGTTCCTCCACTTTACCTGAAATATTTCGATACAAATTCTAAGCAGATAAATTAAAGATGCCTAGTGTAATCTCTAGGACAGCCCTTAAAAAACAATCTTAATATATATAGCTGTAAAGATGAATTTAAATAAAACATCGGAAAATTTGATTAACATAGAAGACAGAAAAAGAGAAATAGAAGAACAATAACAAAGAGAAGACATATGGAAAACAAATATCAATATCATAGACCTGGACTTCTCTGGTGGCACAGTGTTAAGAATCCACCTGCCAATGCAAGGGACATGGGTTCAAGCCCTGCTCCGGGAAGATCCCACATGCCGAGGAGCCACCACTACTGATGCTGCACTCTAGAGCCCGTGAGCCACAACTACTGAGCCCACGTGCCACAACTACTGAATCCTGCGTGCCTAGAGCCCATGCTCCACAGCAAGAGAAACCACTGCAATGAGAAGCCCGTGCACCGCAATGAAGAGTAGCCCCCCTCACTGCAACTAGAGAAAGCCTGCGCACAGCAACAAAGACCCAACGCAGCCAAAAATAAATAAATAAATAAATCTTCTTAAAAAAAAAAATCATAGCCCTAAAACCTACCAAATTAGTGATTCGGTTAAATATAAATGGGTCACACACTAAAATCAAAAGGGAAAGATTGTTAGACTAGATAAAAAAGAAAAATCCAGCCAAATGCAGTCAGCAAGAGATGCACTTTAAGTGCAAAGACGTAGACAGTTTGAAAATAAAATGATGGCAAAAGATGTACCAAGCAAAGAGTGAGCGTAAGAAATTTGGGGTGGCTCTATTAATATTACACAAAGTAGCCTTTACAAAAAGTATTACTAAAGTGAAATTCATAATGATAAAAGAATCAATAAAGCAGAAAGATGTAAAAATTATAAATACATGTGCATTTAATAAAGCAAAAACTGATAGAACTACAGAGAGGAAGGAAAAAATAACAATCACAGCTGCAGATTTTAAACATAGTTTAAAAGTAACTAATAGAACAACTAGAGAAAATAAAATCAACAAGGATGTGGAAGATTTAACAATACTATCAAACACATTAACTAACTGATATTTTTAGGATAGTACACTCAACATCTGCAGGATACAAATTCTTTTCAAGTGTATATAGAATGTTCTTCAAGATAGATCATACACTGGGCCTTAAAATAAGTCTCAATAGATTTCAAAAGGTTAAAATCTTACAGATTATATGCTCTGACTAAAATGGAATTAAATTAGTTATCAATAACAATGAGATGCCTAGAAAAGCCCCAAGTATTTGGAAATTAAACAACACAGTTCTAAATAACCCATGGATCAAAAAGGAAATTGCAATCAAAATAGAAAGTATTTTGAATTTAATGATGGTAAATATACAACATATTGAAAATGTGTGAGATACAGATAAAGTGATGCTAAAAAGGAAAGTTATAGTTTTAAATGCACATAGTAGAAAATAAGTCCTAAAATCTGTGCTGTAACCTACTATATTAAGAAGCTTTTTTAAAAAAAGGATCGAAATAAAAGCAAGCAGAAGCAAAGAAATAATAGAGAGCAGAAATCAATGAAATAAAAACTAAACAATAAAGTAAGTGAAACGAAATGTTGGTTCTTTGATCAAATCAATAAAGTTGATAAACCACTAGCTAGAGTAACCAAGAAAATAATGATCAATTTCAAGAAAGAGGAGACACAACCATAGATCCCACAGACATTAAAAAGATAGCAACGACTTCCCTGGTGGCCCAGTGGTTAAGAATCTGCCGGCCAATGCAGGGGTCAAGGTTCAAGCCCTGGTCCGGGAAAATCCCACATGCCGAGGAGCCACTAAGCCGGTGCGCCACAACTACTGCAGCCCACGCACCTGGAGCCCGTGCTCCGCAAAAAAGAGAAGCCACTGCAAAAGGAAGCCTATGCACCGCAACGAAGTGTATAGCCCCCTCCTGCTGCACCTAGAGAGAAAGCCCGCGGGCAGCAACAAAGACCCAATGCAGCCAAAAATAAATAAATACATATTATTTTTTAAAAAGATAACAAGCAGTGTTCTGCTCTCTCTGGCAGGGGAAGGAAAGTTTGATTTGCAGTGTTTGCCAAACTTCCACGTTGTAAATATTGCCACAGTAACTGCTTTCAAGCTATCAATGTGACATCACTGAACATGAAATTAGAAAGCAATGCTCACAGTCAACTCCTGTGAGCTTTTAAGAGCTGGGTCCATGCAACAACATCCCTCACAAAAATGGACAGGGCTTCCCTGGTGGCGCAGTGGTTGGGAGCCCGCCTGCCGATGCAGGGGACACGGGTTCGTGGCCTGGTCCGCGAAGATCCCACATGCCGCGGAGCGGCTGGGCCCATGAGCCATGGCCGCTGAGCCTGCGCGTCCGGAGCCTGTGCTCAGCAACGGGAGGGGCCACAACAGTGAGAGGCCCGCGTATCGCAAAAAAAAAAAAAAAAAAAAAAAAGGACATAAAAATTTTTACCAAAATACTGTAAATAACATTACGCCAATAGATTCAACAGACTAGGTAAAATAAATTTTTGAAAGGCATGAATTATCAAAACTAACTCAAAAAGAATCAGAAAACAAGTAGCCAAATAACTATTAAAGAAATTGAATTTGTAATTTTAAAACCCTCTTACACACACAAAAAATAATGCCAGGCAAATATAACTTCACTGATGATTTCTATCAAACATTTAAGGAATAAATAATACCAATCCCACACCAACTCTTTCAGAAAATAGAAAAGGAAGAAATACTTCCTAATTTATTTTCTGTGACCTTGATACCAAAATCATTACAATAAAACATTACAAGGAAAGGAAATAATAACCAAAATCCCTTATAAAAATACACAAATTTCTTAACATTAGCAATCGATTCTAGCAATATATAAAATGACAATGCATCATAACCAAGTGGAATTTATCCCAGAAATGAAACATCGGTTTAAGCTTTGAAAATCAATCACTGTAATTTACCATATTAATAGAATAAAGAAGAAAACTGACATGATTATCTCAATAAATGCAGAGAAAGCATTTGAAAAATTTCAACATGCATCCATCCTTAAAAACTCAGCAAATTACAAGTAGAAAGAAACTTCCTCATCCTGAAAAAGGGTATCTCCAAAAAAAATTACAGCTAACATCATACTTGATGGTAAAAGACTGAATGCTTTCCCCCTAGGGTTAGAAACAAGGCAAGAATGTTGACTAAAACTGAATGTATGCATTCCCTCTCATTCACCCCTCAACAGAAACGTGAGTCTGTGGACACCAAAAGACAGAGTAAATATTGTGCATAGCCACATTATTCATTACAGCCCCAAACTGGAAACAATCCAAATGTCCATCAGCAGTAGAATGGATAAATAAACTGTGGTATGGTCATATAATGGCATACTGTAGATCAATGAGGAAGTAAATGAACCATTGAAATATGCAACAATATGGATGAATCTCATGAAACCAGATACAAACACCTACATACTATATGAGTCCATACATATAAAGCTCAAAAAGCGAGCAAAATAAGCCATGGTGATAGAAGTCAGAATAGAGGGTATATTTGAGGGAAAACAATGACTTTGGGGGTGCTGATAATTTTCTATTTCTTGATATATGTGATGGTTACACAAATGGGTTGGCTTTTAAGAAATTAATTAATTTATACAGTTATGGCCTGTGTATGTTTTTCTATGTGTGTTATGCCTCAATTTTTTAAATTACTTTAAAAATTGTGGTGGATCCACACTATAAAATGCCAGGTAACCATTTTTTAATGAGGTAGCTTTCCCTACTTGTACTAATTTGAAAATCTCCTCAAGACACCTTAAGGGAAAATAACAAAAAAAAAAAAATCATATAGCGTGATAGTAAATTTTAGAATGGTCTATTTATTATGCATGTAAGTGCTGTGTGTGTATACACACGTACACATACATTTTAGATGGATGGATATAGAAAGATAGATATTAAATTGAAAGTTTTGAATGAAGCACAAAGATACAATAAATTTGAAATTCAAAAATGAGAGTCCCAACTGAGATGAAAATTTTCAAAGGAAATACCTAAGTCAGTGTTGGATCACAGAGTAGCAAGTGTGGTCCCATGAAAGTAGTCTACCTTGTGGACAGAAAATTGTCTATACATAATTTTAAAACAATAACCAAACTAAGTAAGCATTGTTCTTCTTTTTATTAACACCATGCATTGGCCATTCTAAATAATGCTAGTAATAAAATACTCCTCCTGGAAAAGAAAAATCTTCAGTTGGTCTAAGTTCTAAATAATTGCTGCTATTACATTTGAGTTTTAATAATTTGTAGGCAAGTTTCAAAATCAGCACATTTTATTACTTACCCTTTATTGAATATTACACCGTACATGGACATTAATTCAAAAGACTTCCAGTTAAATGGTTTGTACCCAATACACATGAACTCAGTTCCATGTGTGCATTTGGAAAGTGAGTTCATAAGGGTTAGGAATTGTTCAAGCTTGCAAACTGAGCAGTGTGGTGTTTTTATCTGACGTGCAAATTTTAGCTCATAAATAAAATATTTTACTAAATTTAAATATACTTAAGGACTTCCCTGGTGGCACAGTGGTTAAGAATCCACCTTCCCATGCAGGGGACGTGGGTTCAATCCCTGGTCTAAGAAGATCCCACATGCCGTGGAGCAACTAAACCCATGTGCCAGAACTACCGAGCCTGTGCTCTAGAGCCTGCGAGCCACAACTATTGAGCCCACGTGCTGCAGCTACTGAAGCCTGCACACCTAGAGCCCATGCTCTGCAACGAGAAGCCACCGCAATGAGAAGCCCACACACTGCAATGAAGAGTAGCCCCCGCTCGACACAACTAGAGAAAGCCTGTGCGCATCAACGAAGACCCAATGCAGGCAAAAATAAATAAATACATAAATTTCTTTTTTTAATATACTTAACATTGATACTTCTTTTTCTTTTTTAAACATCTTTATTGGAGTATAATTGCTTTGCAATGGTGTGTTAGTTTCTGCTTTATAACAAAGTGGATCAGCTATATTGATACTTCTTTTTAATTGTTTATTTTTTAGAAGTAAATAATGATCATTACTGATTATTGTACGATCATTTTCAACAAAATGATCAACAAAAATGGGCTTCCCTGGTGGCGCAGTGGTTGAAAGTCCGCCTGCCGATGCAGGGGACATGGGTTCGTGCCCCGGTCTGGGAAGATCCCACATGCTGCGGAGTGGCTAGGCCCGTGAGCCATGGTCGCTGAGCCTGCGCGTCTGGAGTCTGTGCTCCGCAACGGGAGAGGCCACAACAGTGAGAGGCCCATGTACCGCAAAAAAAAAAAAGATTTTGTTCTATTGAGAAGGAAAAGTGTTCAAAAGCTTTGGCTTCAGGTGTTAAATATGCCACTGACCACAAGGATACCACAGGGTTTCAATAAGAAAATGTATACAAAGGTCATAACATAGTGCCTAGTGTATAGTAGACACTCAGTTCATGGTAGCTTTTGTTATTAACATTCATAAGTGATTGGCCCCCATCCACTTTCCTCAACCACTTATCTATTTCCAGACTGAGAAGTTGAGATCCAAATTGAGATCAAAGTTTCAACCATGTGCCAAGCCCTGTAACTAGTGTTTTATAAGCATTATCTAATTTATTACTCACAAAACCCTAGGAGAACAATTTTTTTTATCCTTAGCTAATATATTACAAAGCTACAGAGAGTTTTTCTCAAACTTATTTTCTCCAACTTATTCAGCTAATAAATGGAAGTATAATGAGCAGACCTATGTTTCTCTGATATTAATTCTACACTCTTTCTATGTGACCATCCTGCAAGTTGTTATACCATCATCATCATCACTACTACCATTTATGAGCATCTACTCAATATGCCCATACTTTGTTTGACATACTCCATATAAAACCATTTTTTACCCACTTTCTTAGTTCTGCTTTCCTTCATGTACCTCATACTCTTCATCTGGAATCATTTTCCATCTGCTTAAAGTATATTCTTTAGAACTCTTTTAGTGAAGGTCTACTGGTTTTGTTTTCTGGTTTTGTTTATCTTAAACAAAAGCTGTATTTAATCCCCATTACTAGAATATATTTTCACTAGGTATAGACTTCTAGGTTGACTATTTTGTTCTCTGCACGTTTAAGATACCATTCCACTGTCTTCTGACTTCTACTGTTTCTGCTGAGAAGTCAACTGCCAGCCTGTCCCTCCTTTATGTATTATCTGTCTTTTCGCATTGAAAAAATAAAATCTGCTTCTAAAATCTTTTCTGGTTTTGGTGCCCTGCAGTTTCATTGTGTTATGTTTTTTTAATTTAATTTGCTCGGAATGTATTGGGCTTCTGAGAATTCTTCTTTCCTCAATTCTGGAAAGTTTTCAACAGTTATCCCTTCACACTACTGGCTTTGCCCCATTCCCTCCCCTCTCCCCTGTGTCCCTTCATCTCCCTCTCTCTCTTCTTTTCTCTTCTTCTCTCCTTGCTTTCTGCAGCTGTGATTAGACTACATTTGGACTCTATCTTTTAGATCTCTTAACCTCTTGTTCATATTTTCCATATCTTTGTCTCTTTGAGCTAATTATCAATAATTTCCTTGTTTTTACCTTCAAATTCACTAATTCTTTTTTTATTGAAGTATAGTTGATTTACAATGTTTCAGGTGAACAGGAAAGTGATTCAGTTATATATATAGGTATATATACATATATTCCTTTTCAGACACTAATTCTTTCTTAAGCTTTTTCTAAACTGCTATTAAATCTGTCCATTGAGTTTTTAACTACAATTCTTATATATTTTTTATGTTCTAGGAGTTCATTTTCTAACCTACTTGCTTCCTACTCGTTTTAAATTTCCTCTTTTATTTCTTAAATATATTAAACATAATTTTGTGCATTCTTTATATAATACTGATATCTGAAGTTGTTGAAAGATGTATTATGCAGTATCTCATTCTGCTTTCTCTTTCTCTCTGTCTCTCTCATTTTCTTGTCTGTCTAGTGACTTTTACATTGAAGTTGCTCATTTTCCATGGAACTCTAGAAAGTTTTTTAAAGCCTGGGATGAAAGTGGTTTCTTCTGGAGAGCAGGTTTGTTCTGTTCTCTCAGGTACCTGGAATCACTACCAGGATGGGGCCACTTTAAGCTAAAGTCTCAGCTTGAAATTCTTTGGGATCCCAGGCTGTGTGAATTCGTGCTACAACATTCCTTGCTCACAAACTCTCAGAGGAAGCTTCCTTTTCCCTCTCACCCAGCACCACAGTCCAAGACAGGCATTTTCCCTCTCAGTCTCAGCAGGGGAGGATTGATTTCTAGTTCTCTCTTACATGGTGGTGTGCCCTTCTGCACTCCTAGCTTCATACCAAACTTCGTGTCTTGAGCAGGTCCTGAACTGCTCTTCTCACTCCCTTGCCTCAGGGTATATAAAATCAATCCTCAACTTCACCTGGTTCAACAAATGTCCCTGAGTCAAAAGCTAGCTTTAACTCTCTGTTGACCTTCCTGAGTCTCTGTCTTCACTTACAGCCTGGCCTGATATACCTTATTTTCTCAGCAGCTCATAGATGCATTTAAGATTTTTTTTCAACCCAAGAGTTTTAGTTGTTTCCAGTAAGACAATTGTCCATTTTGTCCACAGTGTTGCCTGAAATAGAAGTTCCTGGGCCTCAATGTTCCTTCAAAATTGGCTACTACCCGTGCCCCCGGGGGGTTACTGGGAAGACCAAATGAGCTAACAGTTTTTAAGATAATTAGTAAACCAATGATTCTGCTGTGAGAAACAGACAGGGTCAAACACCTCAGACAGCAATGAGGAAGTACACAGAGGCCCGCAGTCCAGGGCTCCAAGAGGATCCAACTCTAAGGAAAGATAGTCATTCGGTGCCAGTCAACCCTCAGCATCTTAGCGCCATGACACTCCATCCTCTACAAGCAGAGACTGTGGGGATACAGGCTTCAGAGATGAGGTGGCATAGGAGCCAAGCTTGAGGGGGCTTCAGATGGAGTTGATGGGGAGAGAGTGGGGGAGGGCATCCCGGGCAGAGCCAACAGTATGGACAAAAGCACAGAGGCCTGCAAAGGCAAGGTGAATGCAGGGAACTGGCCCGTGAGGGCAGCGATGGCTGAGGTCAGAAAGCAAGCCTGGACATTTAGGTGGCTTCCATGTCCTGGCTATTGTAAATAGTGCTGCTATGAACACTGGGGTACGTGTGAAAAGAATCTAAAAAAAAGAGTGGATATATGTATATGTATAACTGATTCACTTTGCTGTGCACCTGAAACTAGCACAGCATTATAAATCAACTCTAATCCAATCAGAATTTAAAAGAAAAAAAAAAAAAAAAAAGCAAGGCTGGGGCTGTATGGTTGATGCCTGGAAGACCAGGCCAAGCAGTTCCCACTCTACCCTCAGGCATTTGCAGGGTTGCCAACAACACTATCTGTTTCACTCATTAGTTCACGTCCCACACCCAGCATATTTCAGACGCTCAACAAACACTTGATGAATGAATGGATGAGTGAATAAATGAATGAATGAGGGAAGCCTGTTGTCCTGGTCTCTTTAAATTATGGCCATATAATATGTCTTTTCTAGTTTAGCCTGGATTTGTTTGGAGCTACGTATGTGGATGGAATATTAAATAATTTCAATAAACATTTCCAAGCATGCATTCAGTGGTTCCGAGTGACCCAGGCTGCCGTTGGCAACACAGTGACAGTCCCTGGGTTCCCTTCCTGTCCTTGAAGAGCTTCTCCTGACATTCCCAGGCGCCTTCCTGACAAGTTTCATCTTGTTGCTGTCTTTTTCAGCCCAGCAAAGCTCCTCAATTAGGCGTCTGGGGAACGGATCTCATCCCCTATGCACAGGGACAAGCTCACAACCAAGGCTGAGCCTGCTGGTCCCCGTGATTGGTCCAGACATGGCTGTGGGATGCGAGGCCAGTTGGGCCCTTCCCCAGAGTGTCTTCTGGATAGACCCAGTGGAGAAGAGTCGTCTTTGCTCTCAGGTCACTGACTGGGAGAGTATGATTCCAGAATTGTCTGGGGCCATGCACACACATGGAGGCAGCATGCAGAGTGGAACTGAGATGCTTAAAAGACGGAGAGCCAGCCAGCCAGCCACGTTGCCGCAGCCCCCATCTCCAGGTGCTCCGAGGCCAGCGGTACCCTGCCCTGGAGGGTGTTTATCACATGAACTCTTTTCCTCCTGAAGCCAATTTGAGTTGGAATTCTGTCACCAGCACTTAAAAGGATTTCATCTCATTCAGAACACTCTGCATGGCGTGTTACTTTGAGGATATTTGTTTACTCGTTCATTTATTTATTAAACCATTTGTTGACTAAATACAGGCAGTTTTCCACCAATTTCCTCAAGCAACTGGTAGCACAGAATTTTTCCAGATATTCTGTCCACCTGCTCTTCTTCCAGGAGCTTCTGTCAGGACCTCGTGTCAGGTGTTCTGTCTGTCCAGGGACATGTGAGATGATGGGAAAATAAGGATAACCTGGCCACCAAGCATTGTCTCTGTGTGTGTGTGTGTGTGTGTGTGTGTGTTGCATGTGTATTGTGTGTTTGCACGAGGAGCTGATGATCTTTTCCAGGCTGATCTGGCTCTGAATCGCCACCACCACACACACACACACACACACACACACACACAACTGGGTGGGGGCAGCTCACCCTGAGGAGATGCCCAGGGCTCCATCAAAGTGCAAGCTCCCCCCTCTCCAAGTTCACCCAGCAAGCATCCTCAGCAAGGTGAGCCTGTCACACCTTCCCCTCATCTCCCAAGCGAAGACACTGAGGCTCAGAAAGGTTCAGAACGTGCCCCAAATCACACAGCTCCCAGGAGATGGAGCTGGAAACCGAGCCCAAGTTTCCCAGCTCGCATCTAGGGCATTTCTGCTGGAGACTGTGAAGTTTGTGGGTGAAGACGAAGGGGGAAGACCTGGATGCAGGCAGCACCCTTTCAGATACTTATTGCTGAGTAACCTCAGGTAATTAGCCACCGCTCTGAGCCTCAGTTTTCACCTTTATAGAGCATGGGAATGTGCTTGGCCCGTGCCTGGTGCATGTTAACTACTACCATTTTTACAAGACGGAGAACTAAAGGGTTGGGGGTGGAGGTGCCTGAGGAAAGCGGGGCAGGCAGGACTATAAAGGGGCAGCCCGAGGGGGCTTCTTTGCCGCAAGGGAAGAGTTCTGATCTTGACCGTGAGGGCGGCGGCATGAATCTACGCGTGAGATAAAACATCACAGGATTGATTACACCCAAAAACTAGCCCAAAAGACCAGCGCAGGCAAAAGGTGGTGCAATCTGAGTGAAGGTTTGTAGCGCAGTTCATCACCCTGTGCCAACCAATTTCCTGGTTTTGCTAATGGACAGAATTTTGTCACATTTCACCATTGGAGGAAGCTGGGTGATGGGTAAATGGGACCACTCCTATTTTTGCAATTTCTTATAAGTAATTATTCCAAAAAAAAATTTTGTTAAGATGTATAGGCCACAAAGAAACCCTCAGAGGTACAGGTGGTGCCTATGACCTTGCTGTTGTAGATATCTTGCAATATAACTTTCACTCATCACTACTTTGTTTTTTTTTGTTTTGGTTTTTTTTTTTTCGTGGTACGCGGGCCTCTCACTGCTGTGGCCTCTCCCGTTGCGGAGCACAGGCTCCGGACGCACAGGCTCAGCGGCCATGGCTCACGGGCCCAGCCGCTCCGCGGCATGTGGGATCCTCCCGGACCGGGGCACGAACCCGTGTCCCCTACATCAGCAGGCGGACGCTCGACCACTGCGCCACCAGGGAAGCCCTCATCACTACTTTGAAATGACAGTAGTTGGTAGATCTACTAGTTGGCTAGATCTTGTAACTTACATGCATTCGTAAAGAAGCACAGGTATTTCTGTATCTCACATTTGCTTTTAAACATCTTGATAACTGTATTTCAGTATGATCAGTTTCCTTCGTAACCTCCTGGCTTTATATTATGAATTAAGAAAACGAGGTTCTGGGCTTCCCTGGTGGCGCAGTGGTTGAGAGTCCGCCTGCCGATGCAGGGGACGCGGGTTCGTGCCCTGGTCCGGGAAGATCCCACGTGCCGCGGAGCGGCTGGGGCCGTGGGCCATGGCTGCTGAGCCTGTGCGTCCGGAGCCTGTGCTCCGCAATAGAAGAGGCCACAGCAGTGAGAGGCCAGCGTACCGCAAAAAAAAAAAAAAAGAAAGAAAAGAAAACGGGGTTCTGAGAAGGTGGTCCTTCTGCTGCCCTAGCTCCATAGCACAGAAAAGATCAGGAACCTTGCCTGGGGTGTGGAGTGTAAGCTAGCCACATGGCCCAGATGAGAAAACTAAGACTAAGGGTTTAGTGGCATCGCAAGGTCTCTGATTCCCAGAGTCACTTGGAAGGAAAGTATTTCCTCCAGGAAATGAAGAAAACTCCTCTCCCCGTTGACACTGGCCACCTCTGGGTGGGTGTTTACTCTGCCAGGTGGGGTCCATCTGGGTCCACTCTGGGGCCGCATGGTGGCCTTTGAGACAGAGAACAATGCCACTTTGTGGCCCTGGCTTCAGATAAAAGAGAAACTTGGCCCGATTGCCCAGGCGAGAGCTACTGTCCTCTCCCTATTGATATGAGGGGTGCCCCTTGCCCACGCCCTCTCCACTTTCGCCGTTGACGGTTGTGTAGAACAAGATCCCACCGCCTTCTAATGGGTGGTCAAAGGCCAGTGCGCCGGGCACTTTTATTGTCAGCTGCCTCAATAATCTTTAACCTCCCACTGGCCAAAGGGCTGAAACCCAGAAAGACAAAACAAACATGGGTTGGGCACCAGAGTTGAGTGACTCAAGTGACGCAAGGCTAGAGGAAACCAGCTCATCCCCCATCCCTCACTGGATGCTGGTCGAGATGCCGGGGGACAAGTGCCCCGGGCCCACCCACTGGGATGCCATCAACATCTCTCCCTTGCTGGCAGCGAGAAGCAGGACCCCCGGTAAGAGCTGTTAGCTTTTGCCACCACAGGTTCGGGGAAGGAGAGCAAATGCCACACTAGCCATGGTCACCCCCAACCTGTGACCAAAATGTGAGGATGGCTGGACCCACTCCAGGAGCAAACACTTCTGCTGGGGTCAGTCAAGGAGGGAAAGGGGCTCAGCAGGCGGTGGCATGCGTGCGCATCGGGGAGGCCCGCACTGACCCAGCTCCACCATTCATCTGAGCATCCTCTTGGAGCCTCAGTTTCATCGCCTGAGAAATGGGGACCCTAATAGCTCCTCTCAGCATCAGCACCATCTCCTGCCATTTGCTGAGCATTTGCCACCACCAAGGACATAATTTACTTCAATTCTCGCAGTTCAAGAAGTGGCCTCCACTGCCCCCATTTTGCAAACAGGAAACCAGAGTGCGGAGAGGTAGACTCGCCCAATGGCGACACCGAGATCTGAGCTCAAGTCTCTAGGATTCCAAAGCTGTCCCCTTCCCGCTCAACTGCACGCGGGCTGCCCTCGCAGCGAACACGAGCCCGTGCCTGGTGGCTGTAAGGTAGGAATCTTAGCTCCATTTGGCAGATGAAGATTCTGAGGCTCAGTCCCTGAGTAAAGGGGGAGTGGGTTCTGCCTGAAGCCCGAGTCATTTGACTCCACGTCCTCTTACTTCCTCTCAGACTGAGGAGGGCTGCCCACATCCATGGGCAACTCTCCTCGTCACCATCGTGAGAAGGCGTGGACATAGACCCAGGGCCCGAATCCATTTCAAGGTGCAAAGACAGAGGCCCAGGAGTCCCTAATGGTCCCCGGTGACACCGGTGTGCCTCTCCCTATCAGTGGCCTCGCTCTCTGATCAGAGCAGTTGTCACTATGCAGGGAAAGGTCAGACAAGGAGAAAGGGGTGGAATCCAACCCCCACTCCTGCCTCCCAGAGGCAGGGGCTGAGGAGGTAGGCGCAGTGTTATTCATCTGAATTGGATTCCTTAATCCCTGTGGCCACAAAGCTGGGTCCCTGCTGTGCTGGTAGAATTTCCCCCCTCTCTGGCCATCCCAGGCTGGGGCTCCAGCCAAGCCCTCACCAGCCCCACTAATAAAGTTACTTTCTGTGCCGGGGGCAGAAGGTCAGGAAAAGCCAGCAGCAGTTTGAAGAAGGTTATGGTCTTGCGATCGGCACCAGGGTGGGGCATGGGGAGGGAGAAAGATAAGAGTGGACAATAAAAAAATCGGCAGACAGGGACAGTGCGGGGGGTGGGGGGGGGCTGGCACCACAGTGTGGCCCCCGGCAGTGCTATCTCTTTATGACCTATAAAGGGCACATAAACTGGCACAAATGCCAGCCTTATCTCCCCCTCCAGCTCTGTAAATGATCATCCAGAGGCCACCACTGGCCTCAGAAACGACAGCTGAGTTGGCCACACTGTGGGAACCGAGCTGTCGGGCGAAGGGAGGCCCAGGACGCAGGGGCTCCGCTCAGCTCTGCCCTCGGGCTGGAGGGCCCTCACCCAGGCACCCCCACTCTGGGAGCCTCAGGGCCCACGGCTGCTGAGCAATAGGGCCCTTGATGTTTCCAATGAAATGTGTTGTGTCTTAGGTCGGGGCAGACCCCGCACAGGTGATGGTCCAGGTGGGACCAGGAGCTCATTCCCTTTAGATGGTGCAGGCTGTCGGGGCTTTGTAGCGTAAAGCATCGCTGGATGGCAAGGGTTGAAACAGGAAAAAACGTCTGTTTGTGACAGGTGCTTTGTGCACTTTTGTGAGTAACCTAGCAGCATCCGAAACGACCACAGCATACCCTAAACGCGCGGTAAGTGGCGAATGTTGCTATTACCCATCATAATCCACGCGACAGGCCTATGAGATGTGCCCTCTGTCTGGGGCCCAAGACAATGTGCCACGCAGGCCTCCAGTCTCAGGGGGCTCCATTGACCTACACCTCCCCAGCCCCCGCAGCACTCTGGAATCCATCATCGCTGCATGTGCACTAGGGCTGAGGCCTGGCTTCCCATGGGCTGCTCCCAGCGTGGCAGGGTCCACACACTCACCTCAGAGGCTCACAGGCACGGGGCCCTCTCTTTCTAGGGTCTTCCTGAAATACCGAGAAAGTCACGGATATGGAACAGGGCTTTTCCTGGTGCCCGGGCGTTGGCAGCCAGGGCCCAGGGCCACCCGGAGCTTAGGGGACTGACTGCTAAGCACCCTCCAGGTGCCAGCACCCTCCCATCCCACAATCCACTCTCCCTCTCAGTCCTGCCCTGTGCCGTCACTTCCGGTTGGGTCCAGCCAATGGGAAGCCCCAGTTGGGGACGGGAGGGTGGGCAGAGGAAGAGGCCCGGGTACTTCTTGGCTTTCTTACATTTGTCCTAGCGTGACCGGCTCGACCGGCGCTTTGGTCAGGTGCCACCGCCCGCGCCTCCAGCTGGGCTCCTCACTTCCCCTTGCCGTCGGCCCCTGGGTGTAGCAATGTCCTCTTGGTTCCCTTAACCCAGCTCACACCTCTGTAAAACATCCCAGAGTTACTTTCCCTCCCTACATGGGATTCTACTACCCACAGGACCTTGCCGGATGAGGACCAAAGCCCACCCTCAGCCAGGCAGGCAGGATGGCGGCAGCCGGGTTGCCCTTGACCATCACCCCAGGCAACCACAGGAGATGACCTCTTCCCTCCCCCACCTGCCTGCCAGAGCTCCCTCTCCTGGCTGGTCATCTCTGGGGGCAATAGGTGGGCTACCCTGCCCCAGCCGGGCCTCTCTGGGGAGACGAGAGAGAGCGAGAAAGACCGGCAGTGGCAAAGAGAAGAAGTAGGGGACTGTTTGGCGTGGGAGACCATGTGAGTGTCCCCCAAAGGCCAAGAGGACAACTGAGCTAGCGATGGGGTCTGAGCTCTTGCTGCCTCCTTACCTGAGACAACTACCTGGGAGAGACAGGATGCTGGCAGGCAGCCAGAGGCAGGGGAGGACCTGCTGCCTGGAGCTGGGCTGCGGGCAGGACAAGGTGAATATACCTGCCAGGAAGCTGTGCCAGTGGGGCGGACCCTGCACTCACCCCTCCCCCATGAGAGCCAGGGTCTGGACTGGGCTGGCCACCCAGGGGACATCAAGTATCCCATCAAATGGGAGGGCAGCCCTGCTCTGGGTGTGACACTGGAGTTCTCAGCTGCACTGGATTTTGCCCAAGAGACCAAGGGGTTAAAAGAGGGCACGGGCGATGTGACACGGTCCAAACGGGGCCAGAGGGTGGAGAAGAGCAAAGCCATTTCGTGCTTGGGCCCAGCGCAGCTGGAAGTGGTCCGTAAACCTATTACAGCCACATCAGGCCAGGTCCCCAGGTTTACAGAACAGGGTTTGAAAAACCTATGAGGAAATTATCCTGACTAGTAAAGCTGGAAATAAAACGATGACTGGGCACCCTCTGCCTGCCCCCCACACCTCCTTCCTCTCTGTGTTCTTTCCCCTCCTTTGGACACATGTCACTGCATCCCGGTCTTGTGCTGATGCTACGGCACTAGAGGAATGGACGTCACTACCAGTGCTGTCCGTGCACGGGTACAGCAGAGCGATCTACAGGACATGCTGCTTTGTGACCACGGTACAGTGCACAGTGGGGAGAGCACCCCCTAGAGGCGAGAAGGGTTTAAACGTGAAAGTCAGAAGATGTGGGTACCCGACTGTGAGTCCTGCACACATTAGCGCGTTTAATTCTCATAACAGCCCCAGTGCCTCCCTCACTGCGTGACCCTGAACCTCAGTTCCCTCTTCTATAAAATGGGGCTCACAATACCTACATGACGGTCTTAGACTGAGGGTTAAGGGGATCGGTGTCCAGAGGGCTTTGGAAACGGAGCATCTGTGAACTTCTGTCTCCCTGATGGGCCATATGCGCCCTCTGTGTGCACAGACCTGCCCTGTCTATCTTGCTCCCCCAGTTCTGTGGATAAAGCCTGACACGGCATGATGGGAACTCCTGGGGAATTATTCTACTTTTTTAATATAGATAACTTGGGGGCTGTGATTTTTAAATGAAAGATCAAAACCACATTTGATCTGGAAGCCTAGTTTTGAAGCCTAGAAGCCTGCTTCTAGATCACAACTAGAGCTGCATTTTATGGAAGGTCAGTTGACAGGGAGTTGCTGCAGCGTGACGGAACAGCGTGAATGAAGTCTCAGTGAATGAACAACATTGAAATTAAGGTGAAACGCCCCCCGCCCCCCCACACACACACCCATTTTAAAGCTCATCAAGAAATCTTATGTCAGTGGTCGGGGGTGGGCAGAGAGCACTGTAAACTGTGTCCGGGGCACAACCTTAGCTGGTAAACCCTCCTCCAGGTGCCCTGGTCCAGGTAGCCCTGGCTGGAGGGAGGTCTGCAGGCCTGGAGCTCCGGGCGACCAGCCACCCGGGAGAGCCAGCAGGTGATGCGAGGACACCGAGGTGGGTGCAAGGCCCACCTGGAGGGGCTCCAGGGGGACTGGGAACAGATGGGCCAGGAACAGTCAGTCCCAGAGGCGAGGTGTCTTCTCAGTGGCCCAGGAGCCCCCCGGGCAGCTCTGAGGTGTGGGCTGTGATGCTGTCACATAAGCCTCGGCGGAGGAAAACCCTTCCCCAGTGCTGGGGGCTGACCTGCCAGAGTCAGAGCCTGTGGCCGCTGGCTGACCACACAGCTGGGCGGCCGGGCAGGGCCTTTGTGGAGGAGGTGAGAAAACGCCCTGAGCTCAGCCTGGGCTGGGCTCTCACCTCCGCCCACCCATGTGCCCCCTGCTTCCCCTTCCTCTCTGGACTGTCCTCAGCGGGCGGGCCTTGACCGTCAGTCTGTCTGTGCCCGTGGGAAGGCATCCAGGAGGGAGGACAGCTCGCCCAGAGCAGACAGAGCTCGACAAGGGGTCGCCGTCCTGGCTGCATTCTGAGTACAGCCCAGGAGGCTTCCTTCTCCCCGGGGCATCTCCCATGGTGACGCCCAGGCCCCAGCCCCCCACCCCCTCTGCTTAGCCGACAGGCCAGAGGACCTGAGGGTCAGACAGCGGCAGACACCTGGCCCTCCTCGGCCCTGTGGATGCTGCAGCCCCGTGGCACTGCCACCAAACCGCAGGTGTCGGCTGTCCACTGGCGGGTCATCAGCAGATTGCAGGGCACAAGCTGCCACCAAGACCTGGGCACAAGGCCAGCTGCCCGGGGAACGTCTGCACCCTCAGACACACCCTGGGTGCCACCAGGGCTGGTCTGCTGGACCTCAGGGCCTTTCATGCATCCACTTACTCACCACCGGTTTATTGAGCGTGCTGGCGGGCATGTGCACACACACACTCGTACTTGTGTTTCACACTCACACACGCCCCATCCCCCAGGCACACTGAGAGCCTCAGGGAAGGAGAGTGAAGATTTCCTGGGCCCGCTGCATGTTGTATCTGGAACCCCCCCTTCTCTCTCTTCCCCCTGCCCATCCCCTCCTCTCCCCTGCCCCAGCCCAGCCCGTGAGAAAGGAGGGTGTCCCCTTCCTCAGTCAGTCCTGAGACACTCTACTCAGTTCACATCCCAACATAAGCAGGACACGCCTCTCCGCCAGCAGCCTCCCTGTTGCCCTGGCCTGGCTACTGGCGAAGCCTCTTCGGGAATCAAGGTGGCTCCGTGTGCCTGGACACAGACCCTGGCCTCAGGCAGGTCACCTGGGTTCAAACCCTGGCCTCACCCACCTGTAGCTTCCCGTGTTAACCCCAGGCAAAACTCTCCTAACACCTGTGAACCTCCATTTGGTTGTGTTTCAACATCTCAAATACGTGCATAGGTGGAAACACAGCCCCATCACCCCTCCTACTCCAGCCTAATTCCAGCTAACTTCAACTGCCACTTCCTCCAGGAAGCCCTCCTTGAGCATTCCAGGCAGAGTCAGTGACTTTCCCCTCTGGCCACATTGTCCTCTATCCCCTCCTGGCTCTGTGTCTCTCCCCACGTGCTGTGACTGCCTGAGGGCAGGGGCCGCGGTGACCCAGGTGCCCACTGCTGGAGGCCACGCAGAGCCAGGCCGTAGGGACGCCAGTCCCTGGAAGGCACCGGAGGGAACAGAAAGGAGACGGGGATGGCAGGCTGTGGAGGGGTGGCTGCCTCTCCCAGCAACGTGGAAGATGCCGGGCTTTCCATATGTTGCGTGCTTCTCCCCTCCTGCAGCATTCGCCAGGGAGCGAACTTTGGGTTTGGCAGCGACCCCAGGACTCCGTGTTTGTCTGTTCCTTCCAAAGCTTCAGGAAGCATCCTCCTGCCCAACGAAGTTTGGATCCTAGGGACTCTGTGAAGGGGGCTCCCCCTTCCCAAGGCGGTTCTCCCTCCCCGGCACCCCTGCTTCCTGCCGGCGGGAAGGTCTGGAAAGGGTCCAGCTGGCCTGAGCCAAGATCCCCTGCCCTGGCCTCTCCCTGGGAGGCTGGCTCCCTCCGAGTGGACTTGCCAGCCCTGGCTTTGTCCTCTGATGTCCCAGCCCCCTCCTCCCCGGGTAATGGCACTGACTCTTGACTCCTGACCTCGTCCTGTGGCTGTGTCTGTACCCCCTATGAATCTTCCACCTGCTGCAGCCCTAACCCTGGCCCTTGGCCTCCAAAACCACCCTGCTGGAGTGAAGAGAGCAGGGCACAAATTGAGACATTGAGATTTGAGGTTGGCCTGTTAGGTCACCGTGGGACCTGGGCCTCAGTGTTCTCATCTGCAAAGTGGGGACAGTAGCTCTGACCCAGCAAGGGCTGTAGAGCACGTGTACCTGGTTCCATCCCTCCCACAACACTGCCTCTGTTGCCCTGTGCACACCTGTGCCCCGACTCTGGCCAGGTCCAGCCTGGACTGTCATTTCCCCGCCTTCTCCATTACAGTGTCTCCTCCTCCAGGAAGTCCTCCTGTTGCCCAGCCTCAGAGGTGGCTCCCCCCTCAGGCCCCTCCTAGCATCAAGCCTGAGAACCATTAGACTCCCTGATCCTCCTCATACTCCTCCTCTCTATTCATTTCTTATCTTCCCATCTCTGAAGGCAAAGAGGGGTTTCACCCACATGCCAAGCAATGCATGCAGCCTGGGGTGTCAGGGGTGTCCCAGGCCTCTGGGGATTTGGGAGGCCTGACTCTTTCCCTTTCAGCTGCAAATCACTTCCCCTCTCTCAGCCTCAGTTTCCCCATCTGTACAATGGGGATGAAATGGGTGCCGCCTTCCAGAGTGCAGTGAGGACTCCTGAAGGAACACACGAGTGCTCACTGGCTACCTGGGCACAGGGCAAGTGTTTCATAAATGGCAACTTAGAAAACAAGCCTCTTCCTCCTCCACCTGTCTTCCTGGGAGTCAGCCTCATTTGGTCATAAGCTCCTTGATTCCCTATCCTGGGCCATCTGTGGCGACTCGGGCAATTCTGGCTGCCCACAGGCCTGTCCCTGCTCTGGGCCTCTTCCTGTGAGTTTGGGCATTCCTCCTGCGACTGTGGCCAGCAGACATAGCCCCACGACAGGCTCCAGTGGGTCTACAGTTTGATTCAGATGCACACCGGTAACGTAAGAGCCCAGATGACCAATTCTAGAGCAGCAGGAAGGCTCAGCTGACACGGGCTCATCTCCACCTGAGAGATGGAGACCCCAGAGCATGCGTGCCCAGTCTGCCTTGGCTTCTGGCTAAAATCAAAGGGCTGACGGGCATCCTGGGAGGCCAGCATGTGGGGAAGGAGCCAGGGGACAGGCCGGGCCCTCTACCTCAGCTACTCGGGGCTCGGGGCCACAGCTTCTGGTCGGTGCAAACCCATGGGAATGATGCATCTCAGAGATGTTAAAACACAAGAACACACACACACATTAGTATTGAGCAGAAGCTTTCCTGGTGTCTTAGTCAGCTCAGGCTGCCATAATAAGATACCACTGACTGGGGGCTTAAACAACAGAAACTTACTTCTCACAGTTCTGGAGGCTGTAAGTCCTAGATAAGGTTCAGGCAAGGGTGGTTTCATTCTGAGGCCTCTTCTCTTGGCTTGTAAAAGGCTGCTCTCTTGCTACTTTCCTCAGTGTGTGTGGAAGAGATCAAGCTCTCTTGGTGTCTCTTCTTATAAGGACACTAATCCCATTGGATCAGGGCCCCACCCTTTTGACCTCATGTAACCTGAATTACTTCCTTAGAGGCCCCATCTCCAAACATAGCCACACTGGGGATTAGAGCTTCAACCTACGAATCTGGTGGGTGGCGGGACACAAACATTCAGACCCTAGTACCTGGTGACCATGGCAGAGTCTGAATTCAGACACCAGTTGGTCTGACTCCAAAACCCACGATCGGCTCACAAACTGGGATGCCTGCCCCATCCTACGAACAGTAGAGTCTGAAGGGAAAGTAAGAGAGAGTCTGTCCTTAGACAGCATCTCATTTACCCCCTGGCTTTTCAGCCCAGGGAGGGTAAGAGCTGACCACTTGTGTGTTCCAGGACACGTGCAGGAACGTTCCTGTTCACACACGTGCACATTTGCATGGCCACATGGCTATTCAGGTGTGTTCTCCAGGACACATGTGCTGTTTTGTGGTCATGTGTACACAAGAAATCACATGTGAACACATCATATTTCCCTATACCTCCCCTACATTTTGCTATTATGCTCTTTTATGACAACGTTTTCTACCAATTTTGAATTCCTCTTCCTTGTCCCACAGTTTCAAATTCGTAACTTTTAAGATCCCAAACTTGCAGAAGCAAACAGGAACTTGAAAAGGTCCATGTGTGGATTGGGTTTGAGTCATTGAGGACTTCGAAATCATTCAGAGTGTTTACCTGGCAGGTTCAAGGACCTAGCACCTCATTATCAGAGTTCCCCATTCCGGCTCCCCAGATGTTAAGACTGGGCCCTGGGGACAAGGCAGTTTTTACAGTGACCTGGAAACGCAGTGGCCCTGCTGAGGAGGCACCGTGAATGAGGGCTCCGATTTGTCCACCTCAGCTGTGCACCTTCCCCACTCTAAGACTGACACAGAACACAGGCCTGGCCAGACCATAATTTGAGTCCAAGCTCCTCGTGTATTAGCTGTGTGACCCAGGGCAAGTTACCTAACTTCTCTGAGCCTCAGATTCACCATCTGTAAAATAGGGATAATAGTGAGGATGAAATGATGTACATAAAGTCTCTGTACAACAGAGACTGAATGCTAGCTATTATTACTATTATTGTTATTATTCAGTCGAGAAGATTAGGGGGCTGGTTCCCGGGAATCTATTTGCTTGAAGGACAGAGAAGCCTCCTGGGAACCAACTCCGGCCCTGGAGAGGCGAGTGTGAGCACAGGATGGTGGGTGCCTCTCACTCTCGCCCTGGGAACCTATGGCTGCACCCAAGAGGTGCAGAGCCTTGCCCACACCTGTGGGATGTTGGGGGGACAGTCGGCCTCTGGGGTCCAGCAGTGCAGGTGGCCCAGGCTCTGGCAACCACACAAGGCAGTGTCTTAGGGTCCCCTGGCGGGGAGGGGGCAGAGCCAGAGAGGACCAGAATGGCAGGTACCTGGGGGAACTTCTGGAAACTTCTAGGAACCTTCCTGGTGGGTTTCACTTCCTGCTCCGGCAGGTAGAGCAGAATCCCCGAAATACGGTCTGACTCCTAAATCCTAACTCTGTGCTCCCTGATTTTACGGAATGGGAAACATTTGTTTTTCTTTATTAGAGGAGAAAAGGTGAATTGGGAAATTCAATGTGAGCTCCCATGAGGACAATGCAACCGCCTCCCACCCTCTGTGTTCCTCAGGATGTCTCAACGATGCCCTTTCTCCAGACAGACCTACAGAGAAGGGTGTCATCTGTTTACCCAACAAGTATTTACTGATTGCCCTGCCCTCGCTGGACCCTGGTGATTCTATGTTGAACAAGGCAGAGCCCCAGCCCTGCCCGCGGGAGCTGACTGTCCATCAGGGGGCCAGCTGCCAGGAACTGAAGGAGCACAGCCTTGGAATCAACCACACAGGCTCGAGCTCAGACGCCAGCTCCGCCACTCCCTGTGCTGTGACTCTGCGTGACCATCTGTGAAATGGGCATGCGAGCCTGACTCCACCAGTTTCCTGAGAAGTTCATCAAAAGAAATTTTTTTATGAAGTTTTAGGAAAGTAAAACTAAACAACATACCATTTCTAATTCTCATGTGGGAAAAACTATGTAATTTTCTTTTTAAATTTTGAACTGTTCAGGAGTGCGGTCCCCTGGGCAGGGAAAACAGAGACCCCAGATGGAAGCAAGTTATCAAAAATGTTTTGGTTCTCATGTTGAGAGGAGGGTCCTTGGGGTTTATTACTTACATACTTAAAATAAAAACACACTGGGCCAGTCACGAGTATCTGGCATAAACCAAGGACCACAATGATCAGGTCCTGTGTTCCCAAGGCCCTCACAAGGGTTAAAATGAAATGACATGGTGCCGGTAGGAAGCCTGGCTCATAGGAGACACTTAATAAATGCCTCCTCCCCGTCTTCCTTCCCGGAAGATGACATTTCCCTTGCTTTTAAAAAGCAGATTTATGCCATCCCAGCAAATTTTAGAAGAAACAAAGAGCACATCTCCCGTGTGAAAAAATCAGCCTGTTTCCTCCTTGAAGCAGCTCCGAGAGCCTCTCAGACATCACACAGGCAGGTGACAGGCGTCTGCTGTGACGGCCTGTGCCGGGTCCATCCAGTGCCTTGGAAGTCCGCAGAGAGGCCACCTGTGCCTGGCAGAACAGAGCCATGTGGCACTGTCCACAGAGAGCAGCTGCAGCTCCAGGGGTGATGGTGATAGGAGCTCACTGTTCCCATAGCTGCCCTGCCAGGCAGAGCCAATAGGATGTACATATTTATATAAAGAGATTTATTATAAGGCATTGTTTCTCATGATTATGGAGGCAGGCTAGTTGGCTGTCAGCAAGCTGGAGATCCAAGGAGAGCTGACGTTTCAGCTGGAATTCACAGGCAGGAAAAAACTGATGTCCCAGCTCAAGAGCAGTCAGGCAGGAGGAGTTCCCTCTTACGTGGGAGAGGATGACACTTTTGTTCTATTCAGTCCTTCAACTGACTGGGTGAGGCCCACCCGCATTGGGAAGGGCAATCTGCTTTACTTTTACTTTTTCTGCAGTGGTCTGTCTTTTTTAAATGTTTTATTTTATACTGGCCTATAGCTGATTTACAATGTTGTGTTAGTTTCAGGTGTACAGCAAAGTGATTTCGTTATACATATAGATATATCTATTCTTTTTCAAATTCTTTTCCCATTTTGGTCATTACAGAATATTGAGCAGAGTTCCCTGTGCTATACAGTAGGTCCTTGCTGGCTATCTATTTTAGATATAGTAGTGTGTATCTGTTAACCCCAAATTCCCAATTTAGCCCTCCCCACCCCACCTTTCCCCTTTGGTAACCATAAGTTTGTTTTCTACATCCGTGCTTTTAAATGTTACTTTCACCCGAAAACATCCTCACAGGAATACCCAGAATCATGTTGACCAAATGTCTTGGGCACCCCATGGCCCAGGCAAATTAACACATAAAACCAGCCAGAGGAGGCCTCAGCACCAGAGAACTTGCTTACTTAGACCCTTAGACCGGGCTTTGCTGAACTGCACTTTGGCATTTTCCTCTAATTGAAGACAGTATAGGAAGCTGCTGGGAAGGTTCCTGGTGAGTTGGCACCCTGAGGGCTCAGGCAGCCCCATCACCCCATCTCCTCGGGGTGTACTTTGCCAGACTTAGGGAATAAAAATGCAGCATGCCCAGTTAAATGCGAATTTCAGAACACTTGAAACAATTGCTTTAGTCTAAGTATGTCCCAGGCACTACTTACACAGCTTCCTCTTATTTTCCTACTATTGTTTTTCCTTTATTCTGATTCCCTTGCTTCCTTCAGGTTTGGGAGGTGAACAGAGAGACTAGGTTTGGGGCTGGGTGCCCTGCCCTGCCCTGTGTTCTGCATGAATCTCCCTCAGAGTGACCGTACTGTGTGTGCAGGACCCCTGTGTGGCTTCCCACGCCCCCTGTCCTGCCGAAGAACTCTCTCTCTCTCTCTCTCTCTTCGATCACTTGGTGCCAACTCTTGGATCAGAGCACGTTTACTGAGCAATGTCACCTATGTCCACAGCACAGGGCTCGTGGCTCCTGTTTCCCAGAGACCTGAGTTGCTCCAAGTCACTCCTCCCAGGGTGTCTGTGTGGCCCCAGAGGTGCCTGAAGATGCTTAAGCCCAGCGTGTGAAGAACCTGAGACAGAAATGCTCGTACCATGGCCACACAGCCAGCAAGGTGCTTCGGCTTAGGGGACAGACCTACAAACCTCAGACACCTTCAGAAAGGCTCGCCGAGCCCGGGTCTGATCACCCATAAGAGCGTCTGCCCCGCGAGGTGGGAGAACCGGGCTGCACCCTGTCTTCCACACAAAGTTACTGTGCGATTTTGAACGATCCGCTTCACCCTTCAAGCTTGTTTCCTCATCGCCAGAGTCCTGCTTGTCAATCTAAAGTGTGTTCTTCTACCCAAAATCCTGTGACTCTCTTTACAGGCAGAGCACATAAGCTGGCTGGTGTCAAGGTGAGTGGGGTAGAGAGGCTCACCCAGCCTTCAAGCTGCCCCAGAATAAACACTCATCCATTTGTTCAACAAACAGCGAAGGTTTGCTCATTGATAGAGCTTGGAACGTATTCCCCACATGCTTGAAATGCTCACAAATGCTGACTTCCAGGGATGCCAACTTAGCGGTGAAAATACTGGAAAGAATGGTGTGGTCTTCCAAGATCAGACGTTGGCCAAGGCTGTCTGGCTAATGCTGAAAGGAGCCAGTTGATCTTGACATTGGCTGGAGCCCACATTTTGCCATTTTATGTGCAGTGTGCTTAGAGGGAAAGACAGAAGAATGAGGGATGGAGGCAGAGATGCAGAGGATCGAGGGCAGACAGGTGGATGGTGATGGAGAACCGTCTGGTCCTCCCCAGTCTCTGCCTGTACAACACGGGACAAGAAGTGAATCCTCGCTGGACGGGCAGTGAATGGGTCGACCACCAACTCCCCGCACCTGCTGTGAAGTTCAACATCATCTTGCTGCTGCCGAGTCTTCCCCCCAAATGACAGACTATTATCAGGTTCCCCATAAGAACAGCTTAGAAGATCTTCAGACCCTCCACCGTAGTAATAAAAGTCATTCAAGCCATAAAGAACCGTTAAACTTCAAACTAGTAAGTTACCCTACACCCAATATACTAGTCCATGTTGTATAGATGGGGAAACTGAGGCTCAGAGAGGGAAAGTGACTCGCCAGTATTGCACAGGCAGGAGGGGTGGCTGACAGGGTATCCCCCCCCCACTCTGGTCATTGAACCAACTGAAGAGATCTTAAAGGCGCTCTGTGGCCCCATCACAGGACCCCTGCCCCCCAAACCACCAAGACACCAGCTTCAACATTGCAGAGAGCAATGGCAGCGTCTGGGCAGTCAGAAAAGCCCTGTCCATCTGCCCCTGCTTTGGGCCACATGGGGGCTTTTACATTTGCAGGATGGTGGGAGTCTCCACGCCAGTAATTATCAATCCTATGGCTCCAATAAACAACATCAATTTCAAAGGGAGTCTGCCTCCAGTTTTTAGACAATTGGGTAATGGAGAGATTCTATGCTGAGACCACACATACATCAAGATGGCTTCGGTGGCGTCTGGAATCCAGGCTGCACGTGGGGCCCAGCTAACCTCCCCCACCGTCAAGCCCTAACACGCTGCCAGCATTTCCCTAGCTCTCCATGCTTGATAAAGGGATGGCCCAAGAGACAGAAGAGATGAATTCCAGGAATTTGGTCTTTCAACACCCAAGGAGCTGGAGCCCGGGGCAAGAAATTTCCATCCTGCCTCTACAAGTGGCTTCAGTGCTTCTGGGACGGGACAGCACTGTGCCTTCTTTTAATCTGTTCTCACTCACTCATCCATCCACTAAGAGGCAGTGAGTACCTACTGTGTGCCGGGTCAGAGGCCACGGGAGCCCTAGAACTGTGTAGCTGTGCTTCCCCACCCCACCCCGTGCTCAAGACCCTGTGCCCACTCTTTCAGGGCACGTATCACCCAATCATGCCCCTACCTTTGACCTGTCTGAACCCCTCACCAGACCGTGACACTCAAGGGCAGAGACTAACACAGAATAAGGTCTTGGCTGATGCCCAAGTTAAGATGAGGTCATGAGAGTGATCGCTAATCCAATATAATTGTGTTCTTTAGAAAGGGGAAATATGGAGACACACACACACACACACACACACACACACACACAGATGATGCCACATGAAGATGAAAGCAAAAATTAGAATGATGGGTCTACAAGCCAAGGAATGCCAAAGACCGCCAGAAGCTCCGGGTGTAGCCCGGAGGTCCTCCCTCACAGCCTCAGAAGGGACCAGCCCAGCGGACACCTTGACCTTGGACTCTGGCCTCAGGAACTGTGGGACGATACATTTCAGTTATTTAAGCTGCTCAGTGTGTGGTTCTTTGTCACGGCAGCCTTGGCAAATGATGAAGATTCTGATGGGAATTTGGTGGGCGTCGGTGTGGACAGCAGTGAGGCAGGCACCGGTATCCTGCTTCCCAGGAAGAAGGGTGACCCGCCCGCACCGCCGACACCCTCTAACACCTGCCCCGTTGACCGCCCTCCACTCTGAGATGAGGATGCAGGTCAGAAGCTGGCCTGCTGCAGGGAGGCTGGGCTCTGAACCCAGGCCCTCTGGCTCCAGAGCCCCCATTCCTAAACAGCTTGCCCCTGTTTGCCAGGCAGGTGTGTGTCGGGAGCCACTCTTATCAGTTGTGCTATTTACACAAATGACTCACCTCTCTGGGCCGCAGTCCCCCCCCCTACAAAACAGAGCCACCAACACCTTCCTGGAGAGGTGGTGAGGGAAGGAGCTGGGTGAGGGACACGGCCAGGACTGAGCCTGCACAGGTGACGTCCCTGCGGAGTCAACAGGACAAGGCCACTGCACCGAGAGCTCTCAGACAAGGCTGAGAGTGCTCAGGGCCACCTGAGAGGGACAGAGGGCGGAGCAGACAAGGTGGGGCGGGGTCAGAGCGGCCACCTGCGGAGGCATGGTCACACCTGGCAGGAGGGCTGCCTTTTTCACAGCCACTGCTGCCCACACCCTGAGTCTCGTTTCCAGGAGGCCTCTTTGCAAGCCCATGGGAAAGGGTGTTCCATCTCACTGCCAGTGCTTGGCCCTGTGCCCTCTGACCTCGACGTGCTGGGTATTCCTGGTGCCCGGGCCCCTTTGGAGGACCGAAGTGCCCGTTGCCCCTCCCCCCATTCACCCCTGGACTTTGCATCTGATGGCCGTCTCCCTGGCCCCCTGGCATGTCCAGAGACATCTTGGGAGGGTAGAAGGGCGGGGGCGGACAAGCACAGAGGCCCACCTTGGACCACCTCCTCACCTTGCTGCTTCCCACACTGGGGTCACTACCTCTTCTAGCACCTTGCCGTCCCAGCCTTAAGCCCCACTGGGAAGGAGCCCACCCCCCAGCGTTTCGGGGTGTCCTTCCAAAATACGCGTCTAGCAGGGTGTGCACCCACGCCGCCAGTGACAACCCAAGGCCCTGGGGAGAGAGGCCAAAGCCCCCGCCTGGCTCTCAGTCTCCGCCACCCGCCACCACCGTTGATGGGGATCCGCCAATCACGCGTGAGCGCCCGACGCCCCCAAGCACTCCTAGGACCTCCCCTCCCCCACGGCCTTTGCACCTGCGGTTGCTTCTACCCAGGAAACTCCTCCTGTCCTCCTCCACCTGCCGAAGACCTGCGCTTACTTCATTCATTCAACAGCTCTGGGTGCTGTGCGGGCTCCCACTTCCCCACCCAGTCTACTGTGCACCCCACGGAGGTCAGACTGAGTTCCCTAAAATGTGTCAAAGGGCAAATGCCTCTCCTGCTCGAGAACCATCGACGTCTCTCACTGCTCCCCGCACTTCAGTGTGCTGCCCACCCTCCCGCCACCCCCAAGCATGTCCCAAGCTTGTTCTAGGCCCTCCGTGGGGCTGGACGCACCTGGGTTTCCATTTCTGTCCCCCGCTGTCAATGGGAAGGTTCAACTCTTCGAGTCTCTACGCTCCCTCGTGGCTCTGGGGTCGCGATGCCGAAGGCAAAGCGCGTCGTGAACGTCCTTCACGGGGCACCACGCACTCGGGAAGGGGTCTCTCCGCCGGCCCGCAGCCAGCAAGTGCGTGGGGCTCGTGACCCTGCTGTGGGCCCTGCAGACACTGCTAACCTTCGGAGCCTCCGAGAGAATTAAAATAGGAACCCGTCTCTGCCTCCCACACGGGGTAGACAGTTTTCACAGCTCACACGCGGCACTTTGGCTCAGAGAACCTCGGCTGCCGTTCCAGCATTTTCAGACGTGACGACCAAGACTTTAAAACGGATAAAAAAGGAAAGGTGAGTGCTGATGCCGGCAGGATGTCTGCTCGCCAGGGCCCCCACCTGCCCACCAGAACCTGTCCTCTTGGTTCTGAACAGGTCTGAGGTGGGACACGCACACGCACGCGCACGCACGCACACGCACGCGCACACGCACGCACGCGCACGCGCACACGCACACACAAACGTGCTCACAAAGAAACGCATGTAAGCACACAAACTCACAAACATCCGCAGCCAAACACACACATACACCCCATCCCACCCACAGGCACGTCCGCCGACCACACACGTGACAGGTGTCCCGGTGCCCGCACGCATGCGCGTGTACACACCCCTCCCTCCTCGGGGTGACGTCCATTCCCCCGGACCTCCCCCTCCTGCTTCCGACCTGCCTCTAGGCGAACCTACGGGATGACACACAAAGACACCAAGACACCCACACCCACGCACCTTCTCTGCCACCTCAGATGCGCGCGCAGCTGTGCCCACGTGAACGCCTCCTCAGGGTGGGTGCTCTGTGGAGAGGACGGAGCTCAGGCTTCAGGGCGCCTCACTTGCAGGGCCCTTCGAGGGTCTGGCCCAGCGGAGGGTGGGCAGGAATGAGGAGCAGAGACAGGCTGGGCGTCAGGCCAGGGCAGGGCTGTCCGGCGGCCGCTCCGGTGAGGAGAAGGAGGGATTCAGATGCCCTGCACTCAGGCACGGAGCCGGCCCGGGGGGCCCTGGAGGGCACTGACCCCCATCACCCCGCCAACGAAGAAACTGAAGCCCAGTGTTGGGACAGATGCCCCCAGGCTGGCCATCTTTCCAAACCCAGTGTCCTCGCCTCTGGGGCCCAGACACAGTGGCCCTTCCTCTTAGCTGCCAGCCTGGTGATAGGAAGGACTTCAGGGCGTGACCTCGGTCCTCTCGAAACGAAACGCTGTTCTCCTGGAAGTGTCATTTGTTCAGTGGACAAAGCCTGATGGAGCCCTCCTCGGCACCAGGCCCCCAGGGGATGGAAATGAAAGACACCACCTAGAAGCTGGGAGCCTGCGATGAGCCAGAGCGAGGCCGCCTGGCAGAACGGAGGCAGGAGCCGGGGCAGGAGAGGCCGTCAGGAGGGGGACGCTGGAGGGGACGGCACAGGAGAGCGTACAGGAGCTACAAGTGGTTTGGCAGGGCTGGAGCCCTGAAGGGGTAGAGCGGGTGCTGGCACTTGTCGTCAGCTTGCCTGAGTGCAGGGTGGGCTCCTGGCACGCGCAGCAAAGCTGCTGGAGCTCCTGGCTCTGAGAACCCAGAGGAGGAACTTCCCCCGGTTCCTAGCTAACAGTTTGCTTTCTGGGCAACCTTTACCATCTCCGAGTTACGTGCTCGGAGGAGATTTCAGGGTGTCACGCTGACATTTCAACTCCTCCAAGCTGCTTGTCACCTCCATGTTTTATTTCCATGCGGCATAGAAGAGGGTGGTGTCTGGCCAGCCGTGGAGCCCAAGGAGTGGGTCTGGCCTTTTCTTGGGGAACATTTGAAAGGCTCTTGCAAGAACCCCGAATGCATATGGGAGGGGGCTGCCGGGCCCACTGGAAAAACTCCAGAGCCAGGAGAGAAGAGAGTTCCAGACACCACGGGGACTTGCTGAGCCTCCAATCTAAGGAAAGCACCTCCTGGCGGGCTCCCCCTGACCGAGGGGTCGAGGTGGACAGGGCTGCAAGTCTGTGAAAGGTGACTGCCTGTCAGAAGCAGTGGACTTAGGGGCCAGCGGGCAGGACCTGAGTTTTGGTACTGGCCCCCCTCTTTCTAGCTGTGGGATGCTTGTCTGCTTGACAAGGGCTCCAAGCTTCAGATACTTCCAAAACTGGGATAATAATAAATAGCTTCCAGGGGTCCTGTGCTCTGTAAAATGTCCATGTTTTGTAAAGTGGAAAAAACCATCTGTACGTGAAGGATGATCATCTTCCTCAATGACAAACTGGATGGAAGGATGGACCTGAATCCCTGTGTCACCACCAGGAGCAGAGCCGCCCACTAAAGGAGTCTGCTTGCCCAGGGCCGATGGAGGTGGGACCCCTCCCATCTTCACGAAGCCACTGGATTTGGTTGGGGGGCACGTTTGTTAGCACAGCTCAACCCTCACCCTGACTCACACATGCTCCTTTGCTGTTCACCCTCACCGGACGGTGCTTCATCCTCTAAGCATCGTTTCACCCGTAATGTGATTTGCCAAGGGATCAGCGGGCTAGGCAGCCTGTAGGTCACCTGGGGAAACTGTGAAAGGAGCAGAAAGCAGCCTGCAGGGGGCTGTGGGTGGAGCATGAGAAAACAGAGTGAACAAAACATTTCTTACAAGAAGTCTTCATTGGGGCTTCCCTGGGGGCACAGTGGTTGAGAGTCCGCCTGCCGATGCAGGGGACACGGGTTCGTGCCCCGGTCCGGGAGGATCCCACATGCCGCGGAGCGGCTGGGCCCGTGAGCCGTGGCCGCTGGGCCTGCGCGTCCGGAGCCTGTGCTCCGCAACGGGAGAGGCCACAACAGCGAGAGGCCCGCGTAGAGCAAAAAAAAATAAAAATAAAAAATAAGTCTTCATTGGAGGGTCATGCAGAGTCAAGGGGTTTTTTAAAAGATCTTGAGCTTATTTAAATATTGATGGGAAGGAACCAGATGTGGGGAGGGGCCAAGGTGAAAGTATAGGAGAGGGGTAATTAATTGATTGCATGAGGTCCCTGAGAAGGGGAGGAGATAAGATTGGATGCACAGCTGCAGGTATCAGCCTTATGTAGGAGAGTAGACCCATCTCAGGGAGCTACTATGGATATTTCATAATATAAACCATGTCAAGTCCTCAGCAAGGTGGACTGCACATAGTAAAAACTATTCTGAGTTAAATATATTATTTGAGAATGAGAATAAATGTTCATTTGGGTCAAATGCCTTTCAGACATCTATTGAGATCATCATATATCTTTTCTTATATAACCCATTGATACAACTTCTTATACTAATAGATTTTCCTTAACATGAAACCATTCTTACATTCCCAGAACAAAGTCTACTGGACTTGGATGAATAATTAACATGCTGTTGAATTTGACTTGTGAGGATTTTATTTAGAATTACACAAGTGAGACTGGTCGATCATTTTATTTTGAGGTTACCTTTGATAGATTTTTGGTGACAAGATTATTTTAACTTTGCAAGATCATTTGGGTAAATTTTGGTCTTTTTATTGAAATACAGTTTATTTAAAGTGTTGTGTTAATTTATTGTCTACAGCAAAACGATCCAGTTATACGTACATATATATATATATACACATTCTTTTTAAATTCTTTTCCATTATGATTTATCATAGAATATTGAATATAGTTCCCTGTGCTATATAGTAGGACTTTGTCGTTTACCCATGCTACACATAATGGTTTGCATCTGCTGACCCCAAATTCCCACTGCATCACTCTCACACACACGCCCCGTTGGCAACCACAAGTCTGTTCTCTATGTCTGTGAGTCTATTTCTGTTTCATAAAAGTTCATTTATGTCATATTTTAGATTCCACATATAAGTGATATCAATTTTGGTCTTTTCTATGCTTTGGAAAAGTTACTCATCTGTTCCTTAAATATCCTAAACAACTTACATATAAAACTACTTAGCCCACAACCTTCTTTTGAAAGTATTTTTATAAAACCTTCAATGTCAACCTATCATTATTAACATTTTTGAAGTTTTTGATATCTTCTCAAAATTTTTGGTAAGTTGCAGTGTTCCAGATAATTGCTTACTTTCACTGAGATTTTCAAAGTATTCATATAATTATATATATTATTCTTTTTGTAAACCACCCCTCTGAAGTTCTATCCTCTTTGTCATATTGTTTGTATTTTGTACCTTTTTATTTAATTAAAGTCACCAGGTTACTGAAGTTTATTTTTTCAAACTGACTCACATTTATAGGTCAGCTCTGGTTTTTACTGCATTAAGATTGGATTGACATGTATACACTAATATGTATAAAATGGATAACTAATAAGAACCTGCTGTATAAAAAAATAAAATAAAATTCAAAAACAAAGTTTGGCTTCATCTTTTTTGTTTTATTGGGGTTGCTTTTCCCTCCTTTCCTGATTTATTGAATTGAATGCTTAAATCATATACATTTTAGCTCTCTTTTTGGTTAAATAATCCATTTAATAACTATGACTCTGCCTGGGAGAATAGCTTTATTCTCATTAGGTAGAGAGTTTTTATTTTCATTACTTTCAAAATATTCTGTACATGTATTTTATCCCTCTATGTTCCCATTGTTATTTAAAATACATTTTTTAAAAAATAGTTATTTATGGTTTAATTTTGTTTTGATCAGAAAATGTGATCTGTGAAATTTATGTTTTGGGGAACACGGTAAGATTTTTATGACCTAGCATATGCTCGACCCTGGTCAATGTCCCATAGATGCTGGAAAATAAAGTGATTTCTTTACCTGTGTGTGATTTTACTTGTGGGTGAAAAGGTAGGCACTTTATTGATATTATCATTTGGACAGTCTCTGCATTTTATTAAAATATTTAACATTTACAGCCTTCTTTCTGTCATCTTGTTTTATGCTTTCTGTTTCTTAGTTCCCTTGTTTTTCTTTGTTTTCTATTTCTTGCTATTTATATAAAGTGATGCTCACTTTTACCTGTCCCTGTGGAGAAGGAGGAGGGAGGGATGATGGAGGAAATGTTTAGGCGTGGTGATTTGCTCACAATCTCAGGTGAGGTGACGGCTACAGTGTTGCACACCTATGCCAAAATGTATGAAATTGTACATCTGAAATATGTGCAGTTATGTCTGTTATACCTTAATAAAACTGTTTTTTAAAATGCCTGCCGCATTGTTCCAAAAGATCTGAATACTCACTGGAGATCAACCCATGGACCCCAGGCTCCCTCCCCGGCAGCGGTCCAGCTTTGTGCAAACATTACATGTGTATGGATCTTCCTCTTTCTTACAGAAGAAACCCTTCTACCATGGCGTTTTTTCATCTAATATATTTTGGTGCAAATTTTTAGTGCTATTAGTGATCTCCTTTAAGATAATCAAATGCACACTCAGGCTTATATCAAGAACAAATGTAAGAACAATGTAATATGGCTTGACGGATCACTATGTATTTTTAGTCATTGATCCTGCTTTCCTTCCTCCCTGCCCTTCCCCAAGTCTTTATGGTTTCAATTGGGAGTTACAGATGCAGCTTTTTTTTAAAAAACATTTTTTTATTTTATAAATCATTTTTTCATGAATTTATTTTTGCATTCTATTGTGTTGCCCAGTTTACAGCAGTCTTTATACATACACTTGTATGATTAGTTGGTTTCCATGCTTTTTTAAAACAAATTTACATGCTTTTTTTTTTTTTTTTAATTTATTTATTTGGTTGCACTGGGTCTTAGTTGCGGCATGTGGGTTGTAGTTCCCGACCAGGGATCGAACCCTGGCCCCCTGCATTGGGAGTGCAGAGTCTTAGCCACTGGACCACCAGGGAAGTTCCTGGTTTCCGTGTTCTTGCCAGCCCTTTTATACTACTGGTTTCCATTATTGAGATCTTCATGTGTCAGTTGGCTATACACTGTTGGATAATTTTTTAAGGTAACATGAGCCGTGTCTCTCCCAGTCTCTGCCTATCCAAGGATATTTGCCTGTAGCCTTCGCTCATGAATGACACTTAGCTGGGGACATAACTTTTGGTCCACAAATTTTTCCCCTCAAAATCCTGAAGAGAGCCTTTATTTTCTTCTAGTGTTTAGTATTCAGAGGAAAAATCTGGAACGAGCCTGTTTGTTCTTTCTTTGTAGGTAACCTGTTTCTTTAATACCTCTCTGCTTAGTGAAGAATACTTGGGAAACACAAAGAAAAATAACTGATTGCCTATAATCACACCAAATATAGATAAGATTGTTAATACTTTGGTGTTTGTCTTTTTGATCTTTTTTCCCCTATAAAAGATACAGGGAGTTCCCTTGTGGCCTAGTGGTTAGGATTCTGGGCTTCCGCTGCTGTGGCTCGGGTTTGATCCCTGGTTAGAGAACTGAGCTCCTGCAAACTGCACAGCACAGCCCCAAAATAAATAAATAAATAAATACAATCATACATACACACCTGAACGGAGAACAAGACCTACAAATAAAGAAGGATCAGAAATACTTTGGTTGAAATTTTTCAGCTCTTTGGAAGAGAATTAGTAAGTGAATCTTCTCTGAATGCCATTTTTATTAACAGAAAATAACTTTCTCCTTGAGCTCATACACTTAACTTTAAACAAATATGTAAAGAGTACCTCTGGGGATGGGGGCACATATTAATTCCTAACCTGTATGTGCTGATCACACGCCTCACCATCATTACGTGTGGGGGCACCAGCATCCACTCGGGGCTGAAGGCAGAAACCTGGGGACCCCCATCTCCCGTCCCTCACACCCACCACGTCTGACCAGTGAGAAGCCCTGTCCTGCCCAGTCGGCCTCCTTGCTGTCTCCGCCTCTCCTTTCCTGCTGCCCCTGCCCTAGTTGAGGTTGCCCCATCTCTCAGAGGGACCACTTTGCTCCCGGCACGCTCACTCCAGGTGTATCACACGAATCCCAGCTCCCTGATACTTCACCGGAGCCCCTGGATCTTTGCATGTCACATGCTCTTCCATCTTCCAGAATGTTCTTACATTCCATAACCATCCCCTCCCCATCATCTCCTCTCCAGAGTCCTAGTTATCCCCAAAGAGTATTCCTCTGCCATCCCAGTTCAGCATTATTTCTATACTTTGACCAAAGGCCACCTCCTCCAGGAAGTCTTCCCTGACTTCCTCTGAACTTCCCAGAACTTTCTCCATCCTTCCCAGAAATACTTGTTACTTTGGAAGAGGATTTTTAAAGTTGTTTTCAATATACTTTCCAAACCAAAACTCGGTGTGTGTGATCTTTCTGGGACAAATGTTCTTTGGTAGGAAAAAAAAACATTGAATGAGCTTGGAAATTTTATGGGAAGTCTAGGATAGGTGGTTGCTAGATTGTTCTTCCTCCTCTAAGACAAAATATAACAAAACAGGGCCAGACCTGCTTAACCATTCACAACCCTTTGAGCCTCAAGTTTTCCACCTGGGAAGTGAGGATAGTAATGTTGTCATTGTGGGTACTTGGTAGGAGAAAGAAGAACAGGAGATAATGGGGTTATATGAATGAAATGGGCTTTGAAAATTACAAACTCTGTCAGTGCTAGATAATAAATCCCTTGTGATCAGCTCCACGAGTGTCTCCTCTCTGTGTCCCCTCCGTCCCCCACGTCCCTGTTATGGAACGCTCAGAAAATCCCCTCCACCCGGCCTGAGAATTTCCATCATCACCATGTAACCATTTTCCACTCTTATGGAAAACAGATGGGATTAACAGATTGCATCTATTGTCTCTTGTTCTTAAGCAAGGTACACTAGGATCTGTGTGTCCCCTTACAGAAGACAGGCTCTATCACTGCCACAGGGAAGGGAACATGTGAGGTCTGCAAATACCCTCAGAGTTCCTCTCTGTTTAGAAATCAAGCTTGCTTGGTGTATCAGTAAGGATCATGTTCAGCCACGTGTGACTGAAGATCCAAAATAACAGCGACTTGAACACAAGAGAAATTTATTTCTCTTTCACACTAAAGATATCCAGAAGTAGGAAATACAGAACTGATATGAGGGACACAAGGCCATCAAGAACCTTCGTTCTTTCTAGCACGCTGCTCCTTCACTAAAGTGTGACCCTTGTGATCTAAAACGGCTGCTAGAGTTCCAGCTATCACATCCATGTTCCAGACAGCAGGACAAAGGAAGGATCAAAGAAGGGCATGCTCCTAACTTTTTCAGATGAATTCCTAGAAGTCCCACAGGACACTACTGTATATATTCCGCTTGGCCATAAATTACTCACTTAGCTACAAGGGAAGCTGGGAAACAGTCTTTGGGATGGATAGCTATGTGTGAGGTAAAACTCAAGGCACTGAGATGGCCCCGTGTAAGGTTAGCTAGTAGAAGATTCCAGGGACTCCTGAAAGGAGAAAGCATGGTAAGGAACAAGAGATCTTACCAGGTGACTTGGGTTTCTTGGGGGACGGTGGGGGGGGCAGTGCAGAGCTTGTTGCTGGAACACGATCTGATCAGCCACCCTGGCACAAAAAAAGAGTATCTAAAAAGCCATACCTGGGAGTCCCAGACAATCTATGTTGGGACCATCGTTCTCTAGTGGCTGTGATGAAGACCCCCAGCCTCAAGGGGGATTGTCTGAGTCAGATTCAGTTGTGACACAAGGACCAAAGCCTTTGCTGAGTCCCTGCCTAGAGAATTTGGATCATGACCAAAGGCGACTTTAGGAAGGGAAGCACGACCTTTCACTCCAGGACCCACAGGGATGATGAGCTCTGAGTCAGATTAATTTGAGTAGTAAAAGAGCTGAGTGTTAATTTTGTATCCCAAGTGCTAAATGAGAAAGAATCAGTTGTACTTGGAAATGTGGAACTTGGTCTCAGTGTTCATGGGACCTGAGCTCCTTTTTCGTTGGGGAATCCTCAGGTATAAAAGCAGGAGGGTGTGATGGGGGAAACTGGGGCAGATTTCGTGTGTGACTCCATTAGCCTCACACTTCTGTCTTAGACAAACAGAGAGCCGGTGTCGTAAAGTACAGAGCCCAGAAGGGCACTTACAGGTCACGTGCGCGCGCGCGCACACACACACACACACACACACACACACACACACACACACACACACACACGGCCTTCCTTTTCAGAAGAGGAACAAAGCCAGAGAGGGAAAGACTTGGCCAAGGTGGCCCAGGATGGAATCCGTTGTCAGGAGGTAACCCAAGAGGGAGGTAACCATGAAAAGACTGCCCCAAAAGTCACAAATGTGGGGAAATTAACTGACTGCCATCTGACCTGGAAGGTGGTGGAGGTAATTCTTCCCGAAGACAGATAAGCCAGTCCCCAAGGAAGCGGGGCCCATCGAGGGACTCTCTGATGACCATCACACCACAGGGATCGCTCCAAGCCCTGGAGCCCAGTTCGGAATTCAGCAGCAAATGGGAAAATCTGCAGCGATGCAAACATGGCCAGCCAGCTTCCCAAGCAGAGGGGCGTGACCAAGTGGGACCACATGTGACTACAGGGCAAATCAATCGGTGCTGAAAAAGTGCCAAGTCAGGTGCCCTAAAGTCCTCCACGTCTGCCCTGAGGGGCCAGACATGCAGCTAGACATGCACACCGATGGGAAGGACACTGCCCTGGCATCCAAGGACCTGCCCCTGGACACCTGAGGAATCTTAGGCAGGTCCTACAGTGTCCCTGAGACTCTGTGCCCTCATCCGTGACACGGGGCCTCTGGACTTACTGATCTCCAAGTCCCATCGCAGCTCTGCGAGTTCTGCTCTCTGCAGGGAGGTCAGTGGAGAGAGACCTAAGCCTACCAGGGGAAGGAAGGATGTGGCAGGGAGGCGGGAGGGAAGCATCCAGCCATCTGTGTGTCTGAACCTAAACTTCAGTCTCCGAGGAGCCATTACTCCTCTGTGCCTCTTTCCTCCCTGCCCTCTACGTCACTGGATAATTGAGGATCGAAGCATAATGCTTTGCCAGCTGTCAGGCACTAGAGCGCCATGCACAGGTGGGCATTTTTCAATTTGTATTTTTAGTTAATTAGATGGAGAATCAAGAGATGCCTGTCTTGCGATCTTGGATGAGGCCCTTCTTTCTGGCCTCCGTTCCTCGTTGCTCCAGTGAGAGGCTGGTCCACTGGAAGAGCCCAAAGGCTCCTGCGCTCATGTATCATCTCCTCTGTGAGCCAGGTACTGTCTCACCTGAGCCTCATACACCTGAGGAGGTAGGTGGGGCTAGCGCTGGACTCCTACGTGCTCGGACTCCGAAGCCTGCAATGAGCGTAGTGCTGGGCTGGCGTGGTCCTCTCCCCATCTCCAGTCCTGCCGGGCCGGTGGGAGAGGGCGTGCTTGTATTACAGTATTTAGGACTGCCCACTACGTTATTACGTTTGTGTTTTATTTGTCTCTAAGTGCCACGTTGATGAGTAAACATCCGTCTTATGTATCCTGGCTTTAGTTCGTTTAGGTGTCCGTCTTGGCTTGCTTGAATTGCAAGCCATTTTAGGTAGATGGAAAGGAGAAAATCCTATGCTATCTGACCCTCTTGACTCCATCACCCTATTCAGGCAGCGTACTTGTTTTAACCCCTGAGGGCTATCCTCTAGGGGTAGAGAGCAAACAAAGACTTTGTAAAATATTGTGGAATTTTGCCAGGGTTTCAAACGTTTGGAACTGCCACATGGTATTTGATGGGGCTCTAGGCAATGTTCTGGGTAACGTTTGTGGGGGTCCCAGAAAGCCTGATGGAGTTCCAGGAGGGCTGGTGGAGGATCACCGGTCATTTCACAAGTTGGGGGAGAGATCCCCACGGGTTGGGAACTGGGTTGGAAAGCCAAGAAGATCAAGTTTAAGAATGTGGTAGACGCAAAGGGCTCGGCATGCCAAGATTCAGAGTTGGCCAAGCCCAGGCCAGATACCCAAGGAAAGGGCAGAATCAGTCCACGCAAAGCATCTAAGGGGAGGCAGGGCCCGCATGAGAGCCTGTCTAGAAGACGACGAAGAAAGAGGTCCCGCCTTCGGGCTCTAACAGGCCAGAGAAGCCAGGTCCCACGTTCCAGGTGGGCAGAGTTGGGCCGAAGGCCCCAAAGGTAATCAGAGACCACGACAGGGAGTGACATTTAGAAAATGTACGTGGATCTGGATGGTCAAGTTCATAAAAGGGAAAACATGTTTTAGTATACCCCTGAACCATGAATCTCCCAATACTATCCTTTTACTCTTATTCTTTCAACTCCCACCCCCGCTGCGATTCAGGGACCCCCCCCCGCTCCCCTCCTTCTGCCCCAGGACTCAGCCCTGTGCACACAGGCCTCACATATCAGGCCGGCTGGCATCACCAAGACCCCCATGACAGTAATTGTGGGACCAGAACGTAATTCCATATTCCAAAGGTATGAATGGAAACTCAGTTGAACCCATGTTTCCAGCCTCACCAACAAACTAAAACAGCACATGACTTTTCTTTAGGGGACCTCCATCAGCCTGGCTACATCAGCACCCATTAGCAGTTGTATGCATCTTTGGTTAAAAACCCCAGGAGCAAATCAAATATCACCTTAACATTTTATTGCATTTAGTAGATATTTTTTTCACAAAACATGGGTTTCTTGGTATGGTTGGGGTAGGTTAAGCCAAAAGGAAACCACTGGCCTTTGTCTATGGCCTAACCCCCTACTGAACCCTGGGGTCATGAGAGCAGGGGCCCCAGCTTCTTCACTGCCACAGATGCCTCCTCGTTCAAGGTGGGGAAGGTTGGTGAGAGCTCCACCAATATATTCGTTTAATGAACAAACGTGGGGCCCATGTGCCACTGTTTCCTGTTCCTCCCTTCTAATGAAAGCCCACAGCCCCCCACAAAGTCTCCCCACTACACACACGCATAGCCACCAGCTCAGGTATTTGGGGGACTCTCTCCGGAGGCTCTTAGGTCGCCTTATGCACAAGAGCAGTAGCTGTTGGGACAGTCACGGGGTGGACCCACCTTTCCCCTCTGGTTCCAGCCCTTCCACCACATATGTCCCCCCTGCCTGATATCAGCAGCCCCGAAAGACACCCACTGCTCCTGCAGGTCACCCCGCATTTCCTGGCCACCGCTGTCTGCTAACTGCCCCCCACGGTACCCCCCCACGCCCCCCGCTGGGACCCTGAAGGCCAGGAGCATGCAAGATTCTCCAGGCTTCTCGGAGAGTTCTGGATGGAGACAGAAGAAGGACTCTCTCTCCTGGGGGGAGGCCCGTGGACCCAGGCCTCATCTGCATTGCCTGTTAATTCTGACGACTGAAGTCTGGGTGAAGGAAGTTGATATTTTCACTAGGTTACTCACCACCAACGCGCCAGCGCAAATTAACAACGGCCATCTGAGCAGCATCCATCCGTGCACTGAACGGGCATCTTTTGACCAACGCTGTGCTAGGTGTTTCAGGTAGGTGAATTAGACTCACAAGGAATCAAACACATCAATAAATAATTCAGAAGAGTACCTTATTTTAAAGCAGAGGTTGGCAAACTTTTTCTGCAAATGGCCAGAGAGGAACTATCTGGGGCTTTGTGGGTCATGCGGTCTCTGTCACAACTACTCGATTCTGCTGCTGTGCACAGCACGACAGCAGCCCTAGACCATGTGTAAGCAAATGGGTGTGTGTTTCAATAAAACTTTATTTATAAAACCAGGCAGCGGGCTGGATTCAGCCCTCAGGCTGTGGTTTCGAGTAACAGGAGCTGCTGCCATACACTGATTTCTGGTCCATGGGCAGCTCCCCTCTAAGTTTTGATTCAGACCCTCAGAGTTTGGTGAATACCTGGCCTTCTCCACAGACAGATGACAAGGAAATTACCAGACGTATTTATAAGGCCCAGAGGTGCTGATTAAGTCTGGAAAGGACTGAGGTTTTAAAAGAGTCACCGAAGTCACTCAGCCACCAGAGGGTGAAAAGAGTGTCCGTTCTTCACTAAGAACAGGAGGAAGAGGAGTGGGGCAGAGGGGAGGGCTGGTCCTGAGCAAGGGGGCTTTGCAGGCAATGTTCAAGAGCCCAGGCTTCATCTTTAAGACAACAGAGAACCAGGAGGGGAGAGAGATTATTAGGTGTGGATCACAGGTTATCTCTGTGGTCAGCAGAGGACGGCTTCGAGTGGAGCATGACTGGAGGCCAGGGAATCAAAGAGTTCTTCAGCAGTACTGAGGGGCAGGAAGCAAGAGGGTCTAGATCATTTTAGGACGCAACTCCACAAAATTCCTGAATGGGGTTGCAGGTAGGCAGGTTTCCTCGTTGGGTGAGCGGGTGGATGGTAGAGCCTTCGCAGAGATCAGAGAGCCAAGAGGAGCAGATTTGGGGAGAGGGCATGAGGTTTGGGGACAGGCTGAATTGCTGTTGTCGGGGGATGTCCAGGTACTGAGAATGCTGGGCCTGGCGGGCTGCCGGCCAAGATCCTGGCAATCATTTCACAAACCAAACCAGCAGGGCGCGAGGCCACCAGCCAACACGTGTGCCGAGGAGCCGTCTGGATAGAGACGGGCTGGGTGCGGTGCGGGGAACAGGTCACGATTTACACCAGAGAATATTGATTTCAAACAGGTGGAAAATACGAGCCGTCGAGGGTAGACAGGAAGAAGACCTCGACACCCATTCATCAGGGGCTGCGGATCAAGGAGACCAGATGTTGCTGCACAAAAAATGCAAAGAATTTCATAATTTATCCCCCAGACAAGAAGAGCCTGTTAAGGTCAGGGCAGGCAGCCTAGAGTTGCTGCTCGGCCGGGAACTCTCCGGCAGGGTTGGGGTGGTGAGTGTGACCACGCGTTACCAATGGATGCCAGGTGGTGTCAGACACACACCTCCATAAACACCTGCACTGAGGGCAAAGATGCCTCCACGGACAGGCTGCAACATCTGCATCCAAGTGTCCCAAAGCTGGGCTCCTGGAGGGAGCCCGGATGACCTGGGCGTTCTGACTACGCCTCCTCTGGCACACTTGTGACCTGAAAACCCAGTGTCACTACTGTCCCCCTCTGGGGGCCAGGCCCATCTGTGTCGTTGAGGCCTTACCACCGCCCAGGCTGTAGGGCTCGCTCCTGCCATTTGTGGGGGGAGGTGAGAGGGGGCCCCAAGGGGTGGAGAAGGAAGGAATTTGCCCAGTTCCTACTGCTGGAACCAACACAGCACATTTCCACACAAGCTTTGGAGTTAGGACTGAGGATCAAATGAATTCTTTTTCTAAAATGTTTCAAGAATGAATGTCTGGTCAGTTAAAACCCACATGAACTCCCAAACCCAAGTTCCTTCTTTTAAGCTGGACTGTTTCCCTAGGTACATGTGATGGTGTATAAGAGGCACCTGGGTGTTTTACACATTCAGCGTTTGCTCATTATTTCCTTCTGAATAAGACACAAACCAGAGTTATGGCCTCTAGCATCAGTCACAGCAAAGTCTCATGTCCTGCAAAAACAAGGCCTCTCAGCTGGTGGGGCCTGGATTCAAACTGAGCCTGTGACATGCAGGAGGAGACACCAAGGAGTGTGAGCTGAGAATCCCCAGTGGCCCAAATTCTCAGCAACGCACCCGAAGGATCCTATACCAAGACCAAGTGGGATTTTCCCTGGGATGCATGGATGGTTCAACATACACAAATCAATGTGATATACCACATTAATAGAATGAAAGATAAAAATCATGTGATCATCTCAGTAGATGAGGAAAAAGCATTTGACAAAAAGCAATATCCTTTCATGATAAAAAATCCTCAACAAACTGGGTAGAGAAGACACATACGTACGCATAATAAAGGCCATCAATGAGAAGAGCACAGCTAACATCATACTCAACAGTGAAAGTGTGAAAGCTTTTCCCCGAAGATCAGGAATAAGACAAGGGTGCTCACTCTCACCACTACTATTCAGCATGGCACTGGAAGTCCTAGCCAGAGCAATCAGGCAAGAAAAAGAAATAGAATGCATCTAAATCAGAAAGGAAGAAGTAAAATTGTCATTATTCGCAGATGATGTGGTCTTACATGTAGAAAATCCCAAAGACTCCTCAACAACTGTTAGGCTCACAAAAACGGTGAGAACTAATCTACAAATTCAGTAAAGTTGCAGGATGTAAAATCAATGTACAGAAATCAGTTGCGTCTCTATACACTAACAACAAAACATCTGAAAAAGAAATTTTAAAACTATCCCATTCACTATAGCATCAAAAACAATAAAATACTCAGGAGTAAATTTAACCAAAGACTTGAAAGATCTGTACAAAGCTACAAGGCTTTGATGAAAGAAAGTGAAGAAGGCACAAACAAGTGGAAAGATATCCCGGGTGCATTGATAGGAAGACTTAATACTGTTAAAATGTCCGGTACTGCCCAAAGCCATCTAGGGATTCAATGCAAAATCCCTATCAAAATTCCAACTGGCTCACATTGCTCTTTGAAGGGGACCTCATTAAAAGTCATCAGCCCATCACAGCCCCCTCGCCTGTCCTCCACGTGACACTACTGGTCTACTCAGCCCATCAAGAGCTCTGTGGGGACGCGGCCTGAATCACACTGCCCGGGTGAGGAGATGCCAACAGCAGCGGGGTCTGCGCTCGGGCCCCCAAAAGCAACAATGACGAGAGCCTAAGAGCTTGTCAGGGAAAGGGACCTGGGAATGACCATCTATGGGCCAGAAATTCCCCTGGAGGGAAGGGTCACGGCTCCTCCACGCCCACATCTGGGTCTGGCAGGCATATGTGGCAGTGGCAGGGGCAAGGGGGACAGAGGAACAGGATGGAGGAACTCCGAGGAGGGAGGAAGGAGGCACCCAGGGGCAAGGCATTGGTAGGAAGAGCAGATTCCAGGTGGGGAGACGCAGACCTCCGGGCAGCGGAGGGTCTGGGGGTGGCTGACTCGGTGATTTTCAGGGAGGAGAACCCCTGGCCAAGTTCTGTGTGGGGCCTGGGCCCCTCCCTTCAGGCTCATGACCTCCTTTGCTGGGTGCCCACGGCCCCCGGGCATCCTCTCCCATAACCCTGACTTCAGGGTACCACATCACTGCCTGTTTTCTGTCTCCCTCCAGGCTGGGCCCTCCATGTGTTCACACCATTACTGAGAAAGAACAGATGGGCTTTTCCAGAAGTTGGAGGGGCAGCGGGTCAGAATGGGGCTGGATGGATGAGGAGGAGGCGGAATGCGGTGGGCTTCCTTCTCCTCTGCCTGCCACAGGTCCCCTTAGTCCCAAGCTAGTGGCCGGGCCCCAGCGAGGGAGCCGGCAGACAGCAGCGTCCTGACTACCGGGGGCAGTGACTCAGCCACCATCTGTTACTTAATGAGAAGATGACAAGCCAATTGGCGTGTTTCCCCCGCTTCTCTTTAATATGGCAAATCGAGAAATGTGACTTTCTTGATCTATATTTTAATGATTCTGACTCGCTCACTCTTACTTCTCTTAATTCAGCAGTAAATAAAGCTGTGATTTGCCCAGGAATCCCTACTGGGGTTTCTTCTGATTTTGCTTCAGGGCTTTGGGTCTTTTGGGGGGAGTAGGAGGGTTTTGTGAGGTTACACCCTTCCTGACTCTGCCACTGGAAGGGGCCAAGTTCAATCCCAGGGTTTGCTCCTTGAATCAGAAAGAAATGGGGCCCAGGAAAGCCCCCCCAACCCAGCCCACTTGAGAGAGGCCAGGCCACCGTAGCGGGTGCCAAGCTGGCCTTGCCACGCGGATGAAGTCTGAGGCTGTACTGTCCCAGGTGGGCTCTGCAGCCAACGCTGCTTGACCTTGGGTGGGTCCTTCCCCCCCTCAGGCCTTGGGCTCTCAGGCTGTAGGAGGGAGGCCCGGTTGATGCCAGAGGTCCTGCGATTCGGCGGTGCAGGTCGGGGTTCTTCTGGACAGATTTTCTGGTGGTTTGGATGAGCACCACGTTCTTGCTTTCACTGCTCACTCCTCATATGACCTCAGGCAAGCTCCCCACGTGGGAACTGAGCCTTCCGCTCTGGGCTGCGCCCGGGGAAGGGTGACAGCGGCCACGCTCCTCTCAGAGCCCCGAGGAACGCATGCGGCCTCCCCTGGGCGAAGGAAGCACCCGGGCAGGGCAGCTGAGTGCATTAGCCACACGCTCCTCCTGGCTGGCAGGAGGGGGCTCAGGTCTGTGATGGGAGAGCCCCTCCTCTCCCCGGGGCCCCCGCTCTCTTTGATCCCCTAACCCCTCTGCAGTTTTGTAGTAGCTTCAAGCTCAGGAGGCCACCCAGCTAGTGAGGACATGGGTTCGGGAGGGTGACATACCAGGGTTTGGATCTGTTTGTCGGCTGTGTGACCCTGAGCCAGAGACCCCTCTGAGACTCAGTTTCCCTATATGTTCATCAGGGCTGAAAAGCCCACTCACCACTGGCAGAAATAACGTGAAATGTCGGGGGGCGGGGGCTAGTGTGTCTAGAGGAGGGACTGCTGGGTTCGCCCCTTTGGTGACAAGTTCGGCCAGAGTTCCCAGGTGCCGTGCCCCTCTGCTCCCTGCAGAAGCCACCAGACGCCTCCCTGGACGGAGGGCCCTGGGGTGGGGGGCGGGGGCCTGGGGGGCTGAGATCTGGCCACGTGCTCGGCCTCAGTCCAAGAGCCACGCTCACGTGACCATCGGCAGCGGATTGATGAAATTAAGCACAGATGGCTACTTTGTTGTTGTTCTTTGAACTGACAGCTGCTGGTATAAAAATAAATTAAATTAAATTTCACATAAGTCAGACTTTTTTGTATTTTTTTTAAAATGATCTAAGTTTTTTTTGTGTGGTTGTCATTAAATTGTTTTCTTTCTTTTTAACATACGGAGGCAGAGAAAACTCCAGGGCTGCAGAAACAAGAATGAGAAGGCGAATGCCCCAGGGCGACCCACGGATTTGGAGAAAAGTCCCATCCTACCTTCCCACAGCCCCACCTCCCTTTCCCCAAGGTTTTCGAAAACCACAGAGCTGCAAGGTTAAAAAAAAACAACAACGACTCTTGGCTCCTTTGTCCCAAGAGGCATGGGCCAGGGAGTCAAATGGTGCGAATCTGAAGCCAGGCTCGGCCGCCCGTCCCTGTGTGCCCTGGAGAAGTAGTTCGGCTGCTGCACGCCCGGCCCCACCTGTAAAGGAGAGAAGTGACGATGCCTCCCCAGGAGGTACCTACGTGCTCAGAATTCTTGGCTTGTCATCACCTGTATGACCTGGGAAAACAGAGAATCCTCACACGGAAGGATTATTATGAAGGTTAAATGCAAGAGGAAGTATGGAAAGAAGCCCCCAGCAACACCCGCCCCCCGGCAGGCTCTCCAAACCACCCCCCGTGGCTGGCGTCACCCACCCACTCAAGCCCCCTCCTGCCTCCCCTCCCCATACCCTGTGCTCCGGGTCCACGGTGGGCACAGCCGCTCGACACACAGGAGAAGGAGGAGTGGGCAGCCCTCTATCCCCCGCCCCTGGCGTCTCCATCACCCTCCCTACGGCTATGTTCTTGGACAGCCCACCTACTGGCCACAGCCAAGTGGTCCAGCGGGGAGCACCTGGCCCAGGCAGGCCGATCAGAGCCCTTCCATGAGGTTTTTGTAACGAGAGAGCGAGGTTGATCTTGTATACGGTGGTAAGCTGGGAACCTTTGGAGAAGGTGGTCAGGCGAGAGAGGGTGAGGCTGGTCCACAAAGAGGAGCAGAGATGAGAGATGGGGAGAAAACCCCCGGGGACTTTCATTCCGTGGGCTCACTCTTTTCCCGCATTTCTGCTGCATCCTCTCCCTTCCCACAATTCAGCTGTTCACCTCGGCTGTGGACACTTCTTTCCGCCTAAGCTGGCTCCAGCTTGGTGGCTGACACTGCAACCAAAATGCCCTATTCGGCCCTCCCAGACCAGTGGAGGAGAAAGTATGCACTACTCACAACAGCCGCAGGGAGAGCCCACAAAGGGTCGCAGGAGGGGCGAGATAAAAAGTAGTGGGCACCCTGGAAGAGAGAGACCAACGCTGACAGGGAGTCTGAAAGCTTTCTGGAAGGAGGTGGTACCAGAAGTGAGATGGGAGAAACAGGTCAATGGCACAGAGGTGGCAAAGGCAGGCACGTGTTACGTACGTGGTCAAACAGTGGGAAAATACACTAGAGAAGTGCACAGGGTCAGAACATAAAAGGCCTAAATGCCATTCTAAGGGATAAACGTTTGTCTACAGTCATGAATCGCGAGAACACACATACCCCACACAGGTTGCTCTTCACTCTCAGGCCCCTGGCAGACACTTCTCAATGACCCAAGCACTCCTCCTTACTGAGGTGGGACATGGCATCAGAGTCCTTCTTCTTGGCTGCGTTGGGTCTTCGTTGCTGCCCACGGGCTTTCTCTAGTTGCAGCGAGTGGAGGCTACTCTTCGTTGCGGTGCGCGGGCTTCTCATTGCTGTGGTTTCTCTTTGTTGCACAGCACGGGCTCTAGGCACACGGGATTCAGTAGTTGTGGCGTGCGGGCTCAGCAGTTGTGGCTCGTGGGCTCTAGAGCGCAGGCTCAGTAGTTGTGGCGCACGGGCTTAGTGGCTCCGCGGCGTGTGGGATCTTCCCGGACCAGGGCTCGAACCCGTGTCCCCTGCATTGGCAGGCAGATTCTTAACCACTGCGCCACCAGGGAAGCCCCGGAATCCTTCTTAAGGATTAATGCTCCGGGCTGATGGGAGGTGGCATGTAGGGTAAAATCTATTTGCCACCTGTATTGCCCCTGATGGGGAGGCTACTACTCTGCCTCCAGCGGGTGACTTGGTCCTGTCTGGTGTTAGCAGGGGCAGTGACAAGCCACTCGCTCCTGGCTTTGGACAAGACCCTGTCCTTTCTTAGATCTCCAATGGCTGTCCATCAAACAAGGGAAATGGACAAGACCAGTGGCTTTCAAGCCTGTCTGTTTTTTTTTTTTTTTTTTTTTTTTTTTTTTTTTTTTTTTTTTTGTGGTTTTTGTGGTATGCGGGCCTCTCACTGTCGCGGCCTCTCCCTTTGCGGGGCACAGGCTCCGGACGCGCAGGCCCAGCGGCCATGGCTCACGGGCCCAGCCGCTCCGCGGCACGTGGGATCCTCCCGGACCGGGGCACGAACCCGTATCCCCTGCATCGTCAGGCGGACTCTCAACCACTGCGCCACCAGGGAAGCCCCAAGCCTGTCTGTTTTAAGCTGTTGAAACCTATACTCAAATTCCACAATCTCCCCCTGCCATAAGTATACGAAAAATCGTGCTCATTTAGGGAGAGGTGACAGAGCCACTTTGGTTATGAACAGCTCCCTGTCCTGAGGGCCGAGGTGCCTAAGCCTTCTCCCCCAAGGGTGGGTAGAAAGGAATAAATTAGGACTCCCGGGTTCCCAGGGCAGGAAAGAGGGAAGGGCCGCTGAGAAACGGATGTGGTCCCACGAATAGCCCCAGCCAGCCTGATTCTGATGGAGCACCAGTGGCTGTGGGTCCCCTGGACCGTGGCCGCCTGTGGGTTGAAGGGCTGAGCCCCAAATCCTGTGGCCCATGCTTGGCCTGGGAAGCGGGGCTCAGGTCTTCTCCCTTGGGCAGCAGTGGCCCTGCATCCTCAGCAGGTGGACAGGATGGTTCCGGACAGCCCAGACCACCCCAGGAAGGAGCGCAGCGCTCAGAGCCAGATGCTGTCCAACTCGGCCGGGCAAGAGGACAGACTGGCATCCCATTCAGGATGCCTGAGGATCAGACTCAGGGGACTCTGGGAAAAGGAGAGCGAAGTCCAAGGGCAGGCTCCAGACATCCCACTGATGCCATTTTGTTTCACTAGAAGAATGACACAACACGGCCACGTTTGCATTGGAGTTGGTGGAGCAGTTCTTACCAGTTTTAGGCAAGACAGGAAATAAATTGCTCTTATTAGAGAAAGATGAAAGACCGTTCCTGAATCTCCCTCCTGCCTGCCTGCCTGCCCCCATAACGTGGTCCCCTAGGATCCAGAGAACTTCTGAGAGCTCTCCCCACACCCATCTGCACACTCCAAATTCCATTTTCAGGGGGCCCTGGAAAGAGCCCTGGACTAGAAGTTAGAAAACCAGGGCTTCGGGCTTCCCTGGTGGCGCAGTGGTTGGGAGTCCGCCTGCCGATGCAGGGGACACGGGTTCGTGACCCGGTCCAGGAAGATCCCACGTGCCGCGGAGCGGCTGGGCCCGTGAGCCATGGCCGCTGAGCCTGCGCGTCCGGAGCCTGTGCTCCGCAACGGGAGAGGCCACAACAGTGAGAGGCCCGCATACCGGAAAAAAAAAAAAAAAAAAAGAAAACCAGGGCTTCTGGTTCCCACTCTGCTGAGCAATGACCAAGTAGCCTTGCAATGGTGACATCTGACAGAACCTTCTGCAAGGTCAAAAATACCCCAGACCGCAGTGTCCCGTATGCTAGTCCCTGGCCACTCGCGCTTACTAAGCACATGGAATGTGGCTAAGACAACCGAGGAACAGAACGTTTTACACTTTTACTGCGTTTTAACTTAAACAGCCATATGCAGCTACCACACGGGCAACCCAGATTCAAATTCTGAGCCTCTGTTTTCCAATCTATAAAATGGGCCTATGAATCCCTACCTCTCAGGGGATTTGAGGGATGAAATGCGATAAATGCATAGGAAGGCACTTCATGAACTAAAAACTGGTGAAGAAATGCAAAGGATAGCACTCAGCAACCTGTGGTTCATTTCTTTCTCCCCAACGAATAATCCCGGGGACGTACTGGGCACTGGGTGCGAGCTTGCAGTGCAGCTTGAAACGGACTCTGAAGTTCAGTCGTGCGCTATGATTGTGCCAAGTGCAACGAGGGATAAGGACAGTCTGGTCAATAAGTGGCGATGGTGTGGGTTCATGTTCCTTGGAGAAGAGCCACTTACGATCAGTCCAGATGTCCTAGGTAGACGTCTTGGGCCAGGCCTCTTCCCGCCCCATGACATTAGCCCAACCCCAAAGCTCCCGGATGCGACCGCTGGGGCCAACTCCTCAGGCCTCTGCTGCTGCCCAGCATTTGGGTAACTCGATGGAGCACAGGGCTTCCCAGTCTGGTGACAATACATCACTCAGCAGGAACTGTGCCCCAGGGGTCCTCCCACGGGGGTCTGAAAAATCGATGCGGTTGTTTTTCTGTCTGTGGGGAAGAGGAGGCAGAGGGTAAAACAGAGTTCTGCTAACTCCCTTTTGATCCCAGGTTGAGCTGGCATCTCCCTTCTCTTGACTTGGTTTCCCAATTTGTAAAAAACAGAAGTTGGACCCGGTGACACTTTTGGTATGTGACAGGTGGGGCTTTTTCCAATTCATTTTAAAGAAGCTGTATGAAAACAACAACAAGGATGAGGATGATAAACAGCTGTAGCAACGACCGCTCGGGGAGTGTCTGCTCGTTGCCAGACTCTAGGCTAATAGCTTTCCACTCATGTTTGCATTCCCATCAGTGAGGCAGGCACGATTACCCCGCTTTTGTAGACGATGAAGCCAAGGCTCAGAGAGGTGAAGCGGCTTTGCCCAAACTCACAAAGCCCCGCAGGGGCAGGGCCAGCACGGCAAGTCCAAAAGCCACTCTACTGCACAACTCTCCTTTGAGTCTCCCTCTCACGTCGGGTCGAAGGCCCCACCCTCCCCGCCTCATGGGGCTCAGGAGACCCGAGAGAGCACATCGTGCCTGGAGTCCAAACATCAGACCTAAAGGCGTCATCTGATCCCATCCCCTCAGTCAGAAGGTGGGGGCCCAGACCCTGAGGAGGGAAGCGATTGACCTAGGTCCCGTGGCCAGTGGGTAGCGGTGCATCGGTTTGAGAGCCAGCTCAGGGAGGATGGGAAAAAGGGTGTCAATTGCAACCAGCTCCTTGCTGATCTGGACAGGCCAGCCATGTGGAAGGAACCCCTGGAATTCAGACAGACCGTCCTAGGAGAAATTTCCACTGTTCTGCTGCTCTGAGCTCCTCAGTTCTCTGAGTCTGTCTCCCCATCTGACAGTGGGAGACTCCTGCTCCCTCCTGATGAGGGACGGTGGATACGCTCAGGCACAGAGGAGCAGCTCCAGGCACAGCACTGGTACTCAGGGGGTGCTGTAGCCCGAGGACCAAATCCAAGGACTCAGAGGTCCTGGCCAGGAGAGGCCACCATGACGCCAAAACGTCAGGTCCTCAGGAAAGGACTGGACCTGGACCAGCCCCGCCCTCTGTGGGAGGGAGTTAGTCCTCAAGGCTGAGTCCCCAGCCACACAGCCAGGAGAGCCTGGCAGCTGCCTGTCCCAGTAGCACCAAGAGAAGAGGATTTCAAGTAAATTAAAAACAAGCATGTGTGTTTCTCCTTTGCCCATCTGTGGCAGTTTCTCGAAGCACTCTTGGAGGGGGGAAGGAACAAGGCGGAAGTAGCATGGCTCTTGGAGAAGCTGGAGAAATTAGCAATTAGGAGGGAAAATTGTAATGAGAAAATGAGCCTTAATAAGGCAAACACAATACTGCAACGGCTTTTTTCTTGCTCTCTCGTGAAAACAAGCGGTGACTTCATGTCTGGGTTTCTCTGCTTTCCTGAGGCAGAGCCAACTGGGAAAGAGCTGGAGAAAAAAATATCTCCATCGTCCCTAGACAGTGTCCCTGGCATCCAGGAAAGAGACGGCCTGCTTAACTATGATGAGCAGGAGAATCTCACCTGCACCTTTTGTGGAACTGCCACTCTGCTCTTGGCATCACACACTGTATACACATACTCCATTAGTCAGGATAGGCTAGGTCCTGCTGCAGTAACAACCCAAACTCTCAATGACTTAACACACAAAATTTACATCTCAGTCACAATATACATATCTGGAGGGTCCACTTTGCTACACTCTTGCATGGTTGTTCTGGAGGTGGGGGATACAGTGAATCTTTCCATCTCTCACTGGCTCTTACAGTCTTCACCTGGAAGTAATGCTCATCACACTCATATTTCATTAGCCAAAGTAAGTCACAAAGTAAGTAAGCCAAAGTAAGGGACTCTCATCACTTGTACTCATATTTCATTAGCCAAAGTAAGTCACCCGACTTCAAAGAGGCAGGGACCTGCATTCCTAATGTGTATCCCATGGAGGATCTGGAAAATCTGTGACCAGCCCTAATGACTACCACCCATTGAGACTAACCCTCTGCAAGGTAGGTAGATAGTGGCTATTAACGCTACCACCCTCACTTCACAGGTGAGAAGACCGAGCCTCAGTGAGCAGACTTGACTAGTCCTTTCATTCATTCGAGCACCCACCCAACCTTGATCACTTGCAATTTCATTCGACAACTAAATAAGTCTCGACTTCTTGATATAATTTCCTACAATGCTTTCAACATCCAGCCAACATTTCTTGAGAACTAGTGCTGTGCCTGGCACTGAGGATACTGGAGTGAATAAAATACACACATGCTCTGCCTTCACGGAGCTCAGGTTCTGGGGGGAGACACAGACAAACAAGAAAGCAAGTGAATAAACAAGCAAATGGCATTACAGAGCCTAAGAAGGACAATACTAGAACTGTGAAATGAGCATGCTGAGTGAATGAGTACACCCGTGAGCAAATGAATGTTTTCCACCCTCATCCCTCAAGACCCAACTCAAGGGCCAGACAGGCAGCAGAGAGCAGGGCCTTGGAAGCAGAAGCTGAGTTGCAGATCTCAGCGTCACCATTTTCTAGAGATATGATCTTGGGTAAATTACTTAACCCTGCGGTCTTCAGTTTCCCATCTTTATAAAGACAAGAAAGCTTACCATTGAGGGCTTAGGAAGAGTTTATATAAGGTGTCCAGCACAGTAAATGTGCTCTAATTAGTTTCACCCACAGCACATGGATCAGGCAAACGGAAAGAGACCCTAGAAGTCATTCCGATGCAGAGAAAACTGTGAGCCCGAGACTGGGCTAGGGCTGGGCTCTGCTCCTGCCTGGGCCGGCTTTCCAGCCTGCAAAAGGACACTCATCACTTGGGTTGTTTGTGGGTTTTCCAGGCCCTCAGCTCTGATATCCCTGGGCCTAAAATTAATATCTTTAAGGGCCAGCAGACAGGCACCCTTAATACAGAAACAGCTGCCTCTTTTATAAATATTGATGCGGATCAATATCGCTGGGCCTTGCTATAAATAACTTCAACAGTCTGTCTGTGGACACTGGAATTCACTAGTGGTGACATGACTGAAACCTGTACCCGGCCGGCTGCCACCGCACTGGCCTCTCGTCACCTCCTAGTTCTCACCTGGGGGCGTTGGCACCACCTAGGAGTTGGGTTCCAGGGCACTGGCAGCGCTCCCAAGCTGCGAGGGAAGGCAGGGATCAGCGCTGCAGGAACACGCAAACAGAGGGCGGAAGCCGGGGGTGGGCATTTATAGCGCCCCTGTGAGAGGCTCTGATTGGCTCAAGTTGCCACACTCCTGTATGGGGAGTTCCTATTGGGCAGAGTTTCCACCTGCCACCTTCCTGAGTTTGTCTTTGGCTCCTCCCCCAAGCCCTGGTCCAATCAGCTACACAGGCGGGTATCCGGCGCTGTCCTCCAGAGTGCAGGGGGGTGCCAGCTCCAAGAACCCGCAGCCGGGAGAGCTCGGTCACCTCGGCAGTTGCCGCCCCGAATAACACGGTCATCTTGGACAAGTCACGTCCTCTCTCATCTGCAGATTGGGTCCAGTGAAGCCCTCTAGTGGCCCTGCTCGTATTACCTTACACAAGAACTGGCTCCTGGCCAGTTCCTGCCACATCCGGGAGAGGTCAGTCCAGCTGCCACATGCAGGGGACCTCGAGGACACGAGTGGAGGGGAGAGAAGGGGAAGGCGACCCCTGGAAGGCGGCCTGAAGCCCCCTGCCCCTTATATACACAGCGTGCAGACAGCACCTGCGACATGTAGTCTGGCCCCTCCATGACCATTTCCTCTCCATCTAATTTTTCAAGCATCGGGCCAGCTAGCAAGGCACCGGCACCATTCCCGCTGTGGACGGAAGGCCCCTCTCTGCCAAGGAGTTACAGGCGCAGCGCATGAATGCTCGGAGTAGCTGAGCGTTTCCGGCCCTCCCGCGGCCAAGCCCGCCCCTTCCAGCCCAGGGGGACCGGAGCGGGAGAAACAGCTGGACTCCCTGTGCAGCGTGAGTTAACGGGAGTTGTAATTTCTCCAGTGCCTCTGTCTGGAAATGGGAGTGATGTGCATAATTTATGGGGGTCTGGGTCTGCACAGCCGGGCTGGGCGCCGCTTGCTCACATGGACAGATGTGGGAGAAGGGAAAAGTTTCCGGAGGGGGCCTGCCCAGAGCTGCTGCCCTGGCCTGGCTCCTCAGCCTTGTGGAGGAATGTGAGTACCTGGAGGCTGGAGAGAAGACCTAGAACTAGCATTTATCCGAGCCCCAGTTTCCTGGGGCAGAGGGTGAAGGGGTAACCCGCCCATTTCATTATTGATGGTGGCTTTTATAGCTCTGAGTCACAACCCAGCTGAGGAGGGGGCATTTGAGCAGCCTTGGAAGACCTTTCATTTGCCTTCCAGCCTGATTCCAAGCTGGATATTTGTTTATTTTCCAACCTCCCCCCCGCCCTGCAACCCCTCTAGAATATCAGCTCTATGAGGGCAGGAGTCTTTGTTTTGTTGACTGCTGTTGACTCAGCATCTAGAATAGGGCCTGGTCTGAAGTATGTACTCAAAACATATTTGTTGAATGACTGAGTGAGCTCAGGATCTCAGCAGGAATCAGGGAGACGGTGTGGTAGATTTTTTTTTTTTTTTTTTTTTTTTGCGGTACGCGGGCCTCTCACTGTTGTGGCCTCTCCGGTTGCGGAGCACAGGCTCCGGACGCGTAGGCTCAGCGGCCACGGCTCACGGGCCCAGCCGCTCCGCGGCATGTGGGATCTTCCCGGACCGGGGCACGAACTCCGTGTCCCCTGCATCGGCAGGAGGACTCTCAACCAGGGAGAGTCACTGCGCCACCAGGGAAGCCCAGTGTGGTAGATTTGAAAGAGACAGATATGAGTTTGAGTACTAATTCTGCTGCTGATTTGCTGTGTGACCTTGAACAGTGTAAAACTCTTTTTAAAACTCTGTACCACTGTTTCCTCCTCTGAAAAATGGGGATAATGGGATTATTCTCTTGGGACATCTGTTGGGGGCATCTCCTGCCCCTAATGGGGCATCTCACGTTGGGAAGAGGGGCCAGTCAAGCAACAGGCAGGGTTGGCAGGGCAGTTATGAGGCCCACCGCAGAGTCAACACAGGGCTCAGGAATCCATTCCATAGACCAACGCTTCCCAATTGGAGGAGACTTTTTTTTTTTTTTACCCCGGAGGACATTTGGCAATGTCTGGAGACATTTTTGGTTGTCACACTGGAGGAATGCTGGCATCGAATGGATTGAGGCCAGGGGTGCCGCTCAATGCCCTACAGTGCACAGGACAGACCCCCCCCCCAAAAAAAGGATGATCCAACCCAACATGTCAACAGTGCTGAGGATGAGAAACCCAGGTCTAGACCAGTGAGAGCATTCAGAGCCTCAGAGTCCTCATCTGTAAAATGGGAGGAGGACAAGGGGATCACAACATGGGCAGACTTCCACCGAGTCAGAGCCTTCCAAGCCCCCAAACCCACAATGTGCCCAGAGGGAGCCATGAACAACGGGGGCCCCCCTGGGGGACGTGTGCTCCCCTGAGTACCTGAGGGAGCAGGGGCCTCCAGGGTCTCTCTCCACCCACGTAAATCTGCCCAGGAAGGCGAAAGCAGTGGCAGCCCTAACAGGCCAAGAAGCTGTGTCAAAAGTTCAAAGAACTTTCCAGGATTTCTTCCTTAATTGTATCTTTAAGGGCACCTGCCTTCACTCCTGCCAGGTGCTCCATAAACCATGTTTTCACAGACGGGGTCTGTCCCCGAAGGCTCAGGAAGGGGCTGGTGAGCTCTGCACAGTGTGACTGGGAGCTCAGATTGCAAACCCACCCCCAAGGTTCCAGAACTGCCCGCCAGGACTCTAGAATTCTGGAACTGGATGCTGTGGCATTTTGACACTAGATCTACAATCAAGGACGTCCTAGTATTCAACCTCTTGCGTAGGGACCCCATTCACACTGACCTCATGGGAACCCAACCATCACAGAGAACCAGGGTATTGGGCTGCACCCCACAGACCTGCAAGGCCTGTACTTGCCCAGCCTCGAGACCAAAGAAAAAGCCCGTCAGCAACAGGGACATGAGTGGTTTAATGCATGGGGGAATCTTACACATCTGAATCAAGGTCCTGGGGCAACACCCCACCATGTGTGGCAGACGGCGGGCAGGACGCGGTGGCTGTCTTGGCTCCTGGGGGGAGGAGAAGGTTACCAGTTATAGGGGCAGCTGCTGTCAGGTTGGCTCATGGGTTATCAGGGAAACTGTCAGAGCGGCACGCCCCTCACCCTGCCTTTGATAAGCTATCCTGGTGGAGATGTTCTCATCTAAAGATTAGAACAGTCACTAGCTGGGGCGGAGGCAAGAACGTGGGAAGGCCAGCCGGGCGACGAGGGTCTAGGGGAAGCAGGCACTGGTCAAGCAAGGCATGTACAGAGAGCAAGAACGCAGCCATCTTGGGCAGCCTGATCGTACACAGGGTTTTCATCCTGGTGCTCCGGCATGTTTGCTGTCACAAGGCTGACACGGTGCTGAAACCACAGGGCGTCCTGAGTTCCAGGTTTTCCTGCTGGAGGTCAGCTCCCTGCAGGGACTGAGGGAAGAGTGTCCACGACCCAGAAAGGTCTGCACGGCCCCGGCACACTGGGCCAGCTCCCCCGGGAGTGGATTCTGCGGGGCTCCCACCAGCGGGGACACAGCTGAGCCAGTTCGTCCAGGAGTCTGGTTGGAAAGAGCCCAGGTGCCCGGTAATACATTCCCCCCAAATGGGGACACCCATCAGGTGACAGAGGCAGCCCACGCCTCCACCTGGGTCAGGCTGGGACGACAGCCACATCTGTCCCAGCCACGAGGCGCAGGGTGCCTCTCAGAGCCTGGCAGCTTCCCCAGCCCACAGGGGCCTTTTGAAAGACAGCCGCTCCGCCAGCCCCGACAGGCTCAGTGCCTCTATCCAACAGCCTGACTATTCCACGCGCTTGAATAATGCAGGCCGCCACCCCACAGCAAATTAACTGGGGCTGCTGGAAAACTGCAGAGAGAAAGCATGGTGGGATGGGTCCCGATTTTTGATTCCAGCCTGTGGCTGTTTTGAACTACAAGAGGTCCTTGCGCAGCTACGGATGAGGCCTGACACGTGGGGCGGGGACGGGGACAGAGGCATGGAGGGGCACGTACCACTCCCAAGCTCTGTGGCGTTTGAGGCGTCAGTGAGTTGGAAGGAAAAGGGGGGTGGAGCTGGGTTCATCCAGGCTCAGATCCCAGCTCCATGACTTACTAGCCGTGGGCCCCTGCCCAAGTCACGTGACCTTGCTGAGCCTCAGTTTCCAAATCTGTGAATGGGAGATATTGCCTTGGAGCATTAAATGAGGCTCCATGGGGAAGAGGAAAGTGCAAACTGGAGCTTTCAACGTGCATTAATCCTCCCCACCCTGTACCTCCTCCATCGCCACCATCATCACCCACTATGACAGTCTTCCTCTGCAAGCCAGAACAGCAGGAGCTGCATTCCTGCCTTGCTTTCCCCATACCCAGTGTGCTGCGGATTTTCCTGACTGCGTCGGAGAATGTGTTTGGCCAAGATATTTGGGGGCTGCAAAGGAGGACCCTACAGAAGACAGTTAAAATGTCTAACCCCGGAAGGCGACAGAAAAAATGAAGACGGGGACTTCCCTGGTGGCGCAGTGGTTAAGAATCCACCTGCCAATGCAGGGGACAGGGGTTCGAGCCCTGGTCTGGGAAGATCCCACATGCCGTGGAGCAGCTAAGCCTGTGCGCCACAACTACTGAGCCTGCGCTCTAGAGCCCGCGAGCCACAACTACTGAGCCTGTGTGCCACAACTACTGAAGCCCGTGCACCTAGAGCCCCGTGCTCTGCAACAAGAGAAGCCACCGCAATGAGAAGCCCGGGCACCGCAATGAAGAGTAGCCCCCACTCACCGCAACTAGAGAAAGCCCGCACGCAGCAACGAAGACCCAACGCAACCAAGATGTTAATTAATTAATTAATTTAAAAAATGAAAACAGCCTCCAAACCCCGAAGCCCAGCTCTCTTGTAAAAAAAAAAAAAAAAATTGTTTTTAAAATGCAAAAAAAAGAGTATGTGTCCCTTGTAACAATTCAAACAATAAAAGCATATTTAAAAGCCTAATAGCCTCTCCTACTCCCGTCCAATCCCATAAGATAACCAACGTTAACAGAATGAATTAATACAAATTAACCTCTGTTTCCATTGTTACTCTATGTAGTTCCCTAGGGCTTCCATAACAAAGTACCACAAACTGAGTGGCTTAAACAGCATAAAATTATTATCTCACAACAATCTAATGTCACTAGAAATTTGAAATCGAGGTACCTGCAGGGCCACGCCCCCTCTAAAGGTACCAGGGAAGGATTCGTTCCAGTTCTCTGTCTTATCCTCTGGTAATTCCTTGGCTTGTGACAGTGTAACCCCAATCTTCACTTGGTATTCTCCCTGTCTGTGCATGTCTGTGTCCAAATTTTCCCTTTTTATTTTTTTTTAAATTTCATTGGACTTTATTTTTTTAGAGCAGTTTTAGGTTCACACCAAAACTGAGCAGAAGCTACAGAGATGTCCCGTCTGCTCTGTAAATACACACCTGCCTCCACATCACCGTCCCCCAGCAGAGTGGGACATTTGTTACCATTGAACTTACGTCAACATCATTTTTACTCAAAGGCCACGATTTACATTAAAGTTCACTTTTGGTGTTGTTCCCCTTTTTATTTTATAAGGATTCCAGTCATATTGGATTAGCGGCCCACCCTACTCCAGTATGACCTCTTAACTGATTACATCTGCAACAACCTTATTTCCAAACAAGGTCTCATTCTGAGGTACTCCGAGTTAAGACTTAAATGTATGAATGGTGGGTGGGGGGTGGGAGGGGGGATGGGGCGGAGGGCAGGGTCACAGTTCGATTCATAACACTCTGCAACTTTCTTTTTCCACTTAAGCACTAATAAAAATCTTTCCAGGTCATTGTTCCAACTTACTCTCCTTTTTTTTTTAATTTTAAACTATTTTTTAAAGTCTTTATTGAATTTGTTACAATATTGCTTCTGTTTTATGTTTTAGTTTTTTGGCTGCGAGGCATGTGGGATCTTAGCTCCCCGACCAGGGATTGAACCTGCACCCACTGCACTGGAAGGGTGAATTCTTAACCACTGGACCTCCAGGGAAGTCCCCATTCCAACTTATTCTTTAAAAAACACACACAGAGGGCTTCCCTGGTGGCGCAGTAGTTGAGAGTCCGCCTGCCGATGCAGGGGACGCGGGTTCGTGCCCCGGTCCGGGAAGATCCCACGTGCCGCGGAGCGGCTGGGCCCGTGAGCCATGGCCGCTGAGCCTGCGCGTCCGGAGCCTGTGCTCCGCAGCGGGAGAGGCCACGGCAGTGAGAGGCCCGTGTACCACACAAAAAAAACAAAAAAAACACAGAAACACAGCTTTATTGAGACTTAATTCACATACCATACAATTGACCCGTTTAAGGCATATAATTGAACAGGTTTTAGTATATTCACAGATATGCATAATCATCATCACAGTTAATTTTAGAACATTTTCATCACCTCAAAAGGAAACCCCATACCATTTAGCTATGGTTCACCCCCTTACAATTCACCCCTTTATTCTCCCATCCTTCCCAGCCCTAAGCAATCTACATTTTTTGTTTGTTTGTTTTGTTTTTTTCTTTCCGGTATGCGGGCCTCTCACTGTCATGGCCTCTCCTGTTGCGGAGCACAGGCTCCGGACGCGCAGGCTCAGCGGCCATGGCTCACGGGCCCAGCTGCTCTGAGGCATGTGGGATCCTCCCGGACCGGGGCACGAACCCGTGTCTCCTGCATCGGCAGGTGGACTCTCAACCACTGAGCCACCAGGGAAGCCCATGATCTACTTTTTGTGTCTACAGATTTTCCTATTCTGGGCAGTTTACATAAATGGAATCATATACTATATGATCTTTTGTAACTGGCTTCTTTTACTTAGCATAATATTTTCAAGGTTCATCCATGTCATAGCAATTGTCAGTACTTCATTCCTTTTTGTGGCCAAATAATATTCCATTGTGTGGACATACCATATTTTGTTATCTGTTCAACAGTTGATAGACGTTTGGGTTATTTCCACCTTTTGGCTATTATGAATAATGATGCAATAAACATCATGCAGATAAACATCTTTGTGCAAGTTTTTGTATGGACATACATTTTCATTCTTCTTGGGCATATATCTAGGAGTAGCATCACTGGATCATATGGAAACTCTATGTTTAATCATTTAAAGAACTGCCAGACGGTTTTTAAACATGGCTACAACGTTTTACATTCCCAACAGCTATGTATGATGGTTTCAATTTCTCTATATCTTCATCACTTGCTATTATCTGACTTTTTAATCTAGCCATCCTAGTGAGTGTGAAATGGTATCTCATTGTAGTTTGACTTGCATTTCCCCAATGACGAATGATGCTGAGCATCTTTTCAGCTGCTTATTGGCTATTTGCATATTTTCTTTGGAGAAATGTCTATTCAAGTGATTGGCCCATTTGTAAGTTGGATTTTTTGTCTTTTATATTTGAGTTATATGATATCCTTATATATTCTAGTTATAGATCCCTTTCAGATAAATGATTTGAAGATATTTTCTCCCATTCTGTAGTGGGTTGTCTTTTCACTTTATTGATAATGTTCTTTGATGCACAAAATTGTTCAATTTTGAGGAAGTCCAATTGAACTATTCTTTCCTTTGTTGGTCATGCTTTTGGTGTCATATCTAAGAATCCACTGACAAAACTGAGATCATTAAGATTTACCTTTGTATTTTCTTCTAAGAGTTTTATAAGCTTTGGTTTGGGTTTGTTTAGTTGAGACATTTTGAGTTAATTTTTTTCTATGGTGTAAGGTCAACTTATGCTTTTGCATGTGACTGTCTAGTTGTCCCAGCACCACTTGTTGAAAAGACTGTTATTTCCCCCATTGAATGGTCTTGGCACCATTTTTGGTCTTTTACCATTTCTGTAAAAAAAAAAAAAATCAGTTCATCATGGATATAGAAAATGTAGTATATATATACAATGGAATACTACTTGGCCATAAAAAAGAATGAAATTTTGCCATTTGCAGCAACATGGATGGACTTGGAGGGCATTATGCTAAGTGAAATAAGTAAGACAGAGAAAGACAAATACTGTATGATATCATTTGTATGTGGAATCTAAAAAAATACAACTAGTGAATATAACAAAAATGAAGCAGACTCACAATATAGAGAACAAACTAGTGGGTACCAGTGGGGAGAGGGAAGGAGAGAGGGGCAATACAGGGGTGGGGGAGTGGGAGGTACAAATAAGCTACAGGGATATATTGTACAACATGGGGAACATAGCCAATATTTCATAATAACTATAAATGGAGTGTAAGCTTTAAAAATTGTGAATCACTGTATTGTACGCCTGTATATTAGATAATATTGTACATCAACTGTACTTTAATAACAAAACTTTTAATCAAGTTACCATAGACACAGGGGTTTATTTCTAGATTCTCAGTTCTATTCCACTGATCTATATGTCTGTCCTCCTGCCCATACCACACAGCCTTCGTTGCACTTGCTCTGTACTAAGTTTTGAAATCAGAACTGTGAGTCCTCCAACTTTGTTTCTCTTTTTGCATAATTGTTTTAGCCATTCTGGGTCCCTTGCAATCTCATATGAATTTTAGAATCATCTTGGTAATTTCTACAAAGAAGTCAACTGGGATTCTGATAAGGATTGCATTTAATCTATAGATAATTTAGAGAGTATAGCCATCTTAACAATACGAAGTCTGACAATCTATGAATATGGGATGTTTTTCCACTTATTTAGACCTTCTTTAAATTCTTTCAACAATGTTTTGCAGTTTCAGAGTGTAAGTTTTGCGCTACTTTTGTTAAGTTTATTCCTAAGTATTTTATTCTTTTGATGCTATCATAAATAGACTATTCCTAATGTTTTTCAGATATTTCAAAAAATAGTTTTGTTGCCATTGTGAATGTGGTGGTTTTTCCATTTCCATTTTTGTTTATTGCTAGTGTAAAGAAAAGCTACTTTGTTGTTATTTATTTACCTAGTATCCAGCCACCTTAGCCTTTTTTTGTTGTGGAATTGCTTGAATTTTATGTATACGTAATTTATAACCTGAAAATAAAGACAATTGTATCACTTCTTTTTACATATTTAGATCATCTTTGTTCATTTTCTAGAACAGTGCATTAGCTAGGACAGTGTCGAATAATAGTGGTGGTAACAGGCATCCTCTCTTAGTCCTAATTTTAATGACAGTGGCTTTACAATTTGTTTGCCTCTCAGTTTGGGTAAAAGGTCTTTACAGGTTTAAGTAGTTTTCTTATATTGCATCTTACTTAGGAGAGTGTCGTAGTTAAAAGTGTGTATTCTGGAGTCAGAGAGTGTAGGTCTGAATCATAAGTTACTTACTAGATTTGTCACCTTAAAGAACTTACCCAACCTCTCTGTGTCCTCAGCTATAAAGTGGGGATAATAACAGTTCTGACTTTATGTGCTTGTTGTAATGATTCATTATTCTTCTGTCTTCTGATTTCCAGGACGGGAAATGAGAACTCTGATTTTGGTCTAGATTCTCTTAGTACCTTAACTGTTATCCTCTGCCTGGAATTTTGAGAGCTTTAATAAAGTTTCCCCTAGAATTTAGGAATTTCAGGAGACTAATCCTGCCTGAAACTTGGTGTGCCCTTTTGATCTGAAAATGTTTGAGAGTCTATTGAGGGGGGAAAAAAAGGCAGGGACCTCAGACTTCTATACCTGGTCATGATCATTCGTATCATTGATATACGAGTGCCAAGTTTTTTAAGATTTTACATTCTAGCCAATGACACAGTATCAATTACTGACCACTATTTGGAACATTGGGAACTTTGCTGGTGGGGGTCAAAGGCACCAAAGTCACTCTTACATTATGCAGTAAAGTTGAAGAAAAGAACACCCCATGACCCTGCAGTTCTTCCCCAGGGTATATACCTCAGAGAACTCTGGCCCGTGAACACCATGAGACTGGCCTTGTAAAAGCAGCGCTGTCATGAAAGCAAAACAAAGCAAACACAAACATCTGGAAACCACCCAACTTTCATCAGCAGAAGAATGAATCCATAAATTGTGGTCTATTCATAGGACAGAATTCTACACAGTGGCGAAAAAGAATAAACTGCTATGTGCACAGTGTGTATAATCTCAGTACCATCATGTGGAGGAAAAAAAGCAAAAGGTAGAAAGATACACAGACAACGACTCAATTCCATGAAGATCAAAAACATGCAAAACTAAACAGTGTCATGTTGAGGGCCACATACACATAAAACAATAAAGCACAACAGGAGAAGGATAAATGGACAGAAGTTAAGGCACGTGATTGCTCTGAGGGAAGGTGGGCAGGGGGTGGGACCTGGGAGAGTACACAGAGGACCTCAGAGTCAATGTACAGTCTTGTTTCTTAAACTGGGTGCTGGGCACCCCGGGGTTCCTGTGTAGTTACTCTTTATACCTCATGCACTTTCCCAAATGCTCTTTTGTGAGTCCCGCTACTGAACTAAGCAAACATTTCTCAGAGAATGTGGTTTAGGAGGAGCCAGGGGTCTGCTGTGAAAGGGAATAGAGACAGGAGGAGGTGGCTGGAGGGACACGTGGGGTCAGGGTGGCGGTGTCCCCGGGCTGGGGTTTGTAGGAATGGTCCACCAGGTACGTTGTTTGTATAGAATTTAAAACATAATAAAACTGACAGAAAGTCGGTCTGCTTTTTATTATCACCATGTGCCTGCAATTCTATACAATGTCAGTGATAAATAACCGTCCCTGAAAAAAAAAAAAAACCTCCTCCTGGTCGGTCTGCCTCATAAACGATGGCTGCAGTTACTGTTGAGTTTGAATGATTTTTAAAGTATTTTTATTACTTACTTATAATAAACATTGAGAGCTACATGGAAATAAGCTCCATCGGCCCCTGAAACATGCAAACTCAGCTACCCCCAGGCTGGCCGCATGGTCTCCGCCTGGTCCCCATCCCCACGGACAGTTTACACGCCCGGGCACCCTCCCTGCACCAGTCTTCCACCTGGCACTTGCCCTGGGCACCCCTCTGTATGGCACACAGTACACCCAAGCACACCTCCACATGACCTCATGCTGGGGGGCCTCATCGCCAGCTGACCTTCCCCTCAACTCAGGCCACCCCATCCCCCCCACTTCCTGTCCACACTGCTGTCCTCTCCCTGCACCGCCCCATTCCCAGTGCTGCCGGGAAAAGCGACCCGTCCTGCAAAGCTGACCTTAGAGGCTGTCCTCTCCACACAGCAGCCAGTGGCTCTTTCTTCTGGATCCCACACCCTACTCCACAGGCAGGAGTCTGTTGCCTGGCCCCCAGGTCACCCTCACCCCTGACACCTGGACACCCCCGGCAGGTGCTCAGTGAGCATTTGATGATGGTGAGTGATGTTAGGGTCAGTCCTTCTGGACCAGAATTCTGTATCCCAGGGAGGTCCCCACAGACCCTCTGGAGGGGGCTCCGGTGGCCCTGCATGACCCAAGCCACACACTAGGCACTGGGACCCCAGGGCCAGAGCTAGACTCGGTGGGCCAGAGAGCCCGTTCATGAGTGCTCACGTTGTCTGGGCCATATCACAACGCTAAGAATTCATGGCTTTGCTCCATTTTAATCCCCCCAATAGATCCATGAATTCAACACAATTCCAATCAAAACCTGATCAAGATTTTAATGGGATTTGACAAGCTGATTCTAATATTCAGACGGAAGAGTAAATGTTCAAGAAAAGCCAAGATAGCTTGAAAAAAGAAAAAACAGGGGAATTTTGCCTGACAAGATGTCAAAGAATATTATAAAGTAATTTTAATAAATATAATATTATATTAGGACATGAATAGATAAATAGATCCTTGGAACAAAAAGAGAAGATCAAAAGCACAGACCCATGTGTATACTGGAATTTAGTATTTGAAGAAAAGTGGCATTTCAACTCAGTGGGGAAAAGGTGGATTAGTCAATAAATATTGGAACAACTTAAAATTAAATTTCCTCTTCATGCCATTAACCAAATTAATGGAATAAAGGTATAACTTTTTAAACCCTGCAAGAATAATAGAAGAAAAAATACACAGAATGTATTTATGACCTTGAGGAACCTTAAACAAGATTTAAAGAAAAGCAAGATTCATAAATTTCACTACGGAATTTAAAAGTCTGTATGAAGAAAGATAATGTAAAGTTAAAAGAGGAGTGGCAGATAAGGAGAAAATATTTACAACATATATGACAAGCTAAGGATTAGTATTCAAAATATACAAAGAATTCCTTTAATAAGAAAATAGGAAAAGGACACGAGTAGATAAGATGCAGAACAGAAATTATAAAGGGTTAAGACACATGTTAAAAGATGCTCAACTTATTAGTAAAAAAAAGGGAATGCAAATTAATATGACATTCTTTTCCCATTAGTTTGGCAAACATTTAAATGTGTCAACATCAAGTGTAGGGAGATAGGTCCTCTCATACACTGCTGGTGAGATTACACATGGATAAAGTCACTTTGGAGACTGAGACGGCAATATCTATAAAAATTTCATATGCACCTGCCTGCCTTCTTTTCTTCTTGAATATTCAGACCAAAAGCCGTTAGACAAAGCTGGGCAGGGGGGGTGTCCACACCAGAGGGAGGAAGGGGGTAGCAGCCCAGGATGGGTGTCGAGACTGAATGGGTCCAAGGGGGCAAGATTTGCCATGCTGAGGGCCAGTCACCTGGGGAATCAAAGGCCCCACAGGGATGAGAGGGTGTCAGGTGAGCACAAGGTATCAGAGCCAAAGCAGCGAGAAAGGTAAGGAGGGTCCCTGTACACAAGGGAGAGGGTGGTGAGGTGTGGGAGCCCGGGCAGAGTAAGGGGGCATCCAAGGGAGATGGTTGTGGCAATGGGAGATTGATCGCCTGCTGGAGGATGGATCCCATAAGCAATTATTCTGAGGATAACGGGAGCCTGGCGTCTCACTGTTGGGGAAGGGAGCTACGAACATGGAAGGTAGAAAACTAGGATGAACTCTGTGGTGTTGGAATGGAACTGGAGGTATGAATTATATAAAGAGATAGAGGAATATAGAGGTAAATGAGCGTGTACACATGTGTGTGTTTAGCTCTGTCCACCGAGAGAGCCTGGCAACCGTCACCCCCAATAGTAATGAGCACACCTCCTGTCCAGACCTTGGCTGCTAACACCACACTCCACTGAACAGAAACAAGGCGCGATCCACCGATCCGGGGCTGGGGCAGAGAAAGAACAAGATACGCCTGGAATATCCTGTGACAGAAGGTAAGGAAGTGCTCAAAGAATGTTGAGGGCCAGGGCCAGCTTGAAAGCCTAACCCACTGGCCAAATCAGGACCAAGTTCAATATCAAAATAAATAATGGTAAAATATATATATAAATGATAATAATGACAGTAATAGAAGAGGAAAGGGCTATTTACATATCACACACATACAAATGTAATACCCCCCCCCACACACACACAGGAGATAATTAATTACTGAGAAAGTAACTCCACAGTTGGTAAATATGGCAGAAACGACCACAATCAAATGAACAAAGTCACCCTAGTTGGCTCTGGGACAAATAGGAATCTTGTCTCACATCCTAGGACGCAGGGAGCAGAGCACGGCATCACTTCCGTAGGGTTCCTGAGAAGGTGCGGGACCTGACTCTACACGTGACAAACCCCAGCTGAGAGGTATTCTAGGATAGAGCAGGCCTGGGGTCCTCGGAAGAGTCAAGGCTGGGAAAGTCAAGGAACTCTCCACATGAAGACAATTAAGGGGGTGAGACAGCTAAACGTGAGGCGTGATCTGGGATCCTTTGGCTGTAAAAGACGTTCTGGGACCTCCGGTGAAACTTAGATGGGGTCTGAGCGTGGGATGGTCCTAATGCATCAGCGTCAATTTCCTGCCTTGGGCATTGTAATGTGATCGGGTGGAGAATATCCTTGTTTGTAGGAAATACACACTAAGGATTTTTGCTTTGATTTGTTGCTTTTTTGCAGGAAGTGGGGCTGATGTTGATAGTGCATTGTGTGGGCACCTTCAAATAGTGTTCAGGAAAAGAAAGTTCTCTACGCTACCCTTGCTCTACCTGAGCCTTTGTGGGTGTAGCTGAGGGAAGAGCTTTCACTGCACTGTGAGCTCCAGAAGGGGTGACTGGGTCTGTCTCAATCACCAAGGAGGTGCTGGCGTGCAGTAGGCACTTTATAGGTGGTCTTTAAAGGGAGAGTTTTGGAATCACAAAGCCAACCTGCTTATCGGAGAAGGGCTGCTCCAAGTCTGTGTTCATCTCTCGATTCCTTAAAGAATAGGTTGGCTTTGTGACTTGAGCCAAAATCCTGTAACTCAGCTTCAATTTTCTTGTTGGCAAAATGGAAATAGTAATAAAGGAATTGGACTTGACAGTCTGTTGCAGGAATGTGGAGAGAATCTGAGGCCCCAGTGACTGTCAGGCAGTCCGGCACCCCAAACTGGACCCCTGGTCCACACCCTTCCTACCCTTCAGAGCCCTGGTCCATGCTGGCTCTTGTTTCCCTGGGCCCTGTGATCAGCCATCCCCGGAGCTGGATGCCTGTGGACCAGGATAAACTGGACATGGGCCTGCCTTCAGTCTGGTGGGTGTGGCAGGCACATAAACATCCATGATACAGGGGGGCACATGCCTCGGGGACCCCTGGGGAAGAACGAGAGACCGACAGCCACCCTGGATTGGAAGAGCAAAACCACCAGACTCGGCCCATCCATCCAGGTCATCCTGGCGCCTAGCACAGCACCAGGTGCGTGGGGATGGGCATAAGTGACAAATCACTCCAGCCTCAGTCACAGAGTCTCTGTTCTGTGCTAAGCAGCCCACATAAAGTATTTGATGTAATCCATAAAACAGCCATTTGAAATAGGTGCCACTACTGCCCCATTTTATAGATGGAGAAGTTGAGGCAGGGGGTTAGCTCACTTGCCCAGGCAGCTATGAAGTGAACAGACAATCCTGTCCTTCCATATCATTTCCCAGCTAACGGACACATAGAGCAGCACACGTGCCAGGAAAGTCCTCGCCGGGGTGACGCTGTCCTCCTCGAGGGAGACGGTCCTCGCCGGGCCGCTAGCGGTGCCAGCATCCATGCAACAAAGAAGGCTCTGATGAACACCTCGGTTATCCCAGGAGGACTTACTTTTTTTTTTAACTAAAAATGTCACAGGAAGTCCACTCAAACGTTTGAAGCCACTGCTAGGCGTGCACACGTTTCATATTAATTAAAGCGAAAGATGACAGCCTCCAGGAAAAGGAGTAATTTTCTTCTCTCGGAGAAACGACCTTTCAGGAGAGCTTGTTCTTCAGTTCCGCTGGTCATTACCAGAAATAACTATTTTCAATAAAGCTGAGATGACCAGCTCTGTTTGCAGCGTTCCGCCTCCTGATAAGAGAAGGGGCTTCCTTCCCGGGGGTCCCTCACCCTCGGCCAAGCCACGAATGATGTCCTTGGCGAACAAAGAATGAACCCTGCTTGCAATGCAGCTCTCTGCCCCCATCCCCTCCCCGGGGGCCCCTGCAGCCACCAGGGGACAAGTTCTCAGCTGCCCAGCAACGTGACCTCCTGCTTCCTGTGGTCTTGCCGTCCACCTCATCTTGGTCCCCCAGCCATGGCCACAACCTGACCTTCGTCACCCCTCCAAACAGCAGCCCCAGCTTGCCCCCTCTGGCCACCCCCTCCTGCCCTCCAGCGACCCCCTCTGCACCCTCACTCCGCAGCTCTGGGGCTCCGGAGACCCCGTCCCTTCATCAGCCTCACCTCTCAGGTGCCCACCTGTCGTCTCACCCAGCCATGCACCTCACCACCTTGTCCCTTTGCCTCCGAACCCCAAACCACAGCAGGGGGTTTCGCCAAATGGATTAGACTTCATGCTTCATGCCCGCGCCAAAGCAGCCGGCGATGGCCAGAGAGAAGCACGCCCCCGTGCCGGACGGTCCTCTTGGAATCCGTGCCCGGTGGGCCGGCTCCGCCCCCCGCAGAACTACCTTTCCTCACCTCCTCATCCTTCCCCAGATGCCCACTCCTGCTCCCTGCACCACTAAAGAGAGTCCGTCTCTCTGGGTAACCCCTGCCTTCATCTCCCCTCCCCTCCTCCCCCAGCTGTACCCACACTCTGCCTCCCGCACCCACCACGGAGCTTCCCCATGGGCAAATGCAGTGGTCGCTCACCTGGTAGAGGGGCTGCTGGTGTCCCCATGGCTGACGGCTCTCCCTGGGACGCCCCTCTTCTCTGCCTGTGGGCGCTGCAGGGTAGACCGGGCCCCAGGCGCCAGCTCCTGGGCCCCAGGATCCCTCACCAGGACTGTACACGGGTGCAGATGATACTTTCTGAGAGAGTGAAGGTCCCGGTGGACATTCAGGACGCTCAAGAGCCCCGTCCCCGCAAAGCCAGCCTGGCTGGAACCCCGTGGATGCAGGAGCCTAGGGCGGCCCTCTGGGGCCTGCGTGCTCCCCCACCCACGTGAGACAGCAGAGCAGGGGCAGGTTGCTCAGCCTTGAGCCTGAGCCATCCATCACCCCACCTCTCCAGGCGGATGCAGCCTGGACCAAGTGCCGTTTTGGACCTAAGTCTGCAAAACCAGGACAAGGGCAGTCACCCCGCGGTCTCAGGTCTTTCCCACGCTTCCACACGTCTATCTGCAGCTCCACATCCAGGGGCTCTCATCCATCTCCCTCCAGCTGGCTGGGTCGCCAGCACGCACCTTGAATGCACTTTGGCAAAAATCAGACTCCTGACCCACCCCCGACCGCCCCTCCGCTCTGTGTCCTTCTCATCCCGGTAAATGGCTTCCACCCACCCACCCAGTGGCTTGGCTGGAACCAGGTGCCAAGCCCCACTCCCTGCTTTCCCTCCCAGCCAGTTCCTCCTTTTGTCACCCCACTCGACTCGCTCCCCTTTGCCCCGGCCATGATGGCCTTTCTGTGCCTTAAACCACACACACACACACACACCCCAGGCTCCTTCCCCCCCCAGGGAACTTGCTGCAGCTCCTTGTGGGTCACCCCTCCCGAGAGACCTTCTCCGACCGCCCAGTAAAGAGCCTTCCCTCCTCAGCCACCTGCCCACCTACCAACCTGCTTTCCTTTCTTGTAGGTACTTGTCAGCCTCTGGAATCATCTTAGCTATGTCCTGGAGTGTTGTAGGATTCTCCCTCCAGAACGGGAGCCCCCCCCGCCCGAGGGCCCAGGCCCTCTCCTCCCTCCCCTGATGCGGGACCCACATGGTCCAGGAGCCCCGAAAGCTGGGAGCTTAACTTGGCCGGAGACTTAAGTCCTGTATTCCTGTCCCAGCTCATCTCTCTGACCTGGTTTCCTCATCCACAAGATGGACAAACCCCTGCACCCGCCGATCTCGGGGCCACGGTGAAGGTCAGATGGGGTTGCAAGTCGCCCCTGGATGAGAGGGTGTGAAGGTTCCCCATGCGAACAGGCCTCACCCGCTCGCCTCCTGCTGAGCGGTTTGCTGAAAGCCAGGAAGTGCCCAGCTGATGCCCACATCGTGCTCTATAGGCCTGTTTATTTCTTGAAACATTTGTGCGTCTGTCCCATTGTTGGAGGGGCGTCCCTGGTCCCCAAGCCACCTGTGCACACCATTTATTTCAGTCCTGTGGACTCAGACGAATAAATGCTGAGCCTCTTTACTGTGGTGGAGAGTAAGCTGCTTTTGAATTGCGGATTTCTTTTTGCAAGATAAATAGCTGGTGGAAAAGTAATACCACATAACAGAATATAGTCAAGGAAGGGAGTGTTTTAATAGCTAGATACAGCGTGTGGGTGGTAAAAAATAGCTTGGTTTTTAAAAAATATTTATTTATTTATCTATCTTTGGCTGCGTCAGGCCTTAGTTGCAGCACGTGGGTTTCTCTGTAGTTGTGCAACGCTCGGGCTCAGTTGCCCCACGGAATGTGGGACCCTAATTCCCCAACCAGAGATCAAATTCACATCTGCTGCATTGCAAGGTGGATTCTTAACCACTGGACCACCAGGGAAGTCCTGCTTGGTTTTTTTTTTGTTGGGGGGCGGTTTTTGCAGTATGTGGGCCTCTCACTGTTGCGGCCTCTCCCGTTGCGGAGCACAGGCTCCGGACGCGCAGGCTCAGCGGCCATGGCTCACGGGCCCAGCCGCTCCGTGGCACGTGGGATCTTCCCGGACCGGGGTACGAACCCGTGTCCCCTGCATCGGCAGGCGGACTCTCAACCACTGCGCCACCGGGGAAGCCCTGGTTTGTTTTTAAATAAGAGAAAAGAGAGGTGAGAAGTTTCATCCTTGCAGTAGAACCTCTGGGGCCCACACAGGAAATGCACAGCCCTGGAAGGACTTCTGCAGGCTGGTGACAGTGTGGCCGGAAGAGGCTGGGAGCAGAGTCAAAAGGCCGAGTTCAAGTCGCATCTTCCTCTCCCATCAAGTGGGAGGCAATGAGTTTGGCCTCTGAGGCCTCAGTTTTCCTCCTCCCGAAAATGGGGGTAAAAAAAATCCACCTTCTTCCCGGGCATGGAGATTTAGTAACATCCTTCAAAGGCTTGGGGGTGGAGGGATCCCGGCAATTTGGTGGAGAAATAAGACGTGCTTTCAAGTCTCAAGGGTTCGGGGGCGGGGGCAGAGTGGGAGAACCATTATATCTTTACACCTCACTGGAAGAAACGAGCGTCCGCAGGGCTGACACTGGAGCATGCGTGACCCAGGGCTTAGAAATAGGGACGTCTCAAAGCTGAATATGAAGAGCATTTGACCTTGAAGCACTCACAGTTTGGTGGTGGAGGTGGACATAGAAACAAATCATTAAAGTCCCGCTGAGAAGGCCAAGCGGAGAGGCAGCAGGAAGGATTTTGCGAGGTGCCGTCCAAGCTATGTCCTGCAGGAAGAGGGTCTCCCTTGCTTCTTGGATATTTCTATTTGAGGTCAGAAGGGCCTCTCCGAAGCTGCCAGAAGCTTTGAGCCGAGGGCAGGCAGCTCAGTGGGCAGCCCCACTTGGCCTCTCCCTGGCGGTGCCCCTGGTGGGCCAGAGTCCTCTCTGCGCCCAGTTCCTTGTCCGGAAAAAGGCGGTAATCACAGCCTGTAGGGTCGACGTGGGTGCGAGGGCACAGGCTCTGCAGCCAGCCTGCCCGGGTCCCAGTCACACGTGCGTGCACACACACTCACACACGTGCACACACATACACTCTCGTATGCAGGCACACGTGTGCACTAACCCCGCTGGGCCTCAGCTTCCTAGGCTGTCAAGCGAGGTGGCCCTGGAACCTCAGAGGGGGTGGCGTTTGGCACATGGGCAGCACACAATGCACGGGCAGCACTCGGTGATCCATTGCATTATTTCTCCCTCCTGCCTCTGCCAGTGACCCCTGGTGGTTGGGGGGGGGGGTCGGTGGGGGGACTCAGGCGGCCTCAGAGGGAGACCATAATCCAGCACCTGTGCAACACCCGGGTCCTGGTGAGAGTGGGGCGCAGGCTTGGCGCCCCAGGCGAATGCTCAGGTCCATGAGGTGGGGGAGGGCACAGGTGGGCAGCAGGCATGCAGAGCCAGAAAACGAGGGGTTTGTCAGGCAGATGGCGTCAGGAAGGGCATTCCAGGTTGCTCCAGGCCGTGGTGGGGGGCAGGGCCGGGGCCTTGGAGGAAGCCATCGGTGACGTGGCGAGGCGACCCTCCCTCCCTGGCTGGCTGGGAACGGCGGGCTGGCGCCTGGAAAGCCCAGCAGACAGATCAGTGCTCTGTGCATGTGGTCCCCTTCCCCTGGAGAAGGGTGTGCTGCTACTGGCTGATCTTTTTTTTGTGTGTGTGTGATATGCGGGCCTCTCAGTGCTGTGGCCTCTCCGGTTGCGAGGCACAGGCTCCGGACGCGCAGGCTCAGCGGCCATGGCTCACGGGCCCAGCCGCTCCGCGGCATGTGGGATCTTCCCGGACCGGGGCACGAACCCGCGTCCCCCGCATCGGCAGGCGGACTCTCAACCACTGCGCCACCAGGGAAGCCCCTACTGGCTTGATCTCAATTGCCTGAAAAACCCTGTCCTTCTTCCTCTGTTTGGGCTACCAGTCTCTCAGCATTTCATTTCAAAAACAGAAAAGCACCACTCGGACCCTTACGTGCTGCTACAGCTTTGTCTGCAGTTCTTGCTGTACTTTTAAAAAAGAAATTAAAAAAATATTTTTACGCTCTCTGTGCAGGCTCGCAGCTGATTTTTCCTGCAGCCCCGAGAATGCAGCGGCCGGCCCCGGGCACAGAGCTTCCCTTGGGCTCTCTCATTGAGATCCTGTCCATGTGGGCGGGACTTGGACCCTGATGCACAGTGAGGGGTGGCAGGGCAGCGTTCAGGCCCAGGCGGTCGTAACCAGGACACAGGGCTTTGCTCTGTATTCTTGAACTAATTTTAGACTTACAGAAAAGCTATAAAAACAGGGCAGAGTTTCCATATATCCCTCACAGAGCTTCCCCTCAAGTTCATGTCTTGCATGACCACAGAGCAGTGAGCCAACCCAGGCAATGAACATCAAACACAGCTACTAACTAAACCTCAGACCTTACTCAGGGGTCACCAGGTATCCCACGAGTGTCCTTTCCCGTTCCCGTGTCCCATCTAAGATCCCAGATCACTCGATTGTCCTGGCTCCCTCGTGCCCTCCAATCTGTAACAGTTCTTCAATCGTTCCTTGTCTTTCGTGATCCTGGCACTTTTGAAGTGTACCGATCGGTTATTTTGTAGAATGACCCTCAATCTGGGTTTGTGTGATGTTTTGTCAGGATTGGACCGAGGTTGTACATTTTGGGCAGGAAGCCCACAGAGGTGATTCTGTGTCCTGCTCGGGGCCTCATATCAGGGGTTCATGGTGTCCGTGTCTCTTCATTGGCGATGTTGACCTTGATCACTCGTTTAAGGTGGTGTCTGCCAGCCTTCTCCACAGTCAGGTTCCTCTCTTTCCTTTCTAGTTAATACATGTCTTGAGGGAGGTACTCTGAGACCATGCAAATTCTGTTTCTTCTCAAACGTTCACCCATTAATTTTAACAGCCATCGGTGGATCTTGTCCACGACAATTATTAGTGTGATGTTTGCCAAAAGGTCACTTTCTATTTTCTTCTTTTCTTTATATTAATAAATAGGAATTTGACTGTAAGGAAGAACTGTCCCTTCTCTCCATTTATTTATGGAATTGATTGTTTATATCAGTATGGACTCGTGGGCGTTTGTTGTAATCTATGTGTTATAATCCAATACTACCATTATTTATTTTATTGCACAAATTGTTCCAATTTAGCCATTGGGAGCCTCTTCCTTTTGACTCCCGTGTTCTCTCAACAAGACCCCATCCTTTTGTATCACCTCCTAACTTCTTGACACCACAAGATGCCCGATACGAGCTCAGTTTGTATTTTCCCTGCTCCAGTCCTGAGACCATTTCTCCCAGGAGTCTTTATTGGAGGATGGTGCTTAGAAACCAAGATGAGCCGCTAAGGGTGCTGTTACGGGGGCATCATTGCTTCCAGGCCCGCTCAGTGGACACAGCTGGGAAACACGTGTGCTGTACATACGCTACACCACACCCACACACATCCATGCTTCCGGGTCTCCCTATCGTACACACAGTGAAGACCGTGAGTTCACACTGATCGCGAGGATTATTTTAGCTTTCCTCTTTTCCTTCTTCGTAACTTCTTTCTCCAACAGGGAGGAACCCAGCTCTTATTATCTACAATATAATGATTCTTTGCTCAATTCTCATGGCTGTAGAGGGTAGTTTCACAACTGCTGACCCGTTCCCCTTCAAGAAATGCATTTACTGACTCGGTGTGTGTGCAGCTCTTTCCCCTGTGCCCTTAGAGTAACCAGTCAAGACACCGGTTTCCAAAGCTGCTTGTATTATTAGTTCCTTCCCCACACACTTCAGTGTGGCTGTGCTATTCATCTGCAATATGGCTTGGTTCATTTGGGGGGGGGTATTTCATTTGGGGTTACCCTCATATCCAGGCGTCTTTGGTTTATTCTGGGGGGGATGTGAAGGACAAATGAAGGTCTGGGAAACATTGCAAAGGTCCTGGGTCACAGCTGGACCAAAGGAAAGGCTCAGAGCCCGGCCACCCGAGCCCCCTCCCTGCCATCTGGCCCCATTCCCCACTCCTTTTCACCCACTCCATGTAACTCATCTCTTTAGTATCTGTTTTTCTTCCTGTATTTATTTTACACAAATGAGTGTATTTCCCTAGACCTCCTTCTTTTCCACATGAAGGATGCCATGCCTCAGAAACTCTCTCGCACTTTGCTTTCTTCACGTCACCGCATGTCCTGGAAATCACTCCACGTCAGTTCACGGACATCTGACTCCTCCACTGCGTGGAGGTTCCAGAGTTGATGCAACCCCTCTCCTGTTTATGAGCTTTTGAGCAGTTTCCAGTATCTTGCGGTAACAGCCAACACTGCAGGGCACAACCTTGTGTGTGTCTATTTTTGTATGTTGCAGGTGTGTCTTCAAGGCAGATTCCTAGAAGTGGGATGGCTGCGCTGACAGGTAAGTGCGTGTGTAGCTCTGCTTGGTTCTGCCAAGTTTCCCTTCAAAGGTGTTGTACTAATTTGCAGGAGTGCAAATGCAAAAGTGCATGAGAGGACCTGTTTTCCCACAGGCTCACCAACAGACTATGGGGCCGTATTTTCATTTTTGTTAGTCCAATAGGGGGGAAATGGTACGTCAGTGTTGCTTTAAATTGCATTTCTCCATGATGAATGAATTTGGACAATTTTTGTGTGTTGGAGGGCTTTGTGTGTGAATTGTCTGTTCATGTCTTTTTCCCCATTTTTCTCTCAATTTTTAAAAGTCCTTTATATAACAGAAATATTAGTCCTTTGGTAAATGTTGTAAATATCTTCTTCCAGTTTACTGGGAGAGAAAATCTTTTGACTTTGTTTATGGTGGGCTTTTTAATGCAGTTTTTTAAAAAAACGTGGGAAATTTCCTACACTGTTGGTGGGAATATAAATTGATACAGCCACTATGGAGGATGGTATGGAGGTTCCTTAGAAAACGAAAATTAGAACTACCACAGGATCCAGCAATCCCACTCCTGGGCATGATTCGAAAAGATACATGCACCGCCATGTTCACTGCAGCACTGTTTACAATAGCCAGGACATGGAAACAACCTAAATGTCCATCAACGGAGGAAGGGATAAAGAAGATGTGGTACCTATATACAACAGAATACTACTCGGCCATAAAAAAGAACGAAATAATGCCATTTGCAGCAACGTGGATGGACCTAGAGATGATCATACTAAGTGAAGTAAGTCAGACAGAGAAAGATAACTATCATATGACATCACTCATATGTGGAATCTAATTTTTTTTTTAAATGATACAAATGAACTTATTTACAAAACAGGAACAGACTTACAGATATCGAAAACAAATGTATGGGGACCAAAGGAGACACGTTGTGGGGAGGGATAAATCAGGAGCTTGGGATTAACATACACACACTACGGTAAATAACCAACAAGGACCTCCTGCACAGCACAGGGAACTCTACTCAATATTCTGTGATAACTTATATGAGAAAAGAATCTGAAAAAGAATGAATACATGTATCTATATATAACTGAATCACTTTGCTGTATACCTGAAACTAACACAACTTTGCAACTCAACTATAATCCAGTAAACATTTTTAAAACAATTATGTAGTCAAATCTATCCACCTTGTGTTGCCATTGGGTTTTGAGGGAAAGTTAGAGAGTCTTTACCTGCCCCTTTTAAGTGGGGAGGGGTGCAGGCCTTTAAAGTGGGGAGGCGGGGGTTGACGGTGGGGGGCAGGGACAGGAGCAGGCAGGGGAAGGTGGAAGGCTCTGCTGGAAATAGAGGACAGGCCAGTTTACTGCGGAGCTTGAAAGGATTACGAAGGGACTCACTTACACAGGTGGCTCCCCAAACACTTCAGATTCCGGTAGATCTGCCAAAATTGAGCCGACCACCCGTGCTTCATGAAGACAAAGATTTATTCCACGGTGAGATACAAGGTCAGGGTCCCATGCCCCTCCGAGCAGACATGAAGGAAGGGCGGGTAAGGGGGCCATCTGAGCTTGTAGATTCAGTGCTGGCACTTCACCACGCGCTTTCACTGCTGACCCTTTGTCCGCGTGGAGAAACCGGAGCTCAGTTAAATAACCCTGTCAAGTGGCGGAAGGGCTGGACTGAGTCCACAGGTGGAGGAAGTGTGAGTCCACACGCAGGGCTCACACTTGGCACTGCAGCCTGCTGGCTTTGCAGACGTGGGGAGGGGGCTTTTTGCTCCCCCAGGAGACCTGCTCCCCGCCCCCAGAGCAGTTTTTGGTTAATGGCATCTCCAGCCCACAGGCTCTGGCCCAAGCAGTCCTGGGCTCGCCTCTCCCAGCAGGCACCTCCCTCAGATCTGCTTTCCTCCTGGACCTCCTGGCTGGACCCCTTCACCTTCCCTGGGGTTCACTGCTGCAGACACTTGAGCAGCTCCCGACTCCAGCCTGGTCCCCCCAGTGCACTGTGTAGGGCCCCACAGGGATCCCCCCCAAATTCAGAGAGCCCTTCCCTAGAGGAGAAAAGCCCCGTTTCTTTTGCCTGGCATGGGGGTGCGGGATGCTCTGTGACCAGCCTTCAGCCTTTCAAGGGGCCTCCTCCTCCTCCACTTCAGCCCCATCCCTGGCTCCAGCCCCCCCGGCGTCAGAACAGCCAGGCATCAGCTGCCTCCCAGTCCACCGGGGAAAGTGCTGCTGCCTGCTGGGGCCAGGCTCCCACACCACCTCCCCGGAGGCCACCCCTGTGTCGCTCTGATGTGCCCAGACCCGCCCTGATTCCTTCCGGTCTGGGGGTCTGCCCCACCCGCGTAGGTACTGGGCAAATCGTAGATGCAATCGAATCTCTGGAAAAGTCTCTTGTGGAAAGGGGAGAGGAGACATGGGGTAGAAAGAGTGCATTGGAGATGGGAGGGAGGAAGGGCAGGGTGGAGCGGGCAGGACGGGAGGGGGCAGGATGCCGGGCGGAGAGGTAGGCAAGAGGGCGAGGCCCGAGGAGGGGGGGGCATCCTACAGCCTGTGGGGCAGGTGACTCGTGAGTGGAGGAGGTCAACAGGGAAAAAATGCAGGCCAGGGTCACCTTCCCTACAGTTTGGTGGCAAAGGCACGACGGCCTATTTTAACCAGGCCCCACGAAGGGCCCGGGGCATCAGGTGCGCTCGGATTTAACGCAGGTTTGCAGCCTGCAGGGATATTTCAGGATTGGCAGACGCTGCCCCGTTCGCCTGCTTTTCCTTTCCGTTGGTGTCCCCGGGCAGGTGGCACTCCCTGCACAGCACGCATCCCCGAGGACAGGCCGCTACCAGTTCTGTAAAGCGAGTGGCGTGTTTGCCTCCGGACCACAATCCTTCGGGGAAGTGATCTATCCCTCTTAAGAGTATGCGGTCACCCCGTGAGTTCCTATCCATCTGTCCACTGTGCCTGCAGGCATAGCGTTGTGGAATTGCTGGGAATCAAGCATTACAGTGAAAGTCACCATTCCTACAATTTTCCAAATTATATTTCGTCAGAGACTACGTTTTGCTGTTTACAGTTTCCAGCCCTCTTGCTGAGCCAACTGCCTTGGACTTCCTTTCTCTTGGGCCTCTTCTGGGCACCTGCACTGTGCAAGGAGCCACGGGCACAGAGAGCTGTAAACGGGGCCTCGCGTATCAATTGCAAAGTGAAATCTCGTGGCGAGGGCGCTACAGTGTGCCGTGGACGTGCAGGGCCTCAGCCACAGTTTAAGGATGGAGAGGCTGGATGGCGGGGAGACGTCCAGGGCCAGAGGGCACCCGCAGACTAGGCAAGGTGCTGGCTCCGCACACATCGTTGGTATTTGCTGGATAAACAGATGTAATTGTGGGGCCCTACATATTCCTTAACGTTGAGCACATCTGTACTGAGAAGCGTTTATTTATACAACACAACAGGAGCACCAACAAACCCCAAACACACATAATGAGAAAAAAAAAAATCCACCTCTCGGATCAAGTTCTTGGCTCGGTCTGGGAAGGTACCTGCTAGAACTTGGCTTGGTTTCCCCCCAGCGGCTTCCTGGAGGGAGGGTCGTCCCAGCCGGCACTGCCACCAGGGGGCGCAAACGGAGCAGGGGAAAGGAGATTGCCCAGGCAGGAGCTCCTCTAAAGCCTGAGCGGGGGGTGGGACCCAGGGCCAGAGGGAAGGGCGTGGGCTCGGTTTGGATGAGGGTGAAAAGGGAGGTTTGGCTTGTCTTGTTTTTGTGGCAGAGGAGGTCTTGGTGGACTTCCTTTGCTGTTTCCCATGCCGTGAAGCGATGATAGAATTCCCTTCCTCGTGGACACCGATCTGGGAAGGCTGCCCGCGGTGGTGGTGCAGGGAATGGGCTGGCAGGCTCCCCGTTACTCAGCTTCAGCCTTGGCCTCTGGTCGCCGGCGGCTGAGCTGCCTTGATGGCTCTGTTTGCCCATCTGCCTGTGGGTCATTTCAGGGATGCAACCTGGAGGGTGACACTTTCGTTCTTAACTCCCGTTGCACTTCGTTGCGAGTTTGCAGAAAGCACTTATTTTTAAATGTGCAGATTCAATAGTTGAAGCCTGAAGTCTACATAATTGAATGACCAGAATCCTGAGATGATTTAACAAGCGCATATACTCATATTATCCTACTAACTGCACACATTATTGGGGCTTAATTTTTCTATTTCCTCTGCTTGTAATCTACTTTCCTCCCCATCACATACACAGCAATTCTATTCTTCCAGTAACAGCTGTTTTATAATCATCACCCTGACAGCAGAACTACATCCTTGTATTCATTTAATAACTGTTTATCCTCTATCTTCCCATTTTAAAAAAGGAATAAGTTGAGTGCTCCAGAAATTGGGAAAAAAAAATTGAAATTTGACCTTTATTAACTGGGTTAATTGTCAAAATCTCTGCTTGTAAAAAAAAAATTAATGACCAAAAAGTGTAACTTTTAGAGTTTCAAAGATTAGGTTAATGTCCAAGGAAATATAAACTCTGACCTTTTTGACACATGTCATAAGTAACATCTATCCTAATAAACTGCTACCTGTGAGCAATTATAACATTTTTCCTGTATCCAGTCATGCAATTTAATTGCTGCTGGAAATTCTGGCTTCCTTAGAGATAGCCTGCAGAATTATTTGATGCCTACGGGCATCATTTTATATTTGTTTCAGGGGAGGGCATTTGTTCATTTGGACTTCTAGACACTGAAATGTCATGGACAGAGAGCCTAGCCGCTTTGGCCAAAGGCAGCTTGGGCGGTAAACAACAAAACTTACCACAGGAATGACAGGGAAACAGGTGACAAGCTTCTATGCCCAGATGTGGTGTGTCACTGAGGCTGGACCCTCTCATTTCCTTGTTAATTGTCCGTTTGAGATAGACTGAAGTAGGTGTGGCCTAGTCAAACCCCACGGGATTAACAGGTGGTTTTTTTAAATGTCATCATTCTGGGATGGGTGTTTGGGGCAATGGGGCCAAACCCCACCATTCACGCTCTCACGTACCAGGAAGAGGAACTGGGACGAGACCCCGTGGCCCCCCGTGTCTCACTCTCCCGGCAGCTCAACTCGGCACCTGGACCTGTGTTTTGTCATCTGGAAAACAGGGCTTCTGCCCCCTGCCCCTGCCACCGGGGTGCAGTGCGAGATAGCAGCAGACCAAGGCTGTTTGGGTCCCCGTGGGGAAGAACCCACACCTTAGAGGTCTGAAGTCTTTGCCATCTGAGCCTCCAAGAAGTCTGACCTGGGAAACTGCTGGGTCCCGTGGGGGCCCTTGCTCACCCTTGCGCAACCGCTGGTCCACTCATGTCACAGGGCTGAGGACCTGGGGGAGGAGACAGCCGCTCCTGTCACCGCAAAGGATGAGCGGAAGGCCAAGTGCTACCTGGCTCCTGGCACTCTGAGAGCTCTACCCGGTTAACTTACGCGGAATGGCCCGGCCCGTTCCCTGAAACACTCGGTAGCTTTTGTTAATGTCGTCGGCGCATATGAGTCACCGGCTCCCAGAGCGTCTCAGCAGGCAGCAAACGCGCACACCACGAGCCCGCTCTCCATCTCGGCACCCTCAGCACCCAAGTCTGGCAAAAATAAACCTGTAAAGGCTTTCCTGTAAAACACCACCTTTGTACAGCTGCCGGTAGAGCTGGTGGCGTCAGCGTGTCTGTTATAGCACCTGCTCCCTAAGGGGCGAGGACGGATGTGAGGGGGGAGGGGGGGGGGGTTATTCCTGTGCCCTTGATTTGATCCAGCCGCGGCAGAGGATTTTAATGTCAGCCTGGAGCTTCTCCGGAGGAGCGTATACATCACAGCCGCCGAGGTGGAGGTCTCCCACTGCTGGGGGCGCTCCACCAGTGAGGAAACCTTTTCAGAGCACGCGCTGGGTGCCAGGTGCTGCACGAGGCACCAGGAAATGCAAGATGAGCCACAAAGGCACCAGCACTCACATCGCGCCAGCTGGGTGAAGTCTGCCCTCAGCCATGCCCAGCACCTCTCTGCTGCCTGAAACTGAAGAATATGAGTTTTGAGAAAATCTGATGTGCACACGTGTATGTATACACACACACATTTGTGTAAATGTATACATATAAAATATATGTATGGACACACACACAGGTACGCCTGAGTCGTAAGAGGGCGTTAGGAGAATGAACAAACCTAGGAGCTGGCACTGAAATAAGTGTGAAAATCCGGGCCAGCTTTCCTAACCCCACAGTCAGGCTACGGAGTCCGTGAACACAGGTTTCTCTGCTGTCTTATCTCGTTTCTGCGGGAAATACCAATGGTCTTTTCAAGCAGCTGGCCGTTGCTACATTTTTCCATCTGAAGAAGTTCATTCATTACAAGCTGGGTGAAACTCTGCAGGAGCTCTCCTTGGGGTCCCTGGGCACCAGCCAGTTCAGGGGCCTCCTGCGGGGTTCCTCAGGGGGACCTCAACTTCCTACCCCCGCCTCCAGCCTGGCACTGCCCCGTCCCCACTCCACTGCTCACGGACGAACCCCCGAAAGCCCAGGGGCCACTTCCTCCAGCGCTTCTTTTCCCGAGTTCCAGCGTGCGCAGAGCACCCCGTCTCCAGAAGCGTGGCATGCTGTGCCCAGGGTTACGGTTATTTGTTCAAATGGTTGCCTCACCACCTGCGGGGGCAGCAAGGGCTTCTTAGGAATCTGAATTACACAGAACCTGGCATCACACCAGGAACGCAACTGTTGCTCAGTCCAGGTCTGTCTCAGTGGACAGATGCCAGCAGCCTGCCTGCAGAGCAGGGATGATTTGGCTGCCCCCCAGTCCCCCAACCCAGTCCCACTAACATTTCCTGCCTCCCAGGAGTGGCTCAGACTTGGAAAAGAGTAATGACTCACATTTACTGAACGCTTCGCACGCGGCAGACGCTGTGCCAGAAGCTTTCATACCCGTTACCTCATCTAGTCCTCCCGGTCCCTCTAGAGGGAGGAAGCACAAGACGCACTAAAGGTGGGTACAAACACATCCAAGGACTGTCCCCAGGTCCCAGGAGAGAAGCGGGGCTGGGTCAGGAACCCAGAGCCGTGTGGCCTGGAACTTGTACTCTCAGCCACCGTGGAGAGCCTCCCCATCCTCTGCATGAAGATAAATAAAATCAAAGTGCCCCAGACACTTAGAATACCCTCTTCCCATGGCCGGCGGTCTGTTCATGTCCATGTCCACGTCCAGAACAGCCTGCATTGTTAGGAAGTGCCCCTTCCTCGGCGGGGATCTGCCTCCTGGCCCACTGGCCCTGGCTGTGCCTTCTGCAGACACGGAGTGAGTCCCATCCCTCCTTCCTGTGACAGTTCTTCAAATACCCAGGGCCAGCACTGCAGCTTCATTTAAATAACAAATTCGCCAGTGCATCTAAATACAATTTGAGTTACTCAAATTCAATTTACACACAGAATTTTGGGAATACACTATATAAGGTGCTGCTGATTAAAATAGTAGGGTGACCCCAATGAGGTTATTGAATTCTACTGTATACTTACCTGAAATTGACATTTAAATAAAAGTGAGCCAGATTCTTGGGTCAGGTTATCGCTACATCCTATTAATAAACATGTTCATTTTGCCAGATCGGTAATAACGTGAACATGGCACAGTATATCACATAAAAAGCTTCTCACCGTAGCCATGGTTACAGCCAACACTTCAAGATCTGGGCTTCCTGAAACTCACCCCCAAAACCAACCACCACTAACCATGATTCCCTATTTTCTTTACAGCCAGTGCTATTTTAGTTCTGAACTCAAGTTGTAGGTTCTTTCTTTGGGTTTTGTTTTGTTTTTTTAAAATTCTTTCACTCCAACATGTACGCTTTAACCATCAAAAACTTAGTGATTTACAGAAAACGAATTGCGGGCCTCTCACTGTTGTGGCCTGTCCCGTCGCGGAGCACAGGCTCCAGATGCGCAGGCTCAGCGGCCATGGCTCACGGGCCCAGCTGCTCCGCGGCACGTGGGATCTTCCCGGACCGGGGCACGAACCCGTGTCCCCTGCATCGGCAGGCGGACTCTCAACCACTGCGCCACCAGGGAAGCCCGAATTCCCTCATTTTTAAGTGAAAGTTTAATTTAACATAACCCTGCATATTGGGAACCTGGGCATATTATAGTTTTAATGTCCTACCTCACCTCTCAAAAAAATTAAATACTTCTTCAGATGATCTTATTCTAGAAACTACTGGGGGAAATCACCCATCAATTGCCAGCCTGAGTGGAAAAAAGGGGTGATTTTTCTAGGCTGATGATATCTAATTGCTAACTGTTTACACAGATAACACACAGAGCTAACGAAACAAGCAGAAGCTGGCATTTTTCCAATGACTAGCCTCAGCAGCCTCTTATCCAAAAGCATTAAGAAAGTAAACTTTAAAATGATTTGAGAGAAAGGTCTATTTTCATGACAGATGGCAGTGAGGGTTCTTCAATGCCAATTTAATCACTTTTCCTCAGTTTTCAAATGCTTCAGTTGTGAATCCAAGTGTCTGTGCAGCAGCGCTGCATCCCTCGTGGGTGCAGAGGGCTGAAGACATGCACTGTGGTCTCGCTGACCCGCCGGAGTCCTGCAAGGGTGATTCTATCCGACCTAGGAAATCATGTTGTTCAACACGCTCCGTCTTCCGACATCGAAAGCGTTCTATGAGCACCCTTTTCGTCACAGACAGTCTCCTTGATTGGAGCGTAACCTATATAATCGTTTTTTGGTCCAATAACCTAACAGAGACCCTGTGGATGGGGAATTCATGGACAGAACAGTGTCCGAATTTTGAAGCAGGGACCACTGATCATTTAGTACCATTCCCTCACCTACCAAGTAAATGAGGGAACCGAGGCCCAAGCGTGGGGTCCCCGCACCCTCCAGTGGTGCCGTGAGGACCAGGGTTTGTCCTGACCCCCGTCCAGCTCCACCTGAACTCGAATCTTCTCAAAGGAGTATTTTGAAAACTATTTTATCTCATGAAGCTACTTTATGGCTGAACTGTGTGTGTATATACACATTTTTTTCAAAGGACATATATTTAACATTAGACTTGAAAGCTGTCATCCAATGAGAAACTCATCTACAGACAAATCAGTCATGAGCATTCTTCATCTCTTCTGGGGCTCCTGTTCCAGAAAGAAAACTCGAGTACCACCGTGCTTCTGCCTTTTGGAAATTAGTACGTAGGTTTCCCAGACTACTTCATATCTTTGGTAAAGTATCTCAGGTACAGGGCTCATAGGAGAGCCGATGTCACTGGCATCCTCTTCTGAGGCAGTACAGATTGTGTTCACAGTAACAACATAGAAGTTACAGGCGCCGACCTCACATAAAGATGAAACCTGCCTCCAGCGTCCAAGGCAGCAGGTACAAGTGACATGTGGAGCCCTGGGAGGTGGGGTGTCCTTGGTAGAGAATAAAGCAAGTTTTCGGCAGAGCCGCGTCATCTCCAAGGAGAAACACCGAGCGCGCCCTGAAGACTGCCTGTGTGCAGCGACGTTTACCGAGACGGTCGGGGGAGTAATTCACGCAGCCTTTGCCAAGGTAAGCGGCGTACTTAACAGTTAGGACAGCAGAGGCGATGTGAACATTTGTAGTTAAGGAAGACGGGCAATCTGTAACCTGAAGACTGGTGGCTCTCCGGGGATGGATCCCACCTCCCCCCCAGGACACCACCCCAAGCCTCTCCCTCCCCTGAAAGTAAGAACTCCTCTTCCTGTGTTCCTGGTGCCACCGGCCCTCCCCGGGCACCCCCTGCAGGCTAGGGAGGGGGCTGAGCACACGCCTCTCGTCCAGCACTCGAGTCCCCAGTGGGCAGCGACATACAGCACGGGTCCGGTTCGAAAGCTGCCCCGTGGATAAGCAGGATGGTTTGCATAAAAGCTCAATTCAAGGGGCCTGTCGCACTCCAAAGAAAAGGAATAGACAAAAATATTAATTACGTTTTCCTTTTAATAAGGCTTTTTACTCAAAAGTGTAGCTTTGAAAATCTCTAGCTTGTTGTGACAACCAGAGAAGCCAGAAGCGGCCTTGCCTTGAACATGGTGCCCTCGCAAGCTCTCCGGCGCCAGAGCTGGAGGGCAAATGCACCATTTTACAATCAGAGCCAACGTTTAAAATTAGGAGGAGGATGCATGTCCTACTTGGATTCAAGGAGAAAGGACAAGTTCTCAATACAGTAAAACAAAACACAAAAAGTAAACAAATCTTTAGAAATCACTAGATGTGTGTGTGTGTGTGTGTGTGTTTATATAATTAGGATTATCATCAACATTTAAAACTATTAAAAATAAGGTTGCCACCTTACCTTTTCTTTTGGTACTGGGGTGTTATTTTGTTTTAGGAAATTTTTTTTTTTTTTTGCCCAGCCTCTCAAGTTTCCTAGCCTTGAGCCTGTTTTCCGCTGTGCAGCCAAATGCCCCACCTTCGCACTGCACCCCCAGAGCGCCACCGCCAAGCCCCGTTGGCAGGAGGCAGGGCAGGCTTTGATTCTGGTTGTCAAGATGACAGGCCCACAAAAGCACAGTTGACAGAGGAACTGAATTCTTCCCCAGGAAGAAAATACATTTGCCCGCAATGGGTCTGCAAAATCTTCCGAGGCACCTTTTCCCCCTCTGTGCTCTGCTTGATAACTTGTTTGTTTGGCCAAGAAGCAAGATGGCAATCTTAATCAGAAAGGGAAGCAGCTAGATTTTTTAAATAACTTAAAAAAATCATTTTTATATAAAGCAGCAAAAACATATTTTCCTCTCTGCAGAAAGAAAACCGTGAACAAGGAAACACAGCGATGTAAACGGGGCCGTTCATACACTTCTGCTAAACGGGGTCCCCCGACAGACTCAGAGCTACTTTCCAACTTCCTCGGCGCTGTCGGAAGAAGATTCTTTGGCATCTCCGGTCGCTCTTTTACTTTCCTCTAGATTTAAACTTTCCTTTTCCGACCTGGTCCCGTTGGGTATAGAGTTTTCGCCATTGACCAGCCCGTGCTCTGCAGCCTTTGCCCTGCGGACAGCCTCAGTGAGGGTCAAGGCCTCCTGTGCGCCGGCCTCTCCCTCCGGGTCCCTGAGGACCAGGGGCAGCCGCGAGTCCGCCACGCCCTCTAGCAGCCCCGGGTTACTCTCCTCATACTTGGGGAGCGGGGCGTGCCCCTCCACCTGCCTGCGGCAGTGCTCTCGGTTCGCGGCCGCGCTCTTGACGGCTTTTTCCAAAATCTCTTTCTCGCCTAAGCGCAACTTGATGGCCATCGTGGCACGAACGGAAAGGGCATGGCTTTTCAGGAAGGACTTATCCTCCTGGAAAAGGAAACAGAGCAAAATTAACTACAGCAAGTCTAAACCAGCAAAACGATAGTGCCAGAAGGCAGACCACTTGCTGCCGGGGACGAAGGCAGGAGAGAAACTGGGGGCGGGGGGATGACAGAAGGTTCTGGAACTTGACTGTGGAGGTGGCTGCATGACTGCACGCTTAAACCCAAGCGTACACTTCAGAAGTGTGAATTTTACTCTATGTAAATTATACCTAAGTAAATGATTATAAAACAAAAAAGAAGAGCCTAAATCAAATGGTGCATGGACACTGACAGAACTTCACTTATTTCTAAAACCCTTCTGTCTCGTGCCCTGATGGAGCCCAGGGCTCGGCACTTGGCTGAACGACGGCTGAATGACAGGTATTTGGAGTCAGTGACCCAAGAGTAAATTTTGAAAGCATGGATGAAAACTCGTGTTTGTCTGTATCATATGAATTAGAAATTATGGAAAAATGTTAAATAATGTAAAAAATTTATATTCTAATCAACAACGCCTCAGTGTGACTCTTTTGGTAGAGGTAAACATGTAAAATAGAAAAATATTAATAAGTTGAATGAAAAATGTCAAATGCACAATGATTTTGCTAAAGCATGATAGTAATTTACATTTAAGAAAATGTCTTATTAAACATCTTTTAAAACATGACAAAGCACAAATCCTCCCTTAATCAACAGAATTACCTCAATGGTTGTTTTATATGTTTTTAAAAGAAGTGAGGCTCGATCTTCAAGAAATGTCCACAGTTTGACCTCATTGTCCCAGCTAACAGGATACTCAGAGTTCCCCAAGGTGAAGATTCTGTCAATGGCATTATCTCCCAGCAAATGTTCTTTCAATTCTTCTACAAGAACACAAACAGCCATCTGTTAGGGGAAACAGCACTACTTCTCATTTTAACCAGCAACCCACCTCACAAAACATCTTTCTCAACAATGTCATCTTCCTAGGGTGAAGAGTTCTCCCTGATCCATCAGCCAAGCCATGGCTAGACTCTCCAGAGCAGAGCCAGGGCTGTTTCAGGGAAAAAAGAGGGGAGGTCTTCCTGATTTGGAATCCAGATCAAGCCTTGCTGGGCCAGCCCTCCACATTTTTCATTGTTTTTAAGAGAGATCCCGAGAGCCTTTAGATGGTTTCAGAAGATACTTCTTAAAGACCTTCTGTAGCGACACACCCCTTATTTTGACAACACCCTTCTTGCAAACTCTGAGCCCAACCACAGCAACAGGGTCAAAGAGACATGGAGGTGAGCAATGTAAACAGTGAACACAAACAACAGCACAACAACCCAGTGATCCTTCTAGACTGAAATCTGATGGACGCTCACTCCAGCAGCTGACCTGACAAAGCTATTTGTCACGTCTTACAACAAGTAAACCACAAACTGAAACCCAAAAATGGACTAGAAAAATCTTAATTAATGAAATACGTGTCTATATCCCTCACTTGTCAGGAATTTAAAGGGGAATTACAAATGAACACAAGTGCACATCTCAACTACCTTCAAATATATGTAAGAAGAGGAAAGAATTCAGCAACTGCTCTGAGCATTTTATCTCCTGGCACATTATCTTCAAAAGACCAAAACATGCCGATCCTATTCATGCTCAAGAAATATAACCGTGCTTCTTATGTAATTATGAGACAGTATCTCTTTCAGAGCAAAATGCCCTACAGCTGTCACTATTTACAATTCAAATGGAAGAACTGCTGCTGCCAGCAAACCAAACTTTTATTAGCATTAGTGAGAGTGATTCAAAGAATGCATCAATTGTCTTGACAAGACAAACTGTCTATGACTGAAGAGAAACTAAAGAGAATCGAGGGACCTAAGATGATTCAAAAGCAGGTTACTGGTTTGTTTGTTTTTTTAAGAAAACAGAAGTCAATCTAATATTCAGAAAAGAAATTTCTTAAGTTGCATTTGTTAGCAAAAGGTCATGATGAAATTCAGGATTTTTAGATTTTTGATCCTTCAGTTTATATTCTTTGTATAAAGTAATGAAGATTTTTAAAATGCTTTTTAAGTGGAAGAAGTTTCTTTTTAGAAGCCCCCAATACTAAGGTTACTATTTTTGTTTTCTTCCTCAACCTACCCGAGTTTTACCCTTTAATTAACATTGGGAAGGTGAGGGGCTGAAGCAGAGTTTTCTCTCTGCTGCTCTTAACAGGGATCCCGGACTGGCTTCACATGCCTGGAGAAATAAAACCTACGAAAGGCCATCAACCTGCCTGGAACACTCAGGAAATGAACCGCAGGCTCCGGGAGCAGGTTTCTTTCCCCTCTTCCCTCTCGCTGACAAACCCTTCCTGGATTTCCTGGATTCCCTGCCCACCACAAGAGTGGGGTTTGGTGGCCCCGAGCCTGGCCCCTGCAGACCCTGCAGCACTAGAATCTCTTCCGTGGGCTATGCGACTTGCAAACCCGCAAGAGCCACGTGGGGGCCTGGGGTACAGGCTCTGAGGCGGCAGAGCTGGGTCCCAAGTCAGGGTCATCGCTGGCCAGCTGAGTGGCCAAGTTACTCTCCTCTTTGCATGGGAGCTCCTGCATCAGTCAAGCGGGAAGCCCCACCTCCCTCCAGCAAGGCTGATGAGGATGAACAAAGCCTGCACCACATTCAGCACTGTGCCCGGCACAGAGAGGGGGCTCCCAAATTACAGGGGTTATCATTGTTGTCATCTCTCATCAGGATATGAACTGTGACATTCAACTCTGTAACCCTACATTACACGCAAGAAAAGCCACGGTTAACCCTTAACTCGTGCTCACTAGACTGAACTGAGGAACCAGTGCCAAAGCACAAAATCACCGAAAGCTCCCACTTGAGTGACAGGGAGTCTAGAGCAGCGTGGCTGCGAGCGAGGGACGAGGGCCACCTGACACCCCTCTGGGCTCTGCAGTTGACTGTCTGTGTTTCGGGACTCAGTTCCCTCTACTTCCAATGTCAAGCCAGGACCTGGGCGGCACTCGTCTGGCTGCAGACATGAAGGGAGGGAGCCAGACGGCAGAGCCCAGCAGACTCCCTCCACGGGCCGGCATTTCTGCTCCGGCCCCAGCTGCCCTCGCTCTAGCGCTCGGTCAGCTTCCCTCAGAAGAACACCCGTCTGTCTCTTCAATCGGGTGGCATGCACTCACTGTCACTCATTCCCACCCGATCCGCTGCGCACAGGATCCAGGGTAGTTTACAACAACAGCAAACTCACACACAATTAAAAATGGAACCTCACAACCAGGGGATTTGGAGGAGTATATTTTCAGATGAAAGCAACAGATCACATCTCAGTGCCAGATCCCAAATGGCTTGTCTTAAGGAAACATACAAGTAATGTTCAATGCATATATTTAACTCTTTTTGTGCCTGAAATAAGAGGCTGTAGACAGGAATATTTTGCAGTTTAAACAGGTTCTATTTGCAGTGTCATTTACTCCAACTGGATGCCTGGCACTGAAAGGCCTGCTGGCAATTTCGGATTCACACGACAGAGCTGGTTAGCAAATGAAGTCCTCTGGCCCACGTGGGTCACGCCGAGCACCCAACTTCAGTGTCGAAAGACCATTCGCCGCCAAGTACATTTAGGCTCTGTCGTCCTGGTAACAGGCACATCAAAAACTCCCATCTAGGGGGCTTCCCTGGTGGCGCAGTGGTTGAGAGTCCGCCTGCCGATGCAGGGGACACGGGGTTCGTGCCCCGGTCCGGGAAGATCCCACGTGCCGCGGAGCGGCTGGGCCCGTGAGCCGTGGCCGCTGAGCCTGCGCGTCTGGAGCCTGTGCTCCGCGACAGGAGGGGCCGCAGCAGTGAGAGGCCCGCGTACCGCAAACCCCCCCCCCCAAAAAAAAACCCTCCCATCTACAAATGTCGAATTTTGATATAAGTAGACAATCCAAGATGTATTAAGTTTTCTTCCAATGCAGTAGAGAATTATTTGTTTATTACAAGCGTATACTGACAACACACTGAGGATTTAATAAACTACTTCCAGGATAAAACAGATCAATTTCTTCCTTCTCCAGTACCACCGTCTTACCTCTTCCCCCCGAAGTGCTTTAATTTTAAGCAATTTTATCTTTAATCTGAATCCCTCTGCCTCCTCACACTTCATGAATTAAAAAAAGAAAAAAACTCAACATTTTTTTTTCCTCAAATGATTTACCTTCGGTCATGCAGAAGACTCGGAGAAAAGCCAGAAGTTGGGCAGAGATGGGTGGCTCCGTAAAATGCAATGCAAAGACACTGGAGCTGGCGAGAGGAAGAAGAGAGATCAGTCCCTGCTGCGGTGACCTCCTCGCCCCACAGTGAAATCTCTGAATCTGCACTCTGTGTGGTCACCCTCAGGGAGCCCGGGCCAGCATGAGGGACCCCACCTCCTCACCAGAACTCTAAACACAGAATTCTCAGCCCTGGCGAAATGCAGAAGGCCTGCGCTGGCCGAGGAGGATGGCGGTAACCATCACTGCCAGCAGTTCTTAGTCTAATAGCCTTCATCTCAGGTGCATACAACACATCAGGAGAATTAAGCATACCCATGGTTCCTAAAAAAGGTGAACAATAATTTATGTTGAGTTCACATTTTAATCATTAATCAAATATTGACAAGTTCAATAAAAAAAGGTCTAGATAATCCATTTTCATTAAGAATGGTTCTCTCCATTCCCTGGAGAACCAATAAATCATAATTCTTGTCCTTATCATTTTGCACCTCAAATGCAAGAAAATCTTAAGATTTGATTTAGCCAGAGATTCTTGAAATCACTGAGTATCATGACTTCATTACAGCAACTAATGGTGGCAAAGAATTAAATGAAACAAATTGATCCAGGTCATTAACCTTTTCAAGGTGAAAGGCATTAATGACAGAGAGGCACTAATTTAACTGAACGAGGATTTCAGGCCACATCCCCTAGACCTGGCTGTGGACGCTTCCAAGGACACAATTACGTTGACCTGAAAACGCTGGTACATCACCATGCCTCTCAGCGGTTTAAATTTGCAGCACAACAGGGATAAAGGGATTAAGACAAGCTACAGTGGACAAGTTTTATTAACACACCAGTTAAACACTCTGCGACTGGAAATATGTCAAGTGCCACAGTAAAGAGCTGACAGATTCTTTTCTACGTACGTTGCGATGCCAGCGCGAGCCAGGACCTCGGCCTTCATGGCGTACAGCCTGTCACTTTTACTCACTCCAAGCTTTATTTTCACTCTGTCGTGTGAATTATTGTCAAAGAAAAAACCACTGTGGATCACAAACTCTGCATTTGACCGAGTGCCATAAAAAATGTAAATCTGAGATGCAGTAAAGAAAAAATAAAGGGATATAAAAGAAACTTAACATCCATTCTCAGTACAGAGCAGGGCAAAGGATCAGTTCTCATATATTTAATGCGACTTCACACTAAGGAGACAAGCAGCTCTGAGGCGACCGTGTCCCTGTTCTGAACATCACGGGCCGCCGGCGGGGCCAGGCGGGCTGAGGAGAGCACATGCCGACCTCCTAGCACCCAGAGGAGCCAGGCCCTGTCATCCCAGCCTTTCTCATACCCCCTCACACTCCCAGGAACCGTGAGACTGCTGCTTTATGACTGCACTTTAAAATTCACCATGTTCTTTTCTCCCTCTCCTCTAACTACAAGAGCGCCTCCTGGAACCAGGGTATGAGGCGGTGTCGGTCAGAAACCCACTTCTAGAGGCTGCGGCAATTCTGCACACAGCAGGAGGGTTTATGAACTGTCGCCAGGCACTTTATTAGGCTAGCGTTTTTCGCGTTGTCCCGGCTCGAACGTCGGCGGTCTGTGTCAGCTCTGCCTTTCTGCGTTCCCGGCTCGGTCGCAGGACTGCCAAGCAGCGTGCAGGTGTCCATTCGTGCACGTGTTCAAACTTACTGAAAGGCTCAACCCCACCCCAAATATTACTTTAAACTTCTCAGATTAAAGTGAAAGTACAAGAAGATAGCTCTTGTGGTTCCTGACTCCCTTATGGTTTTGCCGCTTAAATAAACTGCCTCCTTTTAAAGAAGGTTCTAATCAACAGAAAAAGATACAAAAACAATGCAGTTTATACAATCGAAAAATCTGTTCTACTGTCGTTAACACAGACTTTATTTTCAGTTGACGGTGTTACACACAGTAGGTGGGTTGTGCAAATAACTGCGTTCACATCTTTCTCCCTGGTGGACCCAAAGGTCCCATTCGAAGCACGGCATGTTTATTAGAGCTTTGGGTCTCAATACGTATTCCAGAAAACAAGCCTTAAATACAAATCTCAAAATCTTCTGCCCAAGTTAACTACTTTTAAAAAATGACCAACCCAGTTTGAGGTGAGGGACTTCTCGCGGAACCCACCTGCTCTCCGGCCCGGAAGTCCTGCAGGGCTACACACTCACAGCGGTCGTCCTCCAGGTTGTAGCCAGTGGTGATCTGTACACGGAAGGATGACAGGACAGCATCTAAGTGCTCTCGCTCAGGAGGGCCTTTTTTCCGCAGTTAGAGGATAAAAGACATGCAACGCTACTTAAAGGGGTGCGTTCTGCTTGCTTCATCAAACTGAGCAAAGAACTGCTTGGTTATTTTAATTAATTCTACTCACATCAGAAATCCTTACGGAAGACCCCGTCCCTGCAGTGAGGACACACTCTTCAGAAAATGTATCGTATAGGTTATCCCTTGCTGGTCCCAACCAAACATAACCATTCATTACAAAGTTACAGGCTTTGAGCTCATCCCGCTCCACACCCATCTCCACCCACCCACCCACCCACAGGACCTGCACTCCCGCAAGGAGGGAAGCAGGATCTCTGGAGAACTCAAACTGACTTGCAAACAGCATTTTTAGTATTTGGCCATTAAGAACACAAGGCGGGTTTCCCACTGGATAAAGAATCGGGGAGAAAGAAAAGCTCTGTTTCCGAATTATGTACTTATTTTACTCTGGAACTAGAGAAGTCAAAACTTTCAGATAAGCAAAGGAAAAATAAAACAACTTAGTTGTATCCTATTCACTCTATTTATGCTGAAAGCTACACTGTGAGAGTTTCTAAACCCCCAAATCCACTAACTACACTGAAAATCCGCATCTCTTCCTAATCTCTCCTGTCAAGAGGCGTGAGAGGGGGGCAGGCGACGTCGTGGTCTCGGCACTGAAGTCACCACAAAATTCTCTGGGCCTCATCTGGTCGGCATTTTACCTTCCGAGTCACCCTTTGCATTTTGATTGTCCTGCCGTCCCCTGGCTCTTCTCGCCCAGTTCATCACGTGCAAAACCCTTCCAACTGGTCTCGAATTCCAGGACTGCCCCTCCCGCATCCCGTGTGGCATACAGGTTTGATCTCCTGTTTAAAACTTTTCAGTGGTGCTCCACTTTGCCTTGCGGAAAAAATCCAAATTTCTGAGCAGAAGGCCAATTTACAAAGAGGCCCACAGCTCCCCACGGTCTCTGGACATGCCACTCGCCTGCCACTCCGGGCGCTGTCCCCACTCCCTCATGCCTGCAACCACCTTCAGCTCCTGCTTCGCCTGAGCCCTGGCTTCTCTGGAGATGCCCCCCTTCGTCCCGTCCTCCCTCTCCGTCCCCCAAAGCCTCTCCCACCCAACAATAGGGTATCTATATCTGTGTAACCCCCACCAGCCAGACCTGCAGCCTAGCCCTTTCCACCTCGGTGCCTGGAGCTTAGCTCACCGGGCCCAACACCTGACACTGCCCTTGCCCTTGAGAATATCTGCTTGATGCAGGGAAAAGAAGAAGCTCTCCAATTTACATTAAAAGCTCCTTCTCAGAAGTCTGTCCCTCAGAGCAGCCCCCCAATCTCTTAGATTGTCTGTAAATGCTCATTAATTACTTCGATCTCCTCATTTTATCCTGGAGAATCAACATTCAAGATGGCTACCAGTGCTACTTTGCTATTCAAAGTAGCAACAGCTCAAAAGATTACTTTTGAGTCCAGGGAATGGCATTTGGGGATGGAAGGCCAGGTAACTCTCCTCTTTCAACCCGGTATCCCCAGAACCAAGACCAATGAGAAGTATGAAAGCAACGAGGACTAAATGGAGGCAGGTGTTCTGGCTCATTTTCACTCACAGAACAGCTTAAACACTTGATAAAAAAAAACAGCTCCATGAAGTTCCTGCCCAACATCAAAATCAGTTTTCTGACCCCCAAACATGACCTTGATGATAAGGTACAGAGTGGGGACTGCCCATGACCTCCCAGCACCATTCCACGGTGCGGGCAGTACCCAGGGGCCTGGCAGGAGCACGGAACAGGCAGAAGGAAGTCAGGGGAAGCGGGAGGGAAGGGGGAGGGCCAACAACCCGTCAGAGGGGCAGGCCGAAGCACGGGAGGCAGACATGGAGGACAGGGAGGGAGGCCCGGGGGCGGGGAGGCGTGGCCAGCCTCTGCGCGGTGCTCAGGATGGCCCGGCCTTGGGAAGCAGCGGGAACCGTCAGCGCAGAGGCCCTCGGTGGGTGTGTAGGGCCCAGACAGACTGGGGTGCAGCGGGGACAGGCTGAGCAGGGGGCCCTGTCTGTTACTGTAAACGGCTGGGCTTTCACCTTGAGACTGGAAGCCTCATACACATCTAACTGTCTCAGGCCTTCAACACTCAGACAGAAAGGCCTCGACAAAGAGCCCTCTGCAATTCTGCTTCAATCTTCCAAAGCCCTTTCATCCTGGCTGGCAGAGTCACGCATCCAAATACAAGGGCTGACCACTCCAGCACGCTTTACCTGTTGGAACTAATACAGCGGCCAAAGCCCACTTAGAAGCGTCCTTCTCTGTATAAACCGAACCACCTCAAAAAAGGGAAAGCAGACGTGGTCCCGTTAGTTCTGAACAAGTCACGCAGAATTTAGAGACGTTTATGCCTCACAGTTCAACACGCCGCCTTATAAACTTGTCTACGTTGGTTTCTCGGGGTGGCTAGGAAATAGATCACGTTTGCTAGAGTCTCCAGCCCGGCCTAGGTATTCATCCAGCCTCTTCATTTCTCGTGCTTTTCCTTGCTGCTGCTGGTTTGGAATCACTGTCACAGACTTGATTCCTCCATTTCTACCCCCATAACCAGGTTTGGGGACACTGTCAGAAGCACACAGCGTTGCTGGGTTACAAATTTCCATCAACTCCCTCAGTGGTAGTCAGATCAGACAGACAAGACTGTCAGGACAGACACACACACAAAAGAAATCTACTGTCTGAAAAGCTGAGCCTTCCTTTCAAGTACCGTATTTTAAAAGAGATTAACTGTTAATATGTATGACATACAACTTCATAGTGCTAAAAGAGATTCTGAAATCCTACCAGACAAAATTTCCCATCAAGTGTTATTTTTACGATGGGAAACTGTCCAGCAAAGGTGTAGCAGAGTTAAGTTTGCAGAGAAGATAACCACTGGACGAAAAAGCACTCACATCTGGTATAAACCTTCTCAAGGTTAGCAATGTTTCTGCCACGACTGTAGTGGCTGAGACTTGATGAACAGGATTAGAGAAAAAACAGCATTAGCAGTTGTCATCAATACGTTATTTTTGAGATAAACTAACTTTTTTTTTTTTTTTTTACTTTTAGGAGGGAAAAGAGTGAGTATTTTACATGAAAGCCACACAAAACCAGTGTGTATGTGAGTATGTGAAGGTGCAAATGCACAGCAAAAGAATGGGAGAGATGTGCAGAAGGCCAGTAACCAGCTGCCCAGGAGGCGTCGAGTGGACCAGCCACGGGGCCACTGGGGCCCGGGAGTGGTAGGGGACCTCCGAGTTTCACTGCAGAGGCTTCTGTTTTCTTTAACTGGTTTTCTCTGTTTATAGTAAAGTATGTACTTGTTAAATTTTATAAAGAAAAAAATAAGATGATATCATAAGATATCATCAAAAATAAGATGATATCATAAGATGATCAATCAAGTTTGGGAACCAATGACCTAATCCAAAAGAAGAAAAAGAAAAATGTTGTCAAATATTAAAAGCTATTTGAAAAATTTTAAAACTTCAATGTTATAATCATTTAAAAGAGCTCTGAAAGAAAACAAAAAGAACAAAATTGTATTCATTAATGAAAATAAATGATAAAATACGCTAATACTCCTCAAAATGGCTAGTTAAATTAAGCATTATCTAAATTAAGGCAAAAATATAATTATAAAAGTGTAGTTATCCTTTCTCTCCAATTTAAGAGTGTGCTTATGGCTAGACCTTCGCAGGTCAGCACTAGGGTTTCTGTCTGAAGTGTTTGGCACACGTCGCATGTGTTCTGGCCATTTTGTAGAATTAGATGCGAAATACTCATTTACAGCACCAGTCTATTTATAATACTGCTAATAATAACAAAGAAAGCTGACACTGAGAAAAGATGAACAAAAAACTAACCAAAACAGTACACGATGGTAATATTTAAAACTTCAAAACGTTCTGAAGTTGATCATATTTCCAACTAGTAATATCAGGAAATCTTTCTCAGCACAGAGAGCACAGCAACCTGCTCTGAGGCTCAGAATCTGAAGAATGCTGAGAAACAGAGGCAGCCTCCTCTATGTGTCATGGTTAACAGTCCTCACAGCATCTCCCTATTTTCCCAGCGTCCGATGATGCCAACTGACTCCTGCATCCAAGGCCAAGAGCCAAACGCCAAAGTGCATCTCCTCCCGCCCCACTGCCAGGGACACCAGGACTGGCTCCTGAACAAAAGCAGGTTAATCAACGGGGCCAAGGATGTGTCCGCATAGCAGGTGAAGGGAGAGGGGGCAGGAAAGAATCAGAGAAACTTAAGTAACTGATAATACAGTCAGCAAAGAGAGAAAACAAGCAACACAAAAGGAAAAACCAGAAGGAGAAAGGATTTTTTTTTCCAATAAATTGGTATTTTAAAAAGAATAAGAAAAAAGAAACTTTGGTTTAAGACTGTCATCCAATAAGATAAGAAAATGTATGTCTAGGCTGGAATCGTGGCTTAGCCAAGAAATGCAGTTCACTGTGGCTTCTGAAAGTGATATAAAACTGATGTCTTCAGGATTAGGTAAACACAGCGAGAAAAAAACCCCAGCCTGTACTCATGGGGCGATTGTTTGGCGTTGTGTGCTCCTCTTGGAGGGGGCAGCAGGGGACAGTGACCTGTGGGCGGAACTCGGCCGATTAACGAACGCGACCCGAGGAGTCCTCACCAGGCCGCTGGTGTGGTTGCACATGTCCCACAGAGGAATCAGCGCCAGGGTCACCCGGGAGCCATCCTCCGTGGGAATCTGGTTTTGTCGAGTCATGACGGAAGAGACCGCCCACCTGTAACAATCAGAAAAGAGGCGAATTATGGCCGGCACATCTGAAAGCCCAGAGCAGTCACAACTCAACCCAAACCGAGATATGCCTGACCTCCCATGAGTTTTCATAACCCTTTACTAAGTCGCAAAGGTGATGTTCATCATCATTTAAAATTAAGTCTAAGGTACAGAGAGGAGGGGGGAGGGATATGGAAGGAAAAGGGAGCCAGGGGGCAATCTAGGAGTGAGAGATTAAGGGAGGACGTTCCCGGGAGAAAGCGGCCTGGAAGGAGGGCCTAGAACAGAGCCAGCCAGGCCTCAGCGGGTCCCGGTCCGCGTTGCTGCGGAGAGACCCCACCCCTCTTTTACCCAAAGGCTGACTCTGTAACCTATTTTGAGCCTCGGTGAAAAGCAAATGCTGTAACTCCTTTCTGATCGGAAATCCTCTAAGAACTCTACAAAATGTGGAATGCTATTTTTTTTTTTTACTATGTTGTGCACTGCATTAAATCTTTTTGTTAAAAAAAAGTCCCTACTTTAAAGCAGTAAAACAGTCTGTTTGAAAGAAAAAAAATCCTCAGCCCACACTAATGTTAATCGTCTTCAGCATCACTTGGCCACACCAACTAGTCCCCACCAACACAGGTTAATGGCCATTTCCACACGGCTGTTAAAACGCTGCTCCCTGCCCCGGGGCCCAGTGTAACTTCGGGAAAGACAATCTCTTTTTTAAGGCTTTATATGGTCACGCAAGTCCCTTCTTACCCAAGCCCTTCGCACTTCTGAGATCCCAATTTCGCTCAGAAACCACCCTCCAACACATGCCTCGCACATACGTACTCCACACCCCACACCCCCCCCAACACACACACACACACACACGCACACCCCTCACACCAACCTGTAGTCCTCATAAGTGAAAGAATCCTTCAAGGGCAGTTTGTGGGCATGAGGATGGGTCTGGGAATCAGAAGTTAGAAAGCAGAGGTGAGAAGAGAAAAAGGGAAAACAGAAATCAGTCGGCAAAATTTCATTATTTAGCTGCCTAACAGATCCTAACAAGAGCCAAACGAAGCGGGAGGCATCCAGCCGCGCTACTGAGGGATCATCGCGCTCTTATGCTCTCATACATCACTGTCAACTTAATTTGTTGTTGTGCCCAGCAGCCGCCATAAATCTGCTGCTCCATATTTCGATACCAGGACCCACAGACATGGCACAGAAATAAAATTTAAGGGGGACTGAGTTTACAAAAGGTAGGCACACCCACACCATGAGTCTCTCGTCTACACAGAAACCCGAAGTCTCCAAGTCAGGTGTCTGTCCCGGCCTCCCTTTGCATCTCTTGCCATAATGTGCTGTACAGCCCTCACGAATAGTCCAAATCTCTTCTTGTTATCAATAAAAGGAACAATTAAAGGCACTCTAATAAATTGAAACTACTTCCATTTATCTCTGACTTAAAATCATTTGGAAGGAAATCAGCTTGTTATGTGCAAATGAATCACACAACATGGCAGATACAGCTCAAATACAGAAAATCAAGAAAAACACAGTTTTGTGAAATTATGAATTAAATTTTACAAACAAATGTAATAGAGATAAAATCGAGATCGGCATATGTAAATTTCACTCCTTTTTTTTTTTTTTTTTTTGTCTCTGGACAAAAGAACATTTGGTAAAAATATCCACAACTTCATACTTTAGAGAAAATTGTACACATCTCACATCCTCTCTCTCCACAATACTCCCCCCACCTTGGGCCTTTCGAGCACTTAAAAAACTGTGTCTCAACTAAGAAATTCAAAGCTCTAACAGTATAATTTTAATCTTCAGTTTCCATTACAGGCTGACAGACAGACTGCAGTAAGTGATCAAATGAACAAATGGTGATTTCTGAGATACCAGTGAGATTCGGCTGCACTGTCTGCAGCACTGTAGATGCACGGAGCCCCGCGTAGTATGCGGTGTTTACTTCTGACGCATTACCATCACAAGTGCATGGTAATTCATCATCGCTCACTGCACTGTAGTCGCTGGCACCCGTATGCAGGACAGTAGGGGATGAGGTAAAAGTGGCTCGAACCGTAAATCAATTAGAAAACAAAAGCCTGTGCTCAGCGCGCAATTTTAGGCAAATTATATATTACAAAAGGCTGCCAATTGGGTGCTAGCTCCCAGGTGCCTGCTTCTCCCCTCTGATCCTAAACCCAGTTTTAACCCTTTGGAAGAAAAGTCAACATATGGAAATACAGTCACATACTATGTAAATGTTCTGATATTAAAAATGAAATTAAAGAAGATATAATTTAGGTCAAAATATAAAATAACCTATCGCTCAGGGGCATTCTCTAGCTGCATTATTCTAGCTAGGAAGATTAGAAAAAACTATCTCTGGTTTAAAAAAAAAAACCCAATACCATGGTCAAGCACAGCAAAGATTCGAGAAGCTTCTCATTGCCTCTTCTTTGTAATGAATGAAATGCAAGCCTGTGTTCTAAGAGTCCTAAAGAAGCTTTCCATTTAATTATGGAACTTGACCATAAGTGCGCTCAGGTTTTTCCTCATAAAAGTACAAATTCCGCAGATAAGAACTGCCCCTCCATCCAAAACTAATTTGATGATAAGTACCATAGAAATTTTTCAAAACTTTGAAGAAAAGAAATTCCATTGCTAAAATTTCCTTTCCCTTATAATAAAATGAAGCTTCACATAGTCTGACCTACTGGGAATGTTGCACATCCCATCTCTTCTCAAACCCCAGGAGGTGGGAAAGCATTGTTGCTTTTGTTATTTTAAAATGTTTTAAATTCATTTAAACTGTGGAATGCCCTGTGGTATTTTGAAAGCTGGTAAATTCCAATGCTAAACTCCCTGAGTATTAAAATTTCAGACCCCTCTCCCTCGAAAAGTTTGACTTACTGAATAGGAGAAGAAAGAGATGACAATTTTCAAAATCAGAATGCTGAATGTCAAAACGACTTGTGGAAGAATGTTCCAAACACTCAAAGATCTTTAAATAGCTTTGGACTCCACAAAGAAAACCCTTCAAACAAGGGCAGCCTCCCCAAGCACCAAAAAGATGGAAAGTTAACTCTCCAAAATGTCTCCCTTCCTACTATTTATACACATTTCTTACCAAAAATACAAGTTTATGTTCACAGGCCTGACGAAGTCGTAAAGAAAACGCAAGGGAAAAAAATACGCAAATGATTTCTTCAGGTTAATTTTGAAGATTATTTTGGCTATAAAGTTAACGTAATATTTGCAGAATCTGTTAGAAATAGTTGTTCTTATCTGCTTAAAAAATAAGGTGTGCCCACTGTACGTAATTCTGGTTTAAAAAAAAATTTATTCTACCACAGACACATGCACTTAACAGTTATACTGAAGTGGAATTTGAGGCTATAGAGAAAGGCAAGGATCTTCCATTCCAACGGGGCCCTCACTGCTGTGACACCAGCGCCACCTACTGGCCTCATGGTGGAATCAGTTACAGCTGCAGAGCTCTTGAATTATTTCCCAGGGCAACTTATCCTAAACCAAAACTGGGTTTATCCAGAATGGCTACTGGCTTAGTTTTACTCGAGAAATTTGGTTTCTGAAAAAAAAGAAAGAAAGAAAGAAAGAAACCAACCCTCCTCTTTAAATTATTATATAATAGTTTTACAAGGATCTTGAAACATTCAAATATTGAAGTGATTTGCACGTGAAAAGCATTTAACTTTAAAAATAAGTATTTTCACATACCCTGAAAAAATAAACAAGAATAAGAAATATGTCTATTCCAAATACTATTTAAGCTCTGGACAGAACTGTTTTTTTTTTTTTTTAACACATCAAGCCTTAAGGTTTAAAAATACATTTTCCAAAAATTATAATATTAACCTGAAGTTACTTGAAAGCTCCTAAAAATGTTCTTAGATGAAAGTCATTAAGTTCACACTTTATGGGGAAGATAACTGAACACTCCTCACTTTATAGAGCAAAATCTTATAAGGGTTTTGTTTATCTCCAATAGAAGACATTCCTAACCTGTACTTTAAAAATAAAACTGTAGATGAAAGCAGAAAACTTAACTCATTGTGGCTAATAAGTTTTAGTTGAGATAGCTGTTTCCAAGATCTAGCTACACATGGGATGAGTGAGGGTCTGTCTGGCAGTAGAGAAAGACGACAGTGATGGGGTCTCTCAGGTACCAGGGCCCAAAAGGAGCAGGCCATAGGGTCCACCAAGCATTAACTTCCTCCCCACTCCCCACCCACCCCATAAATACAGGTTTAGAAACAAGCCCAGATTTTTAAAGTAATCGATATTTTCACTTTCTTGTGCATTATCAATATTTGAAGTTGGAGATGTGAACAGTTCCTGTAGCTCACAATCAGACTTGAAGCCCTACAGAGCTTACTTTTAAAAGACGATTCTTGTTTTCTTAAGTCAAGCCTGGCAACCCAGGGAAGCTCTCTCCCATTCCCCTCTTCTATCATAGGAGGTGTTCCAGATGAGACACAGTAATATTGTACCTAGTACAAAATAATCACTATGTTTGGGGAAGATTAATATCTAAAATCGTTTGTTTGGCTTCAATAAAAAGTAGTAATATTGCTAAATATGTAAGTATGACATTTTGAAGAATTTACCATATCGCATGGGTCTGGTAGCTATGCTTAAGGAAATTAAAAACCACTGCAGTCAGCATATTTGATCCTTATTAAAGTTCTGTCTTGAACTATCACTCACATAAAACAAAAATAAACCAAGAAGAAATTTAAATAAAACCTACGGATTACGAGAGTTTGAAGATGAAAAAATGAACAGTATTCCGGCTTTTAAGAATTGATTTAGCATGCAGCTTCTCTTTATAGTCCCTTGATAAAAATGAAATCTCCCTAACAAACACTTAATAAAACCTGTCAATATCTCAGGAAAGAAAAATGACACAAATGCATTAAGTATTAAATACCCTTGGAAAAAGTCACATATTCCATGAATTTTTGATGTACTATCTTGACATTAATGTAAAACCTTGATATTTATAATTGACAGATATTTAATAAAGTATAAAGAAGATGACTGCTGTGTGGCATGCAAATTTTTCGGGTTGATCAGAAATGAGAGATACAGACATGTACTTAAACTAAATAAACAGTTAATATGTGCTACACGAATCAGCTGCAGTCTTATTTTAAGCTCACACAACAAATCTTGGTGGAGAAGCAAAATAAGCAGAATTCATTATTATGTGAATTCCTAATGCAGAAACATCTAGTATGTGAAACAGCTTTGAAACAGCTCTGCACAGGAACAAAATACATCTGAGTTAAAGTTGTTTCTTGTTTTTAACATTTAACAGTAAACATTTCAAAAAATAAAATAAAGGCAAGCACTTTCATAAATAGATGGAGAGGTATTTCCTAAAACAATTCTTTAAAAAAACACATTTAACCTAAAGAAAGATTCAAAACCCTCTAAGGAAATTAAACAAAAAAAGATTAAAACACACAAATGGCCTCTAGGACACAAACACTTCTCAAAATCAGACCTTTACTCTTCTAAAGAATACTCATCTCTAACCTTGACCAGATTTTACTTGGAAACTGAGTTGAATACATTTAATAATTACCTTCAATGAGGCATTTAAATATATTAAAAGGAAAGTAGCTCAGTTCATAAAAATGACCCCTAAATACTGTATTTTTAAGTATTTATAACCTGCTGTAATATATAATCAACTGTTAACTTGAAAAATATATATGGTAGTTCAGTGACCTATTAATGGCTCTATAGTATCAGGAATGACAAAACGTAATTTAAAAGTTGTACCTATTTTGTTCCGATAAAAAAACATAGTAGCATGCAATTTGCACTTCCTAACTAAAACATGTCAAAGACTGTATTTGGCATATGTATTAAAAGGCAGGGGGCAAGAGAGAGGCAGAAGGAAAATTTACACTTAGAACACTGAGGTCCCCCCTCCTGGCTCCAAAAATAGGCTAATTAGAAGCAGCATGTCAGGCAGCAATTTCTAGCAGGTCCTCAACCCTCCTGCTCGTATTTCATTTTCTAAGTGGATATAACACAGTTTAACTGAATGACAAATTGCAAAATACCTTTTGAATCTAGAACTTAGTTTTGATGACCATAAATCAGAACCAAAGCATGGTTCACGCGTTTGGCTCTTCAGGGAAAAAAAAATCAATTTTTAAGACTTTTATTTTTAAACACAGATTACACCCAACTCTTCAGGGAATTTTTCATCATAAAGTTCTTTGAATTCACTCAATACAATCAAATAAATATATCAATACACATTAAACTGTCTGCTTTTCCCTTATACTTATATTTAATTTTTATAGCAAATGGGTATTACCTTATAATACAAAAATTTTAATTAAGTAAATGAGATTAGTAGAGAAATATCAACGCTGTTCAATAAATTTATAAAATTACTTTAAGATTGAAGAATTGGTTTTTTCATTGGAACACTGAAATCTATAACCTACATCCAGTTTAGATTAAATTGAAATCTACTGAAACACTGAAAAAGATATGGCTGTTTAAAAACTTTATTGGTTACCATTTGTATTCCCTGAAGAGGGGAAATCAGCCACGAATCAAATTTAGTCATAATCAATCTACATTTTTGACTGTCAATCATTTGTTCACTCAACAAATATTCATTGACTCAGAAAAAAGCTGAATAGGTTAGGACTGGAAATTCAACAAATACTGCATTTACTGACTGTCCTGAATGCTCTGCGAGGTGCTGTGACAGGAGGACACAGTCACCATCCTTAGTGGGGTCCTACCTGGCAGCAGATAAGTGACTTTAAAAAGAAAGGTGAGAGCTTCCCTGGTGGCGCAGTGGTTGAGAGTCCACCTGCCGATGCAGTGGACGCGGGTTCGTGCCCCGGTCCGGGAGGATCCCACGTGCCGCAGAGCGGCTGGGCCCGTGAGCCTGCACGGGAGGAGCCACAGCAGTGAAACGCCCGGGTACCGCAAAAAAAAAAAAAAAGAAAAAAAAAGAAAGAAAGGTGATGCCAGAGGTTACAGCCCAGACCGTCCTTCTCCGACCACCAGGTTTCTCGGCTGTGTCCTCCCAGCCCCGGGCCCTTCTTTCCCACCGTGGTGTGCGCGGCGCACGTGCGTGCGTGTGCATGTGCGTGCGTGTACACGCACACAGACACATTCGGTTCACGTTTCTTTGCCCGAGGAGGTTGAGTGACCACTAGGGGATCCCCAGTGCCTCGCACGATGCCTCATTCAGAGGAACGCTCTCCACAGTGAGAAGGAAACGCTCTCCCTGCCCTCTGCCCTGGGCAGCAGCGAAGGGAGAGCCGCGACCTGGGAGCTAGGAGACTTCCTCTCGGTGGACCCGTCATGGCCAAAGTGACAGGTGGGACAGAATAGTGGCGACTCCAAAGGTGGCGAGAGGCAGCGCCAGGGCAAGCGGGCGATCTGGCGGTGACCAGACCCCACCCCAGGGTCACGTGCTTGCCACGCTCCTCCCTGGCAGCACCGCACACAGGCACTGCCCACGGGCTTCCGGAGAAACAGATCTGGGCTTCCTTTTCTTCTGTCTGCCATCTCTCACGAATAGGGTATTTTCCCACCATCTAGGGTCAGAGAATCTTCTCTCTTTTTTCCCCCCACATCTATCTTCAAGCATATCTGAGAAAGCTCTACTCTAAGAATCCAATAAGGGGCAAAGTGGACCAAGCCCAGCAGTTCCCTGTCCCAAATGTCCCTCCACCGTGACACCCCAACTCACCCCAGCAGCGGTGCACCTTAACAGAGACAGCCCCATCCTCCCTGGTCACCTCAGATCACCTGACCCCGAGCCTCCATCTCCTCATCTGAAAAGGGGGTCAGAGAGCAGCCTCTTTTTTCTAAGCTCTTAAATCTTTTGTTTCTTTGCCTTTGACACTCCCCCACCCCAAATATCTCAACCTGCTGATTAACTTGAGGACTCCAAACCATGATCGAATCGCTCTCCTGGTCTGCAAAAAGATAATTAACTCCAGCAAGCGAGCAATGCTTGCAACTCCTCAACTTATCACCAAAGAAACTAGAAATAAACAGAATGGTAAAAAGCAGTTTTCATTTTTAGAAGGATGCATTTGCATCAGAAAAGCAAGCTAGAATTATTTATCATCAGCTTCATAGAAATTTTATTTTTCATTTCGGCTACTTTAGATTTCAACAATTCAGGACAGAGACTTCGGACTCTGGTTAAATTAATGAAGTTCGCATGATCAAGGACACCAGTCATTCATAAGAGGAGAGGATTCTGACCACCATTATGAAGTCCATCTCCTTGACAGGGAGACTGACATTCAGAGATGCATACAAACCTTGTCCCAGAAAAGGAATTACCGCGGCTTGGTACACAGGAAAGCTCTCTGTATCTCTAGGAGACAGAGACACAGAGACAGAGAGAGACAGAGAGAGACTAAGAAACTGAGAGGAAAGGAGGAAGGGAGGGATTAACAGTCACCACTTACTAAGCAGTCTGTGCAAGGAACTCTTGCGAACTTTACGTGTATTACATAATTTAATCATCCTGCTTCCTGTGAAACAGGCACTAGCACTATTAGTGTAGATCCATTCTGTTGCTGCAAAAACGGAGGGACGGAGAAATTAACAGCATGTCCAAGGTTATTACCCAGTTAATAAATGATGGGGCTGGGATAATAACCAGGCAGAAGTTTTCTGGAGCTTAGTGAAAGGCAAAGGATAATAGGTTGTCCCGCTTTTATAAACTAAGGTTAAGTTCTGATACGGTAAACACGTTTTTTTCCTGTTGAAATTCTAGGAAAATGCTTGGTAAATATTGCTCTCATTTAAAATTCAGCACAGAGATATTTTAAAGGACATTACAAAGCTTAGAGGCAGGCAATATTACCAAAACTAAGAATGTTTACGTATGTTATTTCCAAACCACCAGAAAGGATGCCATATTTAGTTAAAGTTGCTATCTATAGTCATAAAATCTCAGACTCAGGTGGCAACTTACATCATCTAGCCCAATTCCCCTGTTATTCTGGACATGAAGAACCCTGGTCCCAGAAAAACACATATGTACCAAATACATGTAGATAGGTACACTGTTTTCCTTCAATACATTTTAAAACATAGAGGTATATTTGGAATTCACTTTCTGGTATTTTCTGCATTAGAATTATGCCACACTGGTGTCCCAACAACTTCCAATATTACATTATCTGGAATGCCTATCATTTTCATGATAACTCTGAACAGCCTCTAAGACACCCCACAGCTTTATCAATCATTAAACCAGTATTGCCTCCAAGTGCTTACACGGGTACCATCTCTTTGGCTACTTGCAACTCTCCTAGTTGTCAAGTTGTTAGAGAAATGAACTTTGGTGCCTGAAATGTCCTGCCTTTAAGCCTAAAGCTACTCGTGACTACGAGTAGCTAGTAAGCGATGAACCCAGGGCTGCACCACGGAACCTGAGAACCCGCATATTTCAGACTTGGGATTCTGATAAAGACGGGCCAAATTCTGACGTAACACATGAATCCTAAGGATGCAGGAGGGTTCCCACAACTGCGCAAGCCTCTGAAACCCTCACATGCTCAGGCACGTCGTATGGGTCCACACATCACATATACTACTTCATCACCAGCTGCTATGAGTTTACTTTGGTAAATCCCAAGGATAACAAAATCCAGGGTAAAGGTCCCTGCTGTACACAGCCAGCTGCTGGTCACAAGGGAGGTGGGTAAGGGTGGGTGGCTGAGATCACAGCACCGAGGCTCAGTGTGTCTTCGCGACCCCTGCAGGTGCTGGGGTCCACGGGGAGCATGTACGCGACCAGTGGTGAGGGCACTGGTGGCCCCACCATCGCAGACTACACATATCCCTTCCTTTTCTGTATGCCTCATGCTTAAACTGCACTAAAAGGTACCAAAGAGAAAATCCCCAACACTACTTCTCTGGGTCCCTGTCAGGAGAGCAAAATTACAAATGTTCCAACCAAGGAGGAGAGGTACAGAGGCCACTGAACAAGAGGTAACCACACTTCTCTTGCTCCACGGCTGGGTACACAGGAAAGCTCTCCATTATCTCCAGGAGAGAGACAGACAGAAAGACTGAGAGACGGAGGGAGGGAGGTATGAACAATATAAAGTCGCCGATAAAGAGCTATTGCTCAGAAAAGTGTAGAAAACCTTTTTTGTACCCCCTGAAAAGGGAACTTTCAAACCTATCACCCTGAGATTTGATAAATAAAATTTTTTAAACATTTTTGGTAAAAATGCCCCCATTAAAACTACAATGAACTGAATTACAGGGCTATAATTTATTAGAGGCACAACAGAATGTTATTACAGTAAGTCAAGACAACTCACTTGACTAACCAAATGTAATTTAAAATGTCCGTGGCCTTTGGGTAAAGTAGCTGAGAGCTTTCTTTTTGATTAAGCAAAATTATTTTATATTCAGCTTCAGTTGATAAAAAAAAAATTTCCCTCTCTCCTTTTGAGTCCAGAAAAGGTACCATAACTCTTTTGAGCATTGTTCTACCAAAAGATAAAAATTTTTAAACCAGGCTATTTCCCTACTGGCATCAAAATTTCTTAGGGAAAAGAAGTCACACAAAAAATTCTTCTGTAAAGTTAGAGTCTACCTTGAAACAGAACCAGGTATAAAATCAAGAAGAGGAAAAAGGCCGATCAACTCGTGCAGGACTGTCTGTACCAGGCTCTGCCCGGCTTCCATCTCCGCAGACAAGCCCAAGCGAGAACCCAGCAGGACAAGCGAGACAATGCACGTCTACTTCTTTTTCCACAAAAAATATGCTTTGCCTTATATTTCCTTAATGAGATGCTTTACTGATGATTAGTTATGAGATGGATTTCACTCTCATTTTTAACAGAGAAAATACTGTCTCACTTTCTAAGAATAATACCATTTTGTTGGAGCAGTCAATATCTGGATACAAATTTTCAGTGAAAGAACAGTTTAATCAGTGCATAGCTTTTAAGCACTACCTATAAAACAGGCAATTATCAAATTGTTCACTTGGAACCGAGAGCAAGAAATCCAATATATTAACTTAAGTCACCTTTTGATATAAGATGATTTTTGATTACAGTCATAGATGAGAGAAGATTTTAGAACTGGGTTTTGAAAACCAGGTCTAACTCCTAACCCAGAGTCCCAAAAGTCGGGGAGCACTTCTATTCGGGGGGGCAGGAATGGCAGTGAGAGAAGCCCGGGGAAAAGCGAGCTTGAAGGGTCAGCAGGAACGTCAGGGACGTCGAGAAGACAGGGAAGTGGGCCAGCCACGGGATCGGAGAACTGGTGGCCCAGGGACCCATCACGGGGCACGTCACTGGTGGGGCAGTGGGGGACCTAGACCACAGGGGCTCGAAGAACTCTCAAGCATGGAATATTCTTGGTAAATGCTGTGGTTAAAAACAGAAGGGGGGCTTCCCTGGTGGCGCAGTGGTTGGGAATCCGCCTGCCGATGCAGGGGACGCGGGTTCGTGCCCCGGTCCGGGAAGATCCCACATGCCGCGGAGCGGCTAGGCCCGTGAGCCGTGGCCGCTGAGCCTGCGCGTCCGGAGCCTGTGCTCCGCAACGGGAGAGGCCACAACAGTGAGAGTCCCGGGTATCGCAAAAAAAAAAAAAAAAAACCAGAAGGGGACAGGACGTTATCTCAAAGGCAGAGGGACGTTCTGTAAACCCAAGGGCTAAAGCCGGGCAGGAAGGAAAGGATGAGAAAGATGGGGATGGAGAGACGGCGCCCAGAGCAATGTCACAGGGCTCTGGGCACTGGCCACCGGGCTCACCTTAGCTGCTGGCCAGGACTCCTTCTCAGAGGGACCGAGGGAGGCAAAGACACAAAGAAACTGAGATGGAGACCACAAGAAATAGAAGAAATTCCTCTCATCTGGTCTGAGTTTTCTCTAAGTAAACTGGGAACGGGTGAGCCTGGGGGCAGCTCAGGGCTGCAGAGACCCTGAAACAACAGCCGGTGGGATGCGACAGTCAGCGAGGCGTGATAAGGCATCTCTCCAGCCAGGCTAGGGTCTGACCCGGCTCGGAGTTAACTGTCGCCTGGACACTCCTGCCGATGCTGTGGGGCCCGGGAGCAGAGGCCGAGACAGGATGGTGCGGAGGCTGCAGGTCCGCTATAAAGGGCAGTACAGCCACCTGCTTCATAACAGACACGAGAGAAGAGAGTTTAGACTTAGTCTCAAGCTACTCAGGCTGGGGAAGGCGGTACAGAGAGAACCTCTTTCTAAACACTTAATGAATCTGCTGCAAAAAGAAAAAAAACCTGTTTTCCCATCTGCACTTCCAGACACATATAATAAAGTGACATTTCCCAACATAGGTTTTTCTAGATCATTAGCTTTGTCAATTAAGACTCTATCCTCGGCAAAATGGCCATTGTTTTTTCTAGTCATCTTCTAATTTCTAAAAAAAAAAAGTTGCAAAACCTGGAAGTAATCTTACATATCCGTGAAAGAAACGTGATGTGGACAAGTTTCCCCCAATTTCCCTAACTACAGTTTGACGTCACTTTCCAGATCAGAAAGATCTGCCTCCCTTCCACTGACCCACTCTGCCAACCCTAAGATGGTTTGATATCCCTCTTCCTTCAAACCTTCAGATGACCTCCAGTGACCTCTGCGTTTCTAAACAGAAGTCTGAAAAATACCAGCTGGTGCTTGACTTTACACCGTATTAAACTGCTCTTGAGTTGATCCATTCATTCATTCACTCATTTACCCACTCCCTTATTCAACAATTATTACAGAGTGCCCACTCTCGAGTGAAATGCCGTGCCAGCAAATGGGGAACAAGTAAGCAAGTTGGCTCAGGCCCCTGCCCTCCTCCCAGAGCTTCCTGTCTGCTGGGTGGCGGATACTAGACAGTCAGGGTCCCGACGAGAGCGGCTGAGGGGGACAGTGCAGAGCGGGCGGGGGCGGGGGGGAGTGATCCAGCCCGGCAGGGTGTAGGGGGCAGGGGGATCCAGGGGGGAGAAGGGACAGGGAGAGAGGGAGCCCTGTGCTCTCCCGCTGAACCTGTCAGACGCAGGGAGCTGACAAACACAGACGGACTCCAGTTCACTGATCCTGCTATGGGTCCGGCCCCATGGGGGACAGTGAGTAAGACGGGTTCCCTATGCGTAAGAATAATGACACCATCACAGGGTATCCAGGTGGGCAAAACATGACATGTCACACCAGAACACATGCCGTGTGCTGGAGTTACAGAGAAGGGGCCACAGACGTTGTTGGCGACAGAGAGATCAGGCAGTGACTCAGGGAGGAGGGGGCACGTGAGTCAGGTCTCCAGGTGGGAAGGTAGAAAGTGTCCCGGACCATACCTGGAACATCGGTGCGGGGGGAGGAGGGGCTGAGGTGTGCTGGGTGGAAAAGCTCGTGTAGGGAAGCAGCAGGGAAAGGCTGGTGGGCACGTGAGGGCCCTGCAGAGGAGGGTGTAGTGCACCGGCCAGCAGCTCTGGAGGGGCCCTACTGGTCAGCTGCCTCACGTGTAAAGGGAAGACAGGGCCCACCCCCTAGGTTTGCTGGCACTTGAGGGGCATCAGTAAGTTAGTATCCCTCCAGAGGAAGGGACTGAAATGCAGCAGACACTGGTAAATTAATGGAAATGATGAAGAAGGTCTTCTTTAGGGAAAGTAATGTACCAAAGGATGGATCAAAACAGAGAGCAGAGGAAGTGGAGAGTGTGGGGAGGGGGCTGGTGAACCTGATAAAGACACTGGGTCTAAGGTGGCAAGGCCTCGGCCAACCACCAGTGAGAACTGAGTCCCCAGGGAGCAGAATCCTGCCACCAGTCGGGAGATGGAGTGCAGACGCTGGTCCTGCCCCAGTCGAGCCCTCAGATGAAAGCACACACTGACTGCAGCCTGAGAAACACCCTGGAACACAGGACCCGGTGAGGCTATGCATGGAGTCCTGGACTTCCATACCACCCATGAGAGAACAAGGGTGCATCGTTTTAAGCCTCTAAAAAACAGACAAGTATGGGCCTGGGAGTCCTTCTCAAGAAAGTTCACACAAGCACATACATACCTTGTCGGTCAGGATGGGCTAGGAGCTGCTGTAGTAACAACTGTCTTCAGTAAATGTTAGCACCTTTCTGCCTTTTAGGAAAGGGGAAATGAACATATTTACTGGAAAAAAAAAAAAAAGGAAGAAGATGCACAGGATGGGGAGTAAGTGACAGAACAGAGACACGTGGGCGTTATGTTACTGAGAACACAGGTAAAAGGGCTGGCCGGGACAGGGAGAGAAAGGTGAAGAGAAAAGAGGATGGTGACGGTAAGGGGAAATTCTGAGAAGGACAGAGAAAAGCCACGGAAACTGAAGGTGGACAAAACACCCCAGTTCTCTTCCTGTTGGAGGCAGGAGATTGTGCTCAGAATGAGGGGCATTTGGTCTGCTTTACGATCATCATTAGTGTGGTGACACAGTTTCTTGTCCCCTTTGCCCCCCTTGTGCTCAGCACTCACTCAGTCACCTGAAAACTAATACTTTATTTCAACCCTAAATTTACAGCTCTTGGAGACATCCAAGTTCTTTGAAACATATGCTATGTACTCTGAACAAAGAACACTGGCTAGTTAAGATGTGATAAACAGTTGCTTCTACACTGGCAGTCTCAAAGAGGATCAAATCCAATACAGAAACCCATCTGAGTCTCTTTAATTTCCAAAATTACTTATGAAAATCAGGCAATCTGAAGGCCTCCATAAGGCCCACCTCATACACTTATGGATTTATTTTGGTCTCTTCAATTCCATACACCTGTTTTTGTTCTGTAAAACAGATGAAAACTGTGATGCATAAAGGGAATTGTAAGATATTCTGGACAGGCTCCAACAGCAAGCTCTTTGCTCTTCCAAAGTCCTACAGTCCAGGACGCTGCTGTCTGGGTGCACTGCATCCAGGCCTCAGTCCAGACCTACGGACACCAACAGTGGAGCTCAGGAAGCGCCATTTTTAACAAGTTTGCAGGTGACTTATCCTCACTTGAGTTGAATCTAGGAACTGGGTATATTGCCAGCTGCCACCAAGGAGGAGGTAGTGAAGATCTTTGCTATCTGATTAAACCCCTCCCCATGCCTTGCAGGTACATATGCACATGCAGGTACATATGTACACACAGATGAATGGTGGCAAAATGCAGTCTGGGAGAAGCTAAATCTCACACTAGGGTTTCTGGCCCCATCTTTGTCCAGATCTGCCCACTTGAGGTTCTGGGTCACTGAAGCTCTGCCAAACAGAATATATAAAACTTTAATTTTCCTCCTTAAGCTATTGTATTTTCTAATATTTTCCACTGTACATATGTATGGTTTCTAATTTTAAAATAATTTCACTTAAAAAAAAAGAAAAAAGCCAAAAAGGCCGCTGATAGCAAGGCCAAGGACTCAGCCACATTACTTTTTCCTCTAAAGTAATCTAAAGGTCTCCAACTCCAGCCATATTACTTAGTTTCTCAGGATCTCTAACACAGTTTTGGACCTGACCTGCAAATAACTGATAATTAACATTTATTCAACATATGTTTATCATGTGCCAAACATCAGCCTAGGAGCTGTGGAAACAAAATTGAAGAAAGTCTGTTCTCAGCCCTTCAGGGGCTCAAAATGGCCCCATTAAATAGAAATTAGTGAAATGAAGCAGGTGACTCATTAGTGAACAATTAAACTTCTCGATCTGCTGAGCGGTGAAAATGCAGGTCAACAATGCGGTGCCACTGGCTCACGTATCACTTTCCTCCCTACGATAGAACCTCCGCGCCCATCACCCCTACCTGACTTCCTAGTGCCGTGAGGACCACAAGCTCTGTGTCCGGAACTCATCAGTCCTGTGTTCAGAGGACTGGTCACTGTGTGCAGAAACGGGTCTGACTGAGGCAGGCGCTGAATGTCATTATCATCCAAATCAACTCTACAGTTACAATAAAAAATAATAACTAACATTTATTGAGTACCTACTGTGTGCCATGCACATAAAATGTCCTAGGCATTTTATAGTATTAACCAATTTAAACCTCGCAGGAACCCTGTGAGATAGGTACCACCATCACCCCCATTTTACAGATAAAGAAACTATGCCCCAGAAGAAACATGCCCCAGGTCACCCAGCTAGGAAGTGGAGGAGTTTTCAAATCCATTCTAACTAACTTGCAAGTGCTGAGTCTATATAAATATAACACATATCATGGTAAGAAATTTTTTAAAAAAGATTGGCTGGGCCCACAAAGTGGGCACCCCACCTTTCTGTGAAGATGTGTACTTCACAAAATGCTCTTACACTTCTCATTCAGTCCTCCAGGACCAGCATGAGGCAGTGACTGGCACCTCCAATGCCAGATGTGGAAACTGAGACTAGGTGACCTACCATCTCTAGGTTATTTGGAGGCAGGGCTGTGACTCAAACCCAGCTGTTGATTCCAATTTAGCACCTTTCTGGCACACACCATTCACACAAATGCAGAAAAAGGGGAACTAGTGTTGCCCTAAAATAGCAACATGTATTTTTACGGATTTTTAAAGCAAGATCTAAGCATCTAACCCTAGAACCACTGATCCCCTTGCCAGGGTCAGTTTCAATAGCAGAACAATTACCATCCCACAACGTATGCTGGACAAGGTGACATTTTCCCCATCTGACCACTCAACAGCCATAAATTCTTACATAAAATTAGATTTGAATATAAGAATACTATGAATGTACCAGACAGACCAACAAACACAGGGAAAACTTCTCATAACAACACTTCTGTCCTTGCCATCCTCTGAAGAGCAGCTGTCCACATGGCTTAAGGGCACCACTTCTGAAGGTATTTTCTCCTTCTCCTACCGATCCTAAAACATCACAACCTATTTTACTAGGATTTGAATATTTAAGTGGTCCGTGTTGTGGAAGACCTGACAAGTAGAAATACAACTGAACTACAATGGAAAAACTAACAAATTCCCTTCTCTCTGGCAAATGTCTAATCATGACGCTTATATGCAAAGAACCAGATTACAGTCTAATAAAAACAGCACTTCAGAGTCAATTTAAAAACTTCAGAGTCAATTTATTTTATGAATTGCATCTTTCATGTGGGCATTTTCATTATGGTTGTAACCTGAAGGTTAAAAAACCACAAGAACAAAAACTCTAAATCAAGTCCTTAATAATCAAGTTGGAAGGGGAAAAAAAATCTTCAGTTTCTGCACGTGCCAGGCCATTTACTTCATGCTTCAAACATTGCCTTTAGACCACCAAACACTGAAACTTTAGCTCTAGATGTTAAAATGCTCCATATAAAGCTCCTGATAATTAATGTACTGAGTTTTGTTTTAAATAAAAGGCTAGGGGCACAGATGTGGAAGAATCAAGATTTTTCTCAATTTCTTCTCATTTCATACACATGAGTTAAAGAGAGACAGACGGCTCATAGACTTAAATGTGAAAGGTGAAGCAGCAGAACTTCCAGAAGCAAACGTACAAGAACATCTTCACGATCCTGTGCCAGACCAAGCTTTCCCCACCTCAGCACTCCTGACATTTCGGGCCAGATGATTCTTTGTTGTGGGGAATGTCCTGGGCATTGCAGGCTTGGCAGCATCCCTGGCCCAGTTGTGAGAGCCAAAAATGCCTCTATCCTCCGAGGGGCAGACCGCTCTTGGTTGAGCGCCCCTGGGTTAGGCAAAGAATTCGTTAAAAGGACACAAAAAAACACCATCTTTAAAAAATAAGACTGATAGATCAGACTTCATTAAAATTAAGAACTTCTATGCATCAACTGATACATTAAGAAAGCAACTAGGGGGCTTCCCTGGTGGTGCAGTGGTTGAGAGTCCGCCTGCCAATGCAGGGGACGCAGGTTTGTGCCCCGGTCCGGGAAGATCCCACGTGCCGCGGAGCGGCTGGGCCCGTGAGCCGTGGCCGCTGCACCTGCGCGTCCGGAGCCTGTGCTCCGCAACGGGAGAGGCCACAATGGTGAGAGGCCCGCGTACCGCAAAAACAACAACAACAACAAACAAAAAAAAAAAACATGTCTTATAAAGGGCACGTAATCAGAAGAAAATGCCAAATCACAAACAGGCAACAGGGCGGGGGCGGGGGAAGCTACTGCTTAACATTTACAGAGTTTCTGTTTAAGGTGATGAAAAAGTTTTGGTAGAGGTGATGGCTGCACAACATGACGACTGTCATTAACGCCACTGAATTGTATGCTTAAAAATGGTCAAAATGGCAAATTTTCTGTTACATATATCTTACCTCAATTTAAAAACTTAATAACATAATATACTACTCTCCCCCAAAATACACACTGGACTTCAAAGATTTACTACAAAAAAAGTGAAATATATCATAAATCACTTTATACTGACTATATTTTTAAAGGATAATCTTTTGGCTATATTGGGTTAAATAAAGTATATTATTATAATTCTGTTTTAAATGAGTAAAAGATTCCAACAGGCACTGCCCTGCAGGAGACACCCAAGTAACTAATAAGCAGGTGAAAACACACGCAGCGCCATTAGTCGCTGGGGAATGGAAGTCGGGACCACGCGCAGGCCCACAGGGCGGCCCTGCAGCCCAGGCTGGGAGGGAGCTGAGCAACCAGAGAATGTTCGAGCACTGCTCCCACCACCAAATGGGTTTAGTCACTCAGAAAACGGCTCATCGATGTCTACTGAGGTTGGGTGGTCACCTATATGACCACCCAATACCGCAGTATGTCTTCTTCCAAGAACACCCAGAAGAAAGGAATGCGTAGGTCCACAAGAAGACACATACAGGATTACTTACAGCAGCTTCGCTCGTAACAGCCAGAGAGCGGGGACCACCAAAACGTCCATCCATAAGAGAACGGGTAAGTGTGGTATATTCAAACACTGGAAAACTATGCAGCAACAATAAGGAAATAAACTACCGCCGCACCCAGCAACCTGGATGCATCTCACAGACATTACACTGAGCACAGGAAGGCAGGTGCAAGCGAGTGCGTGATGTACAACCCTAACGACAGGAAGCTCGCGAGCAGGCAAGACTGACCCATGGGACAGAACCGGAATAGGGGTCACCTCTGGAAAAGGGTGGGTGGACACAGCCTGGGAAAGGGGACTGGGGAGCTTCCGGGGACGGTAACAATGTTCCATATCTCGACTTTGATTTAGTTACTTAGCATGAAGACTAATCTATACTTAATGCATGTGTGCTTCAGGTGTATAAATTAAATCTCCATTTAAAAAGTCAACAGAACATTTCCCAAACCGTTCATCTTTGCCACAGAAGGTACTACCACAGAGAGCTACTAGATGGCCCTACCTTTTTTCTCTATCATATATTTATTCCAGTAATATCAACTATTCTAAATAACTGATGTGGCAAAGGCCTATTTGTTATATATGATATAATCCATCAATAGATACATACTATTTTTACCTTTTTTCCATTACTTGCCATGTACAATGTGTGGAGAGACTAAATATAAATCTTATTAAAAAAAGAGTTTATAATGTTTGATGTTTGGAAGCGATTATTGACCTTTACCGCCTTTAAAGTGTAGCTCTACTTTAATGTGATAAACTCCAACCACTTGTATCTTTCCTGCCTCTGAAGCTCTTAGCAGCTTTTCCCTGGAATTCTGGTAACTGACCCTCTACTCCAACAGGCAAGGGCCTTCCACTGCCATTGAGCTTTCCCCCACTGGACTGAGGAGGGAGCAGGGCTGAGTTCTGCACCCACAGGGCCGTGACTGTAGTAGCAGCCACACCGTGGTTCTCTGACCTGGGAGGAACCATGGCTGGCCAGCCAGCTCAATTCTCACCTCATCCACGATTTGCCTCTTCGGGGCCCCCGAAGGGCAGTGACAGGTAGCTTCTTTTTTAAAAACATGCATTTGTAAAATGCTCTATTACCTAAAAACAGCTTCCCTTCATTTCTCACCTGCCCCACCCTCCTGTAGGGGACACAGGGCAGGTTTCCCTTTTTTAATAAGTGAGGCTGAGAGAGTGTGAGTGACTGGTCCATGGTCACAAAACGAGCTACTGTCAGAGAACAGGGCTCCAGGGCTCTGAGGTCCAGTCACCAGTCCTCCTGCTATGCCCACCGCCTTCCCAGTGATCCCTGCTCACTCGCATCCTTCTGGTGCGGCCAAGAGCTCTGTGAATCAAGACAGGCTTAGCCTACCTAGGGAGTCTCCTTGGTTTTTCACCACCCAGAAATTTGACCGGCATGCCTCCTAGGTCTTTTCGCTATCCCGACAAAAGCGTTCGGCAGGACAGGCCCAGGAAGAGAGCCTGACACCACCTGTCATCTCTCCGACCACACTGAGAGTCACTCTCTGTTCCTTTACTAAGGCACCAGGATGAGTGTCTTGCTGAAATTAAGCACCTCCTTTAAATTAAAAAGAAAAACGGTAGGTGAAGCTGGCTTGGAAAGGTTTTTTCTTAATGCAGGTTTGATCTGGTCCACAGCTATGTTCTTATGTGCTTTTCATCCCTAGAGCAGCCTGTCCAGGAAGCTGGTGCTACCCACACACTCGAAAGAAAATCCAGAATTGCGTCCAAAAGTGTTGACACCGTGGGTCGGTCACCACCTACTCTCGGCCTCACCCAGGAGTTGTATTTCTCACCCAGTAACTGGTTACCAAGCTCTTGCTGCGCGCCAGCACTCACTGGGCTGGGTGCCCAGTCCACGCAGGCCAACCCCTGCCTCTGTGGTGCTTCCGCTTGAGCAGGACTCGTGAGTACATCTCCACCGCTTAAAGCACTGTAACTGCTTATGCTGAAATACAAACCAGATGAGTTACTGAGCCGTGGGCACCCCGTAAATGCTGACAGAGTGAGCGACCAGCTCCCTTGGTTACAGGGTGAAGTCAGCATGATTCTGGAGGTCTGGAAGGTACATCAGACTCAGGTAGGAATCTAAGTTCTTGTGTACCAGTAAGTGGGTATGAGTTCAAGTCCTGGAACAGACAGACCAGCAAATAGGCCTCCGTTTTGTCAAATGGGAATCACAGCCAGACCCGGGAGGGTGGCTGTGAGGATTCAGTGTGCTTAATGACTATCTGGGCACCACATGAAGTGCTACCGCAGTGCCGGTCCTGCTCCCCCGCCCCCTTGCAGCCTGTCTCTCCACCCTCACTTCCTCTGCCCCGCGCACACCACGCTCCAGCTGCACTGAGTGGCCAGCCTGTGCCCTTTGCCCACTCCCCCCAGTAAGCCCCGGACCTTCCTCAGGGTCAGTTACCTCACCCGCCTCTGAGAAGCCTCTCCTGACTCCCCAAGTCTCTCTGCTCTCCCCTTGCCTCTGGGCTAGTGCCCCATAGCCCCCGCTCTTCTCTCACGGGACGAGATTTGGTTTTCCGCTAGACGGAGAGCTCCTTGAGGCCAGAAACCAGGTCTGCAGCCCCGGCACCCACCAGAGCTCCTCACACATCAGTGGCGCTGGGCAACAGGGGCTGACTGCCAGAGAGAAAAGGCCTAGGCGCGGCGGGACTTCTGCGCCACGCGGGGGTGTGCGTGTGACACGGACAGAACTGATCCTTGCCAACAGACCTTCCTCGCTTTGGGAATAACACTCCTAAGTCCTCCGTACACCCTGGTCCAACACCTCACTCCCTCGAGGAAGCTCCACTTCACATCTACGTTAGCAGTAACTGAAACGCTGCCCTTTGTCACTACGCCGCCCACGTTCAGGTGACGAAGTGACAGCATTGAGACCCAGCAGCTGTATCTAGGAGGTCCCTCTGGTTAGCATACTGACCTGTTAACAGGAAGCTGCTGTCCTTCTGCTTCTAGAAACCACAGCCACTGACTCGCATTAGACTGATGAGAAGATCACACAAGAGCAAGGACCTCCAAGCTGATGGTAGCAGTTCTGATGCAAACGCCACCAAATAAAAACTGGCTTATTAATTTTAAATGATTTCACAGTATTTAAGGATAAAACAGGAGACTGACACAAAGATTTCAGAACTCATTAGAGACAGTCTTGAAATCACTGATATATTTAAATGGAACGCTGCTCGTCTGACAGCTTTTTTGTTCAGACGTGCTATTGTGCATGTGTCATTACGGTTAAGGTTGGGTGAGCACTTCCATTAAAACCTTCACCTTCACGAGCTTATAATTCCACAATAAAGATTTGCTTCAGGCTTGACTTTTGCATACAAACGATTTCTGCTTGAAATATCTATTCCAAAGTACAAAATAAACCTGTCTGGACTGAAAACTCAGATACAAAGCTTACTTTCGGTGCCTTGCATTCAAACAAGTTAGAATAAGCTAGAAATTTAGGATCAAAAGTTTCCTTTCTAAACCATAAAGGTTAGAAATAGAGAAAGGCTGGTGAAGTCAGCTTAGGAATAGTAAACTTAAAACCAGTTTATTCCAGAAACCTCAAGGTTATCCTAAACTAACTCTCTCCCACACTCCTCTCTCTCATCCAGTTTGTCAGCAGATACGGTCAACCCAACCTTCAGATACTTCTCCAACTCCTCAGGCTAACTGGTCTTCTGGCCTCCCTGCCATGAGGTTATCTTTAGGCAGGCAAACAAACGCAGGCCAACCTGATTACTCTGCTGCCCAGAGCTCCCTATGACATGCAGGGCAGAAACCCCAAAGCCTGCTGAAGGCCCTCGTGCCCTCCCACCCTCCCTCCTTCCTGTACCCTCCATCCCAGCTCCTGGGAACGGGCCTCTCTGTTTCATCCTCCTGCCTTTCACATCCAGTCCTGGAACTTTCCCTTCTGACATCACAGAAGTGTGCTCAACTCCAGCTTCTGGTTAATTACATTAACAGAATGTTATGTTTTAAAACCACATTTTATTCCCTGATAGCTCAGCTGCGAGACAGGGTGGGAGGTAATTGTGGCAACTGAGGCTCAGAGAGTTTGAGCCACTTGGGCAGGTCTCATAAAATACAACTACTGAGGCCACAGCCATTTCATCCCACACTGGCCTGAGCCACAGAAGCTACAGGGATCCCAGGGAGATGCAGGGACCCAACTTCTGGGAGCTGGTCCCTGCTGCAAACCCCTAAATGACCTCCCTCAAATCCAGCGGCTGCGTCCTCTGCTGGGCCTCGGCTGTCTCCCCTCCTCGGAATGTGTCCTGCTGCCCCCCAACTCCACACCTTTGCTGACAGTAGTTCCCTCCCTCTACCAGACGATTTTGCCTTTCGAGATCCAACTCGGGTACCACCTGACTGCCCCCCAGGAGCTCGGATGGCAGTCACTGCCTCAGTTTCCCATTTCTGCTCTTCAACGTCTCCTGCCCATTGTTTCCCTCCCATCTCTACTCTAAGTTTCCACCAGGCAAGGACTCAGATTACTTCTCTAGCTCCTTAGAGCGCCTACCACTGACCTGGATGAGAAGCCAGCATTCAGGAAAACACCATTATTATCATAAGGTATTTTAAGTAGGTAGTTATTTGACTTAAAATTTTTAATGAATACTATTATAATTTTTCCTGATGAGGCTGAAGGTAAATAAAAATAAACACAGTATCCATGATGTGTTTTCAATAACTAATATTTAGAACTCACTTTTTCTTGTACGCCGAAAGAATAAAATTGATTTGTGAAATGAAAAAATTACCCGAACTGTAACACCTGACAAAGCTCAAGGACTAAAGAACACAGGTGGGCCTAAAAGTAACAGCTCTCCAAAACTATAATTCAAGCTTAAACTGTCAATAATTGCAGGGCATTTTGCTACAGTCATATGTGAGGTGGAGATACCCAGTGATTTCCAGGGGGAAACGGTTGGGGAGAGGGTCAGAAGGAACGCATACAGCCTCAGATGGCCACACGACAACACGCAGAGGAGGAGCAGTTCACTGGAGCGACGTAAGGAGCGGACATCAGGCACAGCAGTCAGAAAGCCCTGGCTAGCGCAGAGCCGGTGGAGGGAACGTGGCAGTGGAGGACATCTGGTGGGAAGTGAAGAAAAATGGCTCAGAGCACGTCTGCAGAAAACTCTGAACCTGAGCGTAAGAGCCTGGTCGTGAGCGCCGGGTAAGAATGAAAGAACAGAAGCCGACAGTGTTGTGAAGTACATTTCACGTCACCTCATCTCTTGGAAGATATAGACAGTATTTTATTTTTTTACAGAGAAAAATACAGTAGCCCAAGAGAGTATAAACCAGTTTTATGGACAGCTACTAGATTAACTCTGCTAAAAGCAGAGGATCTGATAAATCCTCCCCTCACTGTAAGTTTCACGTCTGGGAAGAGAGAGAAGAAAGGCCAGGGCCACCGAGCTCTGGGCAGAGTGACGGCACGCTCTGTTAGACTTGCGACAGTCCTCATTTACATGGCTCCTCTGATGTCCCATCAGGCTTAGGGACATCAGAGGACCTGCGTACAAACTGGAAGAAGTTGCCTGCCTGTAAGGATGCAGCTTTGAGGGGACGCAGCTTAGGGAGCGTAGGACAGGTTGGACTTTGGCCATTCACCTCCCACGAGGCCCTGGCCATGCGAGGCTCACCTGGAGAGCTGGCAGGCGATCGGCTCCCCACGGAACAAGCGCCGCCCGAGCTCTGCGTGCCAGGCACTGTGCCGGCAACAGTGCCACGGTGGCACCTGGAGAGCAGGGTCACTCCAGAAGAGGACACAGATAGTAAGTCAACACATATATTTTAAAAAAGGATGCTAACTGTGATGATGAATTTTATCTGTCAACTTGGCTGGGCCACATGCCCAAATATTTGGTGAAACATGATTCTGGATGTGTCTGTGAAGCTGTTCTTGGATGAGCTTAACATTTAAACCGGTGGACTCTGAGTAAAGCAGATCGCCCTCCCTAACTGCTCCCCTCCTCATCGAGTCAAGTGAAGGCCTGAACAGAACAAAAGCCTGACCTCCCCTAAGCAAGAGGGAAGTCTGCAGCAGAAGGCCTTCAGACTTAAACTAGAACATCAGCTCTTTCCTGGGTCTCCAGCCTGCTGGCCTGGCCTGTAAATTCTGGACTTGCCAGCCTCCATAGTCATGTGAGCCAATTCCTTAAAATAAATCTCCTTCTATACACATAACTACGCCCTGCTGGTTTTGCTTCTCAGAAGAGCCCTGACTAACACACTAACATAGTGGTAAGGCAGACCTGCTTTACAGTAAGGGAAAGCCTCACTCAAACTGCAACACTTTCGCTGAAACCAGAAGACTGAGAAGGAGGCAGCCATGCACAGAACTGGGGGAAGCCCCTGCAGAAAGGGAGCAGATGGGGCCAGAGAGGCCGGGCCAGACCAGCGAACTGATCACAGCCAGGGTGAGCGGACTGCAGGGATGCAGAGGAAGCGGTGCCCAAGGAGTCACCTGAAGTGGGAGGAGCGGCCATCTCAGCAGCCCTGCCCTTTGAGTTTTTCCAAGTGTAATGGTAAACCAGCAGCATGATATAATTTATGTTACAAAAAGATCTCTCTAGTTCTGCACACAGACCCAGACAGGAGGGTAAAGAGTGGAGAGACCGGGCTTCCCTGGTGGCGCAGTGGTTAAGAATCTGCCTGCCAATGCAGGGGTCACAGGTTCGAGCCCTGGTCCGGGAAGATCCCACATGCTGCGGAGCAACTAAGCCCGTGAACCACAATTACTAAGCCTGTGCTCTAGAGCCTGCGAGCCACAACTACTGAGCCCGAGTGCTGCAACTACTGAAACCTGTGCACCTAGAGCCTGTGCTCCACAAAAAGAGAAGCCACCGCAACGAGAAGCCTGTGTGCCACAACTAGAGAAAGACTGTGCACAGCAACAAAGACCCAATGCAGCCAAAAATAAAAATAAATAATAAAAAAACAAAAAAAAACCCCACAATCCTTAAAAAAAAAGAGTGGAGAGACTCTCTGGAAGGCAGGACAGCGGCCTGGACTGGGTGTCCATCATCACTGGAAGGAAAATGAATTCCAAAGTAAGAGAAACGACAGTAAGAAAGCCAGTAGCCATTTTAAACAAGTCAGAATTGCTCCAGACCAAAAATAAAACAAACAAACAAAAACAACTGACTTGAATATTGAAAAAAACTTGTACATGTGACCATAGTCATTGCTAGTGATCTCCTAAAAACCACGAAAAATTAGAAAGCTATCTGAACACAGAAAACAGGCAAACATCCCCATAGAACAGAAGAGAATTAAGCTAGGGAACACAGAAGAGAAGTCTGCTCCTGACCCCCTGGAGGTTCCAGAAGAACCACGAAACAGATGTTTGAGTGACAGGTGGCCTGAGTTCTGGGACTCTCAGGGGCCAGGGAGGAGTGCAGCCTGCAGAGAGCACAGGCTCTGGGGCCTGAGCCAAACCTGAGACCCAGCCTGGCTACTGCCCAGCCGTGAGGCCCGGCAGGTCTGCTCTTCAGTAGGAAAGAGGAATCACACCTCTCAGGGGGTGTTGACAGGAGGAAAAGAACTAAGGCACAGCGTCTGACCAGTTTTATTAAATGCTGCTGTTTCGGCTACTGGCTGGTGGCTTGATTCACCCAGCAAACCGCGACTGAGCGCTTGCTATGTGTTAGGCACCTTCCAGCTGAGGATAAAACACAGTCCCTGCCCCCAGTGTGCTGGTATTCTGGTTGGGAAGACAGACAAAGGAATGAAGGAATACACATATGCTGTCAGGTACTAATGTGCTTTGAGGAAAAAACAGGCCAAAGGCAAGGTCAGAGAGCAGCGCGGGCCCGTCTCTGACATCACCTTCTCCAACCACCACTGCTCCCATTTAAAAATGACAAAAACCGGGGGCTTCCCTGGTGGCGCAGTGGTTGAGAATCCGCCTGCTGATGCAGGAGACACGGGTTCGTGCCCTGGTCCGGGAAGATCCCACATGCCGCGGAGCAACTAAGCCCGTGAGCCATGGCCGCCGAGCCTGCGCGTCCGGAGCCTGTGCTCCGCAACGGGAGAGGCCACAATGGTGAGAGGCCCGCGTACCACAAAAAAAAAAAAAAAAAAAAAATGACAAAAACCAAAAAAAGTCCTCCTCAACTTCTCAGCTGAAAGGACTCTTCCTTCTCTTTCAATCTATTGTGAACCGTCGATTCCAAGCAGGTGCACCTTGCCGAGAGGTGTCTGCTGAACGGATGCCTCACCGGGGGTGGGGGGGGATGAGGAGGGAAGGAGCCGTGGCAGAAAGCGAAATCTACTCTTTTGCTCTCAAGTCAGGAAATGACTCAGATGAACGTTCCAGGGAGGCACGTTTTGCCTCCATACAAGGACTGGTCCTCTAGGTGGTCCTCACGCTGGGAAGGGCTGCCTTGTCAGATCGGGCCCTGAGCAGGGACCGTGCTCTAGCAGAGGCCAGAGGACGGCCCTGGAGAGGGTGCAGCCCACCTGCTGAGTCTGCAGGGCTGGCGCCTGTATGCTGAGCCCCGCAGAGATGCCTCTTCTTCACTCCACACAGCCTGGCTGGCGGGCACCCATGTCTCCTTTCTACAGATACGGGAACTCAGACTCCAACTTAACCTGACCAGATTTACCTAGCGGGTGACAAGCTCAGACTCGGAGGGACTATTATTTCTTCTACAGGACACCGACTCCTCCGAAAACTGGCAAGCTGGGTGCAGAATGGATGCCTACGCAGAGTCGGAAGAAGCTGCTAGTAACAAGACTATTTAAAAATTATTATATTGCATGGGCAATTTTTTGGATCATCTGCCCAGCAGAAACACGCTGCTAAAATGAGTTTCCATAACGGTAAAGGATGTGATCCACCTGATCTAACCCACCAGGGCTAGAATGAAGCACTAAATACTCAAATCAGAGCACCTTCCCGCATCAATCCTACGTAGAGTTAGTATGCAATGCAAATGCCGGAAGCACACAGCCCAGTGAATACCAACAGCAAAGCCCCACCTACGCTCCGACTCTCAATTCCAAGGAGGTCAGGCAGAGTGGACTGCGGTTGTGTCTAATCCACAGCACCTTATGGAATAAAGGCAACAGAACACAGGCGCCTTTGTTCCCTGTCTGTGAACACTCACTAACCTACCGATTCTGTTAAAGCGATCGTCCTCACCATCTCACTCCGTGCCGGTCTACACACTCCCTCAAGCTCACTGGAGGGTGGGCTCAATCCACTCTTCCGCTTGGTACTGAAATGGAGAGGGGGTGGACAGTCCCAGCTGTCCCTCCACACCCAGCTGCCGAGAGGTCCCAGCCCAACCCGAGTAAAAAGGATGTATTAATAATATAATCCCTGATGTTATGGAGGTTCCTCTACTGCCTCTAATTCCTTTTCATGCGTCTACTGTAAATGCTTTTCTCCCCGAGGGAAGGTGACAAGGATACGCAGAGTGGCCGTGGGATGGTTGCAGCCTAAGCCAGAATTTCTTAGGTCATAAGCAATTATGAAAGCAGTACAGCTCTGCAGGGAAGGAACAGAACTTGCATGTCAACGTCAACCAGCACGAGTCGCTGCCAATGCGTCTGCTCACTCAGGAGAGTGCCCTTGTAAAGGCGCTTGTCAGAGGTCTCAAAAAATAGAAGCAGCCTCTCGTCTTATCACACACACTCAAAACAGAACAAAACAAAAATAAAACCAAAATTCCTAACCCAGAGAACAGGGAATGTAATCACCAGATACAGACCTTAGGGGGCTGGAAAAAAAAAAAAAAAAGCAGGTTTCAAGAAAAAACAATTTTGAAGCTTTTGTTTTTAAACTTGTATTTTCAAAAAAGTTCTACTGATCAGACTTGTGGGAAAGACCCAGGGCTGGTAAAGCAGGGGCTACAAGGGGAGAGAAGGAACTGTAAAGAGGATGGGTCTGTGGAGACGAGGGAGGTGGGAAAAACAGCCTCCAGGGCCAGGAGGATCTGGGCTTCAATCCTGACTCGCCGCTCAGCCCACTTCCTCACCTGTAAAATGGGGCGATGCCCCAAAGACTTGGGCCCTAGGACTGGAGGTTTCTGCTGAATCTAATTTGGTTAATTCTGTCTCAGCTTCTCATGGGAAGGCAGTAGTTCCTGGAATAAAAGGCAAGAAATCTCTCACAGTGCTGGACACATAGCCGGCACTGCCATGAACGATTACCCTTGCAATGGCTTTGCTGGACTTCCGTTCCCAACTCTGATCAGCAAAGTTGGAAGTTTTTCTCAAGGGGCCCAGGTGACAAGCCGAGTAAGGGGACGAAGGCTGTCATTCACAGGACGACTGCCAGACAGAAGAGCCAACGGGCCAGCCAAGGGCAGGAGACAGGAGTGCCCTAGCAACCACGGCAGCCCGGAGATCTGCGACTCTTACCTGGCAAACTTCTACGGGAGGACACAGAGCGTAGGGTTGCCCAGCCACCCCGCTTGTACAGACACCACAAAACGGTGACCTTCCTTAACAACTGCCAAGAAGGAATATGCGCCACCGACTAGACGCAGGTGTGGCTTCCCCCATTTAGAACCAGGAATACAGAGAAAGAGCATTTCGTTTCTTGAGTCCCTCAAAGGCTGCTGAAACAAAAACTGGAAAAATAACAAAGAACACTAGATTCCCAGCAGGTGAAGTCTGTATCTATTTGAATTGCTATAACATTATACAAAACAAGCAAACAGTTAAAACCACAAATTAGATGTTTTTAAATGTCACATCTGCAGCCTGTATTTATAAAAATGGTGAAAATTAGATACACGTTTAGAAGGAATAATCTACAAAGTCAGAAACCTCAAGTAAGGACATGATAAGGACAACACTCATCTACATTTAACACAAATTAGTAATGCGCAAGGTCAGCTATCGGGGAAAAGCAAGTCCACAGGTCAGTTCATCTCAGCAAGACAGCCAAAGGCTCTACAAGGATCACAAAGTCGCTGGAAACTCTCCAGAGAACATGTAAGCCTGGAGTGATTTTCCTAAGTTCCAGTGTTTCCACTTTTTTATAACATTAAAAGTCAATTTGGTAAGGATGAGAGAGAGAGAGAGAGAGAGAGAGAGAGAGAGAGAGAGAGGACCACCAGCTTTATCCCAGCGTGGGGGAAAGCCAGCAGCCTACGGCTTCCTCTACGTGTGACCCTCTACCACCTCTGCATAGAATGAGACTGAGGCTGGACAGGGGTCCCTCCAGGAGCTGGAAGGAACCCCAGCAGGTGCCCTGTACAGGCCCAGGGGATGGCACAGCTTTCTGCAAAATAAGAGCCCAAGAGAGATTTTGAACAAGACTGCTCTGCCGTTAAAACTAGACCACTTCTGGGCTTCCCTGGTGGCGCAGTGGTTAGGAATCTGCCTATCAGTGCAGGGGACACAGGTTTGAACCCTGGTCCGGGAAGATCCCAAGTGCCACGGAGCAACTAAGCCCGTGTGCCACAACTACTGAGCCTGCGTTCTAGAGCCCACGAGCCACAACTACTGAGCCTGTGTGCCACAACTATTAGAGCCCACGCGCCACAACTATTGGAGCCCGCGTGTCTAGAGCCCGTGCTCCGCAACAAGAGGAGCCGCCGCAATGAGAAGGCGGCGCACCGCAACGAAGACCCGACGCAGCCAAAAATAAAATAAATAAACATAAATGCATTTATTAAAAAAAAAAAAAAAAACTAGACCACTACTTAGCCCCAAAAGTAAGACCAGAAAGAGCCGTAGAGAAAGACTGTGACATGCCGACCCCGGTCTGGGAGGGCTTGGGTCCGGCTGGCCTGCTCCGACCCAAGCCTGGGAACCCCACATCTCCCACTGCTCCTCTGCAAAGGGAGGATGGACACTGCCTCCCTCACAGGGTGACTGTCAGGACTAAAGCCCTGAGGAGAGAGCCCAGGGAGGGTCACACCGATGGGGCGGCTCTGTCCCCACGAGGCAGAATCTTCTGTTAGTGACCACGGGTCCATACAAGCTCAGAAGCCACTCCCACCTCCCGGTCCGGCCAGTGCTCTGGGGCACCCGGCACAGAACACGACTCACAGGATGGGAAGAGGCCCCTCGGATTCCAGGCACAGCTTGGAATCAGAGGGCATCATTCTCTCCCCATCACATCCTGCATCTCCAAGCAGTGCCCTCACCACAGAACCCCGTTTACCTCGATACCCCCAGCCACTGAAGTGCCTTCTCTCATTCCCCACCCTCGCCTCTGACTCACCTCCTCGGTGTCCCATACCCCCCACCCTGCATCAGGAGTCGTGACGTTGTCAGGGATTTGGCTGAGAATAAGAGCGTCACATATGGAACACATGTGCCTCCGGGAGGGAACTTTCGTGGGAACGAGGGCAGGAGCAGGGTATCCAGGAGGCGGCGCCCACGGCCAGGCCTTCAACTTTGTACTATGTTTACAACTTTTTCTTAAGTTGAAAAAATTATTTCAAAATTAAAAGTTCAAAAACTCCTCTTTGAACCCCAGGGACATTAGTCCCGGTCCCCAGGCGTCGTGCCTCACGCTTGAGATCCCCAATAAACAGTAGCTGAATGAACAATCAGGAGGATGCAATGGGCTAAAAACAAAAAGACAGGGGAGTGAATCCAAGGTCAGGAGGAGAAGGTGGGTTGGTTTATCTGGAAGGAAGACCCTTACACAGGTTTCTAGGCGGAGGGGAAGGGCCAACGCAGAAGCCAGATACGGAGAGCCCCCCCAAGCTCCCCACGGCCTCAGGGATGACGTGGAGCAAACCTGCACATAAACCGGGGGTGCCTGCCACCACCTCAGCCACCAGCGGAAGTCAAGTTCCATGAACACAAGTGCACATCCTCCCTTGCGGGGCTCTCGGGTACACGCACCCACACGTGTCTAGGACAGCAGTCGACGCCCATGTACAAGGCCTGCGTGTGTCAAGGCGCTGGGTCTTTAAAGCATGCTGAGGCCCAGGGGCTATACTCAGATCTGACGTTCATTCCTGTAGGCCTCATGCAGGATCAGATTTCTCTATGAGCTTCAGGAAAACAGAGGTAAACCTATCTCCAGCAAAAATTCACATCTGTGCTCTTCTCCTGTGGCTCCGTCAGGGACAAGGAGAACAGCGAGAAATGGGGCAGCAACTGACGTTCAGCCACAACTGCCACGGGATGCCGAGAACCAGAAGTGGCACCTTTCTTGCCCTCTGGGCAGGCCCTGTTCGCAGCAAGCTGTGAGTCTGGTTGCGCGGGTCTCCTGCCACCACGGGCCTGGCCAGGTGGGAGAAGCTGCCTGTCTGGGAGGACAGCCAACTTAACACAGCCTGCTCCCATCCTGCAGCATTAGGCAGGAAAGGCGGAAGCCTTGAAATAAAATTCACAGCACTTAACACACACAGGAGTTTCTCTGTCAGCCCTTCCCCTGTACGTCTCAGATTCGATCAGCACAAAAAGAGGAGACCCAAGTAAGGTGGGATAAATCACTTACGATGAGATCAATGGGAAAATAGTAATTTTATAGATATGCCTCTATGCTGTTAAACCCCGTACACTTGAATTTACTTAAAAGAGCATCACATTCAAGCTCGAAAGCACAGGAAACGTGCTCATCCCAGGAGAGCTCTTCACCTCGGGGCAGCGGGCGCTCCACACCGCAGCGCCCAGCGCATTACATGGAACTGTCAACTAGACAAACAGCTCATTCACAGGATCCGTTCATTTCTTTTTCATTGACATGGGTGAGAAATATTTGGACTATCATTCATTTACGTTAAGTCAAGATATGATTTTCTTCATTTTCTCACAATCACACCACTTCAAAGTTGGGTTTAAGCCAAATCCTACTTTTTTTCCCCCACTGATTTCTATCACAAAACTAGTCATATATTTCCATGCAAAAGTCCCAACTTGGAGCTGAACTTTGGAATGTCCTGGTCAGGTGTACTTTTATAGGTTAAAGCTCTGCAGCAGTTTTAAAGGCCAAGTTCTGCCTCTACTATTAATCCTCTCTTCTTCCCTCGCGCCCCCCTTCACAAACTGACAGGAAGAAATTCTACCACCACTCAGGTTCTCAATCCCCACGAGCCTTTTCCAGCATTTGGCTGAGCCACAATTTCTAAATTCAGCTTCCTGAGTTTGGGTGTTGACATTTCTCAACCATGAAGCTGCAGTAGAATGTCTCACCAGCAGATGTGAGATCTTAACTGCAGGTATGCACAAAAAATTCCCTGAGTTTGAGGCTTCTGGTTACATACTATCATCTGTTAGATACCCAAAGGACACACTGTATACCGCACATCTCAAGAAGAATACAATGCAGGTACAATGTAAAAACCTTAAAGAACCCTGAAGCCCAAGGGCTGCTGCACAGATGAGGAGGAGCAGAGGCCTGGAAAGACTTGTAAACCAACTCTGTGAAGCAAACTAAAGACAGAAAGTAACCTGAACTACCAAGCAGCCGCACTCAAAAGCCTTTGACCAAGAAAATATGCTGAGAGGAAATTATTTTCCTAGTTCTTAGGCAACAACAAGCAGAGAGAGAGAGAGAGAGAGAGAGAGAGAGAGAGAGAGAGAGAGAGAGAGAGAGAGAGGTTTCTCTAAACATTAAGAATGCAATGCAGAGAAATTTACCTAAAGGCATTTATAATTCCTAGAAGTGAGTATTAGTGCCAATTTCCTTTTAGAATAAACGTCCTAAAGGCTGAAGCAAGGTGACTCTGAACGCGTCTCTGTGCTCCTCTCCCAGGGCCTTGGGATCGCCACCACATAGGGACCAGCGTGCTTGCGCCACACGGCTGGTGCCCCCAGAAGACAGAGGCCGGGCCAGGGCTGGCAGACCTTCAGGTCAGCGGCCAGCTCAGAAGAAAAAGAATGAGTTTCGGCTCAGACCAGAGTTTGGTCTGCATCCCCAGAAAAATGACTTGAAATTGGAAGTCATAACAAAAAACTGCAAATCAAGTTCTGGAATTTGAGCCCTCAAATGGTATGCCAGGGTTTGTGATTATAGTACACATACACATGTCTCTGGGAAGAGGGTTCCCAAGACCCTGAAAACGGTTAAGAGCTACAATGCAAAAAAAAAAAAAAAAAAATCAAACTGAGGGCAGGTCGCTGTACTGAAAATGTGAAACATGAACTGCTGTAACCCTACTCACTGTCCCCTGAGTGGTAATGCACTGCTGAAGTGAACTGTCTACTGAAAAGGAGAAAAAGCCCAACATCCAAGCCCGGAAAAGCATAAGATGTATGGTTTGGTACTGAAGTGAGAAAACATGACACATAAAATAACAGCAGTACCGTGTTAACATTCATGTTTACTCTCAATTGTTAATGAAGACTTCTGTAAGCAGTGGGAACATCCTGAAACTAGAAAAACAGCTAGACTCAAAATATGACTTTTAAAAAGATAACTCTTGCTTAAATCTGTTTTTCTTTGTCATGAATTCTCATGCAAAATCCTTCTCCTCCATAGCCTAGACCCCATGGATGTCTCAGCAGTACGTCTCATTCTGGGCTGCCTTGAGTTCCTATTCCGACAGGCACAGAAATCAAATCATCGATAAAAAAGAAATTTTCTGGGGCTTCCGTGGTGGCGCAGTGGTTGGGAGTCCGCCTGCCGATGCAGGGGACGCGGGTTCGTGCCCCGGTCCGGGACGATCCCACGTGCCACAGAGTGGCTGGGCCCATGAGCCATGGCCGCTGGGCCTGCGTGTCCGGAGCCTGTGCTCTGCGGCGGGAGAGGCCACAACAGTGAGAGGCCCGCGTATCGCAAAAAAAAAAAAAAAGAAAAGAAAAGAAAGAAAATTTCTGCCAAAGCTCATTCTGATGTATTTTCAATTTGCAATCATCTCTCCTGCTGCCTATTCTTACTAACGTTAAGGGACTGTCACGTTTTCTTTTCCTGAAAAAGAACCGCCCTTAGACTGACCACACTGTGGGACTCACAGCACTTACTCCACATAAAGCCATGCTTCTCCCGCTGGAATGTGGGTTCCAGGGATGCACGGCGGCAGGTAGGGTCATGGGAGAAATTGGGCTGTTTTCCTACAGTGCCAGTCTGACCTGATAGTCATTTCACATGATTGTTAAACCACAGCAAACATAAACAATTGCACGAATTTTTAATATTTAAAAACATGAGATAAAAAACCAATGATAGTAACAACAAAAGCATGAGACATCGAAGCAATCTGAGTTTGTGAAGAGTCACTTGGGTCTAGGCCCTAGTCTTGCAGTAATACTCTTCATTATCCATGGCCAACAGGAGTTTTTAGTAGGAAAGTTAAGAAATACTACCATGAGGTACTGCAGGGACAGGGGAGATGCAACTTAAAACAATAAAACACAAAACAACCAAACGGCATGGCCTGAATGATCAAAACACAAAACAGTAACAGAAATGGAGCATTTCTATGACAAGTACTGCTGCACCGAGGGCCTCACGTAGATCAACTCATTTCGTCCACTCAGCAACCCTGGCAGACAGGTACTATATTATCTCATTTTGCAGAAAAGGAAACAGAAGCAGAGACCTGGCAAAAATGATGCTGTGGGGACTTGAACCCTGGCAGGCCAGCTCCAGAGCCCACCCTCTCCACTACCATGGTGCCCTGGCTCGGGTGGCTTCAACCGCGACCTCCTTGGTGTTTCCCCACGCCACAGGCACTGCAGCCCGGCACTGTGCTGGCAACTCTGATGAACAGCCCAACTTGGGCTGACAGCAGTTACACTGAAAAATGGGTCTTCTACTTCTACCTAACAGATCAGGAGACAAACACAGAGGGGTAGGGTAAAGCAACAAATGCCAAATTATATTTAATCTAATAATAAATACATTTATTGGGATTTCAACTCAGGTTTGCCTGACTACAAAGCTCAGGCTCTTTCTGTGCGGTCTCTCTCTCTTGGGCAGATTATCCCACTGCTGCTTTGACCCTTCCTGAAACCACCCTCAGTCAGGGCTGCCTGGTTCGGGGCACATGGTCCTTCCCCTCCCATCAGTTAAATGCCCCCTTCCTGGCTGAACTCTCACCAGGTTATGTGGAGAAATGATGACAGCCCACCACGTAAAGTTCATTTTCAAAACGCAATTTCAAGGATCTCGACTCGACTCCTTGGTCCAAGTGTGTGTTTGTAAAGAGTAATCTGAATTTTACACTTAGATTTTTTTCAATCTTTGTTCCCCTGTACTTATATCCTTAACAAGTCAAACACCTCCAAACCTATTCTTATATTTGTAAGTTTTTAAAAATAAGTGATGTTTGTTAAATGACAGAAAGCAGAAAAGCACTTTAAAATATATTCTCCTAGCTACAGCAGGCAGCTAAAGCCAGGGGGATCTGGAACTGGCCCATGAAGACTTTCTGACATATGGGGACAGTGACCAGCAGCCAATGTCAGTCCGGCCCTAGGCATCCAATCACTAGAAGGGATTGATGGTGAATTTTGGAATCACATAGGTATTTGAGGTGCTCTGTCCTCTCCATATAAACACAAAGCAGGGTTTCTCAGCCTTAGCACTATTGACATTTTGGGCTGGACAATTCCTCATCTGGGGGCTGCCCCGCACATCATGAGAAGTTCAGCAGCAACCCCAGCCTGGATGTCAGTGGCATTCCCCCCTTCCCCACACCTAACAATCAAAACTGTCTCCAACTGTTACCAAATACTCTCTCAAGGGCAAATACCCTCTCAACCGCCCAGCTGAGATGCACTGATGTAACACAGAAGAAGCTATTATGTGGTCACAGACACACCTTGCTTCCTCTTTGGTTTGATGCTTTTGACAGTCAAGAAAAGTACAGTTTGACTGCATCTTTAAATCATTTTTAAAATGTATGATTCTGCATATATATATATTTTTTTCTTTTTACCTTTTGACCCCCTTCACCCATTTTTAAAATCACGACCATTATTTTCAAATACTCAAGATTGGCTTAATTATGCAAAAAAGCCAACATTTGATGGTCTGATAATTCCACATTTGGATATACCTTGTTTCACATTTATTAATCAAAGCTTTCAATAAAAAGGAGAATAAATGAATAAAGGAATACTAAAAAGGAATAATGGATAGATTCATTAATGCTTTAAGACTGTGGCTGCTTTTTTAAAAAGGATATTTGGATTCATTATAAGTCATCCAAATTGTTCTTGTTAGTCATGTGAGAATTTTCCTACTCTTAGAAAAACTTCTGAATTAAAGTCTATTTTTAGAATGTTCTCTAGTTCCTGAGATGTTCACAGTAATACTATTTACTACACAGACTGTGGTATAATTCAGTCACCTAAACATCATCTAAAGGGGTTTATTTCAGAAGGTTAAGAGACCTGGCATGAGACGGTTCCATCAAAATGAACAGAGTATTTTAGTGACTCACGGTCATTTAAAATCTCATTGAACCTTGAAGCAAAACTGCACTACTTGGTTAGTACTGAAATAAACGGACCGGTGAGTGTAATGAAAATCCAAAGATCACGCCAAGCCAGCTGTCAGGAGACTCAGCATCGTTCCAGAACCCTCGACCTGACCGCAGAGGCAGTTCCTCTCGGGGTAGGCCACCAGCCTTCGCCATCTCACAGCCCTGATGTGAGAAACACATTCGTGAAAAGAGCTCGTTTCCAGTTTGTTGCCTAACAATAGGAAATGACAAAGGCTTAGACCTGCTACGGTCAGCTTCGCTTTTATTATTATTATTATTTTATTATTTATTTATTATTATTATTATTTATTTATTTTATTATTATTTTATTATTATTTCATTTTCACTTTAGACTGCAGGATTGTAGGTGCAAACTAAGTGAATAATCAGAGTTTTGGTCTGGCTTCATCAATATTTTTTCAAACCAAGCACACTCAAAATAAATGCTATATACATATTATATGATAATTCTTAAAGGCTTCCTGAAGTTTAAAGTTTAGAAAAGCAGCGATTTCTACTTGAAGACAAGAGTCATAGTTTTTTATGTATTTGAAGTATTTGGTACAGGCGAGGATATCATTTTGAGCGTAACATTCTCGTGCAGTAAGCATGCCGTAAGGTTAAATGATGAACACACAAACATTATTTCCTGTAGCAATGAAAACATGGCAAAGACAGACCAGCTAAGGAACAACCAAATCAAGCCTAATCCAGGTTATCGAATTACCCAAAGAAAGGGGAAAGGGAGCAGCTCACTTTCCCACTTGCCACCTATTAGGTACAGCAGCCCAGGAGCTGATTCGTGGGCATATGAGAAAGCGGTGAGTCAGGAGGCAGAGACACTCGCCCTTTCTTAGCTCCCAAGGGAACCCTGACACTGGCTCTCAGCTGTCCGAGTGCTGTTCAACTGGAAAGGAAAGAGAACGCTGGCTGAACTGCCAAAACACAGCAAGGAGCAATCAGGTGTAATTCAAATCTTCATGACCTTATAGAAATTTCCATGTGACATGTCTACTTAGAACTAATTAAAATTAATATAATACACAGTACACTTTGCAAAACATAAAGAAATCAATTGTCAATATTTTACTACTAATATATGTATGAAGAACCCACAAATGGACTTTCCTTTTCTTGGAAAATTTAGACACGGGGCGTATCTTTTTGTACTAGATAGACTGTACAGCTTCTAAAAGTCCATGGTTGTCTTTCATTTTCAGTAAAATGTACTGACTTTCATAACTTAGGAGCAACCACTGCTTGTTTGAACACTGGGCACTGAGGAAGTCAGAGGTATTCCAACCACATTTCAGTGACATTTCTATAAAAACAGAAACAATGCGCTCGATGCCTTTTACCTGAAAAAGCAAAATGTTTAGGTGGAACATTTAAGCAATCAACTTCCCTCCTTCCCCACCCTGTAACACATCCTTTAAACAGCCCTCGGCCGGCCGCTCACCTGGATGACCTTATAGAAGTAGGCGTACTGCCGCGCTGTGTTCTTATACTGGCTGAAGACGTCATGTATGGCCTGTGTGGACTGAAGGTAGCGAACCTCATCCTCTTCGAAGTAGAGAGGGGTGTCGTATTCGCTGGGGAGGCTCTGAATGTAGGGCTGCCAGAAAGAGTTAGGGTTGGCTCGCTCACACAGCAGATGAAAGGCCAGTGTGATGTTCCCCATGGCTTGAAGGATTCGGTCTTGAGAATACAAGGGCCCTGAGTTAACCCAGAAGGCAACAGCATCAGTTCCACACACTGCTTTAAAAAGTGTTCATTCAAAATATATATCAAAGTTACAGGAATATCTTGATAGTCATGTAACATTTAAGGTAAGGTGCCCTCTTCTTTTGACGTTCTTCTACTATGTCAGATTACAAGTGTGGGAAACACTTCGTGTGGATTTGGGGAAATACTTCACTAGTTGAGAAAACGACCAAATATAATCCCTAGCACCACAAAATGAAATTTTATATATTTTTATCATTTTTGCTCTGCCTCGAACAAACAAATTATTCTCACCCAGCACTGAATTTTTAGCAGATTCAACAGTCATTAGTAATTTTCGTGGAACCCATAAAAATAATTCTTCCGCCTAGGAGGAAAAAAATAATAGTAGAATCACCAAGACATGTTACAATCGTCAATCCAGCTACATCTATGGTCAGAAGTCCAATCACAATGAAATACAACTTAAGGTTGTCTATAAGCATTTTATTTCTAATTATCAAATACACTTTTAAATGTAAACATTTATGTTACAGTTAAATGAGTAGACGCATTGTTTCGAATCCTGTTTCCAAAGAAAAACTATATACACTGGGGAAAAAAATCAAAAAAGCAATTCGAAGCAAATATAACAATTTGGGAATAGAGCACAAGGGTGTTTGTTTATTCTTTGCTGTACTGAAGTTCTAAAAACAAAACAACACAAAATTCTACCTCCAACAAAAACCCTAACCTGCCAGTGTGAATTGCTATTGAGTTTCTGAAGCTAGAGTAACATTGCTTCCTCCACATGCTTGACCTTAAAGTGCACAGATACCAGCGAAAGCACAGGCCCATAAGACATATTTTGGTTACTAATTTTTTCCCAAGGCATTATCTCACTACTTTGGCAACATGAGAAGCTTCTTGTCAGGAAGTCCTGTACGTGTGTCTATACTGCCTGAAGCATGCACATCAACGTAGTACCCCGAGTGTGGTGATGGTGTCACGGGTATATGCATATGTCCCAGCTCATCAAAACATATATGTTAAATATGTGTGATTTTGTATATCAATTATGCCTCAATAAAGCTTAAAAAAACATGCACATAGTGAAGACGGACCACCGCTAAGATATTCTGGGCAGCATCCATACTAATGACGCTTCTCATCAGAGGGGAGAAAAACGTGTGACAGCTGGCTTACTCTTGCCTTTTATCAGTGTCTGCTATTTATTTTTATGTGTGTCTCGTCCCTTACTATATCAGCCTCATGAAGGAAGAGACCCTGGTGTTTTGGGAAGCACGGTATAATAACAAGCAAGGTACTATTCACAAACTAGACATTTAACAGGTATCTAATACACCAGTGTATGGCTTATCAAGGTACCATTGAAAAGTAAACTATGACCTGACCAGAGATGCTGCTGGAAGTTTGAAGGGACCCAGATAAATAACATCCATTTCCTCCACCCAAGTTCTGAACCAACTGAGAGAGACACAAGAATACAACAGATGGTGACACAAAATATCACCTACGGAATCCCAGAATTAGACAGCCTCCCCACCTAGTTACAGGCAGGACTGGAGCCCCGATAGGCCTCCCGACGTGTGGCCTGCCCTGTAAAGCTCCCAGGGTGGAGAGAGCAAGGGAGAGAACACATATGGCAACCAGCTCCCACGGAGAAAAAGGCCAAGCCCAGATCCCTCTTCCAAAACCCTCAGACCGTTACCCCTCCCCTCTCTAGCAGCGGCACGAGGGAGGGCCAGAGAGGGGCCTAGACCCCGCCGGGGCTGCTGCTCCCTTCCTCTGCAATGAAGGACCGAGGGTGGAGAAGAGCATTTGTCCCTCAGCACGCGGCTCTTTCTCTTCCTCTCTCCCCTCCCCTCTGCTGCTGTCTCCGTAAGTGGCGCGTCCAGCCACTCGGTCACCCACTCCAGAAAACCGGTCCGCATCTCAACACTGCCCATCCTCCACCCCACCCCACATCCAATCCATCACAGGGCCCTATGTACTCTCCATCCAAACCACGCAAGCCCACATCCTCCTCTTCACTCAAATCTCAAAAGCCCGCAAAGCATGTTCTCTGGTCTCCTAACAGAGGTTCAGAGATGTGACCCACCTTGCCCCACGCCCTGCCTGATAGCACAGTTCCAAGGAGGACAACCGTCTAGAGCCCTGCGCTGAGGCCCCTCAGGACCACTAGGCCAGCTGGGAGACTGCAGGTCAGGGAGAGGCCACGTGGGCGGCACCTGCCGGCACGCCCAAAGTGTGCTCAGGACAAGCCCGAGACACCTGTCTCCAGGTCCGGGGCGCGCCACGCCACACCACCCAGACGCTCTCAGAGCTCCCCCGCCCCCCCCCCCCGGACCAGCAGCTCACCTACAAACTCACCTTGATATCTCTTGTTGCTCTCAAACCGAAGCCCTCTTCTTTGAAGTTCACCATCTCAAAACCCTCAACAGAGGCTCCATTTTCAGAGGCCCATTTCATTAGATCAGGAAAGTAATCTTCTCTTTTTCCATCAAAAGTAACAGACAGACCTATATCAATCCATGTTTTAGAAAACAAGAGCTACTTTTAGAACATATATCAGTCATGCTGCTCTCAGAAAATAAAAAACAGACCACTGGAACTAACTACCTAGAAATAGTAATAAGGCTCCGATCTTGAAAAAAAAAAAATCAAAACTGACCACCAGATGTCACAGTACATACCTTAACTAGTGACAGGAAAGGTGAGTTAAAATCCTGAACGCCCTGCTGGTTACAGAGCAATAGCTGCTGATCCCAGGTGATACGAATATTGGCAGTCAGGTTCCATTAGGTGAAATAACAGGGATGGGGAAAGCCTTCACGACCACTGCAGGTTTCTAGAGCAACCTGCCATCTCTCATGTGCACTTTCTTTAACAAAACTCCCACGAAAACAAAAATCAGTAGCTCACGTACATGCACAAGGAGATGTTCGTAAGGAGGAGCCCTAGACCCTGATTCTAAGAGCACAAAACTGGAGAGCTCTGAATTTCATCCAGCAACTTAAATGAGCAGGATCTATATGTATCACTGTTAAGTGAAACACAAAACTTAACACTTTTTCTGCAAGTCCAGTAGTATGACACCATTTACGTAAATTGTTAAAATATCAATTACTACCATCTATTTGTATGGGGTTATACATGAAGCAAAACCACAGTCACTGTAAAGACAACTCCCCCACCCCCGAGGGGGAGGGAAGGGAGTGGGATGGAGTGTGGGGCTTCAGCTGTGCCTGAAACGCCTGAGTTCTTAAAAAAATATATAAGAACCAATCAAAGCATGGAGGGAGGGGAAGAGATCGGACCAGTAGGTGAGAAGGAAGGAAATAAGAACTTGAACCGACAAGACTCTGGCATGTATCCAATTGAGATAGTAGCTGCTTAGGTGTTATTTTTGGTACTTTTCAGCATGTTTGAAATATCAGAAAAGACGAAAAGCCATGCATAGGAAAAATCATTATTTTTTTGAGGAGTAAAGAGAGAGGAACAGGAACTTCGACCACATGAGGTGCTGGGCACAGAACCCAGCCCATGGCCTGTGGCCATGTCCCCAAGATACAATTCATGGTTAACTGGATCTGTGAAGCGGGACTGCCTGGCCTGGGGCCGTGCCAGGCTACGTCTGCAAAGGTACTTGCTAAATGGAGAAAACTGATTTTGTTAGGGATACTCTAGAACAGAATTTACTCTTCCCTTATTGAGAACTAGTGAACGCTCTAACTTCAGTGCCAGTTAGAGTAAACGGTCTCTACTCAGCAAAGAAACTCAGGATATAAAAAAAACTTTTCAGCAACCAATTTGGTGAGCCAGGATTAGCACAGTCTACCATTTAATGCAAATTAACACATTATAAAAGAACCCGTCCCCATTGAGGGTTTGAGACTACCTAACCTAAAGACTGCATGTTTGCAGACGTGCATGGGAGAGCGGTGAAACTACTCCCTAAGAGGGCAAATACAAAACAAACCATCTTCCCACTAACTTTCATGGCAATAAAATAAAAGGGGAGTCAAAGAAGTTCTCTCATCCTTCTGAATGCAGGCTCCTTATTATGTTTTCTCCTTCTACCTTCCCTGTGGCCTGCATACAAATCTACTTTTTGTGCTTTATAGCACAAAAACAATAGGTATATTGAATACGCTCTTCCGAATTGACACTTGGCCCCATTGCCAGCCTGACTGAGAATCATTAAGATGCCTACTGAATACACCCTGGAAAAACACAGCTTGAGAAATATAACTACATCTCTTATTAAATCAAGACATATTTGAGTTCACTGTAAATCTTGACAAGTCATTAACCAATCCGTATATATTTGTGTGTTGACCACACAGCACCGTGTACTGACCTCAAACCCTAAAGGAAACACAGGATGTAAAAACAAATTTAAATATGTATTTCATAAAATAAAAATAAATGAAAGTTATATCATCTTAGTCCCCAGATAGAAAAACTGTCCCCGCTGAAGCTCAACATTTTTACCCCTTCCAAAGCAGCAACGGCACCTCAAAACTGGGGAAAATCCTGATGGTTTTCCAATGCAGTTTCCCTCCCAATATCTAGGAGCCCTTCTACAACCACCATCCAGACAGGCACGGAGGCCTGAGGGTTGATGCCGAGACCTTCATTCTCAAAGCCTCTCTGCTTACGCCAGGTTTCCACAGGATATTATTAAAATGTGACGATCATTTGAGGAAATTTACCTTTTTGTTTTTTTCGTATTTTCTCAACTAGAGACCGGATCTGCACATACTCTTCCCATTCTTTTCCCGGGCCCGGGGCAGGACTACTGCATTCTGTAACACAAAAACCATGGCGCCCAAACATTTCTTTCAGCTTAACCTGTTAGTCTTCAGAAGAAAGAGGATCTGGGTTTTGTTGTTGCTGTTGGTTTATTTTTAAAGGACAAAGATATATAGCTGTGATGACAGAGGTGAGAAGTATAAACCAGGTATACTTTTTTTTTAATTAATTAATTTATTTATTTATATTTATATTTTGGCCGCGTTGGGTCTTCGTTGCTGCACACGGGCTTTCTCTAGTCGCGGCAAGCGGGGGCTGCTCCTCGTTGCGGTGCGCGGGCTTCTCATTGCGGTGGCTTCTCTTGTTGCGGAGCACGGGCTCTAGGCGCGCAGGCTTCAATAGTTGCAGCACGCAGGCTCAGTAGTTGTGGCTCACAGGCTTAGTTGCTCTGTGGCACGTGGGATCTTCCCGGACCAGGACTCGAACCCGTGTCCCCTGCATCGGCAGGCGGATTCTTCACCACTGTGCCACTAGGGAAGCCCATAAACCAGGTATACTTTTTAAAGCACGTAAACCCTCAGAAACCACCCAGGCCACATATTACACTGCGACCACAGGACACAGGTGTGAGCACCTAACCTGCATCTACCTCATTCTTGCTTCTCTGATCAATTTTCTTCAGAATACTCATAACAGGAAAATCTAAAAAACTAAGGTAAAATGCAAAAGATTTCCCTGAAAACTCTTGTGGATGGCGAAAAGAAGGTATATTAAGAACCAACATTTTTTTCTAGTTAAACTCCATAACAATGGCTCCCTAAGGGAACCAGTCAAGTTGGACATAAGGACAATTAGTCAACAAACATTTCACATCCTTGTGTAAGCCTCTATAATAAGCATTCTGGGGGAGTTACAAAAAGAGATGGCACAGTTGCCGCTAAAAAAGAAGCTAAGATTCTGTCGGACCAAAACCTAAAGACCTACCGCCAAGACCGGAGCCATGGCAGTGGAAGGCTGCACCCCCGGTACCCGGCCTGTCAGCGGCCCTTACCTTTTAAAACAGTAGTATCAGTTTAAAGAGGGAGACCTCGAGCCACATTCCTGATAAACCTCCCGGCCCCCTTTGTTCCCCAAAGAGAAGACCAGATGTGGTAAATAACCCACAGGGGTTGGGGTGGGTAGGAACTGGGAGATGGGGACTGACACATATACACCATTGATACTATGTATAAAATAGACCACTGATGAGAACCTGCTGTGTGGCTCAGGGAACTCTACTCAATGCTCTGTGGTGACCTAAATGGGAAGGAAATCCAAAAAGAGGGGATATATGTATAGCTGATTCATTTTGCTGTACAGTAGAAACTAACACAACATTGTAATGCAGCTATACTCCAATAAAAATTAATTTAAAAATTAATAATAATTAACAATAACTAGTTATGCATTGACTCATAACTTAGGTTAACCCGTCTTACTTCACTCTTCCATCAACAAACACTGACTGAGGCCCCGGAATACAGGAGCCTGTCCTGAGGCCGCCTGTAGTCTAGCAGGAGAGACAGGTGGGGAAGGGCAGGCACAGCCGTGCTCTGTGGGAGCCCACACTGACCTTCCGGGGGTCACCCCACAGGGGAGGATGCGAGCACTCGGGGAGGGGCCTGACCCTGACTCGGTTGCTGCCTGCCTGCCTGCCTGTGTCAGGGAAAGAAAGCTACATTTTTATTTGGGGGTTAGCCTGTCACATAATCTAAACATAAGGGGCCAAGAAAATGAGACAAACATAGTTAATCGAGTGACCATGGCTAAATCTGAAACATACAGAGCACCAACTTAAATTCACAATTTAAAAAAAGAAGTTACCAGTTTACACTAACTTGCTAAAGCAAGTACCAGCACTTAACAGATATTTAATTTCCTAGAACCGAGAACGGATAACCTGCATATGTGAAAGTGGAAAACTATCTCGGATCACTGAAGGTAAAGGGGAGGGAGCCCAGCTCCTACGGTCTGTTCTCTGAGCGGCACGCTGCGCTCACCTCTGGCTTCACGGTCCAATGACCTTCAACCTTCACGTGCCATAGCTCACATGGGGCTCGAGACACTCTATTTACTGATGCAAACACTGCAACTCAGCAGGGTTAAGGAACTGGTCCAAGGCCACACTGTTAAAAAGCAGTGGCGTTTGGCCCGGCCCACCGGTGCAGGCGGGGGGTGGTTATGCTATAGCAGCTCTACATTCATTCGTTCTGTCGTCCAAGCCTCCTTAACCATAGTTCCAGTTGGTACCATACCTGTTAGGTAAAAGTTACCTGTTGGTACCTGTTGGTACCGTACGTCCATTCTTACAGGCGGGGAAGCTGCAGGTTGGGGAAGATCTGTAACATGCCAGGTCCCATGGCTAAACAAGCTGGGATCTGAACACAAGCCTGTTTCACCTCCTGCTCCCCAGAACAGGGACCCCTACGCGGTGCAGGGGTGTGAGGCGAGAGACACACGTGTCCCACACAGAGGCGGGAAGACCGAGCCGAGACTTACTCTGCAACAGCTCACTAGTTAGGTTCAAGGTTTCCTTCGGGGACACGCTTGCTGTAGCACCAGTGCCTGATTTCTGCGTTTTTACTCGACTCTTCTTACCCATTTTCTGACTACGGAGAAGAAAAAGAAAAAACAAAGAGAAAAGCATTACATTTCCAAAGAACAAAACTGAGTAATAAAACATGGCACAGCAGTGGCTGAGCCTTGAGACATCAAGATCTTACCTCACAGGTGCCATATCCTGAAGTTTCCTTCCAGAAAAAGCAACGTGTAACAAATACTAGTATTTGGAGGCACTCAAATGTGAAAAAAAAAAAATCTGCTTTGTAGTCTCTGGAAGAAAAGTTCATTCCTTTTCACCTACAAAACTATAGTAGAAGCAAGTTTTACTCTAGAATTTTTTTTCAAATTACACAGACTTCATTGTATATCCTAGTACTCTGTGATACTACATAGATAAAAGTTACATCTATATTCATGTATCACAAACTATCACATGGCCACAAAAACCTATATATTCTCTCCTCCCTCTGCTTTAAAAGAATAAATTCCCATAAAGAGTAACTATATCATAAGCAACAGATTAGACTCTCTAGACAAATGCTAAAGACATTTTAGAGATCAAAGAAACTTCAGAGAGCTAATTCAATTCCTTAATCTTGTTTCAAGGAAAATCCAAAGTACCTTGCCCAGGGTTTCACAGGAAGTCGATGGCAGACCCTACCCTCCAAAGGTCTCCATTGTCTCCCTGTCTGGCACTTCAACCACCCTGAAGCCCTCAATGGTCTAACACATAAGAAATGGCCAGGAGATGCCACAAACAGACGAGACAGTGGGACAGGGGATGCACCAATGGACGCCGGGCAGAGATGTTTATAACATCTGTCTGAAAACATTTTATAGCAGTGAGTCAGGAGATGTGTCTTGAAGAAAGAAAGGGACGGGGATGTATGAAGAAAGGGTGGATGACTCAAAGGCAGGGCAGGAATGAGGCTAGCACATGGCAGGGCAGGGGGCACAGCACCCCAGGTGGAGAGGTCTCTGTGGGGAGCGGTGGGAAAGAGGACCCCCAGCTGCAGGAGGGCTGTAACTGTTGCCCGAGGACTTTGATCTAAGCGTTCCTCCTAAGACAGAAGCACTTGAGGATGACAACCCAGGAAGACGGAGAGAGATCCCCCCAGAGAAGCAACTGGAGCCATCCACACACTAATGAATACCACACACCACGATGATGCCCCGTGGAGCCCTCGCCAACAAGCTACGATTAATCTCAAGGGAGAAGCAAAAGGCAAACTCTGATCTACTTGTTTTTTACAAAGAGAAATGACTCGTGTAGTGTGGAGAGCGGTGATGGGACAAAAGGTTGAAAATGCATCTTCTCCCACAGTCTAGCTGATCACTGATTCCACTGCAATGATTCCATGCAGATACAGGCCAGGCTAAAACAACAGGAAATAGCATTCTGTTAAAGGGCTGTCTTATGTAGCTTCTCTGATGCGTCTGATGCATGAAGTGTACTTTGTGACTTACGTCTCTAAAAAGCCTTCTAAAACACAGGAGTGGAAGGAACATAGTGCCAGGCACCCTGGAACAAAAGCGAACAGGTAACTATACCTAAAACTTCGGCAGCAAAGAGAATTAGTTATTTTGAGATCAAAAGCAGAAGGAAAAAAAAAGTGTGGGGTGGAGGGGAGCAGGCGGAGAAATGGTTTAAGCACCTTTCCTTAAACTCAAGGACTAAACGAGAAGGAAGCTCCCGTGTTTACTCGCTCACAGCTGAGAGCCCTGGACAGAGCACCTGCCGCTCTTCTTTGCACCAGGCCCTCTCCACATCTACCAACGGCATCTCTGCGGAGGACCACTGAACTTGACCTGGAAACAACTAAGACTACCAGTAAGCCTGGAAAGTAGGACTTTAATCACACTTCCAAATATAGCTTGGCAGGAAGAGCTGGGAGGCCCGCCCTCAGAGACGGGCTTGCCGGCCTCTCCCCGCCAGCACGACCTCCTGTGCGTTAGGCGCCAAACAACTCAAAAACATCACTCAGACAGGAACTCCGGGACCCTTCCCTCCTCTTGGCAGGCCTGGGGCACAGTGGACCCAAGGCAGCCGCGCCCCCCGACGCCAGTGCCCGCGGCACGAGGACCTGAGAGCTGTGAAGCAGGCCTCTGCGCTCTGCCTGCAGCCCCTTCCCCTCCCCGCACCAGTCCTCCCTCAGGATCCCTCCAACTCCCGCCCCTCTCTGGCATCTAGACACCTGTCCTGAGATAATGATCGTTAACTGAAACAGCAGCAGTGGTGAGCCTGTGTGCAGCCCTCAACCTCTGCCACGCACTGGGCTAGGGTCACCTCTTCATTTGATCCTCCGGACACTCTCATCAGTAGGTACTAGCCTCATCTTTCAGATGACATTCTCAAAAAGGTGAAGTCCTCCATCTCTGTCCCAGGTTCGAGGTGCAGCTACAACTCAGGCCTGACTGACTCTAGAGCCTGTGCCTGGCCACTGCCCACTGCTCCTGTGACATGGAGAGCACAAGCACAGGGCTCTGCAGGGAGCAGGAGGGCGGACACGTCTTCCAGACCCGGCACCAACAACGTCCGGCCAAGTGGCAACACCCCTGAGTATCTCGGGCCACCTGCTCGTCTTGAATTCACCTCCTGCTTAGACTGTAAGTGTCCTGCGTTCTCCCTGCCCAAGCCCACCCCTGCCACTTAAATCTGCCCCCACTGAGCAGCAGGTACAGATATACAACACAGGTGAAACTTCAAAACACATCAGGAAATTAGCACCCGGGAGAGCAGCTGTCCTTGAACTTCATACACATGAAATTATACAACATGTAGGCTTCCTTTGCTCAACGCAAGGTCTTTCCACGGCTCTAAGGTGACGCCCAACCTCCACAGCACAGCCCTCAGGGCCCTTTCCTGCTTCACCCCATTTTACTTGCTCGGCTTTATTCTTCCCGTCACCCCTTACACAACACAGCTCCAGGATCTGCTCTTGTTCTCCCCTTTTTCTGAAATAAAGCTACCCTCTGCTACCCCTATCTCCTCCTGGCAAAATTTTTCACATACTCAGTCAAAATGTCCCCCATGGCCTTGAGGAAATTCCAGGCTCCTCCATGCAGCCTCACTTCCATGCAAATCAGTAAGAACGGGTCAAGTTCAAGGTGATTAACAGATGCTGAAGGCTTGGCTTACCTTGAGATCAGTCTTTTGGAATTCTCTTTGGACTGTTTCCCTCCCACAGGCATATAAGCCCTAAAGAGTCAGAAAGCAGCTTGCCCAGGTTAGACAGTAAGAATCTTCCAGTAGGCATTAACTCGCTTCTCAATTAAGGAGGGGTAGGGAGATGGCTGTCTTTGTCCCCAGGGGATGTAGCTCCCTGGGGTACAGGATCCTAGGTCCAGACCAGCTCTTAATCTGTTCTACCCAGAAACCGGGTTGACAGTGACCTCACCCAGGAAAGCCTCCAGTCACCTGGACCCACTCAGTCCCAGAGCTCCTAATAACTCATCTCCCAGCGCACTGAATCAGAGGCATGTCCTCAAGCCTTACGTGTGTACTTGAAGAACTAACGTTTCTGGAGGGCAGGGGTTGTCTGTACCCAGTTCTATGGCCCAGCAGCCGTTTTTCTGAACTTTACAGCCGTCCATGTCTATAAGATTCATTTGCCTCTGGATTCGAGATGGTTTGGCACCAATTCCTCTCGTATTTGGGTGACACCTTATACCTACAAGTACCTCAAAGGTGGTAGCCCCGCATTTACTTCTTTTCACCCCACAAGGCATCAGGCCCTCCTGCCCCCCCTCTGCCGGCTCCCTCGACCCCGTACCACCCCCGTTCCACACGCTCCCTCTTCCCTGCGGCCTCCGTGCCTTCAGCCCTTGGTGAAGGTGTCTGAGTCTTGACTCCAACCCCAGCCTGCCGACGGCCCCCTCCCCACTCCACGCCCTGCAAAGCTCAGCCCTGGAGCCTCCACGGCCTCACGCGCTATAGCTGACATCACTTATGTGCCTACCTCACCCACTGGTGTGGGTTTCTGTCTTGTGGCAGACAAAACCCAAAGTTTCCATTTCTAAATTATCTGTAGGGTCTAGTATGGTGCCACGGACACAGATGAGGGTCAAATACTTGTTGGATGAAGGAAAATCTTATTTGAATTTACTCCTGTTACTTATGGGTAAGATTTATTTCCCATCACGATAGTAAGACTATACAGCAAGGAACCATTTTGAGATATTCTCCCACCAGTGACAGAACAGTAGCCAAATGAGACATTTACTTAATACTTAGCTACTACTTCTAAGAACTAGGATGACTCTTAAAAGTCAAAACATAAATCTATACATATAAAATTCACATTTAAACAATAGTTTCCTTTGGGAAACCACAGTTTGTTGTTAGAAAAGCTTTAAGATATTAAATTTCATAAAAGAATCTCTCCAATAAACATAAACTGAATTTTTAAGGTGTTTTTGGTCTCTTAGAAAACAACCAAGCAGGAATAAGTCCGTTTCCAATAGAAATGCAAGAGCTGCTCCTCAAGCACGACTTCAAGCTCTGGGGGCACTTGTGACTGGGGGCACGAGCATCTGTACGGCTCTCTGCGCTGGCCAGACACGTTCCCGCCACAGCCTGCAGAGGCCAGTGGTGACCACAGGCATGGCAGGGGGCTCAGGCATGGCTGACTTGGCCAAGAGCCCACAGCCAACAAGCAGCGGACCTACGGCTTCAACCTGAAACCCTGTGTTACGTCCAGCACATTCACAACTAAACAAGGTCTCCTGCATCCACGTGCCAGGACCACACCAGCAGCTGCAGAATATGACCACAGCCAGATGAGGGGCAGCCAGCCCTGCGGGACTCAAGGATGAGGAGGTGAGGACCCAGGACTCAGCCTGGATAACTCCTAAAATGTGCGGGCAAAGTAACCAAACAGAGAGGGGTAAGGAATAAAGCACAGGTAAAGAAGAAGGACTAGATGTTAAGATTCAGTCTGAGAAAGTGTTAGAATCCAGGCTGAGTGGTTTCCTAAACTCAACCCCCTTCTGCCTTTTTTAGCTAACAAAGATTTCCCCAACTTCATGGATTTAAAATAACTACCCACCCTGTTCATTTATGATTCAAAAACTTGTTACATACAATGAATAATTTTCATTGTGAGTTCAGCTGAATCCGGGGCTACATTCCAAGTTTCAACAAATGAAAGAGCCAAATAGGTATCCTGAATATTCTTAGTGCTCTCAGTGGAAAAACACTACCTATTAGTTTAATTCATCAACTTCCTACAAAGACCAAATATTTACCTTCAATATTTATTTCAAATATGTATATTAGAAAAATACAAAGATGTGCTAAATTAGATATGTGTATGCACACACAAAGTTAAATTCCAAATTTTAGCCAAAGGTACAATGCTAAATGAAAGATCTTTTTCCCCCAAAGTTTAGATCGAAAGCAGGTATAATTTCCAAATTCTTAATGAATTATCTGGGGGAAACAAATATACAGTAAAAAAGGACTTAAACAATACTTAAGACAAAAGAAAATAATATGCAGAAAAGCAACAGGATTGACAGGCGAGAGGATTCTACAGTAAACAATTACAAAGACAGTCCTTCAAAGAAAGGGGCGTCTATAAAAAGAAACAGCAAGCTAAGAGTTCCACACATATCTGCATTGCTTAACCATCAAGATATTTTAAACATCTACAAAATCCTCAAAATCTGGCTCTTTATAACACCATAAACTATTTAGCAAGTCCATCAACAATCTCTCCACCTAAGAGATACAACAAACTTTAGAAAACAGTAAAATAGATGGCATATTCAATTATTATTTAAATTGCTGACTAATAAGCAAGTGCCATCTGTAGTCAACAACCACTTCTGACCAGTGAAGTGATTCTTTTACACATAATCTGCCTAGGTGAGGAGAAAAAAGAACACAGTGCTTTTAAGGAAATTGGCTGATGGGGTGGTGGGCGTGGTGAGGGGGATACTTAACCCATTTTTACAAAGTATACTTCACACCTACTGAACAGACCAAGATGGAATTCAGCTGTGTGGGTTTTTTTTTCTTTCCCCAAAAAATTCTAAACGGAAAGAATGTATATTTGCGATATTCTTGAGTTGCTTTCAACTAAATACAACTAGAATAAACATTTTTGATTATACTTATTTGGTAATTTACCCAGAAAACCTTAGCTCAAACCCAGCATCTGTTTTGCAATGTATGCTGCATCTTCCCAACTTTACAGCTGGTTTGACTGAGGGAGAGAATGGTCCTAGGGCTTCCTCCCACCTCAGGCTCCCAGCTGCAAATGGACTTGAAGGGAGTGTGAAGCCTGCCTAATCTTTTGGAGAAAGAAAAGAATCTCACTAAAATACTTCGTGGGCCATTAGGATCAGATTACTACATTCTGAATTAAGTACACAAACTACAGGATGATGGCCTAGGAAAATGAAAGCACTCCCAAATTGAAAAGCATTTAACTGTGCTAAGGTCTCTCTCCTACAAAAACTGATGCAGCATACATGGTCCTTGCGTTGGTACCATGTTAACTGAAATACTGGAAACACCTCTCTTTGCACAGTAGCAGGATCTAGTAACAGGGTCAAGCCTTACTAACTTATACAGGTTCAAGTGGCTAACTAGCACCCATGATTCCAATCTCTATCAAAGGAGACGCTGATGTGTCACAGCTCAAAAGTACCAAGAAGTCAGGGCAAGCAGACAGGCAAGATGGTGGAATTAATTTCAACTCAGTAGCTACATACATACCAAGATGAATGTAGACCTACAAGCTGCATGTAATTAAAATTTCAATCTTTATACAGAACAATCTGGGCTGTCACATATACATATACAGATAGATACATAGATAGATATAGATATACACAAACTTGAGATTTAAACTTGCTTTCTACAATGTTTTTGCTATATTTCCACTAATACACATGATAATTTTAGAGACGCTTAAACCATCTTTGATTGACTTTTCAATACATAATAGTCTTAGTTTTAAACTGCTATTGAATTAAGTTGTAAATACACTTAAAATGAGGCTCCTATTTAAAGGAAGTTGCAAAACAAACTCTTCATAAAGCAAAGAATCATTCAGTATCATGAATAACCATTTCCTATTATAGCTTCCTAAAAGAAAAAAGAAAAATGTTAAGGATGAAGGAACAGCTAGCTATAATCTGTCAAGAAATTACTTTCAAACCACCCACATTCCTCCCATAAGGATTCTAGATTCTAGAACTGTGGAACATCAGGTTTGGAGGAGACCTCTGGGGCTATCTGTGTTAACCCTCAAGCCTGAACATCTTTAAAATAAAGATATCTAATATTACGTAGCAGGTGTGGTTATCCAAGTGCTTTGCTCTCCACTGCCAAATTCAACCGGAAGAGATGAGTCCCCAACTTACTGTGGTTCACGTTAGGATATTTCAACGTTAATACAGATGGTGCAAGCGCATACACATCCAGTAAGTAGAAACCTTGAATTTGTATCTTTTCCCAGGCTAGTGATATGCAGCGCGATACCCTCTGGTGACGCCAGGCAGTGGCGGCGAGCCTCAGCTCCCCGCCGGTTACACGGAGCATGAGGGTAAACGACAAACACACTTACAACCCTTCTGAACAGACAGCCATTCTGTTTTTCACTTTCAGTAGTGTTCAAAAAATAACATGAGATATTCAGCACTTTATTACAAAACAGGCTTTGTGTTAGATGATTTTGCGCAACTGTAGGCAAATTAAGTGTTCTGAGCGCTTTTAAGGTCGGCTAGGCTAAGCTGTGATGTTTGGTACATCAGGTATGTGAAATGCATTTTCGACAATGATATTTTCAACATGCTATCAGGATGTAACCCCATCATAACTCGAAGATCCGTATAGCTAACACTGCCTTACTTTTCTACCAGCCAAGTGAATGAGTGAATTCATGCTTGCATTTAGTGCACATTTCTTGAGTATCTAATATGAAATGCAGGGATAAGTGGAACGTGGTCCCACAGTCTTGAGGATAAGGTGGTAACCAACTACACCCTTTGTTACGTAAACTGACCTTCAGCCAGATACATGTGCTACATTAAACAACTTGAGTTTTGGAACCTACATGCAATTACTCATGCTGTCACGTTGTTTGTTTCTGGGCTGTTGAACCTGTGTGGGCCCTGGGGCAGGCCCCCAACATGACCGTCTTCATCATAACTGCATCATCAGGCATTTCCTATATCAGGAACTGACGTAAGCATTTTACACACTAGACAAAGAAAGATATTATGCCCACTTTACAGATGAGAAAGCTGCAGTTTAGTGAGGTTAATAAATTTATGCATGACAGACAGCTGGTAGCAGAGCCGCATCAGCACAGCTCAATGTCAAACGTCACTGATGCCCAACAGTATTTCATGGATTCAGTGCAAAACCAACCCCCTTAGAGAGGATCTGCAGGTTCATTATCTCTGAAATTCAAAATAACAGTATTCCTCTGCAGCTGTAAAACACACCATGTAAAGCTTTTACCCCTTTGGCCTTTTAAAACTATAGTCATTACGCTGGCCTTGTCCAAAAACAAAGGAGTGGCCTCAGCTTAAATTTGGGACATGAACAAAACTTCCAAATTTTATGATAAAGGCAACTTTCATGAGTATTTTTCAACACTAACCCTTACTTTCTCTTAACTGTACTTAACAGAAAACTATTGATACTGAAGAGTCAGGTCTATTTTCTGAAATTGAAACCTTTAAACCACTTGGTCACAGAATTTTTAGACCTTGTTATGTTCTAGTGAACTGTATCGTAAACAGTGGACAGTGAAATTCAGGATGGTAGATAAGTAATAAGGCTAAAATACTGCATACTTATTAAGAGTTCTATGTAGACCCCTGCTTATCTAATTCTCTGGACAATTTTTTAGTCCTTCTAAAAAATAGTGAAAGCACATTTTCCTGCCCTGTCCCTCTGGCCCCCGTCCCTCTGTACCCCCATTATTCAGCCTACATGTAACAGGTTAAAATTTTACCCTGGCTTGGCAATCAGTATCACTCAGCTCCCTTTCAAAATCGTAACTTCAGAGCTGGACTTGTCTTCCATTGCCAGTCAAGAGTGTTTGGACTTATCTTGATCATTAATTAACTTCTACTTGGAAAGGACTTGAATAAGAAAAAAATTTTCAAAGTCTTAACTTTGGTATTTGAATTTTATAATCATTTGGAATCATTTTTCTTCCATTCAAATATATTTCAGCTGGAAATTGTCAATAGCTGTGTTTGTACCTCCGGTTTTACGATGTTTACTTCTAAACCTAGAAGAAACTCCCAAATGGAAATGGAGTCTACACAGCTAATCTCTGGCTTGAGTTACTGAATGAATTTAACAACAAAAAGGATTCTATTCTGTTAAGCAACTTTTTCCCCATAAGATTATTAAAATGACTTAGAAAAAAAATAAAAAAGTCTCAACTCCTTTGTAATAAAATAAATATGTGTATTAATATTTTGTTAAAAATTTATTTTTACTTTGAGAATATTATGTAAATTATATTTGCAGATCAAAATATTTAACAATCTCCAATTTTATGAGTGGGAAAATGAGATGACATAAGGAAATCCAACGTACAGAAGTCAATTTTTCCAAGTAAGGTACACTTGTATATGCAACAAAAGTGAAAACCAGAAAAATTTAAAAGGAATCCTTAATCTGACACCCTTAAGTGATTAAATATGACTCAGAATGAACTGATATCCAAGATAAACACTTCTTCAACTGTAGCAAGAAAAAAAGGATGCACAGCAAATCAAAATATTCTGAATCTTATTCATTGAGAAAATAAATTAACTGGCCACAAGCAACTTCCAAAGTACCATAAGAATAAAGATATATTCACTCTTCACTATTCTGTTAAAAATGTTTAATGCCATAGTAATAAATGACTCCATTTCCTTTGTGCAGGAACAAAATCTAGGTTCCACTCGGAGGACTGAGGTACATGAAGAAAAAACACACTTGAAACTCCTCCTCCCTACTCCTCACACAAGCCAGAGAAGACAAACCAGTTTCTAAAGATAAAAAAAAACCTCCCAGTGATAGATATTCATCAAACTACACCAAAAAAGATACAGTATTATTAGTTACATTTCTAAAAACTACTGCAGATTAGTGATAAGAAAAAAGGAGACTATGTAATTCAAACATTTTGAAAGATTTGGAAAGCTTCAAACTAAACTGACATCTAGTAAAAAGAAAGAGAAACCCTGAGCCAGGAGGTGAGGTTTTCATTCATATTTTTACTAAAATTCCACGCGCCACAAAGTAGGTACCTGGTTCCCATTGAATTCAATGATTATCTGCTAAATATTTACTGCGAGCAGACTCCAGCGTACTGTAGATACTCTCCTCCAGCTGTCATCTCCTTTGCCATTCTCTTCTGGATCATGAGAGCGGCAAGTTTTAAGGAAACGGTTGTGACCAGTTATCAGAGCTCTCAGAACAAAACAGTTTTCCAGGGGTTGAACTTTAGAATGGAAAACTATTTCAGTACAACCTTCACAGCTCTCTCAGTTTCCAGTGGCTTCTAAAGCAAAGGTTTAATCGTCACTGAAAACGGGGCCTAAGTGTTCAGCAAGTGTTACTTTCTTCCTGACAATCTTATTGCACTCCTATCGACAGAACTGAACAGAAACTTTATTTCTACAGCACACGTAGACATAAACGTTTTAATCTGCGAGTTCAACACCATTCCTATTCCAGGGATCACTGGAGAAGAGATGAGAAGCAGCAACCATTTTACTCGTTCAGACTAGAGTTTCATTTCAGACATTAAGTTACAATTCTTAATATATATAAAAGAGGGCAGACAGGAAGGAGTAGCAGAAGGAAAACCCGGGCCGTTGGGGCCCAATAACAAGCTGCTCTGCGGCTCTCTTGAGAACTCGGCTTTTCGAATTACTTTCCTAGGCCCGAGAAAAACTCCTTAAAATCCTGGAACTTTTCCAAACTATCAATCACAGCAGCCCCAGCAACTAACTTGCTTAGTCGAGACTGCATACATAGTAGACTGTATGGACACAATATATCATGGTTCAAGTAAGTCTTGCCAAATTTTAAGGGTACAGAGAAAAGCTGCGTTTATTTTGCTATATTCTTAAGTTAAATTCACTCACTTAAAATGGTGAGAACCTTTCCAAAATTATTTCTGGTTCCTTCAGTTTTGAAATAGCAGTAGGGTCGTTTTGGAGAAAACAATCGGGGAGGAAGAGGTTATCATCTACACGTGGTAAAATTCAAACTTTTCAGTGTCCAGTTCCGCCGAACGCATACAGCTGCCGTAACCACACCACAACCAAGTTCTGTGCACATCACTAAAGGGTTAACCCTTCGGAGGCTCTTAAAAGCAAAATTCACCTGTCAACATACTTTAAAAAGGATTTTTTCTTTCGAAACATCACCTCCTTCGTTTGGAAATGCAAAACATCACCTCCTCCATTTAGGATCCCAAGTGATCCTACACCAGTCAACACACGGCAGGGGTAAGCCCCCCCCCTCCCCCGCAGCAAGTGGCGCCCAACGCTAATCGGCTCCTCCCCCGCCCACCCACCCCCCCACCCCCGAGTAGAAACTGGGGATAGAGGATACACAGTTGCATCGCCAGGCTGGAGCCACGAGGAGGAAGAGTTTGATGCTGGAATGACAAACTCCAAAGCACTGAATTCTTCTCCCTAGTAGGGCACGGAGCGTGGGGAAGATGGCCAGGGCGCGTGGGAAGAAACATGACCTATTTTCAACGACTGTTTTCATAACTGGAAAGTGAGGGAGAGAAGCAGGGGCTAGTCCCCGAGCACCCCCGAGGGCACCTGAGGTTTGGAGAAAGGAACATGAAAGCCACACCGTCCTCGCCTAAGCAGCAGAGTGACGACGGGAGAGAGGGAGAGAGGAAGGGAGGGAGGGAGGAAGGAAACGGGCGCGCGAGCCGGCCCCACGCAGAGCCGAGCCGACGAGAGCGAGAGGGACCGACCCCGGCCCCACCCGGTGGGTGCCGAGGGGCCGGGCGCTTCCTGCACCTGCTGCCACCTCTAGGCGGGCAGAGCGGAAAACGGAGCATCGGCCGCTGGGCAGCGGTGAGCGCGCCCCCGCCCCAGGAGGGCCGGAGGGCAGAGGCCGTGCGGCGCCCTCCGACCTCGCCTGGCCCCCGGCACCCAGCCCTGCCCGCCGGGCCCCAGGGCGCACACCGACACCTGCACCCTGGGCCCAGAGCGGCCGGCAGGGCGCGGGCCGGACCACGGCCGAGGGGCCCGGCCGGGGTTGGGGGCAGCCTCGCAGTACTCCGGACGGTGGGGGTGGGGGAGGTTGCGACGCAAGTCTGCCCCGAGGGCCACGCGCGCAGAGGGACCGCCGCCGGCACTCACCTGCCCGCTTGCCCCTTCGCACAGCGGCGGCGGCGCCACACTCCGCCGGGACCCACAGTCCGCCTCAACCAAGCCCCAGGCGGCGGAGGCGGCGGCTGCGGCCGGACAGGAGGGGGCGGGACCGCTGCCTGAGACGGCCCCGCCGCCGCGGCCCAACCCGGTTCCGCCCGCCCCAGGCCCCGCCTCCGATCCGCCGCCGCCGCCTCCCATTGGCCCGCGGTTCAGTCGCATGGGCGCGGCCCCGCCCCACCGCCCCCCGACCGTTCCGCTCGGGTTCCTGCTCAGCCATTGGGCCGGCGGGCTCCGGGGCCAGAGCGGCGTGCTCGGCCCCCGCCAGGTTCCGGGCCATAATTGGCTGGGCTGAGCCCATGCCCGGGCGTTAATTGGAGGACCGGCACCCCCGGGCCCCGCCTCTCGCGCCCAAGTTCCGTTAGCAGGTTCGGTTGCTCCCGAATTCCCTCCCTCCGACGGAATGGGCCCTCTGGTGGGCTCCTCCTCCCTCACGCAGCGACCGCTGACCCGCGGGGAGGGGCCAGGAGAAGACTGGCGGCTTGTTCCACGTTTGAGAGCTCTACTTTCTTCTCATTGGTTGACAGGCGTGCCTCCGGTCGCTTATTTCTAGTCCCGGACGCAGCGCGATGACGTAGCTTCCCCGACATTCCACGTCCAAGATGGCCGCAGTCAACAGGGAGAGACGTAGCTAAGGGGATTGCCTGAGGCGAGGGGTGAGTGACCGACGGACCGCGGGCAGCGCCATTCAAGTCCCGCGTACCTGGAGGTCGGATTAGGGTATGGCCACCTGCCTCCATCCGCTGGCGGAGTCTCTTTCCGGATTCCGCTTCCCTCCGCTACCCCCCCGGGTGCAGATCGAAGTTAGCGGGCGACGGCGGGGCCGCGAGACGCGCTACGGGAGAGAGTGTGAGGCGCAGGAGCGGGTCAGGGAGGCCGGCGCGGACCGTAGGGCAGGTAGCGACGCTCGAAGTGAGGGGCGGTTAGGGTTCGGGGACTTTCTGGAAGATGGGGAGAAAGGGCAGGGGTCTTAGGCGCGCACACGCTCAGCGGTACAACCGAAGACTACCCACGTCTTTCCGGTTATTTCGCAGTGTGTCGGTCCCAACCGTGGTAACGCCTGAGACTTTGGGTATCGTTCCACATCTAGGGTACTCTGACTTCGGAATCTGAAGACCCGTGTAACAAGGGTGGGACTAGAAATGAGGAAAAGGCACTTCCGCGGTTAGTTTCGTTCTTGCCGACACATCGCGCTTACCGACCCTCTCCTGGGTTGTTTGGTTTGTTACCAGAGAAATTGTTCTTTAGAAGGTTGAGGCGTAAGCCAAGAGGATATCTAAAAGCTCTCAGACTATTCCCCGCACAAAGCATGGTCGGTAGCGCTCCCGAAATTTGGCTTGCCAGTCAAACGGAGCTTTCGCTAAATCTTCTGACGTTAGGAACGGCTTCTCACAGCATTTAGTTGAAGGTGGCCTTTTTTATGTTTTTAAGGTAAACTTGATAATGCTTGTGTATCTCTTGTGTATCGTTAAAGATACCTAGCACACTGCCTTGCAATTCTGGCGCTGGTTAAGGTTGGTATGAATGATGTTGCTAGAAGGAAAGCTCCACGAAGGAGCTTTATTATCCTCAGCACCTAGAGCACTGCCTTACACGTAGTAAACTGTCTTCATTGCTGAATGAATGGATGGATGATGGTAATAGTTGCGGTATTGATAGACATTTGGTTAAGATTCTTAGTGTTCTTAGATGCCTGCCTGTTAAATAATCTTGGCTATGAAGGTAATAGTTATCCAGGATCGCTTTGTTTTTTCAGAGTGACTACCGTTGGTGTCTAATTTTAGTTTAGTTTTGTTTTTTTTACTTTTGTTTCATTTTGATTATCTTGTGATGCTTTGTTGAGAAATATTAGTTGATTCTTGCATAAAGCATGTTAAACATTTACGTTTTGAAAACGTAGTTTACACCAACAAGCAATAAAGTAACATTTTAATTGCTAATGAGATCGTTAAATCTTAAATGCCATTTCTAAAATTGAACGTCATAAAGAAAAACAATGGTCATAGTTTTGGCTTACAAAATAAATTGTTCGTTTCAGGAGATTATATTTGAAAGCAATGAGAGTTTGCTAAGAATCTCGAAGGAAAAATGTTTTGTTGTCTCTAAAACTAGGTCAAGACAAAATCAAGAAGGATTAAGTTCAAGGTAATTGAGATTATAAGGAATATCTAATTGGATTACATCTACCTCTATTTTCAGGGTCAAATAAATGATATACCAAAATACTTGCAGATAAGATGGTGAAATTATTGTTCATAGGTTTTGAGGAATCTTAAAAGTGCAGTTAATGATAGAAGACTGGAGTCTGATAAATGTGTCAGTTTTTGCAGAGAGCAATTAGGTGGCTTTGGATGCTAGAGCTTATTAGTAATCTGTTTTAGAGTCTTGTTGGGACAGCAAAAAGAGAGCTTCTAAATACTTGGGGAAGAGGGCTCATGCCCTCAAACCAGCAGAGCTTCAATTTAAAAAAACCAGGTGACACAAATCATGTTTTCTTTTGTTATAAGTTTACTAGACTGGTGGTGGATGAGGGATTGCTAGACATGAGTCCATTAAGATCCTTAGGACACTGGACATAATTCTTCTTCCTATCATAATAGACACAAGAGAGAAATACACTGGGAAAGGTCTGGTTAGATGGATATGTGTCCATTCAAATTACCAAACCCCAAATGTTGACTAATGGGTTGATGTCAACCTGAACAGAGGTCTTTAGAGATAAGTTGCAGGGCTCTGGCCTTGCCCTTACTCTGGTTAGCACTTTTTTTTTTATTACTAACTTTAAATATATGAGGCATGCTTGTCAAATTAATAAATGCACTCAAAACCTGTAGTGATAGTTAGCCAGTATGTTAGATGACACTCAGGATTCAAGAGTTCTTAAAGGCTGAAATTATAGACCAAAACTAACAAGATGTAAATTTGCCAGGAATTATTAAATTTATAAAAACCCAGTTGTGTGTGTTTGAGATAAGGAAGACCTGACTTGGAAAAAAAAAAGAGAGAAGGGTCTAGGATGTAATGTTCTATTTATAGAAGCGAAGTATAGCATTTTCCCCAGATTGGGGGAAGGCAGTATTTCACTCTAATGACAAATTGTGTTTCTGCCATTTACTGGCTGTGTGAATTAGACAAGTTACTTCATGCCTCTTTGGCTCCATTTTCTCAGTGATAAATTGTGAGGATAAGAAAACAACTTGCAGTCATGGTGCAACTCAGTGGACACACAATGGGCATGTTGTTGAATATTAATAATCTCCCTTCACCCACGTACTATGCAAATCATATGAAGAGTATTATTTTCCAAGCTGATTGCTGATGTTTAGAGAGGATCTTGTGACACTAAAAGCCACATTGAGAAAATGGGGTATTTGTTTACCCAGAAGAGAAGGGAAAGGAAAAATTGTCTTCACATGTATGAACGTCAATGGAAAAGGGAAAGGTATTTTCAAGGCTTAGGGAGCTAGGTGGGAGCTACAGAGAGTTGTTGAAAGGGAGATTTTGTTCCTTCATTATTCTGTGCCATCTATGTACCAGATACAGGGGGATAAGACTAATACAAGAATTAATGTGAACACCAATTATTGATACCCAGCAATGCCATAGGCTGCTTTGTCAACTACTAAGGTCACATTAATGAAAGTGGCCAATTGAAAGTGAATGACCAAATATTACTGTTTATAGGCAGTCTCTGTACTGGATGAGAAAGTTGAGTAGTGACCTTTACTATTGTTGCCAATTTGTAAGTATCCATAATTCTAAATGTTGAAAATGCATTTAATCTTTCATCAGGTAAAATGATATATCTAAAGCACATTCCCGAAAGATGTTGCTAAAATGCCTTGACATGCTGCTTGTTTATGGAGAGATTTTTACCTTGTGGAGCTCATAAATCTCTCAGTCATTTTCACAGTAATTATAAGCTGCTAATGAGAAAATTTGTAACTTTAGGGTCTTGTGAAAAAATAGAGTAATAGGGAACAGGGTTCTAGAACTGAGGCAAGAACTGTTGCAGGGGATGAATGATTTAGAGGACTGTTTCTGTTCTATTTATGTAACTTATTTTCACTGTGTTGAATGTATTGTTTATTCTGCCCCAGAGTCTAATGGCATATAGGGTAGAATTATTAGCATGGGGTTTGGCAGTGACAGCAAGGTAAAACGGCTTTAAATATATTTATGGTTTATCCACTTGTGGACTGAGATACTTTTCCATCCCTATTTCATCCCTACTGGATTATTCCTAACCCTTTTTCCCACTCTGCCCTTCTCCTCTCAGCAGATGTCTTGGCACTTCCCAGAGAAAATAGAGATACTCTTTTATGATTTATTTCCTCCCCCTTAAATGATTTTTAAAATATCTTCCTCACACTTTTCCCTTCCCTTCTGTCTCAGAGAAAGAGTTTCCTTCCTAAGGAAGCTCTTTTTTATTATCCCTATGCTTTTTATTATCTCTTGGCCCATTAACCCCTCAGTGGCTTGTTCAGCCTCTTCCAGTGGCTCCTTTCCTTCTGGCTTCAGACATCCTTCATTCTCCTTTATGCTGAAGAAACAATAACCTGTTTTATAGCCTGTTCATTCTTTAACACCCTGTGCAGTCTTTCTTTTGCCCTACTGCACCTCCGAAAGTTTCTTCTATTTACACATGTGTATGTATCTGCTTTATTGAGACAATTCACATATCATACAAATCACCCATTTAAAGTGTACAAGTCAATGAGTTGTGCAACCACCACTACAGTGAATTTTCAATGTTTTATGACTAATAACTGATCCAATAACCTTTCCTTAATTCCCGTCCTTTAATTTTTCTTTAGCACTTGTCACAGTTGACTACCGCTTCTGACTTAAAGCTGGTATCCCTTGGTTTCTTATGCAATTAAGGGTGCAAATTTCCCTACCTTTTGAGCATTCCTTCCCGTTCTCTCCTTCTTACTTCCTCGAGTTCTTCAGAGTTGTGTCCCCATCTTCACTCTCCATCCTCTGTCCATCACCACGACTTTAGCTGTCAGTTTTATATAGATGAATCCCAAGAGGTGTGTCCGTTCCAGATTTCAGCAGGCCTGTTTATGTGTCTGGTGGATATCTCCACACAAATATCTTAGAAGTTCTTCAAACTAGTATTTATAGAACCAAATTCTTTTCCTCCCCCATCAAAACCAACTCTTTTTTCACACCTGAATCATAGTAAATCAACTATACTTCAATTTTTTAAAAAAACTCTTTTTCTTCCCCATTTTTCTTTTTAGTATCACCCTCCTCTGTCAGTAAAGCAAACTTGAAATCATCTCTTGCCATTCTTTGCCTCACAGCCAGTTGTGATGCCCCTCTTTCTCCCAGTGCTGTTTGTGGGGACAGGACCTCATCAGGCATTATTTAAACAGCTGCTGTAGTCTTCTAACTGATCTTCTACTGCAAATCTCTAAACAGCCCTAACTCATCACTCTCTCTCCCCTGACCGTGCTTTACTATTTTTCATAGCACTTAACAGTCCCTGACAGATACTGACATTTTTGTTTCTCTTTGTCTCTGCCACTAGGATGTAAGCTTCTGGTGGGACAGAGACCTTGCCTCTCTTGTTTCCCATTATGTCGTTGAGGCCTGGCTCATAGTAAATGCTCAGAGAATATTTGAATAAGTACCTGGAGAACCGTTAGTTTAATATATCCTAGAGATTCCCAACAAGTGTACTGTGAATAAATTACAGATATGCTGAGATATTGATTCCCTCAGCCAATTGGCCAGTTGCCTTCTGCGCTACAAGAATGTACATGAATGTTTATTACTATTATTAATAATAAAAACCCAGAGACATCTCAAATACTCATCCACATAGAATGGATAAATTGTTATATTCACAGAGTAGAATACCATGCAGCAGAGCTTCTCAGCTTCAGCACGAAGTTAATTCCTAGCTGTGAGGGATTGTTCTGTGCATTAAAAAATGTTCACCAACGTTCCTGGCCTCTACCCACTGGATGCCAGCAGCAACACCCCCCCACTACCACCAATTATGACAACCAAAACATTGCCAAATGTCCGGGGGGGGGGGCAGATTCACCCCAGCTTGCAAACCCCTGCTGTGTAATAATGAGAATGCAACAAGGATGAACTCCACAAACATAATACTGAGCAAAAGAAGCCAGTTGTAAAAAAGTGATATTATCTCATTAAACATCCTTTAGAAACAGGAAAGACTAATTGGTGGAAATAGAGGTCAAGATATTGGTTATCTTTGGGGGGATAGTGATTAGGAGAGGAATGAGAACCCCTGGGATTTGGGTAATATTCTGCTTATCAACTGGATGGTGCTACACAAGTGTATTCATGTTGTGAATATTAATAAGCTATACACTTAAAATTAGTGTACTTTCTTTTTGTATGCTACAGTGCGCTTAAAGATTATTTTAACATAAAACCACTACCCACAAAGTAACACCTGTTCCTTGACTACTGAGAGATACTCTCTGTCAGATCAGAGGAGATAAGAGTCCTGGTCTCCTAAGCAGTCTCATCTGATTTTTTTCCCCCAGCTTTTTAGTAAGTGAGAAAAGAGTACAGTGGCTGATTGTTTACCTATGGCCTGGACTGGACACATGTTAACATTTTTGCCATCTTTGTTGTTTGAGTATGTGTTTTAGTAAAACCATTTGAAAGTAATTGCAGACATCATGACACTTCACCCCTAAATACTTCAGACTAAAAAATAAAGTCATTCTCCTTTCTAATCACCATATCACTATTACCCCTAAGAAAATTAACAGTAATTCCCTAATAGCCTCTAATATGTAGTCCGTATTAAAATTTCTCTAATTGTTCAAATTTTCATCCAGTCAAGGGTCCCACATTTCATTTGATTGTTAAGCCTCTATAGGCTTTTAAAATCTAGCACAGTTCCTCCCGTCTAATGGTTTTTTTTCATGGTCAGTTGTCTTATAGAGTGTCACACTTTCTGAATGTGACCAATAGCATCTTCACTGTGCCATTTAACGTGGTCTTCTACCCCCAGTATTTGCTGTAAACTGGAATTTAGTTCCAAGGGTTTGGTTGGATTTAGGTTAGGCTTTTGGGGCTTAAGAATACTCTATAGGTGGTTGATATTTTATTTTCATGTTGCATCACGTTAGGCACATACTAGCAGGTTTTCACCCTGTTAGTGATGACAAATTTGATTGTTTTCGTTAAGGTAAAGGACTTTTTTCACAATAATTACCAGTGCTGGCAAAGCAGATTGATTTTATACACACACACATATATTTTAATGTTACTATGGACTCTTGCATTGTTTAGTCACTCTTTTACAATCATTCATCATCATTTTTCTTTATAATATTTAAATTCCTTGAATTTGTCCAATGGGAGTCCATGATGGCTCTTCTGTCTTTTGATAATCTTCCATTATTCTGAGCACCTCCCAGGCAGGCCCCTACCCCAGACTGGAAAGGAAACCTGGTTCCTTTTGGAGGGTAGTGGTGAACACTGAGATTTGAGCACTAGATGTGTTCCTGATTATGGGAGTGCCATTGCTTCTAGGTACTGGAAATGAACAGAACTGAGATAGATAGATAGATAGATAGATAGAGATATAGATAATTTTTTTAACCATGACTTATTTTGATTTTTTTCTGTTAAAATGTAACATTACAGGTTTTTTCTTAACCTTCTATCTCATTTATATATATGTGCATGTGTATATATCATATACATATGTTTCCTTCACACTGAAAATTTCAGTTGTACCATTTATATATTTGCTTTATCCTACAGTATACCAGAAAAAATGGTTTGACAGTTACAATATTAATGCTACTACTAGCAATGCATTAGCGAAGTTTAAGATTCCTTTGCAGTTTTTTGTCTTTAGAATACGGAACTAGTTCAGAAATTACTTATAATGATTTTCTGTGTGGTTATGTTGCCTGTTTGCTGTACATAGGGTCTATTTTGTGTTTTAGAGTTTGCTTTTTTAGTTAAGGTCATGAATATGTTAAATATTTACATGATTCAAAAGTCAAAGTTACAAAAGGACTCAGGAGCCAATCCGAAAAAGCTGTTTCCAATGGCTATAAACTGGACCAGTTTGAGCAACAAAATAATGGTAGTGTGAGATTATAACTCAGAGAATAAGATGAGTATTGATGAGCCCATCCTTGTGTAAATAGATGATTGAATAAATAAATGAGGGAGAAGGAACAAATCTTTCTTACAAAAGAATTCCAAATAATGTTGAAGGAAGGAAGGAAATAGAAAATCACCACTAGAACACCACAATAATAATGGTTGCAGACAAGATCCTCAGATGAATGCTAAAATTAATGGGTGAAATTTTAAGGAGAAACAGGTACTTTGCATAGTATTTTGCATTGCAAAATATTTCCCCCCAAATGTTTACAAATTATTGTGGTAGTTTTAACATAGGTCCACACATTCTTTGATACATCTCCTTCCAGGAGGTGGCACTTAATTCCCTTACCCTAGAGTGTGGACTGGACCTCATGACTCACTTTTAAGGAATAGAAAAGAGAAAGGGAAAAATAGTAACTTACAATGAGAAACTGGCAGACCTCATCTTAACCAAATGTTCACAGTTACAGAAAGAAGTCATTCTGATATCACCTGCTCCCCTAACATGGTGTGATGAGAAGGGCGCTTTACCTCTATACCGTTTTTCCTCAAAACTCCAGTCTGTTAATGGGAAAATATCAGGCAAACCTAAATCAGTCATTTTAATCTGCCTAGTACTCTTCAAAACTGGTGAGGTCATGATAAACAAGGAGAAACTGGGGAACTCTTACATATTAGAAGATATTAAGGAAATGTGACCCCTGAATGCAGTGTAGCATCCTGGATTAGATCCCTGAATGACTTTTGGAAAAACTCAAAATCCGAGTCAAGACTATAGTTTAATTAATAATGTACCGAAATTGGGACTTCCCTGGTGGAGCAGTGGTTAAGAATCCTCCTGCCAGTGCAGGGGACATGGGTTCAAGGCCTGGGCCAGGAAGATCCCACATGCCGCAGAGCAGCTAAGCCCGTGCGCCACAACTACTGAGCCTGTGCTCTAGAGCCCACGTGCCACAACTACTGAAGCTCACACGCCTAGATCCCATGCTCCACAACAAGAGAAACCACTGCAATGAGAAGCCCGCGCACAGCAATGAAGAGTAGCCCCCGCTCAGCACAACTAGAGAAAGCCTGCGCACAGCAGCGAAGACCTAACGCAGCCAAAAATAAAATAAATTTATTTTAAAAAATAGTGAACCGAAATTAATATTCTAGTTTTGGTAAATGTACCATGGTAATATAAGATGTTAACATTAGGGGAAGCTGGCTGTAGGGTATACAAAAATTCTGTGTACCATCTTTACAACTCTTCTCTAAATCTAAAATCATTTTAAAATGAAAGGTTGTTGTTGTTGTTTTTAAATAAAACCTATATCAAAAGATGTACGCAGAGAAATCTTGTTCCCATCCCAGTTCATCCTGTTCTTCCCCGTTCCCTATTGATAACCAATTTTTAAATTAGTTTTTTGAGAATAGATATTTCTACTTTGTATTTCCCTGCTTTTCTTACTTAGATACTAACATAGCTATGTGTGCTATCCTGCACCTTGCTGATCCTGGAAATTTCTCTATACAAGTACTTAAAGATCTTTCTCAGTCTTTTTAAATAGCTACATGGTACGCATTTGTGTTAATGTACCATATTATTCAACCACTGCCCTAATGGACTTTCACGTTGTTTACAGTTTTTGCTGTTATAAACAATACTTTGAATGATCTTGTGCACCTGTTGTTTCATATTTGTGATCTTATTGTCAGAGTAAATACTTAGAAGTGGAATTGCTAAATCAAGGAGCAGATGTGTGTGTAATTCTGTTAGATATTGCCAAATTCCCGTGTGAGAGTGGTTCCACTGTGTACTCACACCAGCGACATAGGAGATTACCTGCTTCTCCCTGGCCTGGCCAACAGAGTATATTGTCAAACTTTTGGACTTTCTGCCAATCTGATAGGTGAGAAAATATATCTAGTATGACATCTAACTCCCAGCTCTTCATATTTACTGAGCATCTGATTGGGAACTCTTTATACACACTGAGGCTTTAGTTAACCGGTCTCCCCTGGCTCCCACCTGTTGCCCAGTTCAGTCACACAGAGTGTAAATTAGTTCAAGAAGATTGCTTTTCTCCAGGTAGTACTTAATTCTTCCTGTTGGAGGGAACGTTTTTCATTAGAGCTCCCAGGTGCAAGGAGGAGAGCAGTCAGCCCTCCATGTCACCTTTCCCACCAGAAATGAGGCAGCGCACAGGAGAAGTTAGGCTTCCAGATTAACTGATGGCCCTGGCCCAGAGCCTGGCTGCCGAACTGCTATTTTCTTGCTGCACCAGACCAACCTGGTTCTAGCTACCTCTTTTAGAACCCTTTTGCTGCCCTGTATGAAAATGTCTATTCTCTGAGCCAGTTTACAATTTCCATATTATAACGGCCTCTAGGTGAGAGTCCTTATTTTTTGTTTTCTTTTCTCAGCATACAGCTTTTAGAGAATCTCTTCATTCTGAATGAAAGAGAAGAGGATAAGAAAGCAAGAAAAATTTAAAGGAACTCCTTCCTTCCCTTGTGGACCACCTCCCTCCACCCTTTCTCCCCAGATCACTACACCCGATCTACACTGCTCAGTTCAGTGGCTTGTGCAGATATGAATTCATCCAGTCTGGTGGCTTTTCTAAATGAAATCAAGCAAACTAAAAAAGGGAAAAATTTGACTAGATGCTGGATGGAAGAAATGGATAATTTTGGAGCATAAATCTTTTGGAGGGGGTTAGGACCAACCTGGGTGTTACTGAAGAACAGAATCTAGACCCACATAAGGGAGCTGGGCCTAGTGAAAAAAGGCAGAAGGAAATGAGACAGAAAAGCTCCTCCTTTTAAGCTATGAAATTTGGGATTTATCATACTGTGGGTCACTTAAGTGTTAAATTTGTGTTTGGAGGTGAGCCTGGGCTTCTAACTACCAATCAGTAGTGCTTCTTCTATTGAAAAATTTTTATCAAGTACAAATCTGTGATCGTAGACTGTTTATAATGATTGGGATTATTTAATGTGAGGTATCCCTTTCCAACATTACTGCTTCTTCTCTTTCTTTTAGGATTCTAACATTTTCAGAAAGTCTGTTGGAAAGAACAAGTCTACTTCAATAAATGAAGGAGAATAAAGAAAATTCAAGCCCTTCAGTAACCTCAGCAAACCTGGACCACACAAAACCATGTTGGTACTGGGATAAAAAAGACTTGGCTCATACACCCTCTCAACTAGAAGGACTCGATCCGGCCACTGAGGCCCGCTACCGCCGAGAAGGGGCTCGGTTCATCTTTGATGTGGGCACACGTTTGGGACTGTATCCTGATTCTGGGATCTATGATAGACAGACTCCCCACCACCACCACAAATTAAATTAAATGCTATAGACAAAAGAGCAAGTAACATCCCTGACTAAAGCAGCTCTTAATTAGCTTTCTTACTTAAATGTTACTTCAGATTTGCTTGGCTCTTCAGGGATTTTCTATTTCCTTTTTATCATTTAAATGTGTAGAATTGGCCTTTGAGCAGGTGGCCACCAGGATGGAAAATAGCACCCAGTGACCTAGTTGAAGTATTTCTAAAGGATAGTGAAGCTCTGCCTTATTAAAGCATAGACTTCAGCTTGTACCAGAATTCCGACACCCGGAGGTTCCCATTCACCTGCTTTGCCACTGCTAGTGTTTGCTTTCCCACTGCTCTTGTTGTTACTGTTTGCCTTTATTGTTTTTTCCACATTTAACTAAGACGTAACCTGTAAAAATTCTTGGCCAAAGCCCTTAACCAGAACAACAGACACTATGATACCCTGGCAACTGGAATAATTTATTTTCATCGCTTCTATATGTTTCATTCCTTCAAGCAATTCCCAAGATATGTAAGTGTTTGAATTTTATTATAATTTTCTATCACATGTTATTATTTCCACACAGTTTAGTGGACAGATTGTAGTCTCTCTTTTTATTTTATTTTCCAGAAAGTATTTATTTGTGTATGGTACATATTATATATAAACAAAAACAAAGTCTAAACTTTGTTTTTTCCCAATTAACTGTATTAAAGTATTTTTAAGTTTTTTATTTAATCCAATATGAACCGTAATCATATTGCTTCCTTGTTACTTTTCCCAAGATAAAATTGGCCGTACAGTTGAGACCCAACAAAGGCCAAGACGGCATAGTAGTTCTTTATGCCATATCCGTTATTCTTCAGTTACTCCTTAAGACATGGACTGTCTTATGCTCTGTGGGAGAGTCTGCCTCAAGTAGCTTTCAGTCCAGGGTAGATGGTATGACAGGTACAAAACACACTATAGAGAGTGAGGCCATAGGAGAGGTACAGAAGGAAGGCTGTAGCATTCAAGGGAGACATTAACTACATCATAGAGGGATCGAGGAAAATGCTGGGGAGGAGGTGCCAGCACTGAGTTAAGCCTTGACTGTAAGTAGGACTTACCCGTGCTGAGACGGGACAGAGCAGCAGTCCTACAGAAAGCAGCGTGAGCCAAGGCCTGGCGGAGGCGTGCGCGGCAGCCAGGAGGCCTGCTGGCAGGAAGGGCATGGTGGGACCCTGGGTGGTAAGGTAGACTGAGCCAGACCATAGTGGGCCTTGAATGCCAGGCGGGAACTGTGGCTTCAGTAGGTAAACTGCAGTGATGGAACGGTTTCATGAAGAAGAAGAATTAGATGTAACAGGAAGTTAGTCTGCTGGGGGTCTTCCTTTTGCTAAGATTTTACTTAGTTTTGTACACATCTTCCTCATTAATTTGTGACGTTCTAGGGGAAGGAGACCGTGTCAGGATCCGCTTTGTACCCCGGCACAGGATCTCACTGATGTCTTAACGTGGTCAGGATTCTGTGAAGGGAGGGGCATGTAGGAGAGACTGGAGCGAGCGGGCAAAGGAAAGCTGAAGGTAGAGCAGTGAGAAGATCGCAGTGGCGTAGGAACCGGACCAGGAGCCAGGCAGCGTGAGGAAGGAAGAAGAAAGCATGGGCAGTGGTGCAGGGGCGAATTCCAGAGGACATGCATTTGGGTATACCAGTCAGGGAGTCAGTGTCTTTAAGATTGCAATGTAAAAAGAAAATTTGTTTCTGTGACTTTTTTCCCTTTCTGGTGGCTACTTTGTTTACATGACATTTTATTCAGAAAACTAAATTTAAAATAATTTATGAAGCCAAATGGCAGGGCAGGTAGAGTATTTGTATGTGACATTTTTCCTTCAAGATTTTAGAGTGTCCGAGTGTTTACAAATGAGAAAGAAGCCGGTAGGAGAGTGAGGGAGCTCAGTTTGTTGTGAAGGCCCAAAATGCTTTTTCTGTTTCTGTGTGAGCTTTGATAACAGGATCTCAGGAGCTTTTGTCTTCCTTTTAGGTGACAGGAGCTTGTTGTCTCTTTCTGGCTGGGAAAGTAGAAGAAACACCAAAAAAGTGCAAAGATATCATCAAAACAGCTCGTAGTTTATTGAATGATGTACAATTTGGCCAGTTTGGAGATGACCCAAAGGTAAGAGTCATAACTTCCTGCTTCCAGGCCTTGATTCCTCACAACAGCATATGATAGAGTTCTTTGTGTTGACAATGGCTGTGGCCCTGTATCTGCCAGTCCCCTGTGTCCCTAAGAGGACTTACGCAGAAGGTATTCTTCCTTGCTTCTGTGAGAAAGGAGGGAAGATAACGTAGCCTACACTTAGGTAGCATCTGCTAACGTGCCATGCTGGGTTGTGAGCCCAGTAGGGGCAGTAGCACATAGAACGTGTGTGAGCAAAGTCCTCTCGTGGCCCTTAGCACTCCTAGGCCCAGAAGCAGTTTGGCTTCTTGGGTTCATCTCCAACTGGCTTCTGGGAAGACAGAATGTACACATGCTGGATGTACAAATGTGTCTACGTGTGCTGTGTGTCTTTTGCTTCCCAAGAGTGGTGGAAGGTATTAACATTTGCAGACACCCAGATTGATATACTATCCATCCTGTCCCTTCCCCACAACCCCTGCTAATGTCAGGAAATGGTGTTAAAATAATTGTACACATCATTTTATGATGTTCTAAAAAGACCACTTTCAGGGGTCGGTGGCAGCTTTCCTCCTCCCCTGTTCTTGTCAAGCTCCCCCCATTGTAACCCTTATAGCACTTGCAAATTATCCTTCATAATGTTTGCCACAGCTCATAATTTAACCAGATAATCACACAAAGAACATTCCTCTTCTCAGTTGTAGATCTGTGAGAGCTAAGACCCTGTTTTGCCTGATACCTAGTGCAGTGGCTGGATAGAGTAGGCATTCAACAGGTACTTGTTGAATAAATGACAAACTAAGAATGTGGGGAGAAACTCAGAATCACAGTTAAAGCAAAACTAAGCCAGACGATGGCGTTCAGCACGTCCACGGCCCTGTTTTTCCTAGTCAGCTGGTATTGCCTCCCTTGAGAGTCGGCCTCCCACTGCCCAGCAGAACCTGTGTGTGTGTCTACAACGTGTGTGCCTTCTAGGAGGTAACAGGCCCAGAATGCTTTTGCACATACTGTGGTTGTGATTTCTAAGTACTGTCAGTGTGGATAACTCTGTCCCTTGAACTTATTTATAAATCCATTCACCTGTTTATAAAAATGTGAACCTATGAGGAATTCATGCTAACAGTGGTCAAAAACGTACTTTTATGAAAGTAACATAGCATCAGATAATGTTTCCAATGCCTGTAGGGTTTTGATTTTCACACAGCAGGGAGACAGTTGTAGGAATGTGTTGTGCTTTAGTCAGGTCTTGGTCACAGGGACCTTGTGGCTGATGAGCTGTGGTTGCCCAGAAGGAGTCGCAAAGATCTGGAAGCGCTGCAGGGCAGGGGCGCGTGGCAGCAGCTGGCGTGTCTGTCCAGGGCGCCTTTGGAGGAGTCCCCTTCTACTTTCAGCCTTTACCCACTGTACCAACACATCAGGAAACCGAGATCCCGGCCAGGCACAGTGAGGCAGAAGTTCTGCAGCTCCAGGGCCCGGAAGTCAGGAAGAGGGCAACAGCCGTGCTAATCAGGCTTTTAAGCCAGGCCAGCCTGACTCAGGTGGGCAGAGGGGCTTTGCAGCCTGCCCTCCTCTCTCTCATGTGCAGTCTCCCCAGGCGTGACTGGGTGTCGGGACCAAAGGAAGGAACCCTGGATCTGGGAGCGGTGAGGACATTGTGGAAGACATTTTCCTCGCCGGAGAGGAGAGGAGGGAAGTTTGGGGCGAGGCGGCAATATAAACAATTAGAAAAAATACGGTCCTGAATCATGTGCAACTTTTTTGTCTTACTTAGCTTTGCCCTAACTCTGTGGTTTCTCCCTGTTACATTAATTTCTCATGTGTTCAACAAATATTTGTTCCAGGCTCTGCGTTAGGCACTAGACATTAACAGGTGGCAAAGCAGGCCTGGCTTTTGCTGTCATGGATTTTACAGTCGAGTGGTGGGACAGATTTTAATCAAATATTCAGATAGCCAGCTATCTGATTATGAGTTGTGTGATAAATGCTTTAAAAGTTATTGAAAGGTGCGGTGAGGGCATTTGATCTGGGAACCTAGACAGGTGCTCCAGACAGGAAGTATGGGGCTGAGGGAAAGTTCCCTGAGGAATCATGTTGGCACCCAGACCTATAATTATTCCATTAATTGAGTATTTGAAACACAAAGGGAGGCCAGGCCTTGGGCTGTCTCGTAATACTATATGGGCTACAGTCTGGACGCTTGGTAAAAGATTGTTTCTGAACTTAAGGAATATGTTGAAACTTCTGGGAAACAGGTGGTGACAAAAGGGGGGTGGGGGGACAGAGTTAGTGGCATTTTTTTTAATACTGTGTGAAAACCTTAAGATTTTAAAAAGCTTTCCTGAGAGAACACTTGGGAAACAAGGGTGGAAAGACATTCACCTTGCCCTGCCGTTTGGAATAACACTCATGGTAGAATCATCTCTACATTCTGTGATGTGATGCCATACTTTAACCTGAAAGCCAGTTATCTACATGGCTTCTCTTCCCAGAGTTGATGGGTTTATGCAGCTGTTAATGATGAGATTGTCAGTGTCTCCGAAGCCCTTTCTTCTTCGACTCAAACAAGTGATTGTAATTGTTCTTGCCACACAGAGCATCGTAATTGTATTTTACAATCAAGTAAAGTTGTAAGTGCTCGGACAGTCAGGCTCTACAGAGGTTGAATTCAAGAAGTTGTTTATGGACATTAGTTAGAAAGTATAATAAGAGATTCCATTTACAGTAGCAGCAGTAAAATAATATATCCAGGTATACACCTTATAATATTTGTGGAAACCATGTTGGGGCGGGGAGGCTTTAAAACTACTGAAGGACTGAAAAGAAGATTTTCATAAATAAATTTTCGATAGGAAGATTCAGTGTAGTTTAAAATGCCCATTTCCCTAAATTATTCTGTAAATTCAGTGAGTGCCCAATCAGAACATCAGTAGCTTTCATTTTTCCTAGAATGATACTAAATAAAATGATATTAAAATGCAGGTGGTGGGGGGAACATGGCTAAAACAAGAAAGGTTTTTAAAAGAGGAATAATCAATGAACTGTCCCTTCCAAATGTTAAATCTCTGATCCTGGTACAGAAGTAGACAGAGCAGTGAACAGAAGAGATTGTGTGTGTGCGCGCACGTGTGTGTGTGTGTATAGACAGTTCAGGATGTGGCTTAATAAAAGAGAAAATGACAATTTACTCAGTAAATGACATTGGGATACCTTGTTTCAGGTAGATGAAAGATTAAAACACAAAAATGATGGTCCCCCATATTCTCTCTCTCTCTCTCTCTCTCTCTCACACACACACACACATACACACACACACACACACTTCACTGTCCAGGTGTGTGTGAAGCTGCCACTGTCATAATCTTTCTTGCTTAAAATTTTCAATGTAAATGCCTGGAAGATTGCATTTTTTTAATGGAGGTCTGGAAAGAAACTAAAGTGTCTGTAAAGTAAAGGTCTATTTTGTAAAGGGGGCTTATCTGTATGGAAAGTAATAACATTTCTAAGAATGTTTACTTTGTTTCAAGTAGGTTTTAAAAATTAACTCTGATTGTTTTGTCTTTCTACTTTTAGTTCTTTTCAGAATTTATCATTGTCTCTGAGCATGTTAAAGGCCTGAGTGGGAGAAAAGGAATGAAAAATAGTTGCTAAAATATAACTTGAAGAGAGAATAAAAGGAAAGCTCACTTTTTTAATGCTGTTTCAGACCTGTGATTGAAATTACTATCTCAACATTTGTTATTTCATTTTTAGGAAGAAGTAATGGTTCTGGAGAGAATCTTACTACAGACCATAAAGTTTGATTTACAGGTGGAACATCCATACCAATTCCTACTCAAGTATGCGAAACAACTCAAAGGTAAGAAAAAAAAGTTAAGAGAACTTTTTCATTCTGAAATCAGATCTTTATAATAATTTGATGACACTCAGATTACGCTTCTCAAAAGAGGACGGCAGAAAGTTCATTGTGTGAAGTACCTAGGCCATAGCTTGCCAGACAATTCAATATTATAGCTGTTAACGCTGTTTCCTTTTATGTATAAACAGATTCTGTCATCCAGTTGCCAAGTGATATGAGGCAGGAAAATGAGTCAGGATTTTTTAAATAGCCTAATAAAATCAGCCTTGGAGCCAGGTTTCCCATAAATGGTGGTTCATTGTAGGTCATGCAGGAAGAGAACAGAGGTGGGACTTGGGCCTGCTCATTTGTCCTTGTTTCCCAGGTAGAAGCTCTTTGCTGTGTATTGGGGGTGGTGCTAATAAGCACACAGTAGGCTTTAAATAAGTACTTGTTGCTTCTCATGCATTCTTTTTTTTTCCTTTCTATTACTAATTTGCCTTTTCTTCCCCGTTTCTAGGCGATAAAAACAAAATTCAAAAGTTGGTTCAAATGGCTTGGACATTCGTAAATGACAGGTACATGGGTTCAAATGTTGGTTTAATTACGGTGTTTTAAAATAGGTAGGGACTTTATGTGTCAACTAACCCAAACCCCTTATTTTGTAGTGAGGAAACTGACTTGCCCCAGCTTAAGGAGCCAGTTAATGGCAGACTTGGGGTTAAAGTCCAGGTCATCTGCTTCCCAGCAGAGGGGATACCCTGCCACATCACGGTGGTATAGGATGCTGAAATCTTATCACCGGTTTGAAACATAAGTCCAAAGCAATATACCAGAGAATTTTGACAAGTATATACTTAAATCCATTTCATTTTGCAAAATTGCAAACTATATATTTGCAATTTTATACTTCCTTGTAAAGGTTTTAGAGCCTTGATGTTCTTGGAGCTGAGAGAGCTAAGGAGGTGCTGGATGGGGAACAGAATGCCCACGGGTGGAGTTGCCATCATGTAAGGAGATGGTTCAGTGGTAGACTTCCAGCCGTTTGAAGAACTTAAGCATTTTCGTTTGTATTTCATGACATAGCAATTTTTTTTTGACATAGCAATTTTTGAATGTGCTGGAATTCTGATTTTTTAAGGAACAAATTAGTAGCTATAGTTAAAGTAACTTATCTCAGTGTGTATCTCAGTACGTTTAGAAGACTAAAAACTTGCTTCTTTATAATACTTTATTTGATCGTGTATAAGGAAAAATAAGCAAACTGACATTTAGATATGGCATCGAATCTCCATGCATTGGGTTAATCATAAACGTTTGCTCATCCAAGTCAAGTCACCTCTTTTTCTTGTTGAACTAGTCTCTGCACGACCTTGTCACTACAGTGGGAACCAGAGATCATAGCAGTGGCAGTGATGTATCTTGCAGGACGTTTGTGCAAGTTTGAAATACAGGAATGGACCTCCAAACCCATGTACCGGAGGTGGTGGGAGCAGTTTGTGCAAGACGTCCCTGTGGATGTTTTGGAAGGTACAGGGCGCGCTGCGCTTTCTGCAGGGTGTTCCGTATTTAGATCATTCTTCCGTGCGGGAGAATGAGTCCCGAGAACGGATTCTCCCAAACAGGTACATGCAAACTACTCTTTAATCATATTCTCTAATGTAATATTCATTCTGTCCAAACACATAGTTTTGGTGAACTAAGAATGCACACCAGTGCTGTGCACACCAGGGATTGGTGAATTACAAATATGACAGCCACATATTGGCCCTTGTAGGGGAATCGCACCTGCTAGGGCAATGGGAGTATGTGTTTTTCTAGGTAGCATTTTATTTAAAATATCAATTTGTGGCAAATGTAATTGTTTCCTATCATTTAGACATCTGCCACCAAATCCTGGATCTTTACTCACAAGGGAAACAACAGATGCCTCATCACACGCCCCATCAGCTGCAGCAGCCCCCATCTCTCCAGCCCACACCGCAAGCGCCACAAGTGCCACAGTCACAGCCGTCTCAAGGCTCCGAGCCGCCCCAGCCGCCGCAGAAGGACTCGCAGCAGCCAGCCCAGCCGCAGCCACCGCCACCGACCCAGCAGCCCAAGAAACCGTCCCCACAGCCTAGTCCCCCCCGGCAGGTGAAGCGCGCCGTGGTGAGTGTGCCAGGTTGGCACTGGACGCGGCCGGCTTCCTGTGGCGACACCCCACCTGTGTGTGTTCCCCTTTCTGAGGCAGCACACGGAACACCAAAAGCGGGGAGTGACACAACCCACCTCCCCGTCTGCCTGCACGGCCACGGGCAGCCTGACAGCTGGCGTGGTCAGAGGAGAGGTGCCTTGTGGAGCCAGGACGGCTCTGTCCTCCTCCAGCTGCTGCTGCCTGTGTCAGGGCCCCAAAACGTGCCCGGGTGTAGTTTGCACATCTGCACACTGGCTGCCGGAATAGGTGTCTCCCATGTCTTTAAATGACACGGGGGTATTTGTAAAAGTTTCTCCCCATGGTAGCAGCCCCACCAGTGGAGGAAGCCATACGTTGTGACACAGACCCCAAGGAAGCCCCGCGGGATAGGAGCAGTCAGCAAGCACCCTCACCACAGTTGTCAAGACAGACAACTCAATGGAGGGTGTGAAACTTAGTGCTCAGAACTCACTAGTCAGAAAAGTAAATAATTCTGCCTGCTGTCTGATTTGAAAGGGGAAGAGGAAGGAGGCAGAAATGACCTGTTAGGTGCCATGGGTTGCTCTGTTAAGTTCAGGCCAAAATTAATTTTTGTCTGAGTCCACGTTCTGGCTATGATTCTGTTCAGTGCGTGAAGAATCAGTTTTTCCTCACTGCATCTAGGGTCTTGGTTAACAGTTGTGTATTTTCTTTTGTAACAGGTTGTTTCTCCCAAAGAAGAGAACAAAGCAGCAGGTAATTTTATGTTCTCATGTTTCATTTTTTAGTTTTATATGTTGTTTATCAAGACTTTAAATTCTTAGTCAAAAATTATTTCCTTTCAGATTTAGATTGGCCTTAAAATTTAACGTTAGAGCCCATCAAAAACTTTACACTAGCCGCATTGTCTCCTCTGTGTATTCCCTGACTGTATATTTTTGGATTGTACTTTAACAGTATCAATACAGGAAAAAAAAATTAGTGGCAATAAAACTGTGCTTGGTAACATAAGTCATCCCGTGGTATCCACGGGGGATTGGCTCTAGGGCCCATCTTGGATGCCAGAACTCGCAGATGCTTGCGTTTCATAGTCCGCCCTCCCTGTCCGCGGATGCGAAGGGCCGTGTATCAAAATATAATTAGGAAAGTAGGCGAACTGCTGCAGCAACATTTATTTTTAGAGGTTAGTTAAGCCCACCACAGTCGACAGAGTGAAGGGCCCCGGGCACCCCCGGACTGAGCCACAAGCAGCAGAGCGGCGGGTAGAAAGGATGGGAGCCGCGGCAGGCATGCCGCCCTGCTGCTTACGGGGAGCGGACTTCTTTGAAACACGTTTTTTCCCCCATATCTGTGGAGCCCAGAGTTGATGAACTTGTTTCTGTTCTGGAAACTAACAAAGTGTGAGCAAAACCTGAAAGATCACAGAGGAGAAAAACAGAAGTGTTTTGTCTCCAGGTCAGCCTGTAGTACTGAACCCTGTGCTGGCACAGACCACGTTTACTCATTTATGTTTCTCTGTCACTTAGTTCCAGGGTAGGAACCCAGTGAATTATTTATTGAACTATTGTGAGATCTTCAAGTTACAGTAAAGCTCCTTTTTCTCAGGGTCTTTGGGGGAATGATGAGTTCATTACAGGGGATATTTTTTTAGCTCCAGATGGGCAAACAGTAAGTGCAGGACACAGAAGAGAAGGCTGCACTCTGTGCCGCGTGGATGTTGGGTCAGCTGAGCTGGCGCTGTGCCTGCAAGAGGCAGAGACGAGCCCGGGTGGCCTTGGAGGGGGACTCGCCTTGAGCAACGAGGGCTGATAGGGTGGAGCCTTCAGGCAGAGGAACAGAGGGAACCGTGGGGTGGAGAATTTGGGAGACAACAGAGAGAGGAGTCTTACTGGACTGTTAAGGGTTTAAAAGGAGTAGCTTTTGCTAGGACTGAAAATGTGCTAGAAGCAGGTGATAGCGCCCACCTGGTGGAGGGTGGATTCTGCATAGGCAGGGGAGCCACTGGAGGCATTTGAGCAGAATGGCACGGTCTGAGTTCATCTTAGAGAGAGTTCCCTGGCAGCAGTAATGGCACAGAGGGTGGGGAATGGGGAGGAGCCTGCGAGCCCCGGAGTCCACGTTAAGACGATAAAATTTTTGATAATACCAGGTTGAATCAAAGACCGTATTAAAATTAATTTCACCTCTTTGTACTTTTCAGTGTGGCTACTAGAAGGTGTAAAATTGCCTGTGTGGCTCTCCTTATATTTCTGTCGGACAGCACTGGCCTAGACGACCTCAGCTCAGCCGCCTGTGGGAGGGGCTGAGGGGAGGCGCCTGCGTGAGAGCGCGGGCTGCTGGGTCTCGGGACGGGGCCCAGGAGCCTGCCCCGCGGTTTGGGAGGAGAGGTGGAAGGCAGGGGCATAGGTCTGCAGCTCCTCTGCCTGGAGAGGGTGATTTGGCCTCTGAGGAACAGAGTAGAGAGAGGGGTGTCCCTGGGCCTTGAGCTCAGCCTGTGTCTGGGGCCCAGGAGGCCAGGAACGCTGAGCAGAGCCGGAACAGGAGCAGAGGAGAGCAGCGTGCGGGCCGGGACAAAGTGAGTTTCAAGAAGGAGGAATCAGCCCGCACAAGCGAAAAGATAGCCTTCGGTTCTGATTGTGTGCGCACACTCTCTGCCGTCACACACGGAAGATGCTGGATGTGGCGTAGCCTGTCTTGGCGACTTAGGATTGTCGTTGAGGATGCTGGTTACATGCAGCTGCTCAACCCTGAAGGGTGGGCTGTGTCCTCTGCCCCAGGCGGTCCCAACTACCTTGCTTTTCTGTCAGTTCGCCAGCCTCCAGGTCTCTACTGACGCCAGTTCAGGTGTGCGGTGTTAACTAGGAGTAAACATTTGTGAGAGAGAAAACAAACTTAGTGTGCTTAGACAAGAGTTAAAAGGTGCCGGCTTCTCCTGGGAGCACTTGGGGCCTTTCTCGGTGCTCTGTGTGTTAGTGAGGACCCCGATGGGTACCACTCGGTAACTGAGATGCAGCCCGCTGCTCTCGTGTCATTGGAGGGCTCGTCTTGTGGTCAGGAGGAAGTTGGGCAGAGGTGGAAAATGGGCTGGCAGACTGGAAGAAGCGAGAGGGTTTTTACTTTCAGAAGGAGGCGAGAGGCGCGGGGTGGTGGGGAGCTGGAGGGGGCATGTATTTGTTTCATTTGTTTTGTTCTTTTAAAAGGATGGTGTAGCTGGTGCCTTCCTCCGCTTCCCTTAAAGCCTTGGTCATATCTGCCTTTTCCCCCAGAAAATTCCTTACAGTGCGTTTTTCTTTTTCTCCTCTCTGACATACTTAATTCTATATGAAGAGTAGCTTTTTAATCTACTTTTTCTTTTCAGAACCACCACCACCTAAAATTCCCAAAATTGAGCCCCCTCACCCTCCATTGCCTCCAGCCCATCCACCTCCAGGTAAGTGCTGCCTGCAGGCAGTTGGGAGAGCCGGCTTTTCTCTCTGCCTTTGCGAAGGGCACACTTGGGAAATCCTGGGGAGGATTTATGGAAGAATTTCAGAAATTTAGAGAGATGTTAATGACCTAGGATTTTTCAAAAAATAGTTTTTTACAACCAGATAGCTTGAGGATCTGAACTCTAAGTATATCTGAATATTCTCTGATCTCTCGCATCCAGAAGTGATGGAGGATAAATGACTTTAGAATCAGTTTTAGGAAAACAAAGCCCTGCCAACTTAGGAACGTTGTCGAGATCCGGGCAGATCGCTGTCGACCTTAGACTCCAGGCTCTCGCATCCGCTTCCCATTGGCAGGGTGTCTTCTCTGTACCCTTTGGAGAGTAAGCAGTTGTTCATGGAGTCACGTGGAGAATAAAGAGTGAAAAGGCCTTCACAGGCACACAGTGAACTGGGACGCTTCCTCAGCGTCATTAAAAATAGAGGAGAAAAGTTGTAAAGAACTTTCATTCTTCAGCTGTGGCAACACTTTGGAAGGTGAAGTGTCCAACTAGAGAAGGCAGGAAGGAGTTACGGTGTGTGTGCCAGAAGGTGGGAGATACTCCAGCGACTTCTGACCCTCTGAGGGCATCAGCTCTTCGGTCAGCTGCTGGCCGCCAGGGAGCCGGGGCAGGGAGCGGTGCCCCCGCCACACAGGGCACGGGCCGGAATGCCGCTCGCATGGGGCCATTGGGATGTCAGAGGCTGGCCCGGCATGTTTTTAATGTCACGTCACTCGTGTGACCACCTCTCAGGTCCGGCGTCCTGCTAAACGCCAGTGCTGCCCGCAGACGGTGCTGCATCCTGGCCATGGCCCTGGGCTCGCAGCCTCTGGAGGCAAGACAGGCAGAAAGAAGGGGCCCCGTGCACGATTGTACTAGAAAGCGGGCTGGGGGCCTGGGCGGAAGGGGCTCCGCGCACCGCCGTGACCGCCCGTGCCTGGTGCGCTGGGGAGCAGGGGGGGCACACCCAGAGTGGCTGGAGGCGAGGTGCAGGGCCCGCCTGACAGCGCATGAGCCGCTGGCCTCGGGACACGGGCGCGGGCCGTGCTTTCTGGCCACAAAGGTGACAGCTGCTTGCCGCTCCTCTGGAAGACGGCCTGCAGTGCTGTGACGGGGCCAGGAACGCCGGGGTGGCCGTGAGCTGTGGGGGGTCTTCCCTGCCCCGAGGGAGGCGGTGGATCCCCCCTACATGCGCAGCCCCTGGGGGCGCCCTGCCAGGAGCCATCCCAGAGCTGGCAGTAGCCTGTCTCCCCTCTGCAGACCGGAAGCCACCCCTCGCAGCCGCCTTGGGCGAGGCTGAGCCACCAGGCCCCGTGGAAGCCGGCGACCTCCCCAAAGTCCAGATCCCCCCTCCGGCCCACCCGGCCCCCGTGCACCAGCCTCCGCCGCTGCCGCACCGGCCCCCGCCCCCGCCACCCTCCAGCTACATCACCGGCATGTCTACCAGCAGCTCCTACATGTCCGGAGAGGGCTACCAGAGCCTCCAGTCCATGATGAAGACCGAGGGCCCCTCCTACGGGGCTCTGCCCCCCGCCTACGGCCCGCCGGCTCACCTGCCGTATCACCCCCACGTCTACCCCCCGAACCCGCCCCCACCGCCCGTGCCACCACCGCCGGCCTCCTTCCCGCCGCCTGCCATCCCTCCCCCTGCCCCTGGCTACCCGCCCCCCCCGCCCACCTACAACCCCAATTTCCCGCCGCCGCCCCCCCGCCTGCCACCCACCCACGCAGTCCCCCCTCACCCTCCTCCAGGCCTGGGCCTGCCGCCGGCTAGCTACCCACCTCCAGCTGTGCCCCCTGGAGGGCAGCCGCCTGTGCCCCCACCCATCCCGCCACCTGGCATGCCTCCAGTTGGGGGGCTGGGGCGGGCAGCCTGGATGAGGTAACCTGGTGCCCTTCTTTCTTCCTTTGATTTTTAAAGAAAAGTTTTTCGAATTAACTTGAAAAGTAGTTTAAGTGGGTAAGCCGCAGGGTACCTTGTATAATGCTAGACAGTTGCAGTATGGGAAGAAATGGACCTGGCCCCCGAGATGAAATTGGGGTGGTCCTCCACATGTGGGGAGTGGGGACAGCAGCTCTCAGTGGAGCCCAGGCAGTGCCGGTTGTGACCCGACTGTGCGTTTGGTTTCAACCAGCGTCGTCCGCGAGTCCTGCACTGGGTTACTTTACACTAGTGAGAATGTTAACCAGCCATATTGGCTCAATAAATAGCTTCAGTAAGGAGTGAATTTCCTTATAGAAATCAGTGCCTATTTTTCCTGGAAACTCCATTTTAAATAGTCCGGTCCCGTCTGAAGTCAGGCTGTTGTCACTGCTGTCATTCCATGGTGTTCTCTCCCGTGACACCTGTAGGTCAGTTGAACCACCTTTTTGATTTAGAGATACTTACATCCTTTGCATTTAAGTTATTTTGAAGGGGTTGACTTGCTGGATGGCTCTATTCTTTTTCCTCCAGGAAGAAGGGGAGAAATGTACTTGGAAGTAATGTATGTTTACATCAATTTGCAAATTCCTGTACATAGAGATATATTTTTTAAGTGTGAATGCAACAACATACTGTGAATTCCATCTTGGTTACAAACGAGACTCCTTCAGTCAGTTACCCAAATAAAATCAGTTCTGAAATGATGCCTTCGTTTGTTACGGGCACGAGGTGGGGCTCCAAGCGTTAGCAGCCCCTGGGTTTGCAGCCAGAAGCAGATCTTCTCCTTCTGGACCCTGGGGGCCAAACAGCAGGCAGTGCAGGAACGCTGCCCAGGGGAGGCCCGGCCACCGGCCGGACCCAAGCCCCTCCCCAGGCAGGACCCTCATGGGGCAGCCTCCCACATCTAGCGCCTGCATGGGCTTTCTTGGGAGGAAGCAGTTGAGTTTCAAGCTAGTTTGGAACTGTCAGTGTCCCTCCATAGACAGGTTCCTGGGTTAGACCAGGGTTTGGATTTGAAATGCTTTGCATTTCTGGCCTATGACTAGATAAAGGCCATGGAGCAGCAGTCAGAGGCCCCCGCCATCCACCCTGAGGGGGGCCCCATCACCCAAAACAAAATGAGCACTGCGTACCCACCACGGAGGCTGGCAAAGAGCCTTTATTTATCTAGCGCAAAGTATACACTATCACAATCTTCTCTGTTACTCCTTTTACTAAAATAGTTCAAATCAATGTTTTTACCACACTATCAAAAAGTTCTAATTTTTTTCTCTCCCCAAATCAAAGTGGTTCAATAGAAGGTAGAAACGGGCACAGGAGTCCAGGGCTCCCAGCTCTGCCCAGAGCCGGGGCGGGGGCGGCCCCAGTACTCGGGCGGTCACATCCGACAGAAGGTAGGTAGGGTGCAGCTGCCGGCCTGGCGGCGGGGGCCAGGCGGCCCGCCCATTCCCAGAGAGCAGCACAGGTCCCCCACGTTTTGAAAAATACACACCTCTACCGCTCTGCAGTCACGCATTTCCTTTGTTTCTAAAAAACAAGTCAGTAGTATGTATTGTTTCCTCTCAAGTTTTCAAGAAAAACAAAAAGAAAGGTCACTTTTTTCTCTTTAAACAACACTGATGTGTGGCTAATAACTTTTGGATAAAAACGTGCTCAGTGGATTCCGCTTCCAGGATGGGCTTGGCCACCCGGGACGAGGCTGGGTGACATCCATCACAGTGGGAAAGGAAGCCACAGCGAAGGTGTCACACGGGGCTTCGGGCACTAGAATCAGTGTTTGTGAAAGGACAGCAGGTTCAGCAACACCCCGCCACGAGCTCTCAGAGCTGAGGCTCCAGATGGGAGGGTCGCCGGCATCACCCTCTGCACACTCCCTGCTGGTGGCAGGGCGGGGACTCGCCCCGAGCTGGCCCCCGGGACCCTCCCAGCCGCGGACTCGCCCTGAGCTGGCCCCCGGGACCCTCCCAGCCGCGGACTCCCGCCGCCGCTGGGCCCCAGGCCGGCGTGGGGCACGCAGAGGCGCTGCAGGCTTTTCGACAGCTTACGTTAAAAGAGATGCCGTCACGAGTGTGGTTCCGTCCTCGAAAGCCGCAGTGCTGACCCCGGGACACAGACGGGGGCAGGAAGGAGACGTCGGCACTGGCTGGTGCTGCCTCCGTGGTGGGGGACGCCTGACCCACTCCTCGGATGCCACCACAGCACCAGGGGGCAGGGTCTCCTCCCTCCGGCAGGGAAAGGCCCCTTGGAGGCTGTTCTTCCCTGGGTCAGTTTGCAGGAGACCTGCAGTCACCAGGACACCTGACTTATTGCTTATTTTCAGTGGTGGCCAAGCCAGCCTGACCCAGACGTGACACACGGGTTCTCAGATGTGGCTCCCACCCAAGAGACCCAGACCCCCTCGAGCTGCTCCGTGGTTCTTTGGACTCCAAGACCCGGGAGGGGGCCTCTGCCCTCCAGCTGACTGCCCACCCGGGCAGGAGTCACCCAGAACATGACCAAGGATGTTCACCCAGCTCCAAGTGCACACCCCTAGTGACAGGGAACTCACCACGTGACCTAAGGACCAGCTCCTTCCAGAGAGCCCATAGCTTCCTATAACACCCAAGGCAAGAGGACCGTGTCCGATGCCGTCACCGGCACCCGTTCAGCACTCCTCGGCACAGTGAGGGCCGCGGGCCTTTCCCGAGTGTCGACCCAAGGGTGCCGATGGCAGACAGGCGGTGGGGACGGCTCAGAGTCCCCGCTGGGGAGAGGGATGGGGCAGCCTCGTCCGTCCCCTCACCTGGTCCCCGTCCCTCGCCTGAGCCTCGGACGAGGCCTGCCCAATGCCAAGCCAGCCTCTCAGGCTCTTCGCTCGCCAGCCCCCACGCACAGAGCTCTAATGACCGCTGGAGTCCAGTGATGGGGGAGGAACTGCAGACGGTGGGTGGCCGCGGGGGCTGGTTACAACAGCGGCCTGTCCCCACCCTCCACGCTCTGGGATCTTGTTTGTGATACGCCACTGATCACTTAACCCCCTCGGGGCCTCACTGCCTTCGCACACAAACTTTAAAATTTACATGCCTCGCTTTACAGTTTATACACAATCCTTTTACACCGAAGGGTCTTATTTGATCCCCAGAGCCCTGCAAGGAGGGCCTTAGGCTGCCCACTCTGCAGGGGAGGACACTGAGGCTCAGGAAGGGGGGTGACCGTCCACCGAGAGGAGGCAGCAAGGCAGCGGAACTCAGCTGGGGCCTCCGCCTCTCCCAGCCCACCCACCAGCCGCCTCTCCAGCAGGAGGACCCCGTTGGCTCGCTTGCTGTGAGTGACGACACAGCCTGACTAGAGCCGATGGCCTCGAACCTCTGAGCCCTCCTTTCCCGACCAGGGGCCCAGAGAGGCTGAGTGACTTGCTGAGGGTCACACAGGAAAATGAAAACCAGAGCCAAGCAGGGCTCCTCCCAAGGAGGGCAGAACTCCTTCACCTGCGGCCACGCGACTCCGTCCACAGTGATCCAAGAGGGGGCCAAGCTCCAGGGGCAAACGTTCCTGAGCAGAGGCCCGGCCACGGCCCGGTGCCACCCACGCGGAGAGAGAGGCCCAGCCCAGAGAGTCCACGCAGCCCATGATGCGAAGCACAGAAATGGAGGCGCCTCGGGCCCTGGTCAGGAGGGACCCAAAAGGATAGGGCACAGCCTAGGACAGGGTGAGGGGACACTGCAGAGTGTGTGGCCAGGGGTAGGGGCGTGAACTCTAAAAACAAGCAGAGCCGGCAGCGGGGAGGCTGGGCCCTGGGGCCAGAGGAAGGGCCGCGGGCGAGTTTCCTCGTCCACGACTCTGGGGGCCCAGTGCTTATGGAGCCAGTGTTTAGGCCACAGCAGGCGGGTCAGAAGTGGTGCCCCGTGCATCCGTCCAGCTGCCAGCGGCCTCTGTCCGGCACAGGGGTCGGCCAGCGGTGGAGGGCTTGATGAGGTGCCCCTCCACCAAGGCTGGGCACAGCCTGGCACGGTGCCTGGGCCGGACAACTCTTGAGCAGCCTCAGCCTCTCGCCCGTGGAGCCCAGAGCCCGGGCCGCAGAGCAGGAACGCGGCCGTGCAGGCGCTCTGCTGCGGGGAGTAGTAGCCTTCCCGGTTTGCTGGTGCGTGAGAGGTGGGAAATGGAGTCGCGCCCCCAGTAGCCAGGCCACAGCGGGCAGCGTCCTATGTACAATTCACCACAGAAAAAGAAGATGGTGGCTCGGCGCGAGGGCCTGCCCACGTCTGGGGACCCCAGGCAGGGCCAGTCCACGTCCAGGGAGGAACGGCCCTACAAAGGCCCTTTGAACTGGTTTCCAGACAGGTGCTGCCGGATGGAGGGCTTGGAGCTGGCGGCATCTCCCAGTTTTCTCCAGACCACCTGCGGGGAGGGGTGAGCTGTGAGTGGAGGGCCCATCCCAAGCCTGCCCAGGGGCCTGTGCGCAGACCGCCCCATCGCTCTTCAGCATCACCTGCGTCCCGACAGCCTTGGGGCCAGGAGGGGACACGGAGGCCGCGTGAGGCCCAGAGACCCTCAGAGTACGTCTTTGCAAGTCCACCCTTCGCAACCACACCCCCCACCCTGAGCAGGTCACATCTGGGGGCAGACTTGGCCTCGCGGCTATCCAGTGGGGCCTACAGACCCAGGAGGCGGCAGAGGAGGGGGAGTCGGGACACCCCGCCCCAAGCGAGGCCCGGGTGCAGCCCCGTGATCCACCTTCCCTGCTGGCTCCCCCTCACGAGTCCAAGGAGACCATGCGTACTGGCCAGGCGGGCCGGGGGATGATGCTCTGCCTCCCCAAAGACCCAGAGAAGCCCAGCTTCCAAAAGCCAAGGCAGCTAGCTCCAGGGTGGAGGGTCCCGCAGAATGGAGCGTTCCACCTGCACCCCCGTGAGCAGCACCTGTGCGCGCTGGCAGCCAGCAGGGGCCCCGGCATGCTGGGAGCCACACAGACATCAGGGGCCAGGGGCCAAGGGTCAGGATAAATGGGGCGAGCGAGACTAGAGATCAGGGACCCTGTTCTTGGGGAGGGAAGAGGGGAAGGAAAGAAGGAGGGGAAAGGAGAGGGGGGGGAGGGGAGGAAAAAGAAAGGGGGAGGGGAGGAGAGGGGGAGGGGAGGGGAGGGGAGAGGGGAGGAAGTCAAGGGGATAAAGAGAGGCCAGGGCTCCAGAAGCCCCAGCACCTGCTCCCAGCCCACCCTAGGTCACCCCCGGCCCCTCCTGCGGGGAGTAATGGCCACACAGGGACCGCCCCCCAGGTCACCCCCGGCTGGGCCCCAGGAGGCTCACGTTGCACATCTCTCGGACAATGGCCTTCTCCTTCTCACTCAGGTCCTCCTCACAGCTGTCCTGGAGCTGCCGGTCCAGGTTCTCATGGACCTCTAGGACCTGCAGGGGACAGGTCCCAGGGTCAGGGGCAGAAGCCACCGGGCAGGCCTCAGGCAGGTCGCCCTGAGCCCCGGCTGCAAACGGGAGCCGTGGGGTCCCGGGACGGAGGGGTGGTGTGCAGGGAACGGGGCGTGGAGAGACGTAAGGGCCCGGTCATCCTTCTCCGCTTTGCGTCCTCTCCCCGCAGTACAGTGACACCGAGGACGCCACACGAGGGAAGCAGCGCCCCGTGCCAGCACCGGGGGCAGAGCCGAAGACAGGTCACGCGGGAGCAGGGAGGACAGGTGGGGTGGGGGCCCCTGTCACACGGGGGGACTCACTCCGACCCCGGGCCCCCACCTGGGCCTCAGGGCGGCCCGGCTCATGCACGTCAGGGGTGTGTCCCGGTCACCACCGCACAGGCGCGAGTGTGCCATGCCTGTGCAGCCGTGCCGGGCCTCACACCCGGGGCACCGTGCGCCGCGTCCGCGGCGCGCATACACGTGAAGGGACGGGGATGCCGTGGTGGGAGATGCACCCCGGGGCGCACCCGGAGGCCCTGAGCAGGGCGCAGGAGGAGAGGGGCCTGGGAGACCTGAGCCTCGACCCCCATCCCTGACCCTGGGGAGTGCCAGCCCTCCCCCTACCACCCCCGGGCCTCAGCTCCCCTGGCCGCTAGCCAGCGCCTCTGAATCCCCCACCACGGTGCTCCAGGCAGCCATGGCCACCCAGAGACCAAAGGCCCTGCCCTGCCCTGCCGCTCAGAGGGGGCAAACGGGGGGGGTCCAAGGTCACAGGCTTCTGAAGTGCAGCAGGGATCTGGGGGCCCCCGAGGGAATGGGAGCCGGCAGGGCCTGGGCCTCACCTTCATGGCGTGTACAACAGCCTCTGGTTTCTGTCCCGCAGAGCTGTAGCCGCCCGAGGGGGGCGGGGACAGCTCGGGAACCGTGCAGGCCGGGCCCTGTGGGAAGGAAGCGCATCTCAGCTCGCCCTGGCTGGCTCCCAGGTGGCGGCCACAGGTGTGCCAGCAGCCGGGAGAGGGCACTGCGTCTGCCGGGCCAGGGCCCAGGCGGGGGGAAACAGGGCTGGAGGTGACGGGGGAGAGGAGGCTGGGGTGAGGCAGGGGGGCAGCCTCGGGCCGCCCCACACGCATCCCGCAGGCTCCTCTGAACAGCCCACAGGGAAGGTCTGCTGTCTGTTTTGCCGGTCACCCGGGAAGATAAGGAGGACCTGGGCTCCAACCCCAGGCGGCCTGCCTCCTAAGGCCCCTCTCCCTCCCCGGCCTCCGCCCCCCAGGGCATCCCTGGGGCTTCCAGCCCTGACCCTCCCAGTTCTGTCTTGCCACCCAGGAACAGTGCCACCTCATTCTACCAACACCCTTATTGGCAACCACGTGCCCACCACCCACATCAGCCTGGGGGGCCGGGAGACAGGCTGGGAGAGGAAGGGATCCACTCCCTGGCCCTCTGCCCGCCCGCGTCAGAAGCCGAGTGTCTGTCTGCCCAGCTTCTCCTCCCCGGCTGGCCAGCTCCTTCTGGCCCGGTGTCCATGGGGCAGAAGGCAGGGCTTTTGGCTGGGGCTGCAGCGGGAACCCCGGCCCCAGAGCAAGGTCAAGAAGGGATCAGGGCCGCACAGAAGGAGCCCACGCACGAGGAGACCGATGGAACCGCGGGGCGGCAGGAGCCGGGAGGCCAGAAGACACGGGGAGGGGACCTGAGGGGAACCGGCAGACGCTGGGAGGCAGAGATTAAACACCAACAACACCCCAGGGAGTGCGTGATGGGGAGGAGACCCTGGCGTCCTCGGGCATCCTTCCTGTCTCTGAGTCTTGGTTTCCTTCTCCATCGGTGGCCCCCGATGACCCCTCCAGAGACCAGGCCAACTCAGTGAGCTCGGCTGATGAGGCCATCGCCCTGGGACCCTGCCCAGCCAGGCCACACTGTGCGGGGACCCTCGGGGCCTGGAATCTTCCACCACCAGCAGCCACCCTCTGCCTTTTCCCCACCTGCCCGCGTGGCCCGGACCTGCTCCCGGGGCCTCACAGGCTCGCCCTGCTCTTGGCTCCAAGCAGAGGCCAGACCCCACAGCCTTGATGTCCGGGAGAGCTGGGCTTAGGCAGGGTTCTCCAGGCAGGCCCGACCCACTCTGCACCTCGGTTTCCTTGTCTGGACGACAGCCAGGGTCCCTGTGTCCCAGGGTGTATGGAGAGTCCTGGGATGCTGTTTCCCTAACTCTGGCCCAGGCTACCCGGTCTCTGGTTCCTGGCTGGATGCGTCACGCGGGGGAACCAAAGCGGCTTCTGGGAGACAGGTGGGGAGCGGGTCACACACACAGTTGCGCACCCTGAGGCAGAAGGCTGCCCTCCCCACTAAAGGCCAGCAGGGGGCGACCGCACACAAGTACAGCCCAGGAAGGCGCCCGGCCCTGGGCTCCTCTGGCCTCAGGTCCTGTCTGCGCCTGGGGCTCCCTGACCCCCCGCACTGTAAGAGGGCCGATTCTGAAGCAAAGGCCAGGAGGGGCCGGGATAGGCCGTGCAATCCAACCCTTTCCTGGGCCACCCCACCGAGCGGACAGCAGGTGCTAATGAGAGTGTAGCCGTGGCATCCTGCAACTGAAGCCACCCCCGGACAGCGGTCAGGACTGCTGCGACCTTTAGAGCATTTCCCAAACCCAGCTCACCCCTGCAGGCCTGCCATGGCAGGAGGACCACAGCCTGAAAAGCGCGGTGATGCCTCCCCCCTGACTTCCTAAGAGCCCACTCGGAGCGGAGCAGCCCACGGAGTGCCGATTGCAACCCTCTGCGCAGACGCTGTCTTTCTATGCTCCCACTTTACAGGTGAGGAAGGGGAGGCTGCACGACTTGCCAAGGCCACAGAGTTAGTAAACCAGGGGGCCGAGCCTCCACCCCAGGTCTGTGGAACTCCAGCGCTGGAGCCAAAAGCGGGGACATGCGTGTACACCCAAGAGCACTGAACACAGGCATCAACACAAGTGCCTGTGCAGGGGTGTTCAGAGAAGCACAAGTCACAATAGGCAAAAAAAAGGAAACAAACCAATGCACAGCAACCGATGAACGAAACACAAAATGTGGGGTACCCACACAGCTTCTGGACGTAAAATTTCGTCCCAATTTATGTGGACAATAAAATTTGACAGTAAAAAGCAATGAAGGTCTGACACATGCTACAATGTGGATGAATCTCAGAAATGCGGTGCTAAGTGAAAGAAGCCAGTCACAAAGAATGGCATATTTTATGATTCTGGTTTGTATGAAATATCCAGAAAAGGCAAATGTGGAGAGGCAGCACGTAGATGAGTGGTTGCCAAGGGGCTGGGGGTGGGGAGTTGCGGGGAGGGATTGCTAAGGAGCACGGGGTTTCTTTCCAGGGTGATGAAAATGTTCTGCTGTGATGACTGCACTGATCTGTGAAGATTCTAAAATCCACTGAAATGGACACTGAAAAATAGTCAACTGACCAAAAACAAGTAGGGAAACCAGTTTCCCGAGGGACCTGTCAAAAGCCTCCTCCTCTCCGACGCCGATGGGTACAACCTCCGTTGCTCACTCCTCTGCAGGCAGTGGGTGGGAGAAGTGGGTAGGGATGGGGTCAGGGAGGGTGGGGACATCCAGCTGGGCAGGGGGGAGGTGTCCCCACCCCACAGGGTCACCTGCTTCAGCCCCGGGATTCTCCGACATGTGGACATGCAGGTAGCCTTACAGAAGATGTGCCCACAGCTAACCGTGGAAGAGACAAGGCCCCCGGCAGCATCAGAGCACAGGGGGTCCCCCCACACAAACCTCCTCTCCCTGTGGACCCACGGGCCCTCCAGGGCCCAGCGAGGGCTCAGCACCCTATAAAACACCCCAAGAGGCCTGGCCTCTGAGCTTCCACCTCAGCTCCAGCCCCTCTACTGCCTCCTCAGCAGCCTTTGTGACCGCCCCTCCCACAAGACACCATCACCCTCTCCGTCTGCCCCCGGAGCCTGCCCGCAGCCTCGTGCTGCATGCTGGCCCCTGGGCTCCGAGCCCAGCTTGGCCTGGTGCTGGCGCGCACTAGCCACGCGACCCTGGCAAACCGTCCCACCCCACCCCACCCCACCCCGGTGGGCCTCAGCTTCCTTCCCTGCAAAGCGGGTGACAACCCATGGCATATGCAGGCAGCCCAAAGATGGCGCAGGGAGCCCCTCCTAAAGCCGCCTCCAGGAAGCCTTCCGGAAGACTCATGCCCTCCGCCAGCACTGAGCAGCGCTGTGCAGGCCTCAGGGGCCCAGCCTGGGGGAGCGAGCTCCCTCCGCTCCCGTCTGCACGTGCTGGGAGCCAGCCAGGCCCGCACAGCGCTTTACAGTTTGCAGCCCCCCAAGAAGGCTTCAGTGCCCAGTACCGTTAGCTGTTAGGATTCCCACGGTCGAGAATGAACAGAGGGCAGAGGGTATGAAGGGCTGGGGGAGCCACTCCTGTGGGGGCAAAAATGCTGGGCTTTTCAGAGCCCTTCATCACGGAGCCTCATTCAGCCACGGGGCTCCTGGGTAAATATTTGGATGATCCGTCATCAGCAGGCTTTGCTGCCTGCACAGCGCCAGCAGCTACATTCCTGGAGAAGGTGCGAGGGCCTCAGAAGAGAGACAGCAGAGCTCTCGGCCGGCAGCCAGCGGCAGCATCAGCCCACTCCTGCCAGCGCAGAGGCCCAGGGAGGAACCCTGGGGCTGCCCTTGCTGGCCGGGATGGAAGGGCGACAGCCGAGCTGGGACCCCGGGGGAGAGTCCAGGCCCACCTTGCAGTGACCTCAGGCCGGCTCGGTTTCTCATCTGTTCCGTGGGGACTTCTCATCAAGTCCCTGCCTTGTTGCAGGGCTTCTGTGTGTGGAGAGCGCCCAACACGGCCCTGCACGTAGCAGATGCTCAATAAACATCTACAGAGCTCACGCGAACGCGTGCTTCTTGGGAGGTAGTTTTTGCACATTCACAGATTTGTGCAGTCACACCCGACAGAACATTTTCATCACCTCCTCCCGCCTCCTGCCAGCCCCTGGCAGCCACAAATGTACTTTCTGCTTCTGTTAGAAGTGTGTATTCTGAATACAAGAATACAGCCCTCAGTCACAGAGGGATAACGGGCACATTCACCTGCAGGGAGCAGTCCTGAGCCGGGCACGCACATCCCAGGGAGCTGGCCACACGCTGCCCTCCCTGTCCCACCCAGGGAAGCTCAGAGCCCAGGAGGCACCCTGGTGCTAATGGAAGCCCAGAGTCATGAACTTGAGCTCCTCCCCCACCTCCGTTATAAAGTCTGGGGGAGTCGCCCTCACGTGCACACAGGGCAGCCACTCCCTGCTGTGTCCGAGGAGCGACACAGGCGGACGAGTTGCACGGAGAGACGGCGGCTGGGCCTCGTGGCCTCTGCCCCAGCCTGCGCTGCCGGCGACGGTATCCCAAGTCGGGCCTCCACCTCTCACCACCATGCCCGGCCCTTACAAGGTTCTAAGGGTCGAGGGTGGAGGGTCAAGGGTCGGGAGCCCAGGCGCCGTCCTGGGAGGGCGAACGAATGAGGAAGGCCACTCTGGACCTGAGCCCAAGCCTTGCCCTGGAAGCAGCTCGGGCAGAAGCCGAGGGTCCCCGTCCCAGCTCAGCCGTGGGCCGTCCTCGTGCCCTGGGCAGGTCACCAGCTGGTCTGAGCCTCACGCCTCCACTTCCGGAGGTGGGCGGTCCACATGGGGACAGTGGGGCCCTTGGGGGAGGGGCACTTACATTCTGCAGGGCATCCTGGTAGGAGGGCGGCAGGCTGGAGAGCTGGGACTCCGAGTGGTACGGAGAGAAGCCTTTCCGCAGCGTCCGGAACTCTCCGGAGCCTGCCTGTGCGCGAGAGAGACGGGGAGAGGGGTTAGACGTGAGGGCCGAGGGTGCTCCGTCAGGTCCTGGGACCGCTAGACGAGACGCCCCTGCCCGGTCCAGGCGGGGCTCCTCCATGGGTTCCCTCCGCCCTGCTCCGCACACCTGCCTGGAGGCCCTGGTCCGCGCACCCTCCCTCCGCCCGCCCACCCCCCCATTTCATCTGTCCTCACTGCCACTGTCATCAGTCGCCGTTGACATCCATCTCCCCGTTCAAGTGTCAGAGCCACTCGTTTCGCGCGCTCCCTGCTGTGTATTTTATAAACATCTGTTGAATGGCTGAATAAACAGGTGAGTGAATGTGGGCGTGGCTCGCCCCGCCCCGCCCCCCTCGTTCCTCTGCTCCAGCATCCTGCACTCGGGTCCCCAAATGGCCTGGGGAACGGCCTCTGCAGCCCCTGGGGCCCACGTCCTCGGGGAAGTCCTCCCGCCTCCACGGGGCTGGGGCTGCCCAAGGGGTGAGCCTGCACAGCGCTCTGACACGCTGCCCGTGGGCCTCCGCCATCAGAAAGCAGCTCGTGAGTGTGGGCCCCGGGTCTCACCCTCTGTATCCACAGGTACCAGCGCAGCCGGGCTCATGACTAATGAATGCCCAGGGCACGCTTAGAAGGAGGGGGGAAGCAGGAGTGAATGAATGGATGAATGAATGAACGAACAAGCACAAATTTGGCCTTAGGTGGTTCCCCTCGGGGCAAAGCAGAGCTCCCCAGAAGCTGAGGCTGGACCCAGAGAGGACCCAGGGGTCACGCTCAATCCAGCGGAGGTCCCCTGGTCCCGCCGAGCAGAAATCTTGGCCTCCGGACCCTCTGCATCACTACATCCCTGGGGTGGCACTTCTGACCCCAACACCCTCTTCTACTTCAAAGGAACTGCGGAAACACTTCTGGGCAGATAAAATGCAGCGGAACATCCCATCAATCAGCAGGCCATCGAGCTGCCCAAACAAACCCTTGGAGGGGAAGAGGCCAGGGCTGGGGGGAGCGAGGCGGGGCAGCAGCCACTCCTGGGGGCCCTTCCTCCTGCTCCTCAGCACTCCCTGGCTCTGCCCGAGGCCCCCGCACACAGCCAGCTTCCCCCCCCCCGCCGCCGGCCGCTGGACCCAGGCCCCCATTTCTCACGGGACCTCCAGCCTCATCAGCTCCCTGGGTTCTGCTTTCCCGCCCCCATCAGACCCAGGTCAGACCCCCCAGGTCTCAAGGGCTTGGGCACACACAGCAGTGCCCTGTAAGTCTCTGTAGGACAGGAGTGGAGGTGGCCCGGGGGAACAGGAGAAAGGCAGTCACCCCCTCATCACCCCACTCCCATCCCATCCCCACCCCAGGCTCCCACATGTCGAGGAGAGCAGAGAGCAGCCGCCTAGCTGAGAACTGTTACCGTGGCCTAGGGAGGACCGGAGCGTGGCCAAAGTCACCAAGGGACACAGAGGGGAGAGAAGTGGGGTCCCCCGAGTTGCAGCAAAAGGTCTTACCGGGGGACCTCAGGCACAGTCCTGCATCGTAAAATGGGACCACCACACACCGACCAAGGCCTGTTTGGGTTAACCTGGGGCGTCAGAGCCCCTGGCCCAGCCAGGGGTCTATCTGAGCCGAGCCACTGCCACGGGGCACCGACAAGAAAAAGAGACGCCGCCCCTCGCCCAGCACTCATTCACCCTCCCATGGGGATCCCCCGTTCAGGGCACCCCTGCCTCCCTGGGGGTCTCACCCCCAGCTCCACTTATAGGCAAAAATCCCAAAACCGATTATTTTCCTGCCCAGATCTCTGTGACAGTTACAAAATCTTCTCCAGTGGAAAGCGCGTTCTCAACTCAACACACAGGGACCAGGTGTAAGGCCTGGCTGGCCCAACACACACACACACACACACACACACACACACAGACACACACACACACACACAGACACACACAAATACACAGACACACACAGACACACACACACACACACACACACACACACACACACACAGGCATGGATTTGACCACAGGGCCAGGCATTGGGCCACCTCCCGTCGGCCCCTGGGACCAGCACGGCGGGTGCCGCCCTGTCCTTCCCCGCACCTGTCTAGATTCTGCTCTGCGCTGAGTCTGCCCTCCTCCGCAGCTTCTCTGATCCCGGACCAAAGGGGTTCAGAAGCAGCCCACGTGCTGCTACTGAAAACACAGGTTTGTGTGACTCCTCCCTCCCCGCAGATAATTCCCTGGGGAGGAGGTGCGTGTGCAAAAGAGGGTGGGGAGTTTTTAATTAGCAGCGTGCAATTCCCACCCCTGCCTTCGGTGGTCTCCGTAAGTAACCATTTGCGAGCCCGGAGCACGGTATGAGTGCTGGCGGGGATAACGCTGGGGGGACGGAGCTAATGACGCACCGAAAGGAAGAAACGTGATTTGCACTTAAACCCAAAGTTAAAAATCCTGCTATTTGCCTCTTGGTGCCCTGGAAGATGAAATCCCTAGGGTTTCACCACTGAGGTGGAGCGAAGCTGAAGCGGCCTTCTGGGGTGGCGGGGCAGGCAGGACAGGGGGCGCACCACTGCACCCCAGGAGAGGGCTGCCCCGCCCCCCAGGCCCCCTAACGGCGTCCCTCGGGACACAGGGAAGCGGATCTGACACACAGAGCGGGAGCTGGAACAGGGTTTGCCCGGATCCTTAAAAGGGAAGGAAACGATCCAGCGCTGCAGCTACAGCAACGGCCGCTTCCACCCCACCCTGTCCCCCACGAAAAAGCAGCACAAGAGTTCTGGACTGGGAGGGAGAGACCCAGGAGGCCGCAGAGCCTCCCATCCCACGGTTCAGGGCACCCGGGGCCTCTGTCCAGGGCCATCACTGCAACGCTATCCGGCTCAGAGCGGGTCGCGGCGGGTGGTGTGAACTCAGGCTACCCCCGCCTCTCCGGGCCTCTGTGGGGCTGCAAGGAGGCTCCCAGCAGCAGAAGCACCTAGTCACCGCCTGCCCAGGGACTCCTGCTTGCAAAGCCGGGGGCTCCCTTGAGGCCCCCTGCAGAGCCTCCTGGGGGGCACTGTCAAAGGAGGTGCTGAACAGAAACGGGCCAAGGGCAGAACTCAGAGAAAACAAGGCCAGGCGCCCACCTCTCTGCCCCTCCGCTCAGGGCTCCTCACTGGGGGGGCCGCTTTCTGGGCTCGCTCAGAGGCAGCTACTCGCCCTGCCTTCCTGGTCCCAAAGGGCTCTCAGCCCCTCGGGTGGGCCGTAGGCTACCTCAGGACGTGGTCCTACTGCGTGCACCCAGGCAGGGAGGCAGTGCCACTGCAGAGACGGAAGGTGACCACCAACACGGGGGTGCCCAGGCGTCCCCGTGTGGCAATCCGCCCGACCGCTCAGATCCCCAGACCCAGGGCCCGTGGGCCGATGCGTCTGCAGTGACCAGGGGCAGGACCCCATCAGTGGGAGCCATCCTTCAGCCTGCCTGCCCTCGTGGTACAGGGAGGAGTCGGTGTCTCCATCATGGGGACAGGGCTCCGATCCCAAGTCACAGCAGCCCCATTTTCCGAAACCCTAACACAGGGCAGTAAGGCCTACCTCCCAGGGGTGGCAAGGCTGTAGCGCTCGGAGAGGGTGGGAGCCCAGCACTGGGCGCTGGTGGGTTCCTCCTACCTCCAGGCATCCCTGGAGACCTCGCCCGAGGACCTGGGCCAGCTGGGAGCCAGCACTAACTCCTGCGGCCTCGGCAAGCCCTTACACTACCGGGCACTGCAGGTTCTCCTGCAAAGTGGGGATCTCGACCTGCCCCCTGACCTCACAAGCTGGGCAGACCCGGTGAGAGGTGGGTAAGGAGGGGCCTGGGTGGAGCATCACAGATGCTACTGTCTCGTAACTCTTTTGTTGTTATTTTGTAAAGCTGGGCAGTTAACGCCGGCTCAGAGAGAGGGCGGATCCCACGATGAATCTAAAGGCAGGACCAGGGCACCCTGGCTGGTGGTCAGCTCCCAGGAAGAGACGGGAGGGCGCTGCGGGGGGCACCCAGAGCAGACAGGGCATCACACAGCACTCCAAGCAGCCCCCACCCCACACAGCACTGCAAACAAGCCCTGCCGGGCAGCTCTACCTGAAGCCAGCTTCTCGGGCGGCCATAGGGGCGGGGCAGCTGGAAGGGAAGAGAGCAAGTGTCACCCAGCAATGCCAACCACGACCCTCACCTCTGCCCTCCCTCCCCTGGACACCCATTAGCCCAAAGCTGCCAGGACCTCGGCTGGGCTGGAGTAGGGAAGCCAAGGGCCGAGGTCGGGGACCCCAAGGTGCCTCACAGGAGCCCTGTTTTTTTAGAAACTCCAGATAGCACAAGGACTGACAGCACACCTGCCACACGCCAGGCACTGGGGCCCCAACCCCTTCACAGCCCTGCCCGAGGCTCACACCGGAACACAGCTGCCCTTCCGAGAGGCACCCTGAGATCCCAGCCAGCTGGGCGAGGCCAGGTACCTGCCTGTCCTCAGGGCCAAGGTTGCCTGCAAGGTCTCTCATGAGAACACACGGGTCCTACCAACCAGATTTACCTGCTTTTCTTCCCCCTTTAATTTTACGAGAACTCATTAGCTGCCCGTGAATCAAAGGGGCTGCGGCGTGGCCAGGGATCCGGTGGGTTCTCCCAGTTAGTGCTCAGACGAGGCAGCGTGGCGTCCACGTGTGGTTAACGCGTGGCTGTTATTTCTCACCCGCAGCTGGCACTGCCCCCGCCTCCCGTGCAACTTCAGGTCCTAAACCATTTTTCAAACTCGGATGTGTGTACCGCCCAGAACCACGTGGCCTGTAACTGATGGGTACCGCGCTGACCAGGTCTCAACCGCAATGACCGTCGTCCCCTCACGGGTCCCCTGGCAGGACCATTACTTGCTCCGATGAGGTGAGTGAGGGGCAGGCCGTGTGACCTCCGTGGAGGCAGGTGGGGGGCTCTGGAGGGTACAGGTGTTGCAAAATCCAAATCCCATCGCAACTGAGTGGATCTGAGCAACTCGCCAACTTCCGGGTCTCTGTTTGCCTGCATGTCAATTGGGGTCCAGAAGGACACTCAGCTGCTAGATGGCCCACAGGCGAGGTCACAGCGGCTGACCCGTGACCCTTATCGCCAGCCAGCCCCGGCCCTCAGTGCTTTCCGTGATTTGCCCTTTAATCCTGGGGCAGACACCGTTAGTGTCCCCATTTTACAGCTGAGGAAACCTGAGGCACAGAGGTTAACCCACTGGCCCGATGCCACCCAGCTGGTAAGTGGCACTTTGGGGGCTGGAACCAGGCCCTCTGGCTCTGGGGTTGGCCTCTTACCATGCTGACCACCTAGTGTCTGGCTCACGGTGGACACTGGTTAAGCCTCGGGCACAGGGGACAGAAGTAGAATTCCTAGTCTCTCTTCCTGCCCACGTTGCTACACTGACCATCTGCGTGGATGATGGAAAGAGGGGGTTTCCCCCCTGGCTGAGGAAGAGGCTGGACTGGTTCTAAGGTTCTGCTAAGGAAGCAGATGAAGCCCTCCGGAGACCACATCTCTCATGACAGAAGGGGCGGGGACATGACAGCCAACCCCGGACACCGAACAGGCGAAGCAGGGATGGCCCAGAGCCTGTCGACAAAGCAGCAGGTCACAGAAGATGCCAGCAAGCGGAACTGCCAGCACAGACAAACCATGAGGCCAGCATCCCCGCGGGGCTCGCGCAAGGGGATCGACCAACCAAAACAACCCTCCCTGGGGGTGCGGGAAACAGGACTGAGGTGTCAGCAATGGGCTCAGATGGTAGCAGACTGTTCCTCAGTCCCAAGGCCTGGATGGTTCAAAACTCAGACAGAAGGCAAAAAGGCGCAGTCCATCAGGGACCAAGCCCGGCTGAACGGGCGCGGTCTGCCAGACCTTGAAAAATCCCAGGCTCCCAAGACCAGGAAAAGGAGAGAAGGGCAAGCCCTGCCCGGGCGCCCCCAGGTTCCAGTCAGCGCTGTAGCAGGCATCACCATCATCCCCGTCTTACAGGTGAGGAAACCCGGCACCGGGACATAAGGCATCTGCTGTGGAAGTGGTGGAGCAGGGATTATCTGAATCCAGACTCCTCTGGGGCTCAAACCCACTTTCTTATACCGTCAGGCCAACACCACCACTGCTACAGGTTGAACTGTGTCCCAGTCAAGTTCAGATGCTGACCTGTTGACCCCATGCTCCCCAGAACTGTGAGACAGTACATTCAATACATTTCAGTTGCTTAAGCCCCTTCTCCACGCACCCCCCACCACTCCGCCAAAGTGCATGGCTCTTTGTTACGCAGCTCTAGCAAACTAATACAATCGCCTGTCCCAGGAAATCCTCCTCCCCCCAGGCCTCAGTTTCCCCATCCATGCTTGGTGTAAATCCTGGGGTCACTTCCAACCGGAGTGTACAGTGACCCTGTGTGGCACAGCAGGATAGGAAGAATGGGCACAGGGGCCAGGAGGGGGGGGAGCGGCTGGGACCGGTCGCAGCCGCGGGCCTGGACCACTGCCTCCTCTCCCCCAGATGGCCGCCCACTCCTGCCCAACCTGCTTCTTGCTCTTTTGCGAAGCTGGCTTCTGGGCACATGCGGAGCCTTCATTGATCTGCCCAGCAGGGAAGTGAACGGAGGGAACCACAGAGCAGAGGCCCCCGCGTCAATTACAGCCATCTCCAGCCCAGCCCGGCTAGGCACAGAATCCACGGGAAAAATCGTATCACATTCTGGGCTCCAGATGAATCACTGCAGAGGAAGCAGCTGTGTTGATGAAATTTTAAAGCCGACATGAGAAAGAAAATATGAACTGCAATACAGTAATTTAGCCTGTGAACACTCTGGCACATTTTAAATTAAAGCTGTTTTGGAGTTAAATAGAGGCTGTGGAGGGAGAGGGCAGGCAGGGGGAAACAGGAATCCACAGAGGCTCTCTGCCCTCCCACCCAAACCCCAAAGCCACGTCACCTGAAGATAGTTAAAAGAATAACATTGCTCTCCCCTGCTTTTCGCCAAAGGCAGGTTTTCCACTTTGCACAGAGCTGGAGGTTTCTGTGCAATTTGATTTCACTGAAAAGATACAGGTGCCAGAATCATAAAATCTCACAAGCTAGAGCCCATGAGACCATGGCCAGAATCCCACCCATGGCAGCAATCTCCTTCAATATTCCCAAACATGGCCATCCATCCCCCTCATCCATCCACACTTGATTACCTCCAAAGATGGTACACTCACTACCTTATGAAGCCACTCTCCCTGGGCTAAGCAGACCTTCCTTATTCTGGGCAAGAACCAGCCTCCCCTCCCGGCCTGGGAGACCAGGTGGGTGCAGCCAGGGTTCCCCAAGATGCATCCACCAAGTCCAGCTGGGTATTGAGACACAGATGTGACCACTGAGACCCAGCAACCCAGTCCTTGAGTACCTAACAGTCCAGCAGGGGTCGGTGCCAGGCTACACAAGGAGGATCCCAATACCCCATCAGCAAGAGAGGGCAGCCTATGGGGCTGAGAGAGCCCAGAGCAAGTGCCGGGCCACCTGGGGGGTGGCTGGGGAAGGCTATTGGCAGGAGGCCAGGAGGAAAGACGCTAAGGAAACCCCATCTTCCCCGGACCGCATCAAAATAAGACCAGTACTCTACTTGTGGGCTGAGCCCTGCCCACGGAGTTCTCCTCACCTCTGCTGTCCTCCACAGCCCTCCTGTATACAGGAGCCTGCTGGCCAGGACAAGGAGGCAGCACAAGAGTGCCCCCTGGGGGTAGGCCTCTGCCTGGACACCACTGTACCCCCGGGGCCATGCACACAGCAGGTGATCAGTTACACATGGAATGAGTGAGTGAGTGCCCATTTTACAGGTAAGCAAACAGAGGCCAGGGGAGAGGAAGTGGCCCAAGGGTCCTCATAAAGCTGATGCCACCTGAGCCACCCTAGAAACCCAAAGGCAGGCAAGGTATCAACTGCTGCCAGGAAGCCCTGAGCAGGCCAGAAGCGGCCCTTCTCTCACTGTTTCTCACATCTCCTGTGTGGCTCAGAACAGCAACGTCCCTCCTCCAGGGCACCCACCCACCCTCAGGGCCAAGCCCTGGTGGCAGCAGGTGACAGGGGCAACAGGAGCCCTGCCCATGACCCTGGAGATGCCCTACCCACACCCTGGCCCCGGGTGCTTTTGCATACTGTAGGTTGAGGCTCAACCCTCAGCTGAAGCAAGGGGACCAGGGCAAGTGGGTATGCGATGAACTGGGGGGCCAAGGCCCCAGCACCACACGGCTGCCCCCTTCTCGGGATGCTGGGTATGGCCCTGACGTGGCTCACTGGGAGACCCTGGGCAAGACCCCCACTCGCCAGCAGAGTCCTCGCGAGGAAGAGATGAGGACAGAAGCCAGGTGCCCCACCCCCACGACATACACAAGCACCCACGGCTATCACCAGAGCAGCTCAGCCTCACAAGGCTTCATTTGGGGAGAAAGAAAAGTCTACTCAAGAAACAGGAATCGGGCTTCCCTGGCGGCGCAGTGGTTGAGAGTCCGCCTGCCAATGCAGGGGACGTGGGTTCGTGCCCCGGTCCGGGAAGATCCCACGTGCCGCGGAGCGGCTGGGCCCGTGAGCCATGGCCGCTGAGCCTGCGTGTCCGGAGCCTGTGCTCCGCAGCGGGAGAGGCCACGGCAGTGAGAGTCCCGCGTACCGCAAAAAAAAAAAAAAGAAAAAAAAAGAAAAAAGAAACAGGAATCTTGGAACACTGGCACACTGGATGGTCTCTGAGCTCCCAGCACTTCTCCTGTACTAGCGAGGAGCCGGGCAAAAGCATGTTCTTGTCCCTAAAGCCCAATCTGCCTGAAGCCAGCAAGCCTGGGCCCAGGCGAGAGGTCGCACCCCCGTCTGATGGCTGTGTGTTTCCGGAGAGCCTGGCATGGGTACAGGTCGGGGACAGAACCCCACCGCTGCTGCTACTCCAGGACAAGGACAAGGTCCCCAGTCTGACCCCTGGGAGTGGGTCAGAGCAGGCTTGGCGGGGAGGGACCAGGCAGAGAAACCCCCTGCCCAGGTGGTGGCCGCACCCCTGATGCTCCAGACACAGGGCCCCGTCAACCTCCACCTCTGCACTTGTGGGCACGGGGCAAGTGGACACAGCTATGGGGGGCTCCCTTATGAGACCAGGGGGTTCCCAGAGGGAGGAGGAAGAGGAAGCACTGCCACTCTGCAGCCTGAGCGTGTGCACGTTTTGCACAAGTCCACGGTCAAGTCTACCATGTGGAACTGGGTGCATGTTCACGGTGGGACAATGTGGTCTAGGAGAGCAGGGGCCACAGGGACACTTCTGTCCTTGTCCTTGGAAACAGGACCACAAGCCATGCCCTGGCTGGACCACAGAACAGCACTGCAAATGGCATCCCAAATTCGGGGTCCAAGCTGTCAACCTGCTTCTCCCCAGAAACAGTGACACGAAGAACAGCTGGACTGGGGCAGACTCACAAGGCTGCTGACCCCGCCCCCCGGTTGGAGGCTTCCACTGCCAGAGCGAGAGGTCCTGGCCTTCATCCTGCTGTATAGGGGCTGAAGCGAGTGACTGGCTCCCCTACTCGCTGGATGGGAAGCAGCTCCAGAGCAAAGGCCCCCAAGTCCTGAGGCTGCCCCCATCACCTCTGCCTACAGCTCCTGCAGCCTGCCCCACACACCCTCCTTAGCAACCGGGACAAGCCCACATGGAGCGTTCAGGTCTAAGGAGCCCTAGCCCACAGCCAGGCGAGGCCCCAGCCTCGAGGCTGGCCCTTGCCAGCCCCGAGGAGCCAGCATATCTTGTAGCCGGGCCCTTCCAGCACCTTGACAAATGACACATTTTGTTTGAAAACAAGCCTTGCAAGTCAGCGCCTGACACGTCGCGGTGGCCATGGGATGCAGGGGAGCAAAGACCCAAATGGGAACCACATACCCTGCAGGGTCCTACCGAGCCAGGGGGAGTTTCCAGCAGCCCATGCAAGGGCGAGAGGCGGGATGGCAGTCGTCCGGCTGCACTTGGGGCTGTGAGCATCCCAGCCGCCGCCCAGTGAGCAGAGGGGGTGTCTGAGCAGGGCGGTGGCACCAAGCCCACTGGTCGCCTAGCAACGAGGCCAGGCAGCTGAGCCCTCCCTGGGGCTGGTTCCCAGAGAAACGCTCTGGGCATCCTATAGCCAGCCACTTAGGGGCCAGCAGATGTGGCAGGGGAGAGGGATACTGAGAGGAAGTCAGGAATGAGTACAAGCGGGAAAGAGGCTGGAGGGTGAGCCGAGCCAGCTGGCCCCAGACACCCCACCCGCCTGGGCTGATCACAGCCTCGCATCGCCACCCTGCCAACAGCAGGAAAGGCCCCTGGTCCTGGCGGCCACGCCCCCTCCACGCTCCAGCCGCACCCGGCAAGGGCACAGACGCCTGCCTACCCCCCACCTCTCGTCCTGCACCACCTCCTCCCCGTACTGACCCCATCACCCATCTCTAACCCGCCGTCCCTGCGCTGGGGACAGGCCAGAGGCGGGCCGGGGACGAGGCCTGGCCTCATGTGTCTGTGGACCCAGGCCAGGCAGGAGGGAGGAGGGCAGACCCCAGCCCAGAGGGAAACTGGCACGGCAGGGGCAGGGAAGTTTCCATGTGGGTCTGAGCGGGCACAGGCCAGCCCGCCTCTTGGACCCTGATGCGCCCATCCAAAGGGCAAAGCAGTCCATTTCTTCAGCACTTGTGTGTGTGTTCTGCGCCATCTCTGGGACGGGCCCAGCACCAGCCCCCAAGGAGCTCGCAGACCCCGGGGGGGGGACAGACAGGGAAAGGCTGTGACGGAGGGAAGGCAGGTGGCCGTCCTCAGCCAGGTGTCCCAGGACGTGAGTCCGGGCAGGAGTCGGGGGCAGGTGGAAGGTTAGGGGCGGCAAGGGGGAAGGGAACCCCGGGCGTGCTGGGGCGAGGGTTAGGCCCTGGGTGGCAGGTGGCAGCAGGGCCTGCGCTGGCCCTCGGGGTGGGGTTGGTCCACAGCCAGCCTACCTGTGCCAGGAGCTTGTCACCCTCCAGCAGCTTCACCTTGGTCTCCAGCTGCCTGATGTAGGTGGACGAGGGATCTGTAACGACACAAAGCGGGCACGTCACCCGTCGGCAGACTGTATCCAACAGGAGGGCCCACCCTGCCCTGTGCCCCCTCCGGTGGGCCTCTGAGCCCAGGTTTCCCTGAGTTGCAGAGAGGGGGCGAGGGGTTCCCTCACCGGCGTGTCCTGGGCTCATTCCTTCGGCTTCCACAACACTTCAGGTCCAAAAAGAGTTCTCACAAACGCTCCCCTGATGGGACCCTCACCCAGGGGCAGCCCACCCCACGGCCCAGGGTCCAGGGAGGCCCTCCCCTGCTCAGGGGGGAAACTGAGGCCCCGAGCGTGCCAAGTCAGCATCTGGGCTTCCTCCGCTCCATCCTGCCTGACGCACGGAACTTCTACAGGCGATTTGTTCGGGGGGCCGCATGATGCAGATAACCCACCACCCCTCCTGCAGTCAGGGGCCAGTGAGATACCTCCAACCACACGCCCCCCAGTTCCTGAACGCAGAGGGGGTGAAATCCACCTTCCCTCACCACGCTGACCCAGCTGCACAATCACATCAGAAGCAGGAGAAGGACTGCCCCAGTGGCGCGGCGGTTAAGAATCCGCCTGCCAACGCAGGGGACACGGGTTCGAGCCCCGGTCCGGGGAGATCCCACATGCCGCGGAGCCACTCAGCCCGTGCACCACAACTACTGAGCCTGCTCTCTAGAGCCCACGAGCCACAACTACTGAGCCCGCGAGCCACAACTACTGAAGCCCGCACGCCTAGAGCCCGTGCTCCACAACAAGAGAAGCCCCCGCTCGCCGCAACTAGAGAAAGCCCACGCGCAGCAACGAAGACCCAACGCGGCCAAAATATAAGCTAACTCATTAATTAATTAATTTTTAAAAACCACCTTAAAGCATCCTGTCTCTATTTTTTAAAAAAAGAGGCGGGAGAAATTCCGCCACCCTGGCTACCCACAGCCCTGGTCCTACCTCCCCACTGGGCTGGAAATCAGCTCAGAAGAGAAAACTAATGACTAACTCACTCCAGGCCAGGACAAGGGAGCCTGCCTGAGTGGAGGCCAAGGGAGACACGGGGCAGAGAGGGCAAAAGGGGAGGGAGGCAGAGCACGGGACAGGGAGGGTTAACACAGGGTAGGGCAGAGGCACGGTGACCGAAGAGTCACAGCAGGTGTCCGTGCCGAGGGAAGAAAGGTGGGTCCAGGCACCTCTGTGACAGCACGGGGTACCTCCCCCAGGAGGTCTGCTGCCACCTGCTAAGGGACGGCTACGCGCCTCCCACCCACACGAGCGCTCGGCCAGAGGCCACACAGCTCAGACGCCAGCCTGGGCCGTGCCCCTGGGCCAGTCTGCGACTCCGGCCGCACCCACCGGCCCCGACCCCAACAGGACTCAGGCTCTTCCGGATCACACCAGCGGGAAGGATCACACCAGCGGGAAGGATCACACCATCTCAGAAGGCACCAGACCTTCGACCAAGGCCAGCTCCCTGACGCCCCACACCACTGCCCCCCACCCGGGAGGGCTTTTAACCTTCCCAGGTGGGCAAAGGGGGCTGAGGTGCAGCCAGAGGACAAGCTGGAAGCGTCACGCAACCACACCAGCACAGTCAGCATGACCGCGGACGAGCCCCGGGCCCTCGGGGTCCTGGTGTATGACGCAGACGCCATGCCCCTCCCCGACAGAGCCTGCTGGCAGAGGAGGGGTCCACGGGCGCCCTGTGAGGATGGGGCGGCCAGTGGCCCCCTCCCCGGGGCCCCAAGCCCCCCGCGCTGGAGCCTGACCCCGGCTCCACGAGCTTACGCCCATCAGCAGCGCTCAGCTGCTGCCTCTGACGCGCCCCCGGTTACAGGAGGTGCCCGCGTGCCCCTGGGCCTGCCTGCTGTGGGGTCGCTCTGTCCCCCGAGCATGCCCTCAGGAGCCTTGTCTCCCCAGCCCTGGACCAGGCCCAGGAGCCCTCGGCCCCGCCCTGGGCAGGAATCGGGGGCGGCCCACCCCGCCCCAATTACATAACCGACTCCTCCCCCGGCTCCCTGCCAGTCAGCTCTCGGGAACAAGGAGCCTTCTGGAGAGGAGGAAGGTCGCTGGCCAGCCCACTCCCCCTCGCTCCAAGGGAGACCCTGGTAACCACGGGGCAGCTCTGCGAGGAGCCCCGCTGTGTGACCCGCGAGAGGTGCAATGGCTTCTTTATACACACACGGGGCAGTGGCGGGGCAGGGCGGGGGGACTGGACCCCGGGCGGTGACTCCAGAGGCTCCCCTGTGCCCAGGGCCCGGGCAGGGGACCCTCAGCGGTCACTACAGTTCACGCCCCATGCTGGCCCCCAGCCCCGGTTTACCCGTCCATCAGCCCAAACTGACCAGCAGTTCCCACATCGTGTCCGCACCCAGCCTCACGAACAGGCCTGACGGGAAGGGCCTCAGTGTTCCAGGGGTGCTGGGCCCTCTGAGCAGGGGGACGGAGACGGGGTGCAGCCTGGCCTCCCCAATCCCGTGTCCTCCACCTGCTGCCGGCAGGAGGGTTTCCTGGAACACCACCCGGGAAACAGCGGATAAGGTAAACTCCAAAGACCCTCCCAGCTCCCTCAACCTTACACGTTAAAACAACCACTGACCCCTATGTGGTCCCCCTCTGGGTGGGGTCGGTGTGGGAGGGAAGGTCCCCCCCCCCATCCACCCCCTGTGTGACGCACGGCAGCCCCTGCACCTGGCGCCTCCTTGAAGGCTCGCAGGGGCCAAAAGGCATCGTCCCCGTTTTCCAGACGAGGAGGCCACAAGGAACAGTGCCCCTACTTGCTGGCAGGTGAGCAGGGGGGCCCAGGGCCCAGACTTCCAGACCCTCTCCCCAACACCCAGGCCCACCCCGCAGGTCAGTGCTCAGGACCCCAAGTGTCCGGCCGCCCTGAGAGGAGCTGACAGCACCGTGCCATTGTGAGAAGCTGGCAGAGGTCCCTAATGAGACGTGGCTCTTGGTCAAGCATCTGCCCCGGGAGCCCCAATACTGCCCAACCCTCGGGCACGGCTGCAAACCAGCCCCCCTGTTCACCGCAGCCCCACCCCCAAAGTCAGGAGAAGGACAGCCACTTGTGCGTGACCAACGACCTGAGTCAGGTCACTCACTCTCACGCTGTACTGTCACAGAGCCACCGCCCGCCACGGTCTCCTGGCTACGGGGGCGATTTTGCTTCCCTCACTGCCATATTCCCATGGGCTGAGCCACGAGCTCCCAGCCCTTCCCTCCTCTGGCAGACTGCCTGGAGCCGTGGCCTGGGTGAGAGTCAGCAGACGTGCCGGGCAGCTCAGCGCCCGCCTCGCAGGATGGCAGTCGGAAAGAGGAGCGGCGACAGAGCCAGCGCCACGAGAAGGGACCCAGGCCATCGCTCAGCCCGCAAACCACAGGCCGCGTCCACGGCCCCAGAGCAAGGAACCGCTCCGCTCAGCCCATCTGTCTGGGTTCGCCCCGAACCCCAAGAGGCTGCAGAGGATGAACTACACTTCAGACATCAAGGTCTGTTGGGGTTTTTCTTTTGAATTTCAAAAGAACAACGTGAGAAACTTAAAATGTCTTTCCATCCCCCAGTGCTCCCAATGGAACGTATCCTAAGGAATTAATTCCAATCATGGAGAATGCAGCCAGTGTTACAGTGACCAAAACTGGAAACAGGGCTTCCCTGGTGGCGCAGTGGTTGAGAATCCGCCTGCCGATGCAGGGGATGCGGGTTCGTGCCCCGGTCCGGGAAGATCCCACATGCCGCGGAGCGGCTGGGCCCGTGAGCCATGGCCGCTGAGCCTGCGCGTCCGGAGCCTGTGCTCCGCAACGGGAGAGACCACGGCAGTGAGAGGCCCGCGTACCGCAAAAAAAAAAAAAAACTGGAAACAACTATTTGTCCAACAACAGCAGAGAGTTTATACCCTTGTCCATCACTCAGATGACGTTTAGGAGAGTTTCTCTCCTCAACGGTGCAGAAAAACATTTAAACGCCAGTGAAAAGAACTGGACACAAAACTACACGTAGAACGGCTGCTATGTTTAGAAACATCGATGTATTGAAATAGAAATCCAGGAACGAGGCACACGGAGATACCGACTGTGGCGCTGCTCACGAGGAGACGGGTGCCCGTTTATTTATTCACACCCTTTCTTGTTAATTTTCAAATAATCTCCTTTTAGAATAGGGAGAAATCTTTCTTTATAAAAAAGGAGAAGGGACTCAACGATCGTACCCTCACATCGCAGAGTCCCCCGCTAATGTCAAGGGAAACAGAAGGGTGTTCCAGAGGACGGCGTGGGAAGTGGGCCCCATTGGTCACCCCCTGCCCACTGCCCCCAGCTCTACTCTGGGGGCCTTTTCCCAGGCCCAGGCTCAGCCCCGAGGCTGCCCAATCCTGCAGAGTTTAACAGGCTATGAGGCTGCCTCCTCAAAGACCCAGGTAAGCCTCCCCCGCCACCCGGGACTCCGTACCCACTGCCCCCTACCCTCAGCTCCCCAAGCCAGGCTCTGCGTGCTGCCAGGAGCCAGGGAGCCGGACACCCGGTCACCTGGGGGCCAGAGCAGGTGCCCTGCGGTGGGGAAGAGAGCTAGGTGGACCCTCAAGTCGGGGTTGGTGGGAGGGGGAGAGCAGGAGGGCAGGGGGCGCCAGGAAGGGCTCGGCTCCCTGGGAGGACGATCCTTCCCAGCAGCCTTGGGCAACTCACAATCCCCCCGGGGCGCCTCCATGCCCCGCCTCTTGGAGACAAGCGTGTAATTAAATTAATCCCAGGTTTGCAGTAACAAGCAGTAGAGCCAGCAGGGAGGGAAGTGCCATTTCCTGGCTTGACTGCTGGGGGCAGGGGCGGGGGGGGGGGGGGCGCAGAATGAGGGAGGCGACTACAGAAGGGACCCCGAGCCAGGCTGGCCAAGGTATCCCCTGGACACTCCCGACCCTCCCAGGGCCCACTGGTCCAATTCTGGGGGACCCACGGCCCACCTTCCATCTGGAGGGGCAGGGAGAGCTCCCCACGACATTCTCGCTCTCAGGGGCCTGAACATCGGCCCCCTCTACGCCCCTCCTCACAGGTCCTCGTTCCCAGGTGCGTGGAGGACCAGTGCGGCCCGTGCGTGGGTGGGAGTCATGGAGTTGAGGGTCTGCAAGCCCCTCCCCACTGGCGCCGACTGGCCCCCCCGAGGAGTCCTGTGCCAGGTGCTGGCATTGACCATCAGGCCACTCTGCCCTCCGGGAAGCTGCCAGGTCACACCTCCCTCCCCCAGCCTGGCCCCCTGCCTACCTAGGCAATGTCACCCCAGCCTCACCATCGGTCCAAACTGCAAGGATTTGGGGGCCAGAGGCCATGTCCGATCACCCCTGTCACCCCGTCCCCACCTAGCTCACCGCTAAGCACATAGTAGGCCCTTGGAAAAACCTGAAGACCTAACAGGAATCTGTCCTACCGGCTGGGTGGAACAGGTTTCCCCGAAGGAGTTGGCTCTTAATCCTATGAGCTCCCACCAGCAGCAGCTGCAATGACAGTAAGAAGTGCTCAGCCTGTGACAGTGACCTGGCACCCCCAAGGCCACAGAGGGTACAGCATGCCAGCGGCCAAGGGCAACTGTCCCTCAGACCTCAGCCCACAGCATTTACACTGCCGTCTTGTGCCAACCTCACCGGGAACTTCCATCTTAATTTGGGTGAGACAAGGATCCGCATACAAGCGGGTTAAATGGGAGGTGACCCCAGGAAGCCCAGGTGAGGGTGTGGAGAGGTGAGGCGGGGAATGGGAGCTGATGAGAAGGGCGTGAACCCGCTGGGGGTCTCACCGTTACTCGCCTGCCCAAGGGGTTCCCTGGTGGGAGCCGCTCCTGGCAGGAGAGTGGTGTTCATGTCCCAGGAGTGCCCACCTGCAGAGGGGACAGGGCAAGCTCCCAGGCGGAGCTGCAGGTGCCCACAGGTGAAGCGGGCGGTGGGCACGGAAGCGGTAAGTGCCACGGGGACCTGGGCAGGGCACCAACAGTATCTGCCACAGCTTGGGAGAAAGTACGACTTTCCCTCTCTGCAAAGGAGGAAGGATGGAGGCTGGGGGCAGGGGGTTGGCACCGTGACACAGAGCCTCCTGCGCGGCCTGATTCTCCAGCTGCTGCCTCTTCCAGGGTCCCCACCAGCCCTGCCTCCCTTCCAGCCCCCTCTCCCTGAGCGGGGTCCCTATAAGGTCTCGGGGGACAGGCAGGCTTTGCGGCAGGCCAGCCGCGGGAGGCTCAGGAACGCCACACCTGCTCACCCCCAGCAGCTCTGCCGTGAGATGGCTGGCGTTTCCACGACGCAGCCCGGCTGATCCAATTCCCTGCTCCTTCCACTTCATTACGAGGGGTCGGCTGTGGCATCGGGGCCGGTGGCTCCACCGAGGTGGAAGGGCCTCATTAAACAGAAGCACCCTCATCATCCCAGGCTTCCCTCCCTCTCTGCCCCAGACGATGAGAGCAGCTCCTGAGAGCATCTGCCTTCCCCTGAGTGGGTTCCGGGGCTTCTCTCCTCTCTCCCCGGCCCCAGGACTGGCCCCCAAGGGGGCGGGTGAGTGCCACACATACCCACGGGCCGTGGAAGTCAAAACCAAGTAGGGCAGGCCCACTCTGCACCATGCAGCCTCAGTCTCCACCCGTGCCTCCCACCTGCCCAGGATGTGGTGGAGCTGTCACCTCTCACAGGTAACCTCAGACACTTCGCCCCCACGGGGAGGTATCCCCATCCCCCCACAGGCACAGAAACAAGGATGCAGAGATGCACCAAGTCACACAGGCAGGGCCACCAGGAGAACCACCCCCAGGGGGTTCTGACCAGCTCCGGGCACCAGAGACAGTGCTATGGTCTGGATGTCGGTGTCCCCCAAAATCCATATGTTGAAACCTAACCTAACGCCCAGTGTGATGGTGTTAGGGGGCAGGGCCTTTGGGAGGTGATTAGGTCACGAGGGTGGAGCCCTTGGGAGTGAGATTAGTGTCCTAACCAAAGAGACCCCCACCCCACCCCCAGAGCTCTCTTGCCTCTTCCGCCAAACGAAGACACAGCAGGGAGACAACCGTCTACGAACCGGGAAGTGGCCCTCTCCAGACACTCAGTCTGCCAGCACCTTGACCTTGGGCTTCCAGCCTCCAGACCAGAGAGAGAGAAATTCCTGTTGTTTAAAAGCCACCCAGTCTGTGGTATTCTGTTATAGCAGCTCAAACAGAGTAAGACAGACACAGAGCAAGGCGAGGTCATTCCAGCAAGAAGCAGCAGTAACCACGCACACTTAATGAGCACCCAGTGTGCCTTCCTTACAGGCAATCGTCCTCACTGTCTCTCACTGTGAGCAGGCGACCGACCCCTGTTTACAGATGAAGAAACGGAGGCTCCGGGAAGTGAGGTGACAGCCGCAGGCCAGGCAGTGACGGAGCAACCTGCTCTCCCCAGGCAGCCTTCCCTACCTCGGGCTCAGTGCAGCCCTGCGCTCAAGGCAAAGGCCACATTTTCCGCGGTACCCAGTCCTGCTGGGAAACAGGCCAGGACTCGGTCCCAGAGGGGCACTGCCCTCCCACCCTGCGCACAGACCAGGCTCGGCAGGTCTTGGGCTGACGCTTCCTGCTGCCCTCACCTCTGATGAAAGAGCATCTCCATCGAGGCCCAGGACACTGATCCAGCAGAGCCTGGAACGGTCCTGTCTTCTTAAAGGACTTGGATGGAGGATGTTCCAAGCCCAGGCCCACCTGCTCCCCAGACCCTGAACAATCCCAAAGGTCACCAAAGGACTGAATCCTTACAGAGCAGTGGGTCCCCAAATGCAGGACTAGAAAGGCAAGTTACCTGTTCCACGAGAGTCCAGGCTACCAGGGGGCTGTGAGCTCCCCATCACTAGTGAAAAGCAAGCAGAAGCTGAGTGCTGGATGGAAGCCCCTGGAACACTGAAGTTTCCCCCACGGAGCTGGGAGGAGGGCATGGGAAGCTGTTCACCGACCCCAGTGCCCATGTACTCACTCTACCACCCTCTAGATCCCCCAGGGAGCCTGACAGGCGGGCGGCAGAAAGCCTATCGTACAGAGGACAAAAAGAGAGCTCAGCGAGTGAACGGGTGCACCCAACGTCGCAGAGCCAGGCACCGGCAGGACCAGCAGTCACGCGTGCTTGCGTAAGGGCACGGTCCCCTGCTGCGAGGGTCTCTCAGCCTAATGCAGGAGCTGCAGGAATAGCCACGTTTGCTGAAGGGCAAAGGCTGGAGTGAAGAGGCTCAGCCCAGGGATGAGGGGGCCGAGAGCAAGGATGCGCTGATGGGGAGAAATCAGGGACTCCTTCCTGAAGGAGGCGGCATCTGAGCTGAGCACTTAAGAGCAAGCAGGGCTCTGACAGGCCGACAAGGCAGGGTGGGGATGGGGAGGATGGAAGGCGAGTCCCAGCTGAGGGCGCATCTGCCTCCTGGCACACATCGCGGCCCCAGGAGGTGCGGGCTGAATGCGAGACAGATATTATTTATGGATGAAGGCGAAAAGGCTGAGGAGGCATATCAGAGGAACATCGGGTTCCCGAGAGGTCACCTCTTGGGATTGGCAGCGCTGAGCGGGGAGAGCTGCCCCTGCCCCTCCCTCCTCCAGGTGGGCCTGCCCACCTGAGCCGCCCACCAGGAGGTCTGCATGGTGGGCAGGCCCAGGCAGCAGGCTGCAAACTCTGAGCCGACCCCCAGAGCCTCGGGCGTGAATAAGAGTTCCCCTGTCCACACAGGACGTTGAGAAGGGACCCTTCTTTCCCATTCGCACGTGCAAATGTTACTGAGCACCTATTACGTGCCAGCAGACGCCAAGCAAAACCCCAGCCCTCCCAGCACGCCCCCGTAATCCTCACACCGAGCTCTCCCTGTTCACCGCAGAGGAGCCTGAGACTCAAAGAGGTGAAGCAGCAAGTCCAAAGTCACACAGTGAAAACACTGCAGGGCTGGGATTTGAACCCAGGTTTGCCCAGAGCCAAGGTTCTTTCCACCCTGCCTCTAAGCTTCCCCGGCAGCCCTGGGGGTCCCATACAATCACCCTGGGCCTCTCCGAACATCACCACCACGGTGGCTGGTGCTGCTCATTCTGGGCCTTGACTCTGCCAGGGAGACACAGCAATTTTCATCCATTCCCCAGACAAAGAAACCAAGGTTCAGGAGGGGCCCAGTAACTGGTCCAGTCACAGTGTCATAAAAGCGGGGCTGAAAGTCAGGACGTGCGTGGGCATGCGTGCGTGTGTGTCTGTGTGTGTCTCCATCCCCAAACCCAGTGCCCTCCAGGCCACCCACCGAGGCAGAGAAGGGCAGGGCTTGGGAAGACTCATGGCTCCCCTCCCCTCCCTGAGCAAAAATTCTCTTCGTGGGGCAGTTCTGGAGACTCTCAGCCTCTCAGGCTGCGCCCAGGCTCCAGGGAGCTCCACCCTGGACGGTGTTCCCCTGGCCCTCTCGCCCCTGGGACCCCCCACCCCCACCCCAGGGCATCTGCAAGCCCCAAGACTCTGGGCCTCACGGCGTCAGGAATGTCTGAAAGGCTGGCCCCCAGCCCCTCCCAACCCCCCCCTCTCCATGCCCTGATACGTGGGATCCTGGAAACCTCAAATCCCACATCCCCAGCTCAGATGGACAGCCGTGACCCCACCCTCTCCATCCTGAGCCTGCAGAGGCAAACAAATGAATGGGCACGGAGAGAAACGAACAACTGCATTGATGAAAACGGATCTCCCCACGCTGGCCACTCGGCCTCTCCCGACAAGGTGCACGGCTGTCTCCTGGCTGCCCCCTGCCCCTCCATGTGCCACACACACAGACCAGGACCCCACGGATCGGTGCTCTGTCCACCCGGGGCCGCCTGGCATTTAATTCAACCTGCGCTGAAGTCTCGAGGGAGCAGCCAAGCAGGAGGCTGAGTCCAACCCGGCTCATTTAGAACACGCCCCGGCTTGGACCCGCCTGCGGCCACTGGTGCGCTCAAGCGGAAAACTCCACCTTATTTTTCCATCTACCGCTTGGGAAGCCGGACCATCCCAAACTGAAACTGTGTCATTGTTTCAAAACCAGGGGACAACGGGAAAAAAAGAATTCCTTTCCTGTGCCTTCAATTTTCAGGCCCAGAAATTAACCTGTGAGCTTAGGTGACAGTTCAGGTGTCAGCACTGTTCATGTCCCCTCCCCCCCCGCACCTGATTTCACTCTGAATGATTGGGAATTATTGATAGAGGCTGAACAGACCACCTAGAGGCGCCAGCACGGTCACCTAGCCACACAGAAGGCGAGTCACACCTGGCCTGGCTCTCCCTGGGAACATTTTAACATTTGATCTCTTCTCCCCTGGAACCAACTAAACTGGACTCCAGCGAAGGGGTCTGGATGTCCATGTACATTGTAAACGTCCTCCAGGTGATTCTAACGTGCACACAGGGCTAGGGACCCCTGATCTATGCTGAGCAGTGACTGTTCAAATTGTCCCCCTCTCGGGCTCCTTTCCCGAAGGACCCCACGCCTCCTGGCCCTGACTACTCACTAGGGTTCAAGCCCTGCAGACACAGCTGTACCACAGGGACTCCGAGGAAGCCAGGACATGCGGGACGGATGTCTGAAGGTGGTGAGGAAAGGGGGAAGGCGGGTGAACATTCACGGAGCCCCTGAACGTATGTGCCACGCCCCTTGGTGGCCAGAAGCGGAGACCTTGCTGGTTTCAGGGGGAAAGGGAGTTTGCTTTCATTGTTAGACATCATGCATGTCTCTACCAAGCATGAAAAACTGGTGGTGCCAGAATGGGGCCAACTGTCCAGCAGAGGAGGCAGGAGGGAGGGGGCGGGACACCAGGGCACACTCCAGCCGCCTGCAGAGGTGGTGAGGTGCGGGGAGCTGTGGCAGGTGGAGCAGGCTCAGCAAACAGAAAATCTAGGTGCGGCTGTGTCATCGGACACAGGGGAGTGGCTGGAAGTACAGCAGGAGATCTGACACCTCAGCAGGAACCCCGCCCTGTGAGTGAGCAGCAGAGGTGGGGCTCAAAGCAGAAGAAGCAAGAGAAAGAGGGGGCTCCGGGCAGTTAGCTCTGGTGGCAGCACCATGTCTGGACAGTGTTTTGCTGATTCAGTAAAACCGAGAAGAAGTCATCACAAGAAAGGTGGAGGGATTCCTGGGGTGGTGAGGGGCCCGCAGAAGCTCTGCACACCCGGCACGCATCCCCTGCAGCCTCTGTGCCGGGCGGGGGGGAAGGCTGAAGTGTTTCCTGAAAGGGACTGCGGCGGGTGTGGAAAGTAGAAATTCAATCCTAACCTCACACCACACACAGAAGGCAGTTCCAAGGACAGAGAGTTCTGTGGGAAAAAACAACTAAAAACCTGGGCTTTGGGCTTCCCTGGTGGCCCAGTGGTCGAGAGTCCGCCTGCCGATGCAGGGGACGCGGGTTCGTGCCCCGGTCCGGGAAGATCCCACATGCCGCGGAGCGCTGGGCCCGTGAGCCGTGGCCGCTGAGCCTGCGCGTCCAGAGCCTGTGCTCCGCAACGGGAGAGGCCACAACAGTGAGAGGTCCGCGTACCGCAAAAAAAAAAAAAAAAAAAAAAATTTAAAACACCAAGCTTGCTGTGAGGACTAAGAAAGGGAGCAGCTCTAAAAGCCCCTGGCATGGTGCCTGGCACTTCCTTAGTAGATGCTCAATAAAAACCAGCCCCAACCTCTCCACTGCCCACACTCCAGTGGCATGACCTTGATGGGAAAGAACGGCAAGCTTAGGCTTCCACGCTGCCAGCTGAGGGCACACCAGCACCAGGTCACCATGGAGACGGCAGAATCAGGCCACACTCACCTCCACTGCATGACTGCCCACCTGGGGCCTGGCCCACCCGAGCCCCCTGCATTTGCCTCCCTTTCAAATCTAGCAAAGGCTGGTGCATCACCACAAACTTTTAAAAGCGGGGTATGAATCCAGTGTAGGAATGTCACACTCGGAGGTTATCTGAAGCAAAGGTGGTATTGTTTGTTCATAAAGTGAATGCCCCCTTCTCTATTTTAGGTTGAGATTTTTGTAGAGCATGGAGTACAGGGACCGCTGAGCTGGCTGTGATGGGGGAACTAACCGAGGCTGGTTCCATACACCGCAGGGAAGACCTCCCCACCGTAAACAGAGTCCTGGGGAGGGTGAGGGTCCTGTGCGCCAGGACCACTGGGGCTGGACAGACCCTAGTGACTGACAGCCAGTGCCCAGCCCCGTGTTCACGGATGCACAGCAGGCGGCCTGGAGGGAGGGAGGGAATGAGCGAGGAGGTGAGTCCAGGTTCAGCCTCCTGCCTCCAGCAAATTGCCCCCCACCCCAGTTCAAAGCCCCCTGGGAGACAGGTCTCAGAGAGACAGTCCGAGCCAAATCCAGGCAGAAAGCTGGGTCCAGAAAAGAGGAAAGTAACGTGGCAAGAGGAGAAATGGCCCAAGCCGGCACTAACCGGGCCCCAGGCCCACGTGGCAATGAGAAGCCCAGGCTGGGGGAGACCAGGGAGGACATCCGTGGTCACAGGTCGCCTGGAGGTCTGATTCGAATGCTGCAGTGATGGGGCAAACCCCGAAGCTGGGGGTTCAGGTGTGAGACTCGGGGAGAAGAACAAAGCTCTCCCAGGCCGGAGGAGCCTACTCCCAGAGGGCTCCCACGCCGGGAGAACGGAGGGGTCTCCTCCGGGATCCAGGGCGGAGGGGCAGGACCCGGGCTGCCGCCTGGGGGTGCCGTGAGCTTGCTGTGGGAGCCAACCGCTCTGAGAAAGCTCACAGACCTGCGTGTCCGCCCCAGGTCATCGGGGGGGCCTTCTCGAGGCTGGCTCCAGGGAGGCATGGACCTGCCCAGCTGGCAGTGAGGAGACGGGCACCACCCCACTCCCTGCCACGCAGCAGAGAGGGCCTGGGCGTGGGGTCGGCAGGTCTGGGCCGGCTGCATTTGCTGGACAGGGGCATCCCCGCCCAAGCCTCAGTGTGCCCTGGGAACCAAGAAGACAGAGCAGGTTCCCCGAGCCTCCCAAAAGGAAGGGCCTGCTCCCTGCACAACACCCTTCCAGATAAGGGCCACGGCGTCGCAGGTGTTGGTGCTGATGGGGGGCTCTGGGTGTCTGGGATTCACACGTCACCCCAGGTGCACTCCCGTCCTGCCATCGCGCATCGGCTCAGCTCTCTGAGTGACCCTCCGGGCCCGGGCTACCTTTCACCCAGTAAACTGAGTTACAATTGCCCTTTGGACCCACAGCTTTGCGCACGAGGGAGAGGGTGCACAAGCTTCCAGGACTCAAAGGTCACCTGCTCACCTTGGGCAGGGCTTGGAAAACCCTCCGCTTCCCGCCGTGACGTCAGTCGCTGGCTCACAATGGGACCGGCAAGTCTGGAGCTCAGCATCCTACTCGCCACGCACTTGGTCACCCCAGGCCGCTAAGGACGTGCCGGGGGTGTGACTCCCCCAGGGGAGAGGGACCTGCCCTGCGACCTCACGTTAGCGACTCAACATCTCTGAGCCTCTGCATCCTCATAATGGGAGGAATGAGGCCCCCCCTCACTGGGCTGCGGGGAGGACTCGGGAACACCCAGGCCAGGCCCCTGCAGCCTGGAACTGGGGCGGGGGGGGTGGAGGTGGAGGCAATCTTCTCACAGATCCTTCCAGAGCCTCCACAAGCACAAGTTCAGAGTTCGCATCCCCGTGTGGCACTTGAGCAAGGGGCTTCCCTAGGGCCTCGGCCTTGCCACCTGCAGAAGCAGGCCTGCTTCTCAGGGCGGCCCGCCGGGCTGCTCTGTGACCGCGCGCAGAGCCCCTGCGGACAGACCCTCCTCCCCACCACCCATGGCTGCTGGAGTCATCCTGCTCCACTGGCTGCAGGATCTGCCCCCTTGCTTTCCCGCCTAAACTCCCCTTCCCCCCACGCCCTCACTCCCTCACCCTCAGCCAAAGGAGACTGTGATTGTCCCCTCACAGCAGCTCCTCTACGGCGCCTCTGGCCAAGCCTCGGCTGCTGGGGAGACCCCCAGTGCCTGCCCGAGCTGGCAGGTGAGGCACTCCCCCAGGATGCGCTGGGCCCTGGGCTGCAGGGTGCTGCTTGCTGGAGTGTGCCCGCCCCTCACGCCCTTTTGCACGCTCTTGCAGGGCTGTGTCACACACCAAGACAGCACCCGGAGAAGGCTGGCGAGCCTCACGTTCCTGTACGCTACACAGAGCAGGAAACGTCAGCCCTCTCCCTGGCGTCAAACACCCAGCCCGGGCTCTGAGAGGGGACGGCGAGGCTCGGCGGCGTCAAGGGCGGGTAGCCACCAGCAGTGAGGAGAGCAGACTCTATGACCCAGGGGCCAGGCCCTGCCACCACTTGCTGTGTGACCCTGGGCAGGTCGCCTCCCTTCTCTGGGCCCCAGAACACCTCTCTGCACAATGAGGGAGTTGGAAGCCTCCAAGGGCCCTTCTGGCCTGGTGAGCACAGGTGGGCACAGGTGGGCACAGGTGGGCGTGGTGGGCCCAGCGGGTACGGGCCATCACTGCAGCACTACGCCAGCCCACACAGCTGTGTTTCTTTAAGAAAGATATGAACGCTCACAGACCCAGAGGTCAGGAGAGCTGGTGCCAGGATGAGGTCAGTGTTTGGTTACTAACGAGAATAAACAGACCTCAGTCCTGCAGAGGAAGGGCCCTGCTGGAGAAGCGCCATGGGGAAGTGAGGTGGGCGGGACCAAGGAGCCTCCCTCTGCGTCAACACGCCCACAGGCGACAGGTGACAGCTGACCACCAGGAACTGCCCCACAGCCGACCCCCAGTCTCAGCAGGGGGATAGCACAAGGCCTGGAAGGGGACCCCAAAGGGAGCAAAAGGGCCTTCAAGGTCAGCCCAACCTCTCTTGCTAACATCAGGGTAACTGGGGACCCCGAGGTGCTCACCAACTTGCCTGAGGTCACAAGCCATCCTGGCCCCCAGGCCCTCCAGTGGACACGTGTCAAATCCCAACTCCTTCTCCTCCCCAGCATCTAGCCAGCTGTTTGTCCCAGGCAAGGTGACAATGACAATGAGAGCCAGGGATTACAATCATGTTGGATAAAATAAGAATCCACACTGATAAAAAACACGTCCACACACGCAGCCCAACGAGGGAGAAGGGGAAGGCCCCTCACGGCAGAATTCCAGCTGCTGGGTGCAGACGGACGAGAAGTTAGCAAGTCATCGTCGCCACCGCCAGAGCAGTGCCAGTGGACTCAAGCCTTGTGAGCGTCCGCTGAGGATCAAGACACCTGTGCGACCTTAAACGGTCTCCCACAGGTTATTTATTAATTACAAAGTTATACGTATTAACCTCACAGTGGGGAGACCTCCTGACCCAACGGATGGAAGTTTGCTCCCAAGGCGGGCCACCCCAGGTACCTCCTGGCAGGACAGGCCGACAGCACAGCATCCCCTCGGGGACGTTCCTGCCCCGAACGCACAGCCTGCATCCAGCCGTGAGCCAGACGCGGGGCTGGTCTGTGGTCTGCAAGACGTAGATGACACGTCAAAGGCGGAGGGAGGAGACCTTCCGAATGAAGGAAGGCCAAAGGGAGTGTGTGACCCTGCGCTGGAACAGAAAGCAACTCCTCTAAACTGCTCTAAAGCACCGTGCCGGGCGCGCAGCGTGCCCGCTTCAATCTCCCGATACTGTCACCGTACGGTCACCACCTAAGTGCAAGTCCTTGATCCTAGGAAACGCACACCAGAGTGTTGAGGCTGAAGGGGTGTGTTCACCCCAACTTCTCTCAAGTGGTTCAGGGGAAGAACAGCCCACCTACAGAGAAGGAACGACCAAGTGATGCGGCAGCCCTAGGAAACTAACACTCTCTCTGTTAGTGACGTTTAAAAGGCAAGAATGGGACATGCCAAGCACGTGGCAGCCACACACATCACCTCCCACATGAGCCATGAGCCATCCCGGGCGTCGCCCTGCCACGCTCCCCGGAGCGTTGTCCACAGAGGGGCCTTGGAGTCCCTGTCACAGCCCCCACACCGACAGCCCCGCCCTCCTCCCAGGCAGAGGCCGACCGCTGACCTCAAGCACTGCGTGTAGGAAACGTAGGCGCCAACACGTCAGGAAACAACCGATGCTTTCCAGCAACAGAGCGCCGGTCACGTAAATTCTAGTTAACTCACTTGAAGGGGTGTTGTATAGACGCTAACAAGGTTTACAAAGACCAAGAGGAAAAGCGCATCTGATGCAACGTTGAGTGAAAAAAGCCAGATTCCACACCAAACACAGCGAGATGACCAGCAGCCAAGACACACCCGCACCAGGTTGCGGGGGAATAAAACACTGCCGTCGCAGTGGGAGATGTTCAGAGCAGGGTCACGGGGGACTGGGCTGAACGTGCTTCGATTTTCTTTCTACTTTTCCAAATCTTCCTGTTTCTCTAATGAATAGGTTTCCCCTTAGAAATAAGATCGATCTGAGCCTGGGCCTCGTTCCCCGCCCCGTGCAGCCACGGAATTCCTCTCCTTGTCAGAGCTGGCCCACACCAGCTGCCTCCCCGGGGGGGGGGGGGGGGTCCAGGAGCTCTCGGGCCAGAGCTGCCTCTGAGTGGTTGCCACCCAAGACTGCCCACTTGTCCCGGCCCACAGAGGGGTCTTCAGACCAGCACAGGGGCAGGCGGGAGGGTCTGGACTGGGAGATCCTGGGATGAACCCTGAGTCTCAGTTTCCCGTCCGGGAAACAGCGATGACCACACACGTGGTGAGATCACCGGAAGTCAGCAGTGCTGGCGAGATCGCCTTGAATACAAGCACAGGGGCAGGCAGGGGAGTGACAAGGCCCTCGTGGAGCAGTTCCAGAGCCCTCCACGGCAGCGGGCCAGGCGCCGGACAGGCCCTCGGCACTCCCCACCTTGGCTCTCAGAGCAGCCCCGCGAGGCCACGGCACCAGGCTCACTTTGGAGAGGCAGGGAGGGGGCTCGGTAATGTCCAGTGGGTCCTGCCCTTCCCCCGCGGACATTCCCATGCCACCGAGTAAGGGTGCAAAGGAGACACTCCCTCTCAGAGGGCCCTGGAGGGAGTCAGCTATTCAAAGCATGCTCCCCCGCCCAGGTGGGTCCACGGCCTGGACAGAGGTCACACACGCAAGAAAACTCCCAGCTGAGAGAGTCCTGTGCTGGTCGCACACCCCCAAGGGCGCAGTTTGGTTAATTAACAGCCACTGCCCAGCTCAGCCCCGACGCCGGAGCCCACGGGAGCCTGAGAAATCCCTTCGGCAGGAAACCAAGATCCAGAGAGGGGTCCAGCCTCTCGGGGAGTCGCAGAGCCAGGATGAGAAGCCAGGGCCTGCCCGCTGCCCACCGCAGCGTCGGGGGGATTCCAGCCGCACCGGGTGACTGGCTGCAGTCGCAGGCCAGCGCCCTCCGTCCAGCCTGGACGATTCACTCGCGTGCAGGCACCACCAGCCGGCACTGCCCCTGGAGGGCACCATGTGGGGGCATCAGTGGCCTCTCTGCGCCGGGCCAGGTGGAGCCCTGGCCTGCCACCCCTCACTGTGTGGTCCCAGCCTGTACGGTGGGCTGGACCAGAACATCTCGGACGTGGTTCTCGGCTTCTCGCGCGCTCCTCCTACCCCGAGGCCCAAACGCGGCCTGGGCCGGAGCCCATCCCACCGCAGGAGAGAAGCCTCGGGCGGCACCCGCCCTTCTCCCGGGCTCCGAGGGGAGCGAGGGGAAGAAGCAAGGCTTATTTCACACCCCCTGCCTGGTGCCAGGCAAGCTGCTGGATCTTCAGGACCATCTCCAGTCCGCAGGCTCCAAAATTCAGGGATTACACAGGCGGCGGGGCGGTGGAGGGGCGGGGATAGGCAACAGCAGGTCCTCAGGGGACCACAGCGCAGACGGGCCCTGCCCGGGTCCATCCCATGCCACGCTCTCCCTCCAGGACCTACAGGTGCCTCACCTCTGCCCATGAGAAGCAGGACCCCAGCCTGCGGCCCTGTGGGGAGGGGTGCTCACGGGGCCGCCTCAGGAGGCTGTGCCCGTCCGCAGAGATGTCCCCCACAGCTCCAGGGTCCCTCGGGAAGCAAGAGCACCCGAGGGTGGCCCTCCCACGGCTGCCCCGGCTGCAACAGGCAACACTAAGCCTAGACGTGTCTGGACGTGCATGCGGGACCACCTGAGCCCGGGCGAGCTCCTCTGGCAACCAAACCTCACTGGCGTCACTCCATTTACCAGGCTTGAAAAGACACTCGCGCCCTGCGCTGGGGAAGACGTGCCGGGGGCCGCCGGGGCCTCCCAGAGCAGCAGGGTCAGAGGGCCAGAGAGCTGTGCCCTGATGGGCAGGCCCAGATGACGCTCAGTGGGTGCCCCCCACCGTGCCAGGCCCTGGAGGCAGACTCTGAGGACAAGGGTTTGCCCTGGGAGCTCGCAGCAGCAAAGGGGATGGGGCCAGAGTGAGGCACCCGCAGACAGGGCAGCACACGCCCTCCGAGGGCCAGGCTGCGCCAGGGCCGCCTCTGCCCTGGGGGCCCGGCTCGGCCCAGCCACGTTCCACCCATGAGCTCCCAGCACCGTGCCCGCACGCAACGTGGCCTAGGACACTTCAGTGGGAGGACGGACCGAGGACGGGGGGCCAGGAGGGAGGTCAGGAGGAAGGGGACTTCACGCCCAGCCCTGCCCTGTGACTTGGGCCCCTGAGCTGCCACTCTCCCAGCTGTGAAAGAAGCACCTCTGCTGCAGAGCCGGTAAGATTCAATTAAACTCAATTCCGCAGGACACAGTACGTGGGGAGCCTAGCACCGGGCCTGACCCCCAGCGATGCGTACGTCCCCTCCTTCCCCTCCCCGGCCATGCACGTGATGACCTCGGTGCAGAGCTGCCCACTGGGCCTCTTGCTTCCTTCAATGCCATCCTCCCTCAGAAATGCCCGCTGGGCAGCCAGCCAAGGGTCAGCCCCACGGAGGTGCCTATGTGTTTCGCCATGGCCCCCGTCTTTGGAGGAAGGCCACCCTCCCACAAGACAAAAGCACAGTCTGGGGCAGAAGACAGTGGCATCCCACAGCAGGCTGGCCCGCTGCCCCCCGGGCTTGTGCAGCCCCAGCAGGCAGCAGATGTTCGGGGCGACAGACGATCCAGCCAGCCAGGGCCGAGGTCCCTCCCCGGCCGGAAGCCCTGCTCCCCATTTAGCCTCTGCTGCCCATGACCTTGCACCCCTCTGGCAAGTCTACCGCCCACTCAGCTCTCGAGGGCGGTGGCCACCCCCACCCAGTGCCACACACAGCTGGAGCTCACTGCCTCTCAATCCTCAGAGGAGAGCTAACGTGCCCCTGGGTGTCCGGCACCCGTTACAGAGATGGGAACTGTCACATCGTATGGGAACTGAAACTGAGCCTCCCCGGGGGCAGCCTGACCACAGCCAGAGGGCACCAGAGCTGGGGTCTGAATCAGGGCCACCTCACAGGGGTGGGGCGATGTCACGCGCCCACCCCGGATCAGCCTGGCCTCGCAAGCGGAAGAAAGGTTTATCCAGGACAGCGCGCCGTCTGGCCCGCGTGACACGTGACGCGTGCTCCCCGAGGGCTGGGCTGGAGACCAGACATTGCGAAGGAGCCACCTACTCCTCCTTTCCCTGCACACCTCACACTCACACACGTGAGCTCGCACGTGTGCACGTACGCACACCCCCCCACGTACACACGTTCACACAGGGATGTACCCACACACATGCCCCGCCTCTCTCCAGGCTCTCGACACTGAGGAAAAAGTATTGAGCTGGGAAGCAGTCAAGGGGTCATTTATTTTAATTATTAAAACAGCAGCCACTTACTCTCGAGCCATCTATAATGCCACTTAATTACCCAGTACATAAAACTGCCTTTGCATCTTAGCAGAGCAATAAATCAGCTCAGAACCAGAGTTGTTTAAAGCATTCTAGCCAAAGATTCGGGCGGCGGGCGGTGGGGGGGGGGGGGGGGATGGTGAGAAATCACCCCTCAGCGCCCCAGGAAGCAATAAACCAGGTCTCTGCTCTGAAGCCGCAGCCACGGCAGGAACAAACGGGCCGGCTCCCGCCGGCAGGGTGGGAGGCCGGCGTCCCCCCTCCCGCTCCTCTGTCCACTGCTCGGCTGGCCCCTGCCCTGCCATGCTCCATCCTTTGTGTGGTTCACAATAGCCCTGCCAGATGGCATGGCGTGGCCAGCGGCCCCTTCAAGCCAATCGCTCATCCTGTCGGGACCCTGCGGCGGCTGTGGGCAGGACACTCGGGAACTGGCCCAAGCCACGCCTCGCTCGCCCCTGCCCTGACCGCCTCCTGGTCCCTGGCCCTCAGGCACGGGCGGCTTAGGGCACAGCCGGGCCATCGAGAGGACCTCAGCCTGGTGTATCGCCGCCAGGGGAGGAGGCAGAACCACGGGGTGATTAAGTGGTCGCTCTGTATGTGCCAGGGACGCAATGGGGAGGGCGACAGAGCAGGCAGGGAGACGCCAGGCACCACACTCCCCCAGTGCTGGCAGAAGGCACAGAGCAGCGCTTCCCAGCAGGCAGGCACAGACCATCCCCTCCCGTGGGCTGCCCTGGCCTCCATGTGCCCGCAGCCCCAGGGTGCTTCTCCAAGGGGAAGGGGTCCTGTGGACGCACACGACAGAGCAGGTGGGCTGTGCGATTCCTGGGCACGTGCCGGACGGGGCTGGCCGAGTCCCGCTTCCCTCTGAGGATGGCTCCCAGGGCGCACGGGGCTGGGGGGACGGCAGGCACTCACCGCTGCCACAAGGGCCTGGGCGTGCCCCATCTGCACGCGTGCTGTCCGCTGTAGGATAAATTCCCCGCACTGGGATCGCGGGGCCAAAGGGGACGTGCCTCTGCAATTTTCTAAGTCACCAAACTGCCCTCCACGGGGGCTGTGGCCCCATTCACACTCCCATTAGCGTGTACCACAGCCTCCATCTCCCATTAGCACGTAGGAGAAAAGTTTTCTGTCTTGTCCTTTGTTCTTGGAAGAGAAGCAGTTAGCCGGCTGGAGGCCTTTGAAGCTCCGCATGCCGCCTGCTCGCTGCTGCTTTCTGGTTCTCTCACCAGAGGGGGCCCCCCCTGCCCCCCAGCATCCCTGGCTGGCATGGCTGGAAAAGGGGAGCAGGACCCGGCTCACCCCGGGACACACCCCCTGCAGCTGGGCACATGTGTGTATCCCAGTGTCGAGTTCAGCAGGAACAAGTCACCACTTTCCTGAGGCCCCCCTCCTCCACAGAGCCTTCTAGAATTGCCCCACTGGGGCCGCGTGCTCTCCGACTACCTGCACCAGAGCTTCAAGCTCTCTTTGATTCTCGTCTCATGGCGTCACCTTTTCCCCCCGAATCAGCCTCCACCATCTGACTGTGAGCTCCCTGAAGGCAGGGACTCAGCCAACCTCTGTGGGTGCACCTCTCGGGTCATGTGTGTGCATCTCCCTGGACGGTGCCCGGCGTGGATCCTGATGGTGGGAAGTGTCCGGTTAAAGCTGTCGGGAAGCTGAGGCAGAGGGAGCTGGCTGGTGGCTCATCCAGGCTCATCTCCCGATGCCAGGAACAATGTCTAGCCTGTCAAGCCCCCTCGGGGACACCCCAAATTAAACTGTCTTTACAGAAAGGTGGGCGTCCGGCCAATCTGAGACCTTCTGGACAGACTGCATTGGTTTACAGGGCGACTGGATGGGGGGTGGGGAGTAGGTGGGGGCAGAGCCAGGAGAAAACAGTCTGTGAGGAACGTGTGCTCGTCCACGGAATGCTCTAGAACTGCCAGGAATGTGGGCGGGAACAGCGGCCACCGGGGACAGCCAGCCCCAAAGAAGAAGGGAAACGGACCCTCCCCAGGTTGCCTCGGGCCTCTGAGCACACGCAGCCAAGCGGCTGCTCTCGGAGCTTAGTCACGGGCCACTGATCGCACCGTCCCCCAGCTGGGTTTACCAACGACAGCCAGCTCAGGCCAAAGCACCGCCGCTTGGGGACCCTGGTCCCCAAGTACTGCGTTAACTCCTGCCACCCCTCCCCTCCTCCCAGCCAGTCTGCAGTCCTCTCACAGCTACTGGGCTGAGAGGCTGTGTAGTCACAGGACCTGACAGGTCAGATACAACGTCACCAAGGGAGAGCTGACCCGTGACACTCAGCTGACAGGGGCCTCCCTGCATCCCACACCCAAGATATGAGGGTGGGCCTGGGTGGGCAGGGATAAGGGGGGCTGCAGAGGGGGATGGGGGTCCTAAGACAGAGGACCTCACTTGGGGATGCAGCACCCATAGCTCCCGCCCTTGGAGGCTCACCATCTCGGGGCAGGCGGCAGACGTGCCCACTGATTACATGAAGCTGGGATGTCCATCCTGTGAAGGTTTATTTACAGACACGAAACTCATTTGCCCCGTCACTTCATTTAAGCCTCCCGACAGCCTCATGGACCAGCTGACATTAAGTTCTCCCATCTAACCAACAAAGAAACTGAGGTTCAGAGAGAGTCCACCACTGACCAAGTGTACTCCACAAATGAGGGCGCAGGATGTGTGTCCAGATCGTCTGCCTGCGGGCCCAGACACAGCTCCATGCCCCACCGAGAGCATCTCACATGGTACAGACACCTGCCTGCCAGCCGAGGCAAACAAGATGGCAAAAGGGGGAGGGGGCCACACAACAGGCCTGCACAACACAGCAGAGCGCGGCTTCAGCACACCGCTCCATCCCACTGAAAGCCCGGGAGTTAAAGCCCAGGGGCGGCCACAAGAAAACCCCAGCCCCAGAGGCCAGCTACCGGGCCAAGGTCCCTGAACATGGAGACAGAGGGGCCTGGAGGGGAGAAGGAAATTGAAGGAGGGAGGGTGGCTGAGTCCCACTACGGGGCTGGGCTGGGACTCCCTCCCCCAGACCTGCGGGGGAGCAGGCAGCGGACGGTTTTGAAAAGTCGGCCGGGAAGGGCCACGCCAGGCACCACAGGGCTCCGGGAGCCCCGGGAAGAGAGGCATGAGAAGCAATGAGTCCCTCCCATACCTGCCAACAGTGCAATGCCTCCGCTCCCGTCCAGGACACTTGGACGTGCTGTTCCCCTCCTTGCAGTGGTCCTCTCCTGCACCGCGACCACAGCCCGGGACGCAGGCTCCCAGAGGGTCTCCCAGGACGTGGTGCATGCACGTGGGGGGAGGAGCGCTGACCCCCCGCAGGGGCGCCGGGCCGGGGCCCCCCTCTGGCACACAATGCCCTGCACTGTGCTGAGAGGGAGGAACTTCGGTCCCCCTCATAGAAGCTGGGCCACCTAGGACCCTCTACCAGAGATGATCCAAAACCTGAGTGTGGCACTAACCTGGGACCAGCACAAAAGGAGCCTAAAAATCAGGCAGGTGACGAGCTCCACGTGCACGGGCCCAGGGGCAGTGTGTCCCCATGATTTATGTGGCCCCGGGAGAGAGGGAGGTACGTGCCCAGGCTGGGAGTGGGCAGGCTGCCGCCTCCTCCCGCCGTGTGACGGACGTGGGAGCCCGGCAGGACGCCAGCGGCACCCCCACGCCCCACCCACGCGCCAGCCCCTGCTGCTCCATAACCATTGTCTGCTCTTCTCTGAACAGAACCGGACCCAAGCAGAACAGACACTGGAACAGCCACAAACACAAAAACAGGCCTCCAGCAGAGCAGGGGGACCCCAAAGAAGAGGCACCATGATGCAGGCGGGGCACGCCGGCGGCCCCCCACCCCAAGGCAAGGGAAGGCAGCTGCGGGCCGCAACGGGGCAACTTTATAGAGGGTCCCAGGAGGTCGGAAGGGGCGCGGCAAGCGACCCCGCATCCTCCCGGCTTAAACTGGGTGCTACTGCAAGAGGAAGCTGGCCTTTTCCTGAGCACCGACTGCGGGGAAGGCTCACTCACAGCCGCCACGGCCACGGCCAAAGTCTGCTCAGCACTTGCTACGTGCCAGGCAGAGTCTGCTGAACACATCTCACGAATTACTCAGGCCTACGAGGGAAGCGCCATCGTCGCCCTATTTTCCAGACGGGGAAACTGAGGCTCCGGGGGCTGGTGTCAAGGGCCCACATCACCCAGAATGGTAGCTGGCGGATCTAAGACCTCGAGTCCAGGGCTGACCCCCTCAGAGCTGGGCTCTTCATCCCTCACCTACGGTCTCCTGCCTCCCTGCGCCCCGCCCCCGCCCACCGCCAGCCATCCAGGGAGGGGAGGCGTCCTGTTCACCCCCTCCCGGAGAGTGAGCAAGGTGCCCAGGCCCTACAGCTCCCCGCCTGACCCTATGAACCCTGCACCCGTTTACAGCAGGGGAGATTCTCAGTATCAGGGTCTGGGCAGGCGCCCGCCTCCTGCCAGGCGTCTGCTGCCCCGCAAAGGCCTCAAGCACGTCCGCCACCCGCCCCATGCCCAGCGACCCCCCTTAGACCGGAGTCCAGCACGGTCCACCGCCCCACGTGTCCCTCCCGGCTGGGCACCTGCCTTCTGCGAGTGGCAGTGGGCTCTCGGCCGCTTCACTGTCCCTCACCCTCCGCTGAAAGGAAGGGGTTCAGTGGCTCTGATCCCCAAAGCGGCAGCGGCTGAGGAGGAGGCTGGAACTTCTGCACAACCTGCCACGGCCACGGCCACGGTCAGGGTGCCGCTGTGCTGCCATGCCTGCCACGCCCAGACACCACGAGGCAGGGCGAGGCCCGCAGATCCCGAAGCCCCCTGCCCTCCCCAGGTCACGCGGAGAGCTGCCCCAAGTCCCCGAGCTGCCAGCTCAGCCCGTGTCTGGGCCTCCACTGAGGCCCCTCGTCTGAGGAACCGGGAAGGCAGGCCCCCATCCCCGGTCTGGTTGACGTGAGGATGAAACAGCGGGAGCGGTCCCAGGAGCCCCTGGAAAAGCCGCCCTGACCCAGGCACCAGGACACGGCGTGTCGAGCGACGAGACAGGACAGCACACTTTTTGTAAAGGGCTCCACGAGAGCCTTGTCCTCGCGGCACAAGGGACCCCCGGCCCGGGACACCCTCATTCATGATGGTGTGGGCGGCCTCAGGGGCCAGTGACCGTTCCCTGCTACCCATGGATTTGCTCCCTGACTCTGTGGCCTCACTGACCCAGGGCTACAGCCCTCAAGGGGTCACTGGCCCCGAGTGGCCGGAGTCAGGACACCGGGCCGGCCCCTGTGCCCTCCTGCCCCTGCCTAGGGAAGGCCAGCCAGGGTCCCCGAGTTCCAGCATCTAGTCCTGCCTCTGCCACTGTGGTGCCCATTTTCTGCTGGGAGTGGACGGCCACCCTTGTGTATCTGGGGGCATCCACAGCTGTTCAACGGGGCAGCAGCGGGAAAGGCCTCTTTGCCGTGTAACCCAGGCCTCCAGACCCAAGGTGGGGTGCTGCTAGCCAGGTGTGTGCATCTCCGAGGGCCTGGGGAGGAGGAGGATCCCAGGGCCCCTGGGCCCCCTCCAACCCTCTCCGACCTCCTCTGCCCCTCCTCGCCCTGGAACCTCTGTCCCAGGCATCTCGAGGCACATCCCACCCACCCCCAGCTGCCTTGCAGGGTGCGGGCGAGCCCCAGGCCACACATCCCGCAGCTGTAAGGATTACTGCGAGTTGTGTGATTACTAGTGGTTTGGCCAAAAGCCAGACACAGGCTCAGAGAAAAGGGCAGATAAAACATGACTTCAGTCAGGCTGTCAACAAAGGAGAGGATTACCTCGTCCGAGACAGAACTGGAAACGATGTGAGGGTGGGAACATTCCCATCCGGCTTCTCCAGGGTCCCCACCCCTGCTGCACCTTGAACATGGTCCTGACAGGCAGGCAGGCCACTCTCTCCTGGGGAGGCCGGTGCCTGGTACGGCGGCAGGAACGTGGGCCTCAGAAACAGCCCCCTCAGTGGGCTGACCGAGGGTCCCAGGGGGCGCGAGGGGGTGGCTGCTACAGGGAGAAAGGGGGCAGAGAGGGATGGTCAGATCCCAAGCCTCGGCCCGACAGTCTAGCCCCCGCCCCCAAACGCGGCCACGCAACAGCCAACTTTGACAAAAGACCCACGTGACCTCATGCCTTATCCGCAAAGGAAGATCCAAATCCTAACTCCCAGGTGCTGTCCCACGGCAAGGAAGCTAAGCTCAGGAACCAGGAAGCTGGAAACCACACGACACGGGGCTCCGGTTTCAGAAGCGCTGATGCCCCCAGCAAACAGGTCACTGGCCAGCGGGGTGTTTGCTCAGCTGCCCCAGGCGGGATTCCGAAACAGTGTGTGTGGCTGGGGGCAGTACACCACCACTGCCCGGGGCTCCTGGCAGTTACGGGGGGCCCCTGGTGCCAAGGCAAAACCCGCAGCCACAAAAGTCAACATCTCCTACCCAGAGAGGCCCTAAGAGGACAAGAGACAGGGACCTAGCTGCCTGAGGCTACAAAGCCAGGACACTCCAGAACCAACACGTGAAAACCAGGAGCATCCGACCTCCCACTGGGATCCCAGGCGTCCTCGTTAGAGCCTGAGACCTTCACTCCAATCTCACACCTCTGAGGCACCACACAGGCGTGCTGAGCGTGGTGCCTGAACAAATGGTGCGGACCATCACTATTAAAGTTACTGTCGCAGGCGCAGGCTCGTTTAGGACATTTGCTGCCGCTGAGCTGGTTGGAAAGATCCTGAGCTGAGGGCCAGCCTCCGCCAGGCAGCTTACAGTGAGAGCAGGACGGGACCTGTGCAAGTGAGAATGGCTCCAAAGAAGGAACTCTTGATGTGGGGCTGGAAATATGCTTTCCTGAAACCAAATCACCCTCCGCAGGGACATCCACGTGCGGACATCACGGCCTCGCTCTTTACACACCTGAGCACCTTACACACCTCATCCCATCCAGCGTTCACCACACCCGGCAGTAAGGAGGGTTCTAACAGTCCCCCGCTAGACCCAAGAGGAAAGAGGCACAGAGAGGTTAACCGGCCAGCCCAAAGCCACACAGCAGCCAACACTGGCGTTTTCCGTGAACCCTCAAAGGGGCCCTGGACAGAGAGCTTCCTCCCACCGGGCTCAGGATGGTCAGGAATGCGGGGGTGGCCTGGCCCCTTACTGTACACGGACCCTGTGATGTAGGTCCCTTATCAACCCCACTCTATAGAAGAGGAACCGCAACAGGGACCAGAAGTGGCCCAGGCAGAGGCTTCTAAGGTGATGACAGGCCAGCAGGGGACGGCCAGAGGGGAGCACGGGCCTACAACCGGACAGGCCAGACAGGAGAAATGAAAACGCGTCCCTTGACCTCAAGATACGCCCTGCGGGCCCCTGGGAACGAGGGGTCCTCCTGGAGCCAAGGGCACCTTATCCAGGTGTTGACCTCCTTGGCCACTGACCTCAGAAAACACAAACCTTATGGGTATATGTGGCTTCGGAGAGGAGCAGAAAGGCTCAGGCCCTGATACACATTGAAGGGCAAAAGGAAAAATGGAGGGGGTGGCACATGCTGGGGCTGGCAGCAGGCTGGGGGGGGGCCCCAGGAGACGGAAAGAGGACTCCTTCCCTCCCACCTCCTCAGCTTCAAGCGGCAAGGCCAGCCCTTAGGGTCCCCACCACCACCCACTCACTGTCCCCCCAGCCCCGCCACCCCCACCTTTGCCAGGGGCTCACTCTCTCCAACGAACCGCCCCAGCGAGAGGGCAACGCACAGGAAGGAGGACCGAGTCAAAGGAAGCCCAGCCACAGAGCCACCGGGCCTTCTCATCTAGCCGAGGTCCGCCGGCCAGAGCTACCACGGCAGCAATAATAACAGTCAACAATTTATTAAAAACACCCAGCTCCGACCGCTATGATGACCAGGTGCCCGTTGTACGTACGTGGCGCTGAGCTGCTCCCCAGCCCCATGTGACAGGCGAGCAGCAGTTCAGAGAAGCAAAGGGCGGGCCCAAGGCCAAGGTAGCAGGGCGTCCCTGGGCGGGACGCTAGGGACGCGAGCCGGCCGGGCCCTCCACCACTAGGAAGGTCAACCTCGGTCCGTGGATGCTCGAGTGCTCCGTACCACCTCGGACTCCTTTCTTCCCCTCTGTCTGCAGCAAGATTTAGGATGCCAGGAACTCCTTGGAGAGAAAGGTGGGCGGGAACCCGAATCACAGGCACGGGGTCATTTGTGGCCTGTCTGGGGGCTGACGGAGGTACCTATTTTGGGCAGGCAGATGCCAGGTTCCAGGCCCCTGGTTTCATGAGCCAGGCTCCGCCAGGCTGATTAGAACAACAGATCCCCCTCGCCCCTTCCCTCCTGCCTCCTGACCCACGGGAAGCAGGGACCATCACACCCGCCTGGCCTCCTCGCCCTTCAGCTTGGCCCTGAGCCACAGGGAGAGGGGCTGAAGGGACGGGGTGAGGGGTTTGGGCAAAGGAGCTAGAAACTGCTCAGCGTGGGCCTCCGACCCCTAGCAGGGCGTCTTCACGAGGTCCACAGGCTCCCCACACGTGGTCCTATAACCCGAACCCTACCCCAGGCTCTGGAAGTCTCTGGAAGTCAGGGGCAGGGTGAGATTCTCTACACGCCCTCCCAAGTCCATGGGCTCACCTTCACAGGGTGGTAGGTCCTGGAGGAACCAAGAGGGTGGGCTTCCTGTGACCCTGGCTCCACACAGCCAGCCTTGGTGGGGAGGGGATGGGGAGCGATGTTTGTGAACGGCCAAGCTGCAGCCGTCCCTGGGAAGTCCTCCATCCCCGGGGGGACAGCCACACCCCCTTCAAAAATGAATTGGTTTTGTGTTTTTGGTGGGGTTTTTTTAAGAATATATGCCATGTGGGCTTCCCTGGTGGCGCAGTGGTTAAGAATCCGCCTGCCGATGCAGGGGACACGGTTTCGAGCCCTGGTCTGGGAAGATCCCACATGCCCCGGAGCCACTGGGCCCGTGCGCCACAACTACTGAGCCTGTGCTCTACAGACCGCGAGTCACAACTACTGAGCCCACGTGCCACAACTACTGAAGCCCACGCGCCTAGAGCCCGAGCCCCGCACACCACAACAAGGAGTGGCCCCCGCTCGCCGCAACCGGGGAAAGCCCGCACACAGCAAGCAACACCCAACACAGCCAAAAATAAATAAACAAATTTTTTTTAAAAATGTTTTAAAATATGTGCCATGTGTTAGATTTCTTCTCTTTATTATTTAATTTATTTATTTTTATAAATTTATTTATTTTATTCATTTATTTTTATAAATTTATTTTATTTATTTATTTTTGGCTGCTTTGGGTCTTCGTTGCTGCGCACGGGCTTTCTCTAGTTGTGGCGAGTGGGGGGCTACTCTTCGTTGCGGTGCGCGGGCTTCTCATTGTGGTGGCTTCTCTTGTTACAGAGCACAGGCTCTAGGTATGCACGGGCTTCAGTAGTTGTGGAGCGCGGGTTCAGTAGTTGTGGCGCACGGGCTTAGTTGCTCCACGGTATGTGGGATCTTCCTGGACCAGGGATAGAACCCGAGTCCCCTGCATCGGCAGGTGGATTCTAAACCACTGCGCCACCAGGGAAGTCCCCCCAAATGAACTGTTTTTAAAAAATGAATTACTTTTCTCTAAGAAATAATACATAAGTTCCAACGCCAGCACGTTGGGGTGTCATGTCCTCCCCCTAGGCTGAAAGCTGTGCACAGGGCCTTTGTCACCAGGACCCCGCAGGGTCCTCCGATGCAGGCACCCACAGCCCACTCCGAGCCCATCCTCCACCGGGAAACAAGAACACCTCAAGAAGTGTAAGTGAGATGAGCCGGTGTCATCTCCGCCCAACGTAGATAAAATCCCAAGTCCAACGGTTCCGCCCACTGCCCCCTCGGTTACCAGACTCCAGCCACAGCGGCCTCCGTCCTGTCCTGAAAAGCACCGGGCTCATCCCCACCCAGCTCCACATCCTCCCTGCGCTGGAAGAACCTCCAGGGACAGCTCCTGCTCATCCAAGCCCCTGTCCAGGCGGCCCTCCTCCCAGACGCAACCCCTGCCACCAGCTCTGGTCCGTTCCCAGCGCTCACCAGTACACAAAACCCTCTTGTCCACCGATCTGTTTGCTAGTTTGTCTCCCCAGTGAGAGCTCTGACTACTTTCCTCCCGGGAATATCCCAAGAGCGTGGAAACGGGGCCCCGACATGAAGCGGGTGCTCGACAAACAGATGACAGCACACACCCTGAGCACCGCAGAGGGTGAAGGGCATTCGGGAGCACCCTGACCAGGCTCCGGGGCCCCCGAGCTCCACGTCCCCTGTGCACAAGATGGGACGACGAAAACCTCAGAGCGCCACGGTGACCACGGGAGACGACGCCACGTGCCTTGTGCCGAAGGGGACCAGCAAGGCTGCCACTGTTGCTGGGGGCGCTCAGAAACCAGGCAGAGATGGCCACCGTGCACACACCACTTCATGTCTCCTGGAGCCCCCAGCATATCCCTGCCGGCCCCTGCGTCCCATGCCCACAGCTGGGCCGGCCACCCAGAGTGAACGCCAGCCCCCTGGGTGCTCCCGGCAGAGGAAGGAGCGTGGGTGGCCGAGACTCTAATGGGAGCCCCCGGGGAGCTGGCTCTGCCTGGCGCGCGCGCGGGGGGGTTGTTGTGGTCTGAATGTCTGTGCTCCTCCAGAATTCATACCGAAACCCTAACCCCCAAAGGTGATGCTGCTGGAGGCGGGGCCTTTGGGCGGAGCTTGAGCCATGAAGGTGGTGCCCCATGAACGGGATAAGTGCCTTACCATGGGCTCCAGCCCAGAGGGCTCCCTTGCCCCTGCCACCCCGTGAGGGCACAGCGAGAAGGTGCCAGCTGTGAACCAGGAACCCGACCACGCTGGCACCTTGATCTTGGACGTCCAACCTCCAGAAGTGTAAGCAATAACTCCTGTTTCCATAACCCCCCCCCAGGCAGTGGTATTCTGTTACAGCAGCCCGCACGGACTAGGAAGGGGGTGCTGCCCCCCTCCCCGCAGCCCGCACTGCCTGGCGGCTCAGGGGAGGTTTGTTTTCACATCACTGAAGGTCATTTGGTCTCACTTAGAAGCACAGGACCCTCTGCTGTCACCAAACTGCAGGCACCGGCTGAGGCCACGGCGTCACAGTCACCACCACCCCCCTCCCCCACTCTGGGCCTTGATGTCCCCTTAGAGGAGCGGGCTGAACAGGGCCTTGCTTGGTCAGTGATGCGGTCCCCGCAGCCCAGCCGCTCTGGCTCGAACAGCAGTGTGTACCCAGGAGGCTGTACTCCCACCCGGGTCGGGGCCCTGGGCAGCAGCATTCGGCCCTGGCTCCAACCTCCCGTCTCCAAAGAGCCCCAGGCAGCACCGTGCCCCCATTACACACGGCCCCCTGTCCTCCACGATCGCTGGCAGGTGCGTGCTGCTGGGGTTGGTGGGGGAGGAGGGGTGTCAGCCTTCCAGAAGGACTTGGCTTTTACGACCGCTGTCACCCAATGCACCCCTCACCACGACCCCACCTAGACCCGCAATGCCCTCTGCACCTTGGAAGGGTGGCGGAGCAGCCGAAGACAGACGAGCCTGGGTCAGGCCCAGGCAGCTGCTGGGTGACCCTGAGCAAGTCCCTCCACATCTCTGAGCCTCAGATTGCTGGGCGTGTTAACACTTGCCCCCCACCCTGCAGAGAGCCTCTGGTCTCCACAGCCCATACACAAATGAGGGGCTGTCCAGGGAAGTCTCCAGATCCTGCCTTGCTGGAATCCTGCTGCTGTTATCCTGGGACGTGAAGGACAGACAGCGACGGCTGACCCCAGGAGCTGCCACATCTGGAACCCGGGGTCTCGGCCGGACGTCTTCGCTCATGGAGGGCACGTTCACCTGCCAGCTTTGTGCAGGGGTTAAATTCTGTGACACCTGCTCTTTCCTCTCTGGCCTCCCACAACCTCGCAGCCAAGGACCCCACGGAGTTGGGGGCGGGGAGGGGGCAGGCAGCTCAACGGAGAACCGAAAATTGCTCTGGGGGTTTTCTGTGTGTTCGCAGTAGAAGCAGTTAGGTCTCAGCATAAATCTTTCCTGGATCAGGGAGGCAGAGATGCTGGCTGAGCAGTATCCCAACAGCAGCTGGCTCTCCCCCCAACCAGGGCCTGACACACGCCTAGCATACTCCCCCCACCCCTGCCCCGCCCCTCCCAGGCTGAGGCACAGAGAACCCAACAAGTTCAATCCAGATCCGGGGGAGTGCGGGCCGGGGAGGGAATAAAGATGAAGGGGACCTGGGAGGCAGGAGGGCCTGGAATTTAGGGAATGTAGGGAGATAAGGGTAGAAAAGAAGAGAGGCAATCAGGGCTAAAGGCACATCTGCTGGGGTTCAGAGCACTGACCAGAGCCTTCATCAAAGTGAACCGATTCTGGGACTTCCCTGGCGGTCCAGTGGTTAAGACTCCGCACCTCCAGTGCAGGGGGTGTGAGTTTGATCCCTGGGAGCTAAGGTCCCGCACGCCACGCAGCGCAGCCAAAAAACAAAAAGTGAGGTGATTCTGCGGGTCCCCACACGTGCCCTCAGTGGTACACCAGCCGGGCAGGCCGGGGTCTGCCCGCGGCCCCGCCACTCACAGCTCAGGACCTGGGCACATTCCTACACGTGTTCCCACAAGTGCAAAGAGCGACCAAAGGAGGACCCGCCACAGGGCATTCTGGAGGTTAACGAGGCCCTGGGTCAGGTCCTCACCCAGGGATGGGCTGTGGAAGCTGCCCAGTGGGGACGCTGGCCACCCCGTGGGGCTCCCACCTTTATGCCCGGAGTCCCTGAGAAGCAAGTGACTGCCAAGGTCACCGAGCAAATGGCTTCGACCAGCGACAGGGAGGAAAGGCTTCCTGGAGGTGGGGACTGCAGCCAGAGGGCAGCCTTTAGGATCTCATCCGGAATGGGGCTCAGTCCCGGCCTCTGCGGGGACGGCCTGTGCTTCCTCCTTCCCGTTTAGCTGGCACCACCCCCAGGATCCGGCCGAGTTCCCTGACACGGGAGCCACGGGGTGGGGCCTGCTTCCTAACCCTGGGCCAGCGTGGGGGAGTAGGACGCTCGGCAGGCATTAATGTGACCGAACCAGGGGACCCGGCAAGGACCTCGGGAGACGCAGAGGCCCCGCGGCTCACACACACGGTGCTGGGCCCCCTCTGCCACCTGGGCCCATGGCCTGCCGCTCACCCTGCAGGGCTCGGAGGACACCAGCACCCAGTAATCGCTCCGTGAGCCTGGCCCCCTTCTGTCGGTGATGGGCCTCGCAGGGCTGCCGTGAGGACCCGGCAGGAAAAGGAGGAAGCGCTCTGGAGCACAAAGCTCTACAGAAACCCACGCTGACCGCACTGGAGGAAATCGTTCACAAACGCTTACACCAAGTGGCAGACCTCCACACCCTCACGTGCTTCAGAGCATCTCTGAGCCATGCTCCGCGCAGGGAACACGCGCGCTCCAGGCCCTACAGCAGAGGTTAACCTACTCCGGGCTTCTCAGCCCTGCCCTGCGTCACAGAGACAGTCACAGGCCATCAGAGAGAAAACAAAACCAACGGGAAGGCAGCTTCCCACCCCGGGACACCTCGGACAGAAGGTCGGCGTGCTCCGCACAGGCTGACCCTCACAGATGGCCTGTGTTTCACGGCTGCTGGCCGGAGGGACGCGGCGGAAGTCAGGAATCCAAATCACCTCCCAGGCCAAATCAGACACCTGTGGGCCGGCGACCCCCTCCGTTCCCGTCCAGAACTCAAGTTGCGACAGGAAACCCTCGGGAAAACCAGGGTGTGCGTCCTCCGCCCACCCCACAAATCTCCCCTGTCCATGCAGCTCTAATGGGCGTGGCTAGACTGACAGTCACATCTCCCCGCCACCCCCAAAGAGAAACCACAATCCCACAAAGGGGGCCAAGGGCACATCCAAGGGGTTGACAGATCCCCAAATCAAGCAGTGACATGTGGCAGGGATTTCTAGATGCCTTAGTAAAATAAAAATTTGAGTGTGGCTGGTAACCTTCCCCACTGACCACATCTAAAACCCGGGGCCAGAGGCCTCGAGACAGCGAGCATGGTCCTGAAGGTCCCTGCAAATGGGGCGAGACGGCCAGACAGTGCACGGCGTCCGTTCCAGTTCCGACACACAGGACCAGGCTGGCCTGGGAGAAGGGGCTCCCGGGGGACTCACCCCCACCTCTGCCTGGTCACGCACCGTCCCCAGGACAGAAGGGCGCCGTCCACTCACACGCCACGAACCTCACCTGTGGCACCTACCTCTCTGGCACGGCAGCCTCACCTCCAAGAACCTGTGAAACCCAGGGAGTAATCAGCAAGGAGCCGAGGCCCACATCCACACAGGGATGCCGGGAGCATGCAGGGTGCGCACGGTTACAAGCTCGCCTGCAGCTCCCCCAGGGCCCACGTTCACCCCGAGCCCGTTCCCACCAGACCTGCTGCGAACAGGCTTCCTGATGAGGGACGATGCTCGGATAGCGGCAAACATTTGCAAGGCCTCTTTCAGGTTTACAGCCTCTTACCCCACCACACCCTGGGGACTCGGGGGGCGGGGGGAGAGGGACAGACGCTCAGTCACTCAGCAGGAAATCAGGGCTCAGAGAGGGTAAGAACACATGCCCAAGGTAACACGGCAAGTCAGCAACTCTTTCCACACCACCCTGGATGCCCCGGTCAGAGCCCCTGCCCACACCCACAGATGAGCTGTCCCACCGGGCCCAGGCTGCCTGGGCTCACAGGGGGGCCACCATATGCCCCAGGGGCTCCCACTCCTGATTAGCTCTGCAGCCGGCCCACGGCCTCAGCGTCACAGCAGACGCCGGCAGGGGAAGCGGGTGCACCTGCGCCGAGCTGGACCGCTTCCAACCCCAGAAACAATACTCCCGGCCGGTCTCCTCTCTGGTTTCCAGTCTGCACCTTGCTCGTCTCTCGTGCTCAGGGTGCTGAACAAACATATATCGGATGAACAAAGGCATCTCTACCACTGAGAGCCTGCTCAGTGCTGGGTGTGGGCCCCCGACCTGCACGGAACCACCTGAGTGTCCCTGAGCCCACTTAACAGCCAAGGAGACTAAGTCCAGGTGAGGTGGGCAACTTGCCCAGAGAGTGGGCGGCAAGTCACACTGGACACACACCCCCAGCCCGGCACGCCCCCAGGGCGGCTCCTCCTCCAATGGCCTGCAGGTTCCAGGGTGTGCCACCAGCACGCCATGGGGACACCACGGCGAGGACGCCGCCTATGGTGGGCGCCCAGCCCCTCCACTTCTCCGTCCCATTGGTCCAACGTCTCCCGGGCACCATCTCCCAGGGGCACCTCAGGGCTCAGGGCCACCTGGGTCTGCCAGGTGTCTGCTGCATGAGCAGGCAGCTCCCCCTGAGCTCTGGACCTCGGTTTCCTCACCCGCACTGAGGCTTCAGATGCAGCGAAGAGGACGGGCCGGTGTTCCCACGGGGGCACGGCTCAGCAAACGCCCACCCTCCCACGCATTCAACAGGAGTCGTGGATGGAGGGAGGGTGCCGTGAGTGTGTAAACACCAACACGGATACAGACCGCACCCACTTGTCACCTAGAACCTTCCGTGGGTGCAGTCATACCACGCGGCAGATCATTAAATCCTCACCTCAGGAGAAAGCTTGCAGAAGTCAGCTCTATTCTGGGGAGGGGCTGGAGGGGGTTGCAGCATGGGTGCTAAAAGCAATGAAATTGCCCTCTCTCCCAATTACACATGATAAACTCAGCACCAGACCGAAGGCCCAGCAGTTGTGAGCATTTAAATAAAAGGTGACTTGAAAGCAAGAAACAGAAGCCATGGGGAGGGACGCTTTCAGGCTATTGAACGTGACCGAGGGGCGCGGGGACAGCCTCTGTGGGCAGGCTGGAGGCTCACACGCTCACACACACTCAGACATACCCCCTCACACTCAGGTAGACACAAACATGTAGACGCACACAGACACACACACACATTCTCACTCACACTCAGACGGACACTCTCTCATACGCACACGCACTCACACCCCTTCCATCCCGGCCGCCCCACGTCGTCCCCAAGCCAATCCCCTCGGCTCCCCTTCAAATCCAGGGCCCCTCTCCTGCCTCCTGCCCGACGCCAGGCACTGGGCCCAGGGCAGCTCAGGGGGGCCCTGTTCTCAGGAGCCTGGTCAAGGGGACGCTGAGAGAGGCCACGCTTCCTTGGCTTCCTGGGTCAGCGCTACAGCTGAGTTAATCCAAGAAGCTGGTGGCTGACTCCACAGTCGGGAGACTAGGGGCTCAGGGGCAGGAAGGGGCACCCCGAACCCCAGCCTCCTGCCAGCTCGCCCCACAGGACCCCTCAGGACCCCCAGGCACCCATGATGGGCCCCGGGCGCTTCAGATGCCCCTGGCAGCCGGGGGTTAGTGACTGACTCAGCCCACCCTCCTCCGAGCCTTGCCGAAACCCAGCCCCAAAGAGTCCAGGCAAGAAACACAGATGGACGGCGCGGAGCCCGGAAGGCAAGGAGCAGGTTCAGAATTGCTGAGGGCAGGCGGGGTGCCCTCGTGACCCAGGAGGGCATGGGACAGTGGCCGGCGGCCTGGTGACTCTCAGGGTCCTGCCCACCCCCACCTGCTGAGAGGCCGAGAGGGCAGGGCCGCTGGGGGAGGGGCTCCCACACCACCTCCTGCCCGCCACCACCTCTCCTGACCCTCACTGTCCTCCTCTTACCAACGAGGACACCAAGGCACAGAGGGTGTCAGGCTGTCTGCCAGCAGGTGGCCTGAGACACGCCTGCCCACCCCCATCTGGCTGCGTCCCCCAGCTCTGGGTGGCGGCCTGGGGTTGGGACATGGAGTGACCCCAGCAGCGGCCACGGTGGCAAACCACACACCCCCTGGAGTGGGTCACCAGGGCGAGGCTGGCCTCTTCATCCAAGCCTCACATTCCTGGGCCACTGCTGGAGAGCAGACGCCTTCCAGGAACTCGGTCACCAAGGTGGACGGAGCCACTGGGACAGGAAGCAGGAGGCCTGGCCACCGGGGCCCCTGTGGAGCAGGGGACGGGCAGCTCGGCGTGGCACTCGGCGTCGGGCAGGGGAGGCACCAGGCGCCCACAGGGCGCTCCCCACGCGGCCGTGGGTGCCAGACCAACGACGACAGTTCAGACGTGGGGCTGTCCTGGGAATTCACAGCAGAGGCTGACTCGGAAACAGCCGCATGCAGCCCCAGCAGAGTGAGACATGACTCAGAGAGACCCAGGCTAAGCACTGGGGGAACTGTGAAAAGAGGGGGTGGGTGGCATTTCAGCCACAGCTTGCAGACCAGCAGGATTTTCCAAATGGAAATGGAGGGGAAGGGAGGGGAAGGGGGTTGGAGGTGGAGGAGACAGTCAGGGCAAAGGCAGGGGGGTATGGAAATGCCTGGATAGCATTTGGGAACCGCTACTGGCCTGGAGTCACAGAAGCTTCTGGAAGAGATGGGAGGGGGCGCGGAAAAGGAGTCAGGGTCAGATCACAGAGAGCCTCTAGCTGTGTTCCCAGGAGCCTGGGCTTGATGTTGAGGTTGAGGGTCCCTGTGGGTGAGGCGCAAGGTGGGGGCTGTATTTCCGGAAGAACATTCTGTAAGGGCAGAGAGAGGGCTGGAGGTGGAGACCCTGGAGGCAGGGAGGCCACCTGGGAGGCTGGCTCCAGGAAACTGGAGCAGAGGTGGGCCTGGGGGGTGAAGTCCCAGCACCAGCAGGGACAGAGCGGGGCAGGAGCACCCCACACCCGGACATCAAAGACCCACACCCACGGTGGCACCGGTTCACTATAAACCACATGCTCGGCGGGGCAGCAAAGACCTGGACGAGGCGGGAGTAGGCCACGGACCGCACCACGCCAAGCCGGGCAGACCCACTGTGTGTCTGGACCTCCTGCAAAGCACACGGGCCCCAAAGTTAAACTCAAAGCTCTAGAGCACGCAGTGTGGTGTCTCAGGCCTGGGGCCTGACTCCCCTCCTTCAGGGCCAGCCCCCACCATGGGCAGGAATCCAGTGACCCGCCTGATGGTAGGCCTTCCCTGGCCCGGGGCATCCACTGACCCTGCCCGACAACTGCCTTTTGTTTTGAGGTCCCATTGTCCTCAATTCTCTCGCCTGCCTGCACCAGGGCCAAAGGAGGATTTCCAGAGGGATCTCTCAATGGGCTTGTGGAGAAACATCCTGTCGGCGGGACCTGCCACTCCTGGCCTTGCCTGGAAAGGCCAAAAAGCGGGTGGGGGCCAACGACCCTTTGGAACCGGCCCCAGATGCGAGTGGCTACCCTAACCCAAGCGATCGTTGGGCTGCAAGGTCGTACGCAGGTGGTGGGACTACCCAGGCTCATGGGGCCACGGTGGGCAGAACCTGCCGTCCTCCTCCACACCATCCACCCTGCTGCCACGCTCCGCCCTCCTGCGTGACCTCATCCAGTCTGGGGACCCAGGGGGGTCCTGCGGGGGGCCTGTGTTCCCCCAAAGCTGCCCCACCTCACAAGGAAGGGGTGCCAGGCCTGCCCCTCGGACCACCCTGGTGTGGGGGGAGGGGCGGGCGGGTGCTGACATGACCAAAGAAGCCGAGAGGGAGCACGGTACCCCTTCTGAAGGTCCCGGCGGGGCCGCCGCAGACGGGGTGAGCAGAGAGCCACTCAAACTGACACGTAAGAACTGTCAGTGATGCTTTGATAATATACTCTCAACACAACCTGTAAATCAACTATACTTCAATAAAATAAAAAAATTTTTTTAAAAAGATATTCGCAATATGCTGCCGGGGGGAAAAAGGGGATTACAAACTGCAATAAAACATGGCAAAAGTTGCTTTTTAAAATGCATGTCTTGGGCTTCCCTGGTGGCGCAGTGGTTGAGAATCCGCCTGCCGATGCAGGGGACGCGGGTTCGTACCCCGGTCTGGGAAGATCCCAAGTGCCGCAGAGCGGCTGGGCCCGTGAGCCATGGCCACCGAGCCTGCGCGTCCGGAGCCTGTGCTCCGCAATGGGAGAGGCCACAGCAGTGAGAGGCCCACATAACGCAAAAAAAAAAAAAAAATGCATGTCTTAGATTAGATCCTGAACAGAAGGACGTTAGGGAAAAGCTAAGGAAATGTGGAGTGTGGACTCCACTCAGTGTATGGATATCAGCTCGCGAATTGTAACAGCTGCACCCGTGGAGGAGGTGAGCAACAAGGGAAGTGCGCACAGGGTTTATGGGAACTCTGCTATCTTCTCAATGATTCTGTAAATCTAAAAACAGTTCTAAACAGCAACATTTATTTTAAAAGGTGTGTATAACAACTCTACACGTGTGGCAAGAGCTCATAAAACTCTCCACACACACAGGAGTGACAGCACAGAAAGACAGGCGCTGTCGGAGGGAGGGTCTGAGGTCTGGTCACCGGGTGGTGCCGACGTCACTGTCCTGGTTTCAATAATGCCCTGTTCTCCAAACGTATGGACACCAAGGGGGGGAAAGTTGCAGGCGTGTGTGTGTGTGTGTGTGTGTGTGTGTGTGTGTGTGTGTGTGTGTGATGAATTGGTGGATGGGGACTGACATATATACACTAATATGTATAAAATGGATAACTAATAAGAACCTGCTGTATAAAAAATAAAATAAAATTTTTTTTAAAAGCGATAATGCCCCATTCTCACGAGGATGTCACCGCCGGGGGGAAGGGCACACGAGAGCCCTCTACGCCACAATTGCAACTTCTTATGAGTCTATAATTATTTCAAAATAAAAAGTTAACAGTGTTTGTTTTCTAGGTCTGTGAGTTTATACTTCTGTTTTGTATATAAGTTCATTTGTATCATTCTTTTTAGATTCCACATATAAGTGACATCATATGCTATTTGTCTTTCTCTAACTTACTTCACTTAGTATGATCATCTCTAGGTCCATCCATGTTGCTGCAAATGGCATTATTTGCAGACTCGCAGACATAGAAAACAAACTCATGGTTACCAAAGGGGAAAGGGGGTGGAGGGGATGAATTAGGAATTTGGGATTAACAGATACACACTACTCTATATAAAATAGATAAACAACAAGGACCTACTGTATAGCACAGGGAACTATATTCAATACCTTGTTAAAAAAAAAAATTAACAGAAGGTGTATACAGACTTCCCTTTTCCACCCAGCATTTCCTCCTTTAGGAAAGGAAGAAAATGTTAATATCTGTTCTCTGCAGAGGGCAGGATTATAGGTGATTTTCAAATTTCCATGTTGAACCTTCCAGTACCTCCCAAGCCTCCCATTATGAGCACACAATAAGCAAAGGATTATTTAGGGCTGAGCAATACTCTGCATCTTCGCCAGGATAAACCACAGGGGGCTGGAGTCTGCAGCCTGAAAGGACCAGGTGAGACAGGACCGAGTGAGACAACAACTGTAGGGGTGTCCCCACCCCCAGCCGACATGACATTTGTCCGGAACGAAGTCCAGAGCTCCTCACACACTCCCACCCACAGAGTCCAGACAAAGAAGGGGCTGCCTCGCTCCCCATCCCCAGCGGGGTTCACGCATCAGCAGACATTCTAGCCCCCTGGGAACTCCTGTCAGGGGACCCCAGGATAAATTAGGAAGGCTGAGCTCAGGCTTGCAAGAGGGGGCTGTGTGTCCCCAGACTGGGGCACGTGATGCACTGGGAGATATCTATAACGTGCGTCACGCTGCAAAAGGGGCTTTGGAGCCAAGAGGTTCCAGAAAAAGCGTTCTATGACGCTCAAGTTTCAAGTCCACTAACTGCCCCACTGCCCACAGGGAGGAGAAAAATTGCACTCAGAACTAGAATGTTCCTGATTGTCTCCTTAACTCACCCATTTCAATGGCCAGTCCTTCCACGGGAAGTGAGAAAATGTACCGATTACTGACAATACCAGCACTGGCCACATCGCGCTGGTACACAGAGGCCGTCCGGGTGCTGGGGCCCAAGGTGATTATTTTTCTGAATTGTCTATAATAAACAGGCAATTGTTTTAGGAGAAGAAAATGCATCCATGGGAACGATGCGGCTTGTGCACGGAGAGGCAGTGCAAGGCCATGGTCAGGGATGCGGGCCCCAGAGCCAGGCACTGCTCTGCCCCTTTCTCCCCTGGACCTGGGCTGCTTAGCCTCTCTGGGCCTCCGTTTCCTCTTCCTGTCCAACGGGGAAAACAGAGGTGCCTGCGCTTTGTGACGGTTAAAGGAGTGGATACGTAGACAGCACCAAGCACCCATGAGTTATTACTGTTCCTACCACCGTTACTATTGCTGTTACTAGGCGAGCATCTTGGTCCATCCTCAAGAGCCCTAAGATGAACTGGACGGGGTCACTCCATCTAACAGAGGCGGAAAGGTGAGACACACAGGTTTGTGTGACTTGCCTGGGTTTACACAGGTGGACCCACGACCAGAGCTCAGGACCCTCCATCTGGACCCTATCAGGTGGCACCTTGTGCCAGCCAGGTAACAGAATCACAGCTTCAGCTGGGACCCGCTGGGTGAGTTGGCCTTGGCCAAGCGCAGCAGTGGGGTGTGTGAGATGCCAGAGCCCCTCTTCCCTGGACCTCAGGCGGGAGGCCGAGAGGTGGGCACGCTCAGGGCACAGGGACGGGGGCCAGGCCAGCCTCCCGGGGAACTCCTTCCTCCTCCCTGCAGGGAGGACCGTCCCATTCTGGGAAGGTCTTTCTTTCCTGATGGCCCCTGCCTGCCTTGGGCAGTGCTCAGACCAAACGGTAATGATGACCCAACGTGACTCTAAGGCCCAGATACGGGTAGGGCTGGGGGACCTCAGGGGCCCCTTACAGATGAGGCCCACAGAGGGGGTCCAGGACAGGCTGAGGCCAGAACCAGGCCCCTGACCCTCCTCCAGGGCTCCTACAGAAAACTGCCCACCACACAGACACACACACACACACACACACACAACTCAGACACCCACCAGACCCTAAGTGTGTCCCGAGCAGGGCCAGCAGCCTGCAGGGAGGAACGCAGCGGTCAGCAGGGACCAGGGGCCGGGCCCCATCCACCATCACCACCCCTCACAGCTGGAGGCACTGTGCTTGAGACAGCACAGCACGGAGCTGAGAAGACCACCAAAACCCCCACTGTGCCCCCGGGAGACAGGCAGGAAACTAAGGCACAGGGATGCGGCGGTGGTATCCGTGAAATCCCACGGGCCTGCGGACTGCGTGTCCTCATCTGTGCCGTGGGGCCGTGCCAGCTCCCCCTCCCCACATCCGGGCCCCAGCAGCCCCGAGGACTCCTCCTGAAGGCCCTTCATGATAAATGCACGCATTTTTAGGAAGCAAGCTCTGTAATGAGGCATCATTTCCAGATGCCAGCTCACAACTCTCTGGCTCACAAGCATCTCCTTGTCTGAGCCTCCCGGGATGTGGGCAGGAATAGTGCTGTGCCAGCGAGGCAGCTCCCGTCCCTGCCCGGGGGCCCCACCGGCCCTTCCACCACCCCTGCCGCTGCCGGTCGAGGTCCCCAAATCCTACCAGGCGGCCTCAGGGCTGGCGTGCCACAGCTAAGCCCTGCAGCCACAGGCAAACCTCCAGAGCTCACGAGGGGGGGTCCCTGCCTTCCTGACCCAGGTCTCTGCTTGCTCCTGTCAGAGGGGTCGGAGGGATGGTCCCAGCAGGACGCGTACAGGCAGAGCAGGGGCCCAGATCCTGGCCAGGCCACCTCACCTTCCCCCAAGCAGGGCAGCCTCCCACCGGGACCTCCCCTTCCCCACAAATTCCCCTCCCGGGCCTGCTGGACACCTCACGCGCCCCGAGTATTAAAAGGATAAACCCTAAGGACACCAGTAAGGACACGAGGGCCCAGTATCCGAGGCGGCCACCTGCTTCGGGGGAGGCCCAGTGCCCAGTGGTTCAGAGCAGGGCTCCCTGGGCTCTGACAGCCCCCATTGCCATGGGTCACTCTCCCTTCCAAGACCTTCTCCCCCCTCGTCCTCCATGAATCATGACCAAACACAGCCTCGGTGCCTGAAGTAAATGGTCAGAAATAAGACTCGTCCAAGACCTCTGAGGGAGGTTGTGTATGTTGGTTTTCTGATGTGCTAGAAAGAAACAAAACTGAGAATGGCGTATGTGGATTTATTGCAACCCCCTATGAAGGGGCCCTTCGAGGTCCCTAACCCAAGGGTCTGCTTCACACTGGTGACAAGGTGGAGCCGGAGGATTGGGAGGGGGAGGGGAGGATGGGGGGAGGGGCCTCAACAAGGTCAGACGGTCCCTCACGGCTCCCCTGCCTGAGGGGCTCCCTGGCCAAACTGGACCAGCAGGGCTCCCCGGTGTGGTCGACCCCCGAGTGCACCGCGGGGTGGAGAGGTGGTCCCGGCAGAGCAGGTGCACCTGAGGATTCCCTGCCCCTCCCCACCTCCCTGTCCCTGCGCTGGGCTGACCCCTCCTCCCGCAGGCTCATCCCCAGGTGCGGGAATAGGACACAGCAGCAGGCAGTCACTCACGCCCGGAGGCCCACACCACGGACGGCCTCAGCAACGTCTGCCACGCGAGTACCAAAGCCACGTCCCCCTCCCCGTCCTCGTGGGGAACACAGAGAACCCAGCCCAGCGTCCCTTCCATCTCCCCTTGCCCCCCCCTTACCCGAAGCCCCCCGCATATCCCCTGGTGCCTCCTAGACCCCACTCTCCCCTTGTGACCGTCCTTTCCGCTTCTTCCAGGCACTAATCAGCGAACCACGGAAGGGCCAGTGGGGACGACACCGGGAGACGTGGCCTCTCGGCCGGATGCAGGACTCCCCCCTCCCCCCAAAGCTGCCCTGCCCCATTGGCATCCAGGAGGCTGAAAACACCAGCTTGCACATGAGTGAAAGAGCACCTTTCAGAGTCAAAGTCATAGGCTGGGCGCTGGCCCGGCAGTCCAATCTCCAAACCGCCTCCTCCTCGCCGCCAGGCCTCCCCCTCCCCCCAGGGCCCTAAGCCTGCCATTTGCATTAAGGCAAATGAGGCACTACTGCATATATTTTCAGCCGGAGAAAAGGGAGCCCACAGACCTATTCAAAAGTCACCAGAGGTGTGGTCTGTAGGAGGAGAGAGGAAGGATCAAGGTTGCAATTCAAAAGAAGACTTTCCCATTTTCAATCTGCCCCTGCAGGCAATGGCTGCTGTGCCCACAGCCGCAGGGAGGTGGCATGTGTGCCTCGGGGGCGGGGGCTTGGAAAGCGAAGCCTCGGTGGGTGCGGTGGAGGAGGGCAGCAAGTGATCCCTCCTGGCCACTGCTTTCTGATTTTGGGTCAGATCAGTCCCCCACCTGGGCAACCACTTGGAAGGTGAGGGCCTGAGGTTAGAAACTGGGCCACCGTGGATGCTGAAAGCCCCAGCGTGGCAGGAATGTCACACAGAAAAGAAGGCCCAATGGCACTGGTTCAGCTGCATGGGGAGAAGGGGCCAGGGCGGGAACAGCCACCAGGGCAAGGCTGATACCCAGAGAGGACCTTGCATCTAGAACTTCCTCAAGTTCCTCCAGGGTCTCTGAGCCCCCATGGACCTGGTCCAACTGCCTCATCTCCCAGCTGGGTAAACTGAGGCCCAGGGAAAACGAGGCAGAAAGGAAGCAACATGCAGAGAAAAGTCCAGGAAGCAAAGGTGTACGTGGAAACATCTACCCAATGCTAAACCCTCACATGAATACAGACAACTTCAGGAAAGAGGAACAAAAGGTGTGACTTCTGAGCACAGAGGATGGGGTGGGCGTGAGCCAGAGCTCAACATCCACCCCCACCAGACCACAAGCTCAAACCAAGACGGCCTTTAGATTTCACTCTCTGACTCCTGAACGGAGCCTCCTGGCGAGGCGCGTGCATTAAGCTCATTCAGTTTTACTTTTTAAAGGCTTCAAGGGGAAGCCACCTAAATGTCCACTGACAGAGGAATAGATAAAGATGCAGGGCTTCCCTGGTGGCGCAGTGGTTGAGAATCCGCCTGCCGATGCAGGGGACACGGGTTCGTGCCCCGGTCCGGGAAGATCCCACATGCCGCGGAGCGGCTGGGCCCGTGAGCCATGGCCGCTAGGCCTACGCGTCCGGAGCCTGTGCTCCGCAACGGGAAAGGCCACAACAGTGAGAGGCCCGCATACCGCAAAAAAAAAAAAAAAAAAAAAAAAAAAAAAAGATGCAGTATATATACACAATGGAATATTACTTGGCCATAAAAAAGAATGAAATCATGACATTTGCAGCAACATGGATGGACCTAGAGATCATCATACTAAGTGAAGTAAGCCAGACGGAGAAAGAAAATTATCATATGATATCACTTATATGTGGAATCTAAAAAAATTGATACAAACGAACTTATTTACGAAACAGAAATAGACTCACAGACTTAGAAAACAAACTCACTGTTGCCAAAGAGGAAGGGGCAGGAGGGATAAACTAGGAGTTTGGGATTGAAATATACACACTACTGTATATAAAATAGATTACCAACAAGGACGTACTGTTTAGCACAGGGAACTATACTCGATATCTTGTAATAACCCACGATGGAAGAGAATGTAAAAAAAAGTATATTTTTATATATAAGTACAACTGAATCACTTTGCTGTACATCTAAAACTAACACAACACAAACTAACTAAATCAACTATATTTCAGTAAAAATTTTAAAAAAGAAACTGAACAAAAATTTAAAATATATATATATATAAATATATATATATAATTTTTTTTAAAAAAAAATTTTTTAAGGCTTCAGGGAGGGATTTCAGTACCCCTCCCACTGCGGTTCTGGATCTTTCCTGGGCCACAGACCACTCTCCACCTCTGAGAACCTGCATAAGTACACAGTCGTGATGGGGCCCCAGGGCTCCCTGAAAACTGTCATGCCCAGATTAAGGAGACCACTGAGCGTGTGTCCACCGAAGGTCAGCACAGAGCAGGACACAGCTGACCTTGAAGCAGCAGGGACTGCGGAGGGGCCGGAGGAGGCTGAGCTGACCGGGCGTCTCCCTCCCATCACAACCCCCCAAAGAAAGCCCCAGACCAGGAGGTACCAGTGACCCCACCTGTGCTGCATTTTCGGAGGGCAAGGGGGCAGACTCGGGGGGCCGGCCACCACCCCGACCTCCCCCCCCGCCACTTTCCCGCTCATGAGTTTGGGTTGCACCACAAACAAGGGGTCTTTTCATCCAGCATTACCCACAATGTTTCAGCCCCACACGCTTGGGAGCAGATCACATTGCCCGCAGCCAGGCCAGCTCACGGGAACGAGGTCTTAACTCTGGGGACAGGGATTAAGGGCTCTGCAGGGAAAGAGGCAAGATGCAAACAGCACCCGTGCTGGGGACCACCCTCCAGGGCAGGGACCTCGGAGGGAGGGCAGGGAGCATCCCTGGGGCCTCCTGGCCACACTGAGGAGCTGCTCCGGGTCAGCAGGGGTTCCCACAGGCGGGGCGAGGGGGCTGAAGGGGCTGCAGGGGGGCATGGAGCAGGGCTCACAGGAAACCCTCGGCCCCAGGCCAGGAAATGCCCTCAGGAGAGGAGGGACAGCAGCAGCAGGAATGGGGGCCCAGCAGTTGCACGGGGTGCGGGGGGACTTCCAGGGAGCTGACACCAAGGATCGCCCCCTCCCGCCAGCCCCCCACCGTCAACTGCATTTCCAGAGTGAGATGCCTTAGAATGGGGCTCTCCTCAGACCCTCCTGGCCCCCAAGGTCAGGGAAGCCCGAATATTATTAGCGCCTCTTCCCGGGGCCAAGCCAGAGCCTCATCAGACCTTCAAAGCGGGGAGGGGGCATGGGGGAGCCATCCTGCTATGACCTCACCGGTTGCCCTCATGCTCCCCGCCGCACACACAGCCCCAACAGTGGGCTCAAGGGCACAGGAAGGTCAATAACCAGGGGGGTCAAGGCCAGAGCCAGAGCAGCAGGTGTGGTGCGTAATGGCTTCGCCCGCCAGGGACCGGCTGGCGTGCTGACCCGCAGCTGGACCCAGGCAGCTCATTTAACCCCGAGATGGTGAGAACGCCTGCTGCCCATCACAGCCACGCACGGAGGGCCGGAGGGGGGCCGTGCTCAGAGCCGGGGGCCGGCCAGAGCAGGTCTGCAACCTCCTCTACACACGGAGGGGAGGGAGGGGAGGGAGGGGAGGGCCTGTGTCCATTCCCCTGCAACCTACCCCACCTCACCCCACCGTCGGAAAGGCCATTTTCTTTGTTTTCGGATCCCGCAGGCCTCCTGGCCTCATTTCGAGGATAAGGAGCTGGTGGCTGGGAGAGGGGGGCTGGGCTCTACGGGGGAGACCTCTGCAGCCTCCCGGAGCCCTGTGGCCTCCTGGGCTTGGGTGTCCTACACATACACGTGAACCCACACACAAGGCCACCAGCGGAGTGGCATCCATGGCTGCAGGGCAAACGGCAAGAGCCTGGCTGGAGGCTCCTGCAGACGCGGAGTGGACGAGGGCTGCCGGTCACACATCCTGTGACTGTCCGCCTCTAAGGGCAGACCTAAGCCTCAAGGGAAGGGCGGGATCTCAGTGGGTGCAGGAGGTAGGAAAGGGCAATTCCCGCCAGCAGAAGCCCAAAGGGCCTGCTGTGCACCGGCAAGGCAAGCGGACCCTGGGATCGTGCGTGGAGCCTGGCAGGACGTGACGGAGTCCCTGACACCACGCTCACACACAGAGCTTCCTTCTGTGCACAGGTGCGGTGCACAGCGCAGCAAGGAGTCGTCTAGATCAGCGCTGCCGACAGAACTCTCTGGAAGGACGGAGACGTTCCTCTTCTGCAATGACAAGGTGCAAAGCACTGGCAAGGGGGCTAAGCGCAGCCCAGAAACTGAAACGCTCCTGTTACTCAATCCTAATTAAATTGAATGGAAACAGCCTCACGTGACCAGTGGGCAGCTCAGGGCTAGAGCCAGGAAACCCTGAAGTGGGGTCGCCACCCGTTAGGCAGAGGGGACAGGGGTGTAGGTGAGATGACGGGGCCCAAACTCAGAGGGCACAGAGTCAACAGGATGGTGCCCAGCGTGACACTGGACCGCTGGGTCTCCAGGGCAGGAGCGAAAGGTAGAGAAAGACTGGGGGCTCAGCCCGGGAGTGAGTACGGCTTCCCAGTACGGGCAGGGGACAGCTAGGGAAAGCCAGAAGCTGCGGCCAGGGGGGTCGGCGGTGACCAGCCACACTGCCCTGTTCTAGAAGCCCAGAGTGGGCATCAAACACCACCAAGAGGTCAGGAGGAGAACAGGTCACTGGGCCAAGCTGGAGCTGCCTTTCCCGGGGTCCAGGACTGCCAGGGGCCAAGAAGCTGCGGGTGGGAAGGTGGGCTGGGCCTCTGCTGTTGCTCGGAGGACTGGGTGGGGAAGGAAGGGAGCCGGGGGCAGGAAAACAGAAAGGAGGAGATTTTGTTTATTGCTTTGGACTAGGAAACATGAGCCTGTTTGCAGGGGAAGGAGCCCGGAGAGACCCGGGAACGAGAGGAGGGAGACAATGGTGGGGGAGGTCCCACGGGAGGGGCTGGGAAAGGCGAGGAGAGCCGGGTGCCCTCCCCGCCAGGGCAGAGGGTGCTGAGAGAGGGAGAAACCTGCTGCTTGATTTTCTGTCCCGTATAAGAGCAGTGTGTGCATGTTCCAGAAAACACAGAAAAAAAGGAGAAAGGGCACGGCGGGAGCCTCCCATTGTCCCATCAGCTCTGAGAGATGTGAAGCGGCCGGGAAATCGAGCCTTCTGAGAGCCCTGGCACAGGCGGCGTGGCCGGAACCCGCCACAAAGGGCCACTCCCAGAGCGGGCTCATTAGGGAGAGGAGCCGGTGCCGCGCGCTCCATGACGGGCGGGCGCATTCAGGGCCGCCGGACAATCGGGCCCTTGTGGGGGGGTGGGGGGTGGGGGGGTGGCTCCCGGAGCCTCTGATTCCAAGACAAGAGCGTGCCTCCTTCTAGCCTTACAACCCGGGAGCCGGGAGCCGACGGAAAGACAGATTTGGGAAGACAAAGAGATGCTTCCCCTGACAGTAGATGGGCTATTTTTGGAAATGGGTCGGCTCTTCTCCGAAGCTGCCGTCTGGGTGCCACTGGCCCAGCCTGCCTCTGCCCCCTTGACCGCAGCCTCAAAAGGCCCCCACCCCATCTGGGGCGGCCCGGCACCCCACAACAGGGGTGGCAAAGGCGGCGCCTCCATGCCGATGCCTGGCAGTCTATTCTAGCTCCCAGGGCGGGGAGCTGGAGGAGCAAACCGGGCTGCGTCCAGAGCTGGGGTAGGTGCTCAGGAAATGCAAGGCCAGGCTCAAAACCAGCTTTCCACTGCTGCCTCGCAGCCCCGCCGGGCAAACCAAAGCCAGCTCCCGGGGCATCCACATGGCGAATGTCGGCAAGGCACAGTACAAACGAGCCTGTTTCACCCTCACGGCTAACGTGAGCTGACACCAGCCTCCCAGCCCTGCGGGCCAGGCTCCGTGATGCCCCAGTGTGGGGCCGCGTCCTTGCCTCCGGCTCACCTGCTGATGGGCCATCTCCAGCTTGGGCAGCCCTTCGGGCCCAGCAGGTTCTCTCCCAGGGCTTCCCACAGTGGCTCTGCAGTCAGCAGAACCCCCCCGGAGCTTCTACAACCACGGGAGGCTCCAGGACCAACTGGGGCCCATCTCTGGGGGCTGGTCCAGGCACTGACACTTTTTAAAGTTCCCCGAGGTGATATCTAATATGCAGCAACCATTGATAAAAGCAAACGTGTACATAGCAAAGGAAACCATAAACAAGACGAAAAGACAACCCTCAGAATGGGAGAAAATATCTGCAAACAAATCAACAGACAAAGGATTAATCTCCAAAATATATAAACAGCTCATGCAGCTCAATATTAAAAAAAATGACCCAATCCAAAAATGGGCAGAAGACCTAAGTAGACATTTCTCCAAAGAAGACATACAGATGGCCAAGAAGCACATGAAAAGCTGCTCAACATCACTAATTATTAGAGAAGTGCAAATCAAAACTACAACGAGGTATCACTCACCTCACACCGGTCAGAATGGGCGCCATCAGAAAATCTACAAACAGCAAATGATGGAGAGCGTATGGAGAAAAGGGAACCCTCGTGCACTGTTGGTGGGAATGTACATTGATACAGCCACTATGGAGAATAGTATGGAGGTTCCTTAAAAAACTACAAATAGAATTACCACATGACCCAGCAATCCCACTCCTGGGCATGTATCCAGAGAAAACCATAATTCAAAAAGACACATGCACCCCAACGTTCACTGCAGCACTATTTACAATAGCCAGGTCATGGAAGCAACCTAAATGCCCATCGACAGATGAATGGATAAAGAAGATGTGGCACATATATACAATGGAATATTACTCAGCCATAAAAAGGAATGAAATTGGGTCATTTGTAGAGACGTGGATGGACCTAGAGACTGTCATACAGAGTGAAGTAAGTCAGAAAGAGAAAAACAACTGACATATATTAATGCGTATTATCTGGAATCTAGAAAAATGGTACAGATGAACCGGTTTGCAAAGCAGAAATAGAGACGCAGACACAGAGAACAAACGTATGGACACCAAGGGCGGGGGAAAGCGGGGTGCGGGGGGCGTGGGGGATGAATTGGGAGATTGGGACTGACATATATACACTAATATGTATAAAATAGATAACTAATTAAACAAATAACAATAAAAATAAACCAAAAACAACAAGCAAAAAAAAGCAAACGTGCATTTTTTAGTAACTGTTAAAAGGAAGCAGGGAAGTTGGGGAGAGGAGGGGCAGCCGGATGTACAAGTTACCATCCTGGGAGTGGGGGGCAGGTTTGTTTGTTTGTTTGTTTTGAAGTAGCTGAAGACCATTTGGTGCCAAATGGAACAAATGCAAACAAGAAAGGCAAGTGGCCAAAGTGGCTTGATCACTGTCGGGTTTAAAACAAGAGGGAGACCTCGTCCAGGGCCTCCGGGCTGCCCATTCCTCACCCCGACATTTACTGAGCACCCACCATGTGCCAGGAAGACTGGACCCCGCGCTGGGGAAGGTTATGGTCTTGGGGAGAGATAGGACGGCAAATGGCAAAAGTCCAGAACAGGTGGCCTTGTCCCGGGCAACCCCACACCAGGGAACCAGAGCCAGGCATTCTCCTCTAGCACCAAACCTGCTACCCAGTCCTGCAGGAGGTGATCGGATGGCAGAGGCAGGTAATTCCACCGGGGCACTCACCGCAGCCCCTCACGAGGACAGGCTGGCCAGCCAGGGGTCTCGGTCTAGGCCAGTGCTGGACAGAGCAGTGCCCGTGTGTCTTGGCGACCACAACGCCACCACCACCCAGACCTGCCCCAAGCTGAGGACCGGCCACCAGGCAAGAGACCGAGCCACAAAGGTAACGACAAGAGGCAGGATGGGCAGGGCAGGTGGCCCTTTCCTGGCGGCTCTGCCAGCTGTAGAGGATGCCAGGGTCTCTGGGACCCTGGGCGGGGCCCGTCCAAGCTTCCCATTTTACAGATGGGCAAACAAGGGGCTTTTGCATTAGGTCAGGTCACGAGTGGGCTCAAGCTGCTCGTTCTGTGTCATCTAAGCCACACAGAACAGCCCTGGAGGGCACAGCCGTGTCCCCAAAGCCCCAGATGTGGTGACCACATCAGCTGATGGGGCCACCCGTGTAGGTATGAAGTGGGGCACAGGGGAAAGGGAGGGGACGGTCTATGTAAAAGTACCAGTTTCTGAGTGCACCCCTCACACGTAACTGTGGAAAAACGCTCAGAGAAGGTCACAGCTGGAACCACTCGCAGCTAGAAAAGCCCAGCCCAGGGACTTCAGGGTGGGGGGGGGGGGGGTTGCGGAATGCAGGTACAGTGGGAGGAGTGCCACAGACCCCACCTGCCCGGCATCGGCCAGTCACCCGTCAGCCCTCGGAGCCAGATGTACCTGCTGCCCAGCTGTTCCTCCCGCCACGCCTGGCCTCTCCCCTGCTCTCCTCTGCTGGTACTGACCTGCTCCACCTCCCAGGCCCATCTCAGCTCCCACCTTCAGCCACCCCCTCTGCTGAGCTCCCGGCACACCTGAAGGGGTTGAGAGCCAAACTAGGGCGCTTCCGAGAGTGAAAGGGGCCTGGTGAATAGTCGCACGGGGAGGAGGGGGGCACAGGTGGGCGCAGGCTCCAGCATCACACTGGACGGCCCCCTCCCCAGCCCACATGATCTGTGACTTGCCTCACTGCCCTGAGCCTTCTCCTCGGCAGAAACGGGGACCCCATTGCGTCTCAACACCAGTTGTGGCCAAGCCTGGGGCGGTTTCCCCCCCCCCTTCCAAGTCTCCTCTGAGTGCCTTTAGGGCTCCGGGCAGTTTGCTCCAGGGTTTCCGGCTTTCCCAGGCATGGCATTTCCTCCACTCTAAGATACCATCAGTCACAGATGCCCAATTTTCCAGAGTATGGGAGGGGAAGACGGTGCAGTGAACACACACACTGACTCTAAGATGCACCCTGCACCGCAACAGAGGAGGGGAAAGCCCATCTCTGAATTCAGGAAATAACAAATGACGAAGGCCTCTGGCCAATGGGGAAGCAGGAAGGAGGAAAGGGAAACAGAGCCTCACCTACGTCCCATGGCTCCCGGCTTCTGCTTTGGTTAAATGATGCTCCGCACCTCTGTTTAAACATCATACACAGGGTGATCCCAAGAACGCTGACAAACGAATCGATAGAACTCCTGATCTTCCTGCCCTGCCCCCCAGAGAGCAGAGACCAACGGTGACTCGTTCAAGAGCAGGCAGGCGCTCATCACCAGGGGACTGACCCAGCTCCAGACCTGCCCCCGCCGGCCTGTGGCAGCAGGGGACAGCAAGAGGGGAACGTGTGACAATGACCAGCTCTGGGTGCCTGGGAAGAGGGGCACCATTCCTTCCTGTTCGTGATCAAAGGAGCATCACGTCCCTTTAGCAGACAAGTTTGTTCCTCTGTCGCCAGGCTTTGGGGAAGCCACCGGGGTCCCCTCATCGCCTCCCCAGCTCTGATGAAATCCCAGAGCGCTCCCTGCCTGGATCCCGGGCACCCAGGTTGCAGGTGTGGGCAGAGCCACCGTGGGTGTAACTATTCTGTGGGCAGGTACGGTGAGGCTGCAGAGAGAGAGAGTTTGTCGCCCACAGGTGCTGCTCTACCCGAGCCCCCCAGCGGCTCAGGACTGACCCCTGACCCCACAGGTCAGGAGTCACAAGGAGGCAGACAGGGGTTGGGGGCAGGGCTTTGGGTCAGACCCGCCTGAGCTGAGAACCTCAGGGAAGGTTCTCTCCCATGACCACAGTCACAGCTATCACCACCCTGAAGGCCCCAAGCTTCCTGCCCCTCTGTCCCCAGCCCGGCTGCCACCACGACGGACCCCAGCTTAATGCTCCGGAACTGCGGCTCCCTAAGCCCGGCTACATGAATCACTGCAAGTTGCACTCAGAACTCAGACTGAGTACCCACTCAATAAACGTCTGCTCTTGTCTTCCTTCCTGCTTGAAGGGTGAATTCTCTCAGCCACCCAGCCCTGCCCGCCCACCTCCCTGACTACTCTCTACTCGTTGTTCTGTACTCACACAACCACATGCCCAGCTCTCTGCATGTCCCATTACAGTGGGTTCAGGAATGCCCTGTGCTTGCATGCCTCCCCTGACAGGGAGCTCCCCACCTCCAGATGCAACCCAGTCCACCTGGACCGCTCTTGTCTGTGAGGGCTGAAATCCGAATCGCTGGAACTGTGGGGGTCCACCCTGGGGGGGCTACACCCAGCACTGACCCCGCTGGGCTGACAGCTCTCCCCGCCCAGCAGCAGCTCTCCAGCCGCAAAGCTTTTCTTCCCCCGGCTCAACGTTCTGGTTCTTTCTGTCCCCACGAGGAGGCTTCCAGGCCCCGGGCCTCCCCCACGCGCCATGAGAACACCTCGCAGGCCCTGGGCTCTCGGCACCCGTGGTCCAGATCCACCTGCAGACCTGCTGCCGCCGCTGCTGGAATGCCACCCCACTTCCGTGCAACTAGACAACGACTCATTGGGCTCTGACACATTTGTGCTCTGGCACAAGGGCCCCCCTCACGAGCGTGTGTCAGGGGGTCCCCCACCCCCACCCGGAGGAGGCAAGTCTGCAGGGTCCCGGTGACAGTGCAGGGTCACTGAACCCATCCTTGAAGGCTCAGTTCTAGGACCAGAGTAGTATCATCCTCGAGACACAGATGAGGCTTCGAGGTGCAGTAAGCGGCCACCTCACACGTTCTGCACAGTTCACACACCTCACCACACTCCCTCCTCCCGCAACCCAAAGGCGGGCAACAGCTTCCCACTTTGCAGATGAGAAAACAGAGGTCCACAGGGGTCCTGGGACTCTCGAGCAGGGTCACAGGCTTCCAATCCCTTGTGCTGATGACAAGGACAAACACGGCACAGAAAGTCCCCGTGGGTGCAGAACACAGATTACGAGCCGCAGAGGACTTCCTTGCCAATCGTGCTGCCCCGGGAACGATACGAAACCAAGTCTGGGTCCTAAGAACTCAGCGGCCAGGCCATGGGTGAGGGGTCCGCCGGGGCCACAACAGCAGAGGGAAGCCAGCCTGGCAGGGAAGCGAGGGAATGAAAATTGTAAGTGAGGAGGGACTTCTGCGCTTTCCCCATCCCACTGATCTCCGGAACCGTGAACCGTCATACAAGGAAGCAGGACAGCATGACTGAGCCTCCGGGTCTGGACTGAGAACAGGGGCCACACCTTTGCTACACAGGTCCAGCCCCTGGAGCCCCCGCCCAATCCTGCCTGGGTCCATCTACAGGGGGCCCCGCCCAGGACCAAGCTCCGGGCAGCCTTTCACTGTTGGGGGGAGGGGGTGTCTCCCATGGGAGTCTCAGGCTGTCCCGGTCCAGGGGGGCAGCAGGCCCAGACTGACACTGGAGGCCAAGACTGATTCTCCAGACTGATCCCAGGCCCCCCAACCAGCCCACGGGACTGGGAGCAAGAAGTCACCATACCGCTCCATGCCTCAGTTTGCCCGCCTGCGATATGGGGCCATTTGGGAGCTCTGAACAGAATGGAGCTGGGACTGGGACACCCTCGGTGGTAAACCGTGAAGCGCTGGGCACACCCTGGTCCCATCCTGGGTTACAAGTCAGTGAGCTCCTCACCACCAGCCCCCTTTGGTATGTGGCCCTGGGCGCTCGGTACCCCAAGGCCAGTGATGGATGGTCAGGGCCAGGATGCGGCCAGAGGGGGAAAAGCTTATTCAACCTGCCCCATTGTCTTTACTGACCTTTGCCCCCAGGCCTGACTGGGTTTAGGAAAAGCTGCCTTATTAGCATCCTGCCCAGGAGCTGCTGAGCTGGGAGGCCCCTCATAAAAGACCTATTCAGGGCCAGAGGCCCAGACCACCCTCGCTCCCTCCTCCCTTTAAACCAACAAAAACACAAGCAGGAGGACAAACCCATCTTATTTTGAGAAGCTCAAATTTTTAATCCAAACTTTTAAAAGTAAACAGGGCCCACACAAAGGCTGCTGGAGGCCCCGGTTTCTGTGGGTTAGCTAAAGGGGAGTGGACCCCGCGGTGTGATGGGGGGACTGGGACAGATGTGAATGGGGACGTGGGGGGAGGGGAGAGAGAAGGTGGGACACCCAGGATGGGGAGAACTGTTGAAAATACTTTTGTTTGAAAATTGCATCCGTTCAAAGTGGCAAATCTGACCTTCTGATGTTTGGGGTTCGCCTGCCTCAGTTTGCCCCACCGGATTAGAGTAAAGAGCATCCCAGTACAGACTTTAGTCAGCCCAGCCCAGACCTCTATCAAAACAAAACAAAACAACCCAGAGAAGGGCCTATTTGCATCCCCATTCACAGGCCCACCAGGCCCAGCCCCAGCCAGGGACGGCCTGGAATACCGATGGGCCACCACCCACCACAGCTGCTTAGGGCCCTTACGACATCCAGAAGGGCTGCAGGAACCCTGCAGCTTCCGAGAGAGGACTTGTACAGGGCCACTGCTCCCCAGCACATCCGCAAGTGCCAGCAGACACCGGCTCAGTCGCACACATTCAAGCAAGCTGTCTGTCTAAACAGCAAACAGAGTTTCAAAGAGAACACCGATGTCGATCTGGCAAACCCCCAACAGGTCCCTCTTTTTCACGAGGAGCCTTGGAGGGAGTATGCACGGAAAGGATTCTGGCACCTGCGTGCAGGGATAAAGGGGGCGCTTTGGGTTTTGCCCCACTCTACAGAAGAAGAGCAGAGAGGGGCTGAGGGCAGCTAAGGAACTGGCCAAAGAGAAGAGGGAAGAGTGGAGATTTGAACACGAGACAGTGTGAGCCCTCTGCGTAACGGGGTTATCAGCCATCTGCACAGTGGTCACCGATAAGGAAGTGACACTTCCCAGGACAGGAGAAGGAGGGCAAACGTGGGTCAGGAACCAAGAATAGGGAGGCAGCAGTGTCTGCTGATGAGTATTATCGGCCACAATGACAGCAGGCTGCCGGAGACGCAAGCCAGCCCACGGCCTGGGCAGTAGAGGACCCCCGGGGCACCACCCAGGCAACTGGGACTGAGACATTTGAATCTCAGTTGCTTTCCCAGGAAACGCTCAGAACCTCTCTGAGCCTCCGCTTGCTTGGCTGTAAAATGGGGATAAGGGCCCAAGGCACAAGCCTGGTATGTGACTCCTTTCACCACCACCCAGACTGAGGCCCCGTTACCTGCCTCATCTCTGGCTCGCGCTCCACTCAAAACTGCAGGTCCAAGTACAGAAAAGTGGTTTCTAAGAGATGGGCCTTTCCTTGTTTCCAGGCATCCTACTCATATTGCTGGGAGAACAACTCAAGGCCACGCGTGCCCTTATGAGATAAAACAAAACGACAGCGATCCCACCTATAACTGAAATTCATGATAATAATGCTGAATGTTTACGTCACCCCAACACAAAGCTTTGCCACCACAAAATCTGTGGCGGTCCAGTTCCGAGTGTGCATGGGACCGGTGGCAGCATGGATTCTGCAGGAAACCCTACAGCTCCACCTGTCTCCGCCTCCCCCAGTGGGGTGGGAACCTCAGGTAGAGTCCAGTCCTCCACTCCTGCTCTGTTCACTGAGGCAGCAAAACCCTGAGCCAGACGGGATCGGCGTCTCCTTGTCCAAAACATGACAGAACTTCTCAGCAATTACGCTCTGACACTCCGGCACTTCAGTGACCCGCTGAGAATCGCCCTCGCCAAGTGTCATTGATGACGCAGCTGAAAACCAGAAACATTTCATTTCCTAGCCACAGGCAGGACTGCAGCAATCCCCCCGCCTCGTGCTGCCCAGAAATCTGACCCTCCCAAGGCCCCCAAGAAGCCGAGGCCGGAGAGGCTGCGCCTGGGACTCCTCACTTCCCAGATGGTGCAACCTTAACATATTAAACCGCCTAACGCTGAGCTACTCCCACTGGCCTTAAGGAGATTGCTGGTGGGAGGTGGGGTGGATACAGAGTTACCTAGAGAAACCCAAGTTGTAGCCTTAGATTGCTAATCAGTAACAAAATATCCCTCTAAACCTAGTCCTGCCCTGAACTCACAGGCTGGGAAGGTAAATGAAGGAAAAAACGGTGCTGAGCTATCACCCCACCTCCCGGGGTCCAGTTCCCACCCCAGCCCCACCCCCCACCCCGCCCGGAGGCACCTGCAGAGGCCACTTGGCCACCAAACCAAAGAGAGAGCGCCCTGTCCCCACCCCACCCCACCTCCAGGCTGTCACTCTGGGGAAGAACAGTCACTTAAAGCCTAGATACACTTTCTCTGAACTAGGAAAGCCTTTATTTAAAGAGAACCAGAAAGGGCTGTTTAATCTCCACCTTCAGGCAAATAGTTCAGGCAGCAGCAGCTGCCACCAGAAGTAGGAGCCAAGACACTAAAAATGTGGAAGGACAGGGAGGTAGGGGAGGAGACAGGCAGCAGGAAGAACCACTGATTAGAGGGGCTGGGGATGGGGGCCGGCTGCTCCGCTCCTACAGAGCCCTCTGCCTTGGGGCCCGACAGTCACACAGGCGTGGAAGACAGTAGCTGAGCTTTCCTGAGGCCAAAGGTCCTCCCACCCACACCCGAGCCGCCGAAGACGACTGTGGCACTTCCTGTAAGGTGACCAACAGTTTACAAACCCTTCAGAGGCTTTTATCTCCACCTCAAATCCAGGAGGTAGGGATTATCGGCTCCACTCTACAGATAAGGAAACCGAGGCCTGCAGAGACAAAAAGCCAGGATTCATTCCAAGCCCATATTCCTCTGGAAAGTTTTAGAGCCTGGGTTGCGAAAGGTCCCCTGAGCCCTGGGAAAGACAGGACTAACAGCAACCGAGGAAGGCTCTTAGCCCCGGGTACTCTGGCCCACCTGCCTCTAATCCTTCCCAGCGGGCAGGCAGCAGGGAGAAGGTCAGGTGGAATTCCAGCCCCGGCACACAGGTGAACACCGCTTAGGTTTGGGGCTGCCTGATGCTCCAGATAAGAGAAGGAATTTCATTTTCCCTCAAAGGGCCTTTCTTTCTTTCTTTTCCATTAAAAACTTCCCGCTCCCGGACAACGGTTTCCAGGCAGGGATGCGGTGCCTCCGTCCAGCCCTACAATGCCAGACTCTGAGACTGGTAAACTCCGCAGGAGAGAAACTTTTCTGGGGTCTGGCGGTCCCCGGCCCGCCGCGTATTCAGAGGGGCAGGGACACGCCTCCATCACTTAGCCAGAAAATCACCACCCAAAGCCCCACTGCGGGTGGGCTCGGGATCTCTCTGGATGCCAGCTGGAGGAGGGGTCTGGAGTGGCGGCCGCCCGCGGGGGAAGGGACTCTGGGCCCGAGACCTGCGCCGCCCGGCAGGTGCCGTCCTTACCGTGCAGGCCGTTGGGGATGCTCCGGTGGTGCGGTGGCGCCGACAGGTCGTCCAGGGACCTGCGCGTTGCGACAGCCTTGCCGTCCGGGGCCTTGTGCGGCCCGGGGGGCAGCAGCGGGGGCGGGACGTGGTGGTGGTGGTCGGGGCTGCCGCCGCTGCCGGCGCTCGACGTGCTGCTGCCGTCGCCCACGTCGCGGGTCCCCGCTCCGGCCGCGCCGCCCGCCAGCGGCCCGCTCAGGCTGGCCTGGCTGTCGATGGAGCTACGGGAGCCGGCGCCACCGCCGCCACCGCCGCCGCCGCCGCCGCCGCCCGCGCCCCCCGCCAGCGCCGCGCGCTCCTCGTCCAGCAGCAGCACCAGCTCCTTGAGCTCCAGGTTCTCACGCAGCAGGGCCTCCTGGCGCGCCTCGAGCTCGCGCAGCTTCTGCTGCGAGCGGGCCACCTCGTGCCACACGGCGCCGGCCGCGTGGCGCCCGAAGCGCTGCCACTCGCGCGCCAGCTTGCGCCCCTTCTGCCGGTCGTCGTCGAGGAAGCAGCAGAGCTCGCGCAGCTCCTGGTTGTCGTCCTGCAGCCGCTGGTTCACGTCTTTGAGGCCGCGGATCTCCAGCAGGTGCTGCTGCAGCCGCCGGTTCACGTCGCGCATCAGGCCGCCGTGCTCCAGCATGAGGCCCACCTTCTCGCCCTCGGCGCGCCGCAGCCGCCGCGCCAGCTCCTCCTTGCTCCAGCGCAGCAGCTCCTCGTCCGCCACCTGGCTCAGCTCCTCCGACGACGCCGCCGCCGCCGCCGCCGCTGCCGCCGGGGGCTTCGCCATGGCGGGGCCGTCACCGCGGCATCGCCCGCGCCCTCGCCCGGCCGGCGCTCCCCGTGCCGGGGCTGCGCTGGGCCGGTCCGCCCGCGGGCGGGGGGCGACCAGGGGCGCGTGCGGCCTGCCCCGCGCCGCCTCGCGCGCCCTCACGCAGCGCCCTCCCGGGCCGCCCGGGAACTCGCGTGTCTCGAGGCTCGGCGAGCTGGGACCGCTGCTGCGTCGGCGGCTGCAGTGCCGGGCGCTCTCCGGGCTTAGGCGAAGCAAGCGGAGGCCCGCCCCCGGCCCAGCTCCGGAGCCCCAGCCGCCCCGCCCACTCCGGGCGGGGAGGGGCGGGGCGCCGCGGCCCGGCCCCGCCTCCGGGGAAGGGTGCGGGCGAGGCACGGCCGGCCCCCACGTCCCCCCGCGCCGTGCGCCCGCCCGCCCGGGGCCCTGCCACAGGCGCGCTCGAGCCGTGGTCCCGCCCCCACGCCCGTCCGATTGGGCCTCTCCGGAGGTGTGCGGGAGGGGCGGGGCGCAAGCGGGGGACGCCGCGGAGATGGTACAGTCCACCGGCGGTTCAAGTTTCTGCGCCGGGAGGACGCGGCCTCGGCCAATCCCAGGGCTACAGGGCGCTTTTAAAATGCAGGTACGGCTGCAAGGAGGGGGAAGGTGGGAAAGGTAGGGCAGGGCTTCCCTTAAAGGAGACGCGCGGAAATGGGCGCCCAGCCCCTTCCTGGGCCCGCGTGCCCCGCCCGGCCTCCCCCGCCCCAAATAAACAAATACCCAAGATCCGAAGGACGGCTCGCCTTCTCCCTCCCGGGGGCACCAGAGTCCAGCTTAGTCTGAGATACCACGGACAATAGGACTCTGACACGGGGGTCGCTCTCCCCGGCGGCAGAGCGGCTCTTTGTCCCCTTCCCTGCCCCCGGCTCCTCCGCCCCCACTTCCACCCCCGTCCCCTGTCGGAGCGCGCCGAGGTTGCGGCGTTTCCACTCCAGCCCCGGGTCGCGCACGGGGAAGGCCATGGCCTCGCCAACCGTCCCGGAGCACGGTCCGTACCCTCTTCCTTGCCAGGAGGGGGCGAGGGCGCCGGGGACACGCACCGTTCCCCCGCCATCCCGACCGCTCGTCCCGGAATTCGGGAGAGAATCTGTGATTCACGACGTGGAGACCACTGGGGAAGGTGGAGGATGGTCTCCCACTGGGGTCTTAACTCTGGGGGCGCCGAGTAGGCGGCGAAAAGCCTTCCCCACCGCAGCCTGGCCCGGCACCCGGGTCTTCCCACTGGCTGTGTGAGTCCGTCTCGTTTATCCTCGCGTCCCTGAAGTGCATTTACTGCGCGTCTGCTGCCAGCCGGCCAGAGGTGGGCGTCCCTCCCCCGGGACCCGCAACGAGATAAAATCCGCGCACTCGACCGTGAGCGCCACGGCCTGGCGCGCGCGCCCGCGCAACAGCTGATGTCCCCATTTACAGCTGCTCAACCATTCATTGGACAACTGTGTACAGTCCCTACTGTAAGCCAGGCCTCTTTAGACCACTGGGGGATTCTGTAGGGGACAACGGCGGAGGCCACTGCCCTCTGGGCGGGGGGACTTTGCACCCTGCAGGGAGGAGGGGAGAGAAGATGATAAACAAACTAGATAGCTATGAGTCTGTAATAAGTGCTGTGCAGGGGATTAAGACAAGCTGCTGTCACACAAAGTGATTATCAGTTACTTTAGATCCCTGGTCAGGGAGGACCTCTGAGGAGGTGCATCTAAGCTGATATCTGAGTGACAAGAAGGACAAAGATAAGGGGGAAGGGCACTCCAGGTGAAGGGAACAGCTAGTGCAGAGTCCCTAGGGTTGGCCTGTTAGTGGCCTATTCAAAGAAGGCCAGTGGGGCTGGGAGGGGGCTTGGGAAGAAGAGTGAGGTGTGAGGTCAGAGGGGCCAGATCATCCATGATTCTAAGGCAGCTGGGAAAGCAGTGAGGGGTTAGCAGGATGCAATATGACCTGGTTTGCCTTTTAGGAGGCTCACTCTGGCCCATGTGTGGAGAAGGTATGGGGGTGGGGGGTTGCAGAGAGGTCCAGATTCAGGACCTCATTCCCCACCCTTCTCCCCCTCTCTCCATAGAGATGTTCAGGGAGAGGATGTGCCAGGCAGAGCATAGCTTTGAGGGTCAAGCCCCAGGGTAGCTGAGGTTCCCCCAGGCAGGTGAGCCTGCGGGGGGTCACCCTCCCCACTGGGACACTGTGCTTCGAGGACCCAGCCCAGGGCATCTGAGTTTGAGTTTCAGGAGGGAAAGGGCTCCAGCTTCCGCTTGGGGAGGGTACAGGTCTTTCTTGCCCCAAAAGGCCAACCATATTAAATAGCTCACTGGAGTCTCTCCCCAGAACAAAACCTGAGCTGGGAGAGTGGGGGCTGAGCATAAGACACGTGGGCTCACTAGGGAAGTTGCTGAGATGGTTAACACTGCTTGTGGGAACCGCCACCCCGACTTTGTGTGTGGCCCCAGGCGGTTCCCATGGCCTGCATCTCTGTCCCCTGATCCTGCAGAGCTGGCAGCTTCAGCTGAACTTTCCAAGAGAAAAAAAAAAAAAGCCTCCATCTAGATGGGGCTTGCTTGCATCATCTACAGGCTGTGGGGCCATGGGTCCCCCTCACCAAGACTCAGGAGAGCATCCCTAACATCCCCCTGGTGCAGCAAAGACAAGGTGCTAGAGATGAGGCTACTGGGTGGGTGGTCCCAGGGACAGTCTTTGCTCTCCGCACCATGGCTGGACAGGCTGGGGCAGAGCAGGATAGATGGCAGGAGGTTGAGAGGTTCCAGAGCTAAAAAAGGGCCCTGAAGCAAGGGGAACCATCCAAGCCAGAGCCCCCTCCCTAAGGTCCAGCAAGAGGTGCCAAGCCCCCTAGAACCCTCACCATTCAACAGACCCTGTACCCCAAGCCAGGATCTGAAATGTCAAGTGTCTTTGCTTTTTTAGCTCTGCTTTGTCATGAAATCAGTAAAACCAAATCATGGACCTCTAATACAGTAATTCTCTAGATGCCCGGTAAAAGTAGTTGTGGGTCTTTTAAAAAATAAAGATGTACCACCACTCCCCAATTTTTTTTCTTCTGAATCTCCATGGCTGTGTGTGTCCATTTAAAGCCACACAAATGTTTTTGAGAGCCAGTACACGAATACACAGTAGACAAAATAATTCCCGATCGCAGTGTCTGTGAACCTGGGAAATGGTGAGAGCACACTTGCGGTAAGCAGACTGTCTCCTCACTGGGAGGGGAAGGGGCTTTCTTATCTCCTCTGTGGCTGGGGCCCTGAACAGAGACCTCAGAGCAGCCATTATCTGCTGTTTGCTGAGTGAATGTGTGAGCCTTCAGTATGTGACCAATTGAGTCTGAGCCCCTCATTTTGAAGATGAGGAAACTGAGCCCCAGAAGGGAAATGACTTGCCCAAGGTCACTTTCATTCACTGATTTCCTGCACACACAAACATAATTGGTTAAGTATTTATGCATAAATGCATATGTGTTTGTGCAATCACATATGCATTGTACACGCGTTGTCATAAGTACCACAGAAGAGCGGGGCAAAACGTAGCATTGTGGGAGCATCCAAAGGCACTGGCAGCAGCTTCCCGGAGGAGGTGACCCCCCAGGGAATCTTGCAGAGTGAGTAGGAGTTTATCAGATTGTAGATGGGGAAGGTGAGGGTTGGGATAATCCAGGTGGAGGGAACAGCAAAGCCAAGGACTAGAGGTGAGCAATGGTGAGGGGTGTGTGTAGACACAACCATGCCTTATTGCCGGAACATACAGGAGAGGCAGAGAACAGCGGGGAATAGTCACAGGGGAAGTGTGGCCCCCTCCCTGGGGCTCTGATAGTTAACAGCAGCAACAACAGCAATAATAATAACTACCACCTCCTACCACTTAACCGGCACCCAGTGGGTGCCGGGACTTCTCAACCAGCCCTCACGTGATGATCAGAATGGTGGTGTCATTAGCTCTTCGGGATTTAACGTGGATTCCTGTTGGCTGGGTTGTTTGTCTCCACGAAGCTCAGACCACTGTGTGTGAACTTACGGGCAGTGTTCAGAGGCTGGTGGGTGCTCAAGGACTCTGGCGTGGCCAGTGGAGGTTTGTGTGGTGGCTGACTATTTCTGCAGTTCAGCAAGGCAGTGGCAGCTGACCAGGTCTAGGGCTGGGCTCTGGGATTTCTTCCCTGCGCCCCACCTCAGAGGGATCCTGAACAGGGGAAGTCGCCATGCACAGCTGAGGGGCTATGAAAAATCAGGGCTCATGGAAAAGCAACTGTAATTATTATTCATAAAGGATAGTGTTGGTTGAGAACTATTTTTTTTTTTTGCCACGTGACTTGCAGGATCTCAGTTCCCCGACCAGGGATTGAACCCCAGGGCCACAGCAGTGAAAGCCCAGCATCCTAACCACTAGGCCACCAGGGAACTCGCAGTTGAGCACTTTTTGTGTATCTACCCAGCACTGTGCTAAGGCTTTACAGGGATTGTCTCATTGAGCCCTTGCTGCAGTGCTGTGAGTTAGGAGCCTCTATCCCCATTTTACAAAGGGGCAAACTGAGGTTCATAGGTTAAGTCACTTGTCCAAAGTCACAGAGCAAGCAAGCGAATGAGCTGGGATTCAAACCCACGAACATCTCGGCACCTTACCCCATAGACTACAGCCTCCTGTACTGCAATTGCTCTGTGACAACCCTTTCACTGTGACTCTGGTTCGACAATGTGGAGGCCTGCACTGTGCCCGGACCATGTCCGTCACCCAGCTTCCTCCTACTTCAGCCTTCCACATTGTCACCAAGCCAGAGAGACTCCCCGAGCCTCTGGATGGACCACTGGGAAGAGCTTTCCAGCTCTTCCTGCTGACAGATCAATCACTGCGTGTTGTTAGCTCCAACTCACAGCTCCTCTCTCACCAACTTGCTGGGTGACCCGAGGCCAGTTCCTTAACCTCTCTGAGCCACAGTTTTCTCATACGAGCCTTCCTCCACAGGGGCCAGTGTCAAGCAGCTAGCAGGGCTCTTGCCCAGCTCTGGAGAGGTGCACGTGCCTCCCTTGCCTGTGCGTTCTCCCCACCCTCTGGACCAGGACAGTCTTCCCATAATGTACATTGAAATTGCACCCATTTTCTAGATGCAAACCCTGAGGTACCTCGAAACAAGGGCTATCCAGGAAGCCTAGTGCTTGCCCCTGGCAAACGGGGCTACAAAAGATGCCGGCTATGGCCCTGGGCTGCCACCAACTTCCTTTTGGGATGGGCGCAGCATGGAATGTGGGGCTGAGTGATGGAGTGTCTCAACTCCCACATTTTTAGGTGAGGAAACTGCACTGAGGCTGGGGCCACCAGTAGGCAAGTTTGTGGGGAGGTCGACCCCCTGGAGGGCAGCACTGGGCAGTCTGGGAGGAGGGTGGGCTCATTCACTCACACCATTACCCAATGGTCTGGCCCTGTTCTGGGGATCAGGAAGTCAGGGAGGCACAGGATGGGTGCCTGGAACTGCTGAGGTCACAGACAAAAGCCTCAAGGTTAACCTGAAGGCAGTGGGAACCACAGAAGAGTATAGAGCAAAGAGGAAACTGGCAGACTTGTGTTTGATAGCAGGTGACAGGAGGTGTGAGGGAAGAATGGATCAGAGGGGGGTCCGCTGAGGCCAGGAGACAGGCAGGAGGCCGCAAAGCCAGGCTGGCCAGAGGCCAGGGCAGAGGTGGGAGAAAGGTGCCTTTCGGGACCAATGGGGGTGGGGGTGGGGCAGGTATCAGCATCTACCTCCCTCCTCCCTGTCTCTCCCTTCCCAGCTGGAGCCGCTGGAATACCCTCCTCCCCTTTCAACCGCTGACATCCACTCAGACCATTGCCCCAAGGAGCAGGGCAGGGAGGGACGCTCAGTCACGGGGAAACTGAGTCAGGGGAGCTCCTTGCAGGACCAGCTCCCACCTCAGGGAACTTAAAGACACTATTCTTATTATGGATGATTTCCTATCACAACAGACTGCAGAGCAGCAGGTGCCTGGGACCACTTTCGCCGGCCCCTGGAGCCCCTCCCGGTCACCTGGCCAGCCCACCTGACCCCCGGGTAAGCACAATCCTGAATGCTGCATTGCTTATTCCTGTGCTTTCACAATACCGCATTTCTCCCTTCTAATACACTGCTTAATTTTGCATGCTTTTGAACTTTACTTGAATGGTATTATACTTCGTGTGTTCTTTGGCAACAAGCTTTTAAGTCATGTATTATTATGTTGCTATATGTAACTGTGGTTCATTTATTCGTGCGGCTGGCTGTATAAAGAGGTTTCTCAGCCTCCGCATGACAATTTGGACTGGACGGGCCGTCCGTCAGCACTGCGGAATGTTTACCAGCATGTCTGGCCTTCACCAGTTAGATGGAAGTGGCACCCCTGCCCCTGTTGTTGTGAAAACCAAAAATGTCTCCCATCTTAAAACATGACACAAATGAACTTATTTACAAAACAGAAACAGACTCACAGACGTAGAAAACAAATAAATGTATGGTTACCAGAGAGGAAAGGTGGGAGTCGGGGGAGGGATAAATTTGGAGTTTGGGATTAACAGATACACATACTATATATAAAATAGATAATCAACAAGGACCTACCATATAGCACGGGGAACTCTACTCAATATTCTGTAATGACCTAAATGGGAAAAGAATCTGAAAAAGAATAGATATATGTATATGTATGACTGAATCTCTTTGCTGTACACCTGAAACTAACACAACATTGTAAATCAGCTATACCCCAATATAAAATAAAAATTAATAAACAAAACCAAAAATGTCTCCAGACCTTGCCAAATGGCCCCTGGGGGCAAAATCTCCCCAGCTGAGAGCTCTGCCATCTAATTTCCATTGCATGAATACATTACCTTTACTCTTCTCCTGTTGAAGGACATTTATTTCTAGTTTTTTTGCTGTAACCAGCAATGCTGCCATGGACATCCCGGTACATGGGCCTGCACCCTCGTGGCTCTCAGAACACAGGAGAAACCCAGGTCGAATTTTATATTCGAGGCACCCAGTATATTAAGGGAGGGAAAAAAAAGAAGAAACAGTATAGCAGGCTTGCCTACCATGACTTCTTTGAAATGTCGGTTTTTATCAAATTGACACTTTCACGCACGCACAAATACAATGCTACAGGACTTAAGCTACTTGTCAGATACGCAGGGTCTACTCCAGGTGATACGTTCCAGACCCCAGACACATGGTCTTTGAGGCCAGCCGTGTGTCTCTGCGACTGCCCGCATCGCTGTGCTGGGAAGTGTGAAATGAAGCCCAGGCGGGGCGGGCCCACCCGTGACGGGTGGTTTTCATCTGCCTCCCCGCAGCTGCACTGTCCTTGAGGACAAAGCCCCCTCTTCTCCGGGGCCCTCAGGGACCTGGTCCCCGTGGTGTTCCATGAGTGTCTGCAGCTGCGCCATCTGCATGATACGCCCCCGGGCCACGCCCATCCAACCCCTACAGCCTCCGGATGCCTTTTGCACCCCAGGCCTTGGAGGCTGCCCTTGGCCCCGTATCCACGGCCAGCAACGCTGCCCCTCCCGGCCCTGCCCTCTGCAGACACCGGAGACCAGCCTCCTCCAGTGCCTGAATATTTCATGCCCTGATGGTGGAACGAAGTCAGTGAAGACGTTAATTGTTAATGCGGCTGCTGCGACCCGCAGGGCCAGCCTTCCCCGCCCTCCCTGTCTGCCCCTCCTGTTGGATATAGCAACAGCAGTAACAGTAATTCCTCCTGTGACCTGCTCTGGGCGAGGCTGGGCTGAAGTCAAGTTGTCCCCACAGCCCCCAGTTGAGCCCACAGCTGGGCAGAGAGGCTGTGACATGAGCAACTTTAAAACTGGACCATCAGGTTCACCGTTTTGTTCCGCACTGCTCCCTGGTGCCCTCCCAGCAGAGGGCCTGGGGACTCAGTGAGTGCTTGTGGAATAAGTGACGCTACAGGCGGAAGCCGAGTTAAGTAGAAAAGCCCTGGAGTTAGAATCTGTGTCTCAGACTTGACATTTCCCAGCAGGGTAGCCGTTGGGAGTCCTGCCCCTCTCTGAGCCTCTGGATCTTACCTGGAAATGGAATCCTTCCAAGGCTCCTCCTGGGGTGGAAAGATACACAAACGCACAAGAAAAGGTAGGCCCGAACCACAAGCCATACAGTGAGGCAGGCGGGGTGCTGGTCTGCTAGGGGAAGGCTTAGGAATGCCCCAGAGCCCAGCCTGAGACTCTGGGACCCTAAGAGAAGAGTTGAGCCTTCTTTCCAGAACAGGCTCAGCACCCCCAGGGCCCAATACCAGGACGCAGCTTTGCAACGAAGAATCACATCTTAGCATCCCAAGCTCTCAGAGCCCCTGTGAACAAGTCAGTGTCCTAAGGAGGCAGCTAGTCAGGCTAACTCTGAACAAGGCCAGTGGGTCAGCGCAGTGGTTCTCAGCTCCAGGCACTGGTTAGAATCGCCTAAAAGCTGTTAAAATGCAGACGTTCAGACCCCACCCCAGATCCATACCATCAGAATATCTGGAGGATGGGAGTCCATCAGGCAGGGCTGAGAAGCACTGGGTTAGATGAAGCCCTTGTTCACTGGCAGCAGGCTGCCCTAGGAGCCATTCTCTACAGTATCTCCAGAAACTAGAAGACTATGGAACAATGCATTCGAGATTCTGAAGGGAAATTATTTCAGTATCCGGTCAATTCAGTATGAGGGTAGAGTATGACATGTTCAGATTAAAAAAAAAAAAATTATCTCTCAGACATTCTTTCTCTAAACTTAGGAATTAAACAAAGAAATGAGACGACCCAAATTCAGGAAATGGGGAATCCCAAAGTGATGGTATAGGGAAGTGGGGCGGGGAGGGCTTCAGGGCCAGAAGCAGTCAGTGCAGCTTGGGACAGGGAGGGAGGGCACCAGGAGGAGCTGGCCAAGCAAGAGAACACAACTCATGGAGTCCCTGGGGCCTTGGCTGTCTTGAGGGGAATATTAGAGCTCTGTCAGAGAGTCCGGTGGTGAAATAGTGACAAGCACAAAGAAAACCAAGCAAGTCGAAACAAGGAGGCAGCTAATAATCACCAGGAAAACCCAGAAGTCCTACGAGGAAGGAAATACAGTCATAGGACATATTGTGGCTCTGTTGGCCATGGTGTTTAAATAGTGTAATATGTAAACAACGTTGATTTAACCAAAAAACTGCGATACAGTTATACTAGGAGGGTTGGGGAAGGGGTGGCATCTGTGAGGGTGGGTGCATAAGTAGACTAAACCTTCCTGGTCCCTAAGAGAAAGGCAGTGGTACTACCTAAACTGGAGAGTCAAGAGCAGTGTTAAGTGTGTTGTTTTCAAATGTGGAGAGAAGTCACAGAAGAATCGAAAGTAGTTGCTTCTGGGAAGCAGGAATCGGGGGCGGAGCCATGAGGCAGGGGATTGTTTTTTGGTTTTTTTTCTTTTAAGTTTTATAACCATATTTGATTTTTGAAACTCTGTGCACGTGTTTTGGTTTTTTTGTTTTTATTTTTGGCTGTGTTGGGTCTTCGTTGCTGCTCGTGGGCTTTCTCCAGTTGCAGCAAACGGGGGCTACTCTTCGTTGCGGTGCGTGGGCTTCTGATCCCAGTGGCTTCTCTCGTTGTGGAACATGGGCTCTAGGTGTGCGGGCTTCAGTAGTCGTGGCTCACAGGCTCAGCAGTTGTGGCTCACGGGCTCGGCTGCTTCACGTCATGTGGGATTTTCCCAGACCAGGGCTCGAACCCATGTCCCCTGCATTGGCAGGTGGATTCTTGCAGGTGGATTCTTTATTTATGTATATTTTTATTTTTTTGGCTGTGTTGGGTCTTCGTTTCTGCGCGAGGGCTTTCTCTAGCTGTGGCGAGCGGGGGCCACTCCTCATCGCGGTGCGCGGGCCTCTCACTATCGCGGCCTCTCTTGTTGCGGAGCACAGGCTCCAGACATGCAGGCTCAGTACTTGTGGCTCATGGGCCCAGTTGCTCCGCGGCATGTGGGATCTTCCCAGACCAGGGCTCGAACCCGTGTACTCTGCATTGGCAGGCAGATTCTCAACCACTGCGCCAGCAGGGAAGCCCCTGTGCACGTGTTTTTAAATTAATACATTTTTTAGAAGCTTGGCATTGGACTTCTATTAGAAACCCTGGAAGCTAGAAGATCACAGAGCAATCAGTTGCCTTAAAAGTCTGAGGGAAAAGGATTTCCTGCCTGGATTCTATGCCCACAGAGAGCATCAGCCAAGTGTGAGACTGGAATATAAACATTTTCAGAAATGCAAGGTCGCCAAAAATTGGAAAAAAATGAACTGCTGTTCACCTCTCAGGAAGCTTTTGAAGCACATGCTCCTCTAGATGCTGAGAGTAGACTGGGGCACAGGAGGGCTCCCCAGGAGGGCAGGTCCTTTCCTGGGGGGAGCAGGGGGAGGGACAGGCTCAGGCCCCAGAGCAGGGGGTGGACGGCTCAGCCTGGAAGAGCCCAGGCCCCAAGGGACTAGATAAGATATCCAAATGCCTGGGCATTTGACCAACCTACCACTAGGTTAGAGTGGAGCAGATAGAAAAAGTAAGAAGAGACACATAAAGACCTTACAAGTTTTTCTGTTGTTTGTTTGTTTGTTTGTTTTGGCTGCACCCCACGGCTTGCGGGATCTTATTTCCCCAACCAGGGATCGAACCCCTGCCCCCCTGCAGTGGAAGCGAGGAGTCCTAAACACTGGAGCGCCAGGGAGTTCCCAAGTTTGTTTTTTTAAAGCGCATTAACGCCAGGACATAAACAAACAAAGCTCCACCGTAAAAGGAACCACTAGGTACTTTCTTTTTTAAAAAAAATAAATTTATTTATTTTTGGCTGTGTTGGGGCTTCATTGCTGCGTGCGGGCTTTCTCTAGTCGCGGCGAGCGGGGGCTACTCTTCGTTGCAGTGCGCGGGCTTCTCATTGCAGTGGCTTCTCTTGTTGCGGAGCACGGGCTCCAGGCACACGGACTTCAGTAGTTGTGGCACGTGGGCTTCAGTAGCTGTGGCTCGCGGGCTCTAGAGCGCAGGCTCAGTAGTTGTGGCTCGCAGGCTTAGTTGCTCCGTGGCGTGTGGGATCTTCCCAGACCAGGGCTCGAACCCATGTCCCCTGCATTGGCAGGAGGATTCTTAACCACTGCGCCACCAGGGAAGCCCTACTAGGTACTTTCATAAGAAACATTTACAGAATAATAATAAAACCCTGGACCACTGGTCAACTAAGAATTGGGTAGAGCCTTTGAGGGGATGCTGAGGGGGTGGGAGCTGAAGCCTCACCTGTCATGACCGGAAGGAATTCTAGAAAAGTCTAGACTTGAAAAATCAAGAAATAGCCACGGGAGCATCTTACTGAGAAATGTGGAGACCAAAACCAGAAGGAACAACTAAATGTGCAAACAGATTGTTCTGGGGAGTGGGGAAGGGGAGGAAGGGCCAGGGAAATACTTCATTTCCTTCTGAACCTTTTCATGTTATTTGATTTTTTTTAACTTAAGTTCATACATTGTTTTGTTTGCAATAGAAAATAATTAATCTAATAATAATAAAACCTACATCCGGGCCGGGGTGTGTTAAACAAGAGAGGAGGACCAGAGAGGACCTACTGTCTAGAGCACAGGGAACTCCGCTCAATATTACGCAACAACCTAAATGGGAAAAGAATTTGAAAAAGAACAGATACATGTATATGTATAACTGAATCACTTTGCTGTACACCTGAAACTAACACAACGCTGTTAACCAGCTATACTCCAATATAAAATGAAAAGTTAAAGAAAGAAAAAAGACGAGAGGAGGACCGGCGATGCTCCCTGACAGAAGCCCCCAGACCTGACCCTCGTCAGCTACAGCCTAGGCCCCGCGGCCTCGCCCGTTGGCAGCCCTCCCAGCCTAATCCGCCCTGACATTCTTCACGGCCATTTCCAGTTTACAAAGCATTCTCTGGGCAGCTTCCTCCTCCCATCCTCCCAGCAAGCCTGCGAGGTGAGCAGGAATTATTACGCCCATTTGTGCCCACAGAAGCTGAGGTTCGGTGTGTATCTGGGGGTCCGTAACAGGTCCCTGCCATGGCAGGTGCACCTGCTACAAAGGCCGGTGAAAGACCCATTGAAGAGCCAGGGAGAGGCAGCCTCGCTGGATTTTCAGGGCCGGAGTCACCCCTCCTGGCCTGGAGGCGCTCAGCAGGGAGGCTGCAAACTCTTCGCTCGCTCGACTCTACAGTTTATCTTTCCTAATATGTAGTCACACACGCCACCCCCAGTGTCCGCTGGAAGGAGCATTTCGCCCAGCAGGTGGGGGGTGTCCTGTCGAGGGGGCACCACCAGCTGCCAAAGAGGAAAGGCTGGCATCAGCTGGGGCTTCACTTAGCTGCGGCATCCTGGAGGCTGTGAGAGAGCCGGACAGGGCAGTGGACGGGCACCCCCACGTGGCAGGTGCAGCCGACGGGGGCAGGGGTGGCTCCAGGGGTCTCCGTGCTCCTGAGATGGGCTCCGAGTCATGCTTACTGCTGACGAGTTTGCTGTTGTCCAATCTATCTAGGTTTGTAGCCCCAAACTCTTAAGATTCAAAAGGGCCCCTCGGGGGACTTCCCCGGTGGTCCCGTGGTTAAGACCTCCACGTTTCCATTGCAGGGGGCATGGGTTCAATCCCTGGTTGGGGAACTAATATCCCGCATGGCGCATGGCGCGTGGCACGGCAAAAAAGAAAAAACAAAACAAAACAAAAACGCCCCTTGAGCATACGCAATGGCTCAGGACACAACCGACCTGGTCCAGTCCCTCCAGTGAACACACGGAGATACCGAGAGTTATTCGGAAGAGAGAGACTCATCCACCCAAGGAGTGGGAGGGACATCCTCATCCTCCCTGGACTCTGCACCTAGATCTTCCTGGTTGCCTGGAGAGGCGCACCCAGCCCGGCTTTATAATTGCTTCTATAGCCTCATGCCTTTTAAACCCACTCGGGGGACTTCCCTGGCGGCCCAGTGGTTAAGACTCCATCTTCCACGCAGGGGGCACGGGTTCGATCCCTGGTTGGGGAACTAATATCCTGCATGCTGCACGGTGTGGCCAAAAGTCTTCAAAAATAAAAAAATATAAAAAATAAACCCACTAGGACCCGAAGCTCCGGACCTGCATGTACAACCACCTCCGTAATGTCCCCTTAGCCTTGTTCCCTCAGCTGAAAAGCTAACAGCCCCAGGCCTTTGCCTGGCCTTCCCTTCTCTCTGGAAGGTTCTTGGGAACCCAGCCCAGCTGCCTCCCTCAGGAGCCTCCCTCCACGGGGCCCCTCCCAATGCTTGGACCAGGGTGGGTACAGAGCAGGGGCTCAGAAACCCCCAGGAGCACCCCTGGCTCTTGGGGGCCCAGGTAGGAAAGGAATGGGAAGGGTGGCGGCAGTCCGCCTTCTGGAGCCTGACACACCCTGGTGTGCAGGGCTGGCTGTGCTCTCACTAGAGCCTCCTCCTCCCCTCCGCTGACTGCAACTGAGCCCGGCCGGGCAGTGGGGAGCAGGGAGAAAACCCCCACAGAAACATCACACCAGCCTTCCCACACCCCTTGGCACTGGATGTCCTCAAACCAGCCTGTGTGGCCTGGGTGCAACGCACAGCTGTAAATTCCCCTGGTGGTGATAGGACAGGGTTGGGGAGAAGAAGAGGGACACATAGCCTGTATAAGTGGCGACAGCAGATCACAGAGCCCTGTATCCCAATGGGGCCATCGTGTCCATAATCTCACTAACCCTCCCAGCATCCCACGGGTAGGCCCGGTGCTAGGCCCATTTCACAGATGCAAAAACTAAGACTTACCAAGGTTTAAATAAATGCATTGCTGAAGTTGCAATTTTAGCTGTGAGCAGGGTTTCCCACACCTGCCTGGTGATAAGAATCACGTGGGACACTTGTCACCCAGAACCCTTCCCTGGAGATTCTGATCCACCACCTCCGGGTAAAGCCTGGAGTTGGTCTGCTTGATGGGGCCAGGCTGGGGATGGGGCCATCAGGAATCGCAGGGTGACTGATCCAGGACCTCCAAGCACCACCCCACAGTTCACCCAGTTTCACAACTGGGTGTGATATTTAAGCAGCAGAGGTGCTTGGCTGTTCCCCCACTGCTGGACACGAGGTTTATTTCCGGGGCTGAACTATTATAAATAACTCCCACGGGGACGCGTTTGTGCACAGCCTGGTTTTCCTGTCGGATTGTTTCCTTGGGATGAGTTCCCAGAAGTGGGATTCCTGAGCGGAAGGATGGATGTTTCCCCACCCTAGCCCACATCCCTAATCTAGTCTAGCACCGGGATGAGGATCCGGCCTTTCTCTGGCTTCAAGGAGGGGCAGCCGGCAAGTCCCCCTTGGCGCTTCCGGAGGAAAATGACGGATCTGGCCCTTTCCTGTAAGAGCTAATTACCGGCTTGACGCGTTCACGGCTGTCAGAGCAACGAGGGCCCAGGTGACCCAATGCCATCTTTCTGGGGTCCTCCCGGATTGGTCCGCCAGCAGGTGATGGATTTTCTCCGTGGAGGTCACGGGAAGCGAGAAAACCATCCCTCACCTCCCTGGGGAGGCAGATCTGTCAGCAGCTTCAAGAGAGGCCAGAAAGAAGGCCTGGAAATCCAGTGGGCTGATCCTTCCTCATCTTTTCAGGCAGCGAAGGGCTTCTGGCCCCTGGCCCCTCTGACCTGCCTGAGGTGGGGGCCACGCCTCCAGGGCCCATCTGTGGGACACTCGGGCCCACCCCTATGGGAACGCCTCTAATAGGAGCAGGGGAAGTCAGCCCTATGAGGCCAACCTCTCAGTGTCCGTGGTCCTACAGAGCCTGGCACTAGTGTGCTCCCTTCTACCAGCCCCCCACTATGAATTCTTTGAAGGCAGGCTGGTGTCTGCTCTGTTTCAGACTCCAGGAAGTGAGCTCTCTGTCCCTGGAGGTGCACAAGCTAAGGCAGCACGGACCATCTCTCAGAGGCTTAGAGGTTGTACTGGCTGGGTAGAAGGCTCTTCCTGGGCTGAGTGCCCAGCCTATGCCACTGCTTGCCCAATACTTACTCTGCTCTGGACGTCATACCCACTTTACAGCTGCAGAAGCTGGGGCACAGGGGCTGACTTGGCTTGCCTGGTGATCTGAAGATGGCTGACTCACTCGCGACTCAACACTGTTTACTGAGCACCTGCTGTGCGCCAGGCTGCCTTGCTTCCTGAGTCTCCCTTTGACCAGTTTTCTCAGCCATTGTCTGTATTTCATCACAGGCACAGGTAGCCACCGTCCATCCACTCCCACAGGAAAGGAGTTACTCCTGTCGCCTTGCCCCAGAGCTTCCATTCACCCGGCCGTGGCCCTCTTTGGTCTCAGGGCAGCGGGGGTGGCTGTTCCTGGGTGGGACCGGGGGCTTATGTGGGTTAGGCAGCCCCAGCTGTTGTGAGGCGGTAGGGGAGCCTTACAGGCAACGCTGGGGATACCCTTCCTGGAGCCAGGCCGCTGGCTGCCTCCTCTGAAGGACTTCTCCCAGGGCCAGGACACCTGATGGTACAGGACATCCTTCCGGGGCCCACAGACCACAGAAAGTTTATAAAGAACCTTCTGTGGGCAGGCCCAGGAAACAGGTCTCCCCGTCTCAGCCACAGGAGATGCCCATTTTAAAGACAATCTGGGGGCTTCCCTGGTGGCGCAGTGGTTGAGAATCCGCCTGCCGATGCAGGGGTCACGGATTCGAGCCCTGGTCCGGGAAGAACCCACATGCCGCGGAGCAACTAAGCCCGTGAGCCATGGCCACTGAGCCTGCGCGTCCGGAGCCTGTGCTCCGCAACGGGAGAGGCCACAGCAGTGAGAGGCCCGCATACCGCAAAAAAATAAATAAATAAATAAATAAATAAATAAATAAATAAATAAAGACAATCTGGGGGGAAGAAAGCCTCACCAATACCACGTCGGTCTGTGCATTCAACCTTGTGTGCTTCAAGGCAGGTTATTCTGGCTCTCCTTGTTCAATCCCATTCTGTTGGTTTCAGTCCCTTATTTCACCTGCTGAGGTTCCTGGAAGTGCTGTGTTCTCATGGGGCGTTGTCACTTGCACATCTGATAAGCATGCCTCCCGCGGCTCCATGCAGATGCTGGATGGAGGTGAACAGAGCTGAAGGCAGAGACCTAAGGCCCATCTTTAGAGACCCTCTTATATCAGATTGCACTGATTTACAAGGTGAACTTTGTCCCTGGGTCACTCGGTCCAGGGAGTTATGACTTCCCTCCTAACTGCTCTGCTCTCCAGCCTGCATTTTCCATTCCACCAAAAGGACAGCATAAAGGGCTTGTCCTCCAGACACACCCTTCTCTGTCACACCTCCATGCCTTGGGCCACAGTGTTGCCTTTGTCCCCTTGCTGCCCTGTCCCTCTTCCTCACCTGGCTGACTCCCACGCCCAGGACACAGGTTTGTAAAGCCCGTCTCCACACCCCACTCCCAACCCATCAGGCTCCCACCAGGCCCCTGTCTTCTCTGGTCGTGGCCCCCATGCACAGTGCTGGCCCTGTCTGCCCAGCCCCCCCCACTTACACCCTGGGGTTCCCGGGGTTCCCAAAGCCCAGGCAGGACCCGGCGCCTGAAGAGGAAGCTCTGTACTGTTGAAAGAGTCCAGGTTCGGGGCCAGCTGGGCTTATAGGCAAATGGTTGAACCTCTCTGAGCCTCAGTTTCCTCGTTTGTCCGATGGGGATGCTCGCTGGGTCAACACTTAGTGAGGATCACAGATCATGTGCGCAAAATGCTCAGCGTGGGGCGGGCTCTCTGTGTTCATCGGCTGAATGAGCCAGGTGCCGTGGTCCCTGTCATCAAGTTCGCAGTCTGGCTGGGGCTAGAGAAGGGGACAGAGAGTCACGCCTTAAATGAGACTAATGTGCTATGGGAACTGCCAGGAGGAGCGGTGATTCCAACGAGAAGCTAGGAGGGCTTCATGGAAGAGGAGATGCACATGCTGGGCCTGAAAGGGGGCTCCCCATTTCTGTAGGCAGCAGAGTTGGGGAAGAACATTCTAGCCTTCCTGGGTGTGCTGTTTCCTACAGAGCTGCCAGCACTGGCTTTTATCATTTTAATGATGTATGGCTGTGTGTGTGTGTGTGTGTGTGTGTGTGTGTGTGTGTGTGTGAGATTTAATAGGAATGAATGGTGTTGGAGCAGCCTTATTCTGTATTTCTTTGAATGCCTGTTTCCCTTTGAGGCTGGCTCTGAGAACCACGATTCCCAAAGGTATGTATGAGCCCGGGGAAATCCTTCTCTATTATCTCAAGATGGTGAAATGAGCTCAGCTCAGGAGAATTTGGGTGATTTTTAGAAGTGGTGCTTTTGAGATGATGATAGCCCCGCTTGGCAGGGGAGGAGGGCAGGACCCTGGCAGGACCAGCCTCCCTGGGGCCGCTCATGAAGAGCCTTTCCTAGCCGCCTCCTGGCCTGACACAGCATGCCGCCGCCTCGAATTCCACCATCCCTCACGTTCCTTCTTAAGACAAGGGCTTCTACTAAAATGTAAATATTTTGTCTGGGAGAGGGAACACTTTGCTTTACTACCGGGGGAAAGGAAGCTGGAAGCTAACTTTTATTGAGCACCTACTAAGTGCTTTATTATCAAGGGAAAGGAAGATGGAAACTTACTGTTACCGAGCATCCACCGCGTGAGCTGGGCACCCCTGCACTGCCTTCAAGTCTACGAGGCAGCCTGGCAAGGCCGGGGAGTTACCCATGCCCGCACGCGCGAGGGGATGGGAGGGGATGGGATCTCGGAAGGACAAGGGCTTTAGCAGAGCCGGAATTGGAGGCCAGAGCTAACTCTCCACCTCGCTCTGTTCTCAACACTCAGCTGTCCCTCTTTCTTCTTGGCAGGGGGGCTCCCTGGAGCGTGAGATGAGACAATGCAAGGGTCCTGGGGGCTCCCCGACCCGGGTTCCAGGGCAGCCCTGCCCTCCACCAGCTATGTGGCCTAACCAGCCGCTTCACCTCTTGGATTTCACCTCACCTGTGGATAGGGTAGCAACAGTGCCTACCCTGAGGGGCTGTTGTGGCGGAGACGTGCAAAGCCGGTGACTCGGTGTCTGGGCAAAAGGGCTTAGTAAAGGACAAGTCTGGTCTCCTTATCAACTTACACAGGATGAGACATTTATAGCCCCAGCTCCCGACCTGGGGACACCCTGCCCCTTCTCTGACCCTGGTAGTGGCAGAAGTGAGACCTGGCTTCTCCTCCCCCGTGTCCCCATCCTGGGATCTGAGGAGAGAAGGCTGGTGGCAGCTGGAACAGCTGGCCTGTAAGCGTGAGTTTTTTCACGGCACCGGTGGCCTCCGTGAGCCACCCGACTCCCTTCTCGCCCCCGTGTTCATGCAACTGTGATCCGCGTCCCTTTTTCTTTCCCCCAGGAGCCTAGTTCACTACACAGAGGAGGCCAACTTCGGAATCCCTGCTTGAACTACTGGCCTCGGGCCCCTCTCTAAGATCCGAAGCAAGCCCTCGGCCTCCCGTGTGCCTCAGTCACCGTATCTCTAAAATGGGTAGCCCAGGGACTCCCCTGGCTGTCCAGTGGTTAAGACTCCACGCTTCCACTGCAGGGGGCACAGGTTCAATGCCTGGTCGGGGAAGTAAGATCCCGCCTACCTCGTGGCACAGCCGAAATAATAAAAATAAAAATAAAAAAATAAAATGGGCAGCCCATCCATTTCAAATCTGCTTAACAGAGAGGAGTCTGGAGAGAAAACTAGTCCCTGACCTAGTGAAAAGTGCCTTGAGGATGAAGTGCAGGAGCCACCAGCCGAGGGCGTCTGCCAGTGACGGGCAGGTGCTGCAGCCCACAGAACTTGGAATCGTAGGTTCCCTGGGCTGCTGGTGGGTTCAGGCTCTACCCCGTGGCAGCATCTCGGGGCCTCCTTTCCCGTGGCTGCAACTCGGTCCCCACCAGGCTGGCCGGGACTCTGCCCTGGGCAGCCCCACCCCCGGGCAGCCCGTGGGAACTGACACCTCTCCACAACCTCATCCCACTTTGCAGAGGAGGAAACTGAGGTCAGGGAGGTCACGTCACCGGCAGAAAGTCCTGCGGCCAAGGTGTGCCTGCCTGCCTGACACCAGTCTGGTCTCCTGGCCACCACGCCAAAACTGCTTCCAAGGTCATCACCATCATCACAATAGAATAGTCACAATCGTTGTAACTATTACTATAGAGGACAGTGCCCTCGGCAGGCAGGTGTGGGTGGCTGCGTCATCGGAACCAGGTGCCTGGCTGGTGTCCAGGGTTCGTCAGAGTCCTGTCCCATCTGGCCCCAGGGCTACACTGAAGATGCGAGGCCCCGTCATGCGGCCTGAGTCTGCAGGCTGGGTCAACAACATGGGGTCTCCCCCATCCTCTGGCAGATCCTGGACCCAGGCAGCCGTTCAGTGCCCACCTGCTCCCGGAAGCATTTGGTGACGGATACAGCAGAGGTTCATGGACGGGAGCACTGAAAATGCAACCAGAGGCACTCACTGTTCTCATGAAGCAGGGTCCCCCCAGACCTACCCCCCAGGCAGGCTAAGTATCCCTGCTCCAAAAGGCAGTGCACCCTGCTGGGTAAGCGCATGGTGCCCGGGCTCAAATCCTGGCACCCCTGTGGTTCCCTGCGTGTCCCTGGACAAGTGACTCTGGCTGCTGCTCTGTTTCCCCATCTGCACGACAGGGCAAAGCTCAAGGTCCCTGTGAGGACTGCGGGCTAGAAGTGGGCTTGGCCCATGCTGGTGTCCAACAAACGTTTGCACCGTTATCCCTCCAGGTGGGGTCAGCTGAAGAAGGGGCTGTCTGCCGTGACGCTGGAGAAGAGGTGGGCTCACCGAGACGAGACTTGATGGTGATACAGCCTGTGGCGTGGTGGTCTCCGTGTGTGGCTGGGACAGCCCTGTGGCTGTCCCACAGGGGACATTCCCACAGCGGGGAATCGGCTCTGGGCTGGTGAAGCCAGAGGGCCTGCTGTCCCTGGGGGTCCAGGCCCGTGTGTTTGAGCCCCTCAGGCCCCCTGGCTCCCATGGAGCGGAGAGGCCCCGGTGGAGCCTGCCTAACAGGTTCCCTGCTTCTCCGCTCCAGCCAGGATTCCAGTTCCATCTTGTTCTGGTCTGTCCTGCATCTGGGACCAAGAGAAAGGGGTAGAAACTGCGGAAGCCCCATTTCCAGCCTCTGGGACACAGCCCGCCCAGCTGCCCCAGCTCTGGGCTTAGAGACCAAGTCTGCGGCCTCCGAGTGGGGAACCCAGCGCCAGCACCTGTGTCAGCCCAAAGCTGGCCCCGCAGGCTCCCAGCAGGACGGGTGCCTGGCCTGCAGGCTGCCCAGAAGGCTAGCTCACAGACAAAGGGTGGAGAAAACCTGGGGCACCCAGAGGGGAGGCACCAGCACAAGCAAAGAGGAGGAGAGGGTGGATTTGCAAGGTTCCTTCAGCAAATGGACAGCATGAAGGTGACGAGGTCCCACAGGGACCAAGGTCCCCAGGGAGTGTTGCTAAGGCAGGCCGGGGTCCCAGCGTCCAGGAGCAGCCGAGGGCCCAGGTGCTAAGGGGTTAGGACGGGACGGGGCAGGTGGGCTGTGGCTGTGCACGGGACAACCTCTTCCTCTCTGTCTCTGAATGAAAAACCCCAAAAAGATGGCTTAAAAACGGTTGCTCTTTTCAGGAGAGGTAAGTGGGGTCACAGGTGACCTCTGCTTCTTGCCCTTGCATTCCTGGACAAGGAGAACAGTGACAGGATGGAGGGAGAGGCAGTGTTCCTGGAAATTCAAGATGCTGAGTCCCAGCCCAGGTGCCTCCCTCCCGCCAGGGAGCCTCCCGTGTTGCGTTGGTCACCTCGGGACATGGTGTGGCAGCAGGACTGGGCCGCTCCATGGGGCCCCCTGGTGGCCTGAGGAGTACCTGCAGCCATGCAGGCCAGGGCTGGCTCACTCCCGGACACCCCCTGACACAGGACCATTCTCAGGAAGCTGAACGCGTGCCAGGTGCTTTGCTGGGTGTCACCAGGGAAAGGTCACCTCCCAACAGCCCCATGAGGTAGGGGTTACTCCCGCTTTATACATGTGGACACCTGCAGGGGGCTGTCCCGAATCATCAGGCTGCCGCCAAAAAGCCATTGTCAGAGGAACAAGCGAGAGACAGAGCACAAACAAAAATAACATCAACACATATTTATTTGAGAAATTAAGAGCGAGTGTGCTGGCACACACAGACTCCGGAGGATGGCACAGAACCTGGTGTCACCCATGGCTTCCAGAAGGGGACCTGAGGCCTGGGCATAGGTGGGAAGGAGCCCTTTTCCCCGGTTTAGTTTTGTGCTTTCTGGTTTTTGAACTCTACAGAAATATTGCCTATACTTTAAAGTACATGAAAAGGGGCTTGCCTGGTGGCGCAATGGTTAAGGATCCACCTGCCAATGCAGGGGACATGGGTTTGAGCCCTGGTCCGGGAAGATCCCACATGCTGCGGAGCAACTAAGCCCGTGCGCCACAACTACTGAAGCCCGCGTGCCACAACTACTGGAGCCTGCACGCCTAGAGCCCGTGCTCCACAACAAGAGAAGTCACCGCAATAGGGAGCCCTCGCACCGCAACGAAGAGTAGCCCATGCTCACCACAACTAGAGAAAGCCTGCACACAGCGGCGAAGACCCAACCCAGCCAAAAATAAATAAATAAATATATACATACACACACATATATATATATATATATATACATACACATATATATATATATATATATAAAGTACATGAAATATCTAAACATTCATAGACTCACAGATTCAGGGACAGAAAGGAACTTGGAAGGGATCGGATTGTCCCCCCGTTATAGCAGCACTGACTTGCACGCCTCCAGCAATGGGAAGCTTACTCCTTAATGGGTCAGCTCCCAGTGTGGAAAGACCCTCTCTCTATGGACAGAAACATATCTCTCTGATTTAAACTCCCTCTCTTGGGATGACCTTTGGGGCATCAGTAGGATGTTTAGTACTGGCTGAACACCCCCTGGAGCCATGGGTCCTGGTTTTAGCCTCCAACAAACTCAGAGTCCAGTTTCTGGAACCCCAGCAACAGGTCGGATTCTGAGGCCATTGCGTACAAGCCCCCAGCCAATACAGGACTCGCCCACCACACACAGGGCAGGCAGCTGTTTGTAACAACAGGGAGAAAAGGCCCTGCTGTCCAGCTCCCCCACCCACGCACAGTACCCATAAATTCCTCTTGTTGCATCCTCTTGCCCCACTCCCTCCTGTCCAGTGTCTACAGAAATGCCCTTGCCCTGCCATGTTCTGATCCAGTGCCTCTGATCGGTCTTCAGTACCAACATCCCGGAGCCTCAGTTTCCTCACCTGTAAAATGGGTTAATGATAATGCTCGCCCTAGAAGGTTGCTGTGAGTATAAAGTAAGATGGTGGTTGACGCACACTGTGGGGTGAGCAGAGCCAGAGGTGGTGATGGAGGAGATGGGTCTGCGCCACCCAGGCCTCTGCCAGTGAGGGGACAGGATGGAGCCACGGGGTTTACATTATTCCAAATCCACACTATGGATATATATATATATATATGTGTGTGTGTGTATTTATATATGTATATAGGAATATATATACATATACACATATTCGAATGTACCTACTGATGAGGGGGAGAGGGGTGGAGAGAGGTTTCCATCTGGGGTCTCAGCTCTATCCATGGCTGGGACTTGGACCCACCTGGGCCAGTCTGGCCGCGTCCAGCCAAGTGATGGGTGGGCCTGGCCGGATGGATGAGGAGCCTTCTAGGGGCAGGAGGGCCACACATGAGGGGCTAGGAGCACACTGGGGAAGGCAGCCACTCCAGGGAACCCCTATAAGATGCTGCAGCCCACGACCCTGGAGGGGGAGGGTGGGTGACCCAAGCCCAGCACGCCTGCACCTATCAAGCCCTCTGTTGCTTCAGCTGAAGCCTCAGGGGAACATCAGCCGCCAGGCATTGTGGGGACACCTAGGGGAGAATCTCTGCTGTCAAGGCAGACCCCCCAAAGTAACTAAAGCAGAACTATTTGCAACACATCCCACCCCGGGGGACCCCAGAGCCACGTCACAACCAATGGGGTGTGGGCCCCTATGGCTTGAGAGCTGCAGGATTGGGAGGGATGAGTCAGATCTGTGTCCAGCCAGGGGCTCCCTGAGGCCAGCATTAGGGTGCAGAGTGTTCTGGGGGTGCCATACGGGCGCTGTGGGCGGGTTCTGGGCAGAGGAGGGGCAGATTTAGAAGAGACACCTGGCGAAAGTTCTAAGCCAGCTTTAACTATCCCACTTACCAAGTCCAGGGTCATCAGGCGAGGGAGGCTGTCTTCACGGACTCTTTCCAGGGGCCACTGTCCTTCCAGGAAGCAGAGGGAAGGCAGAGGAGATCAGGTAGCCTCAGCCTTCCTGTCTATAAAATGACAGCCCGGTTTCCAGCTGACATCCGCGTGCTAGGATTTCCCCCAGACCTTTGATTTTGAAACAAGTGCTCTGATGTCTTTTGGCTGCCGTCCCTTCCTTCCTTGCACCTCCAGGACACGACTGAACAGCCCACAGTGGGCCAGAGGAGTGAAGGTCTGTCCTAGAGCAAGGCTGCCTTTCCCACTGCTGGGAGCCTGGCAGGACAGGAGCAAAGCTGGCATTTATTCCTCATGGAACCTCGGGATGAGGAAAGGAGGCTTCGCAGGAGGCAGAAGCTCTCACAGTCTGCTCCAGAAAAACCTCCCAGCCCCAGACGCCTAGGGGAAGTGTGCTCAGCATGTGGGAACATTTTCCCCAGGGCTTCTGGGCAGGAGTGTGGGTTAGCCTCTATCTAGGGCTGGAAGAGGAGGTGCCCGCGGGGGCCCTTCCCTTGCATTTCCCATCTAAGTCTTCTCCACTCCTGCTAGGGCGAGAATGCGATTCGTTTTTACAGATGAGGAAGTGGAGATGGGAGGGTTGTGACTTAGAGACGTATCAAGGCAACAGATTAGAAGAGTGTTAACATGTGTTCTGGGAAAAATAAGAAGCCTTACTTCTGGGTCCTGGTTTTAGCCTCCCTGGCAGTCCAGTGGTTACGACTGGCGTTCCCAATGCAGTGGGCATGGGTTCGATCCCTGCCCGGGGAACTAAGATTCCCACACGCCGCAGAGTGTGGCCAAAAAAAAAGCCTTACTTTTTTTTTTTTTTTCTTTTTTTGTGTGGGCTGAGTTGCACGGCATGTGGGATCTTAGTTTCCCACCCAGGGATAGAACCTACGCCCTCTGCAGCGGAAGTGCAGAGTCTTAACCACTGGACCACTGGGGAAGTCCCTATGAAGTCTTAGTTGAGCAAATAAATAAACCAGGCTTTGGCTGCAGGACTTCTCAGAGCCTTTAGCGTGCAGAGGTGCGTCCTGAATCTCTAGGAGAGGCTTGGAATGTGGTGTTTCCCAAACTCACCTGACCATGGCACCCCACACAGCCCAGCCCCTGATAAGAGCGCCTGGGACCCATACTCTACAGAACAGAGCAAGGGAAATGTCAGAAGAGAACATTTAAAATCTGAATCCCCCAGAACAGCTAGGCCATCTTCCTGTGGTGCAAATGAGAAAACTGAGGCTCAGGGAGGGACTTCTCCAAGGTCAACTTAGAAACAGAATGCAGATTTGAGCCCAGGACTGTATGGTGTCCAGGTGACTTTCCTCTCGGCCTCCCACCCCTTGGCCTTCAGCTTGGTCCTTGGGCCCCTCTGATTAAAGAAAGGGTTACTTATTCCTTGACACAGGGAGCCTGCTCTCCAAGAGCTGAGCCCGATCCTGTCGGCATGGCCACCCTCTTGCTGGCACTGGCTCCTGGGGCCACCTCTGCGTCGGGGCTCCGAGTTCAGCCTGGAGTTAATATCCCACCCCAGCCGCCGGCCTCTCTGTACGCAGGCCACAGGCTGGAGGTGCTGCCTGAGAGGGCCAGGGCCCTGAGAAGCAGCCAAGAGCACCCTTTCCTAGGAGAGGGCTGGAGGGTGGCTGGGGCCAGTTCATTAAACTGGAGGCTTCACCAAAGCCACAGGGGTGATAAGCATGAAGTTGCTGCCTCTCCGCCTGGTTCATCAGCAGGATAACAAGACAGGGGTGGAGCGATGAGGCCACATAGCTGGTAGCCAGTCAGGGGGAGGAAGCAGGCTGAGGCGACAGAGTCTGCTGCCCTCACCCTCAGGGCCTCCGGGAAGCATCCCGAGCCCTGGGTTCAAATCCCGGCCCCGCCACTTCCTGACCCCACCGTGATTCCTTGTCATCAGCACCCCGTGCCTCAGTGTCTCCACCTGCATGGGACAGGGACCTCAGTGGCAACACGGACTGGTGCCGGCAGGAGGGGAGGGAGGTCTCCGCGGGCTGCGAGACACCCACAAGCTTTTGCCCCTGAGTTCATGCCGCACCCCCAGAGGCTCAGAGCAACTGAGGAGACCCGGGGATCCTACAGGCACAGGCGTGGGGTGGAGGCGGCATGCGGGTCCGGGTGGCCCCCGCTGGCCCCTGAGACCTGGTGGCACGCAGCTCATGTGTGCAGCCGTGCCGTGTGAGGGCTGCACGAGGTGGCACGCGCAAAGCCCCAACGCCCACCCTTGCAGGTCTTCAATAAACGCTATTTCTGTCTTCTGGTTTTTTCTCCTTCTTCCAAGTTTAAAACTAAAAATAGATGTTTTGAAAAGAGACCAGCAGACGGGCAGGCGGGCAGGTCTTCGGGGACAGCCTGAGCCGCCTTTTGGTGACTAGCGAGATAGGCAGAAAGGAGCCCTGACGGTCCGATGTGGTCGAGGCGGCAGCTCGATGAGCAAAGCACCCTGATCCACGCGGACACACCTCCAACACCGGGGGGAGGGGGAAGGAGCAAATCGCAGGAGGCGAGGTGCACAGCACGAGCTCAGTTGTAGCAAGTTTAAGAAGATGTGAGACGATGTTCTGTATTCTTTGTGATGCCTGTATGCACCCACCTTCAGGAGAACCTTCCCGCAGGAGCAGAGGAAAAGGCCATGAGGCTGATGTGAGGCGCAGGGGGCGGGAGCCGACTAGATCCGTATTGAGTACATAGTACGTGCCAGGTACTCTTCTAACAGGCTCACCTACCAGCCCATTTAACAGATGAGTAGACTGAGGCACAGAGGGGTTAAGCGGCCTGTCCAAAGTCACACAGTTAGTAAGTGGCAGAGGCCACGCTCTGGATTACTAACCCACATCGCCTCTCACACTGTGACTCCGTGTTCCTCGTGTTTTGAGAAAAGACTTAAGACGTCTACAGCAGTTGTGGTCAAATATTAACGCGGGTAAAGTCTGGTGGTATGTCCTTGGGTGTTCTTTCTTCTGTGCTGTGTAATTTCCTGTAGGTGTGAAATGTTTACAGAAGCCTCTTCTGGCCCTAGGCCCTTTGCCCGGCCGTGATCCACATCACACAGGTACTCCAGCTGCCCAGGTGGCTGAGCAATGACCAGCTCACCTCTCCCTCCCCATACAGTGCTCCTGAGATGACCTGCTGCGGCTGGGTGGCCTGGGCCCTGGGGAAAAAGGATTAGCCAATACCTGGGCTGCCCCATTGAGACAGGGAGGGCAAGTGGCCCCACTGGGCAGACAGGTTGGCCCGTAGCCTTTCCCGTCACTCTGGGGAAGAAACTAATGGCTGTGTAATTAGCGGGTGCCTGGCAGGCAGGAGCTGATGCGTGGCCAGCTGCCCACGCTGACCCAGTCTAGCCAGAATAGGCTTTGGGTGTTCCTCTGGCCTGTGTGTCCTGGTTCTGGCAGCCGACAGTGCCCTCTGGGCTCCTGGAAATGTGGGCAATGCGCCTGGACCCTCAGGCGATCCTCAGGACCTATGGGCTGGAGCCAGAGTGGCCAGCGGTGGCCTGGTCTCACCTCCTCCTTACCCCCACTCAAGAGGTAGGGAAATTGGGGCTGAGTTTGGGGCAGGGTCCTGCCTAGGGTCACAAGGGGAGTCACCAACAGGATTGGGTGTCCCTTTTGTGCCAGGAGGGTCCTGGATGGGCAAGAAGGCAGCCTTTGGGCCCTGAAGCATCTGCTGACAGCACACACGAAGCCAACGTTTGGAGAAGAAAATCAGGAGGTTTCCTTAGCCACAGTCCTGGCTTCCGCCACTGTTTCCATCACACGGGGCTTGAGGGAACATCAGCTCAAAGAACCAGCTTTGTTCCTGCTGCTTAGGTAGTGTCCCCCTCCCCCCTACAAATGTCCCTGGCTCCAGGTGGCATTTGGTGAAATCGTCCGGGTCATCTAGCCCAGGGCCCCCGGCTCTGGCAGGAGCCCAGGCCTCAGGGGCTATGATAGTCACTGGTGCTTCTTAGCTTGTCCCCCACTTAGGTAAGACAGGCAGGTTAGACGGGGCTGGAGTTGGGGGACTGCCTTGGTGGGGTGGCGACAGGCTCTGGGAAAGCCTTTAATCCTGGAGAGTAGGCCTTTGTTATGGAGACCACTGTGGGAGTATTTCACGAGGGCCACTTTCCCCTCCCCCTGCAAGAGCTGTGAGGGGGGCCTGAGGGCTTCCTGGAGGTAAAATCCCCAAACCATGGCCCCTCCTTTAGACTGTGAAATTCCCCCCCCCCCCCACCCCGGGACTTCCTCAGCCTCACGTTCTTCTGCACTGAGAGCCCAGCAATTCGTCAACATGACCTTTGAAGCCTACCGACAGGCTCTGGTTCCAGCAACTTCTGCTCCAGGTGAGCAGATCACCGCTGGGACTCCGGACTTACTTGTCCAGATTTGGGGGTGGCGGATGACCCTCGGACATCAGTTCTCGAATGGGACTGGGAAAAGTCACCACTTTTCAGTTTGTTCAGCCTCTTTTTTTTTTTTTTTAATTTATTTGTTTATTTATTTACGGCTGCGTTGGGTCTTCGTTTCTGTGCGAGGGCTTTCTCTAGTTGCGGCGAGCAGGGGCCACTCTTCATCGCGGTGCGCGGGCCTCTCACTATCGCGGCCTCTCTTGTCGCGGAGCACAGGCTCCAGACACGCAGGCTCAGTAGTTGTGGCTCACGGGCCCAGCTGCTCCGCGGCATGTGGGATCTTCCCAGACCAGGGCTCGAACCCGTGTCCCCTGCATCGGCAGGCGGATTCTCAACCACTGCGCCACCAGGGAAGCCCACAGCCTCTTTCTTGTTGGCAAGACAGGAGTAACAACTTCCAAGCTCCTACACGCCAGAGAGGAACCAGAGACTCTCAAGCACCAGCTTGCTGTGTGTTGCAGCCTGTGTTTCCTCATCCGTCTAGTGGGTCTCAACACAAAGACTCCGTGCCCACATGCTGCCAAGACCTGTCACGACAGGCATGTTGGGGGCCCTGGCAAATGTGAGTCCGTGGTGGAGGCACTGGTCAGAGTCTGGGCCCTCCAGCCTCCTTCCCTGTGACCTCAGGCAGCAGGCCTTCTCTGAGGTCAGACAGCCCAGCACACCAGAAAACAGCCAGGTGGGCACAGGGGCCGCGAGCCTAGTGCCCCATAGCTGCTTAATAAACATTTATTAAATGAACTAATGAACAAATCTCTAGGTTTTCCACCCGGATGGGGATGGGGGCTCAGCATGGCACCATGCTCTGGTCCCAGACTGTGCCTTGGTAACCGGCCATGCCAGGTGTGTATGTCGGTGGGGAGGGTGTCTGCCTGGCCATCTCCTGTGGGAATGACATGGGGCATTGATGAGGCTGTCCCCAAAGTTCACGGCTATAGCCCAGGCTCCGTGTCCCCGCCTTCTCTCCCATCCCCATACACCCTTTCCAGGGCCCTGTGTTGATGTTATTATTATGTCTGAATGTTTGCGTCCCTCCAAAATTCATATGTTGAAATTCTAACCCCCAAGACAATGGTATGAGGAAGTGGGGCCTTTGGGAGGTGATTACGTCACAAGGGTGGAGCCTCCATGAGTGGGATTAGTGCCCTTGTAAAAAGACACAGGCCTGCTTCCTATCACTCTTTCTGCCATATGAGGATACAAAAAGAAAGCCATCTGCAACGCAGAAGGGAACCATCACCAGAACCTAACTGTGCTGGCACCCTGATCTTAAACTTCCAGCCTCTAGAACTGTGAGAAATAAATTTCTGTTGCTTGCAAGCTACCCAGTCTGTGGTATTTTGTTATAGCAGCCTGAACAGACTGAGACAGGTATCATCACCCTGTCTGACTCCAGGCTGGGAGGAAGGGGCCATTGCAGAAGCCCTTTTCGGCTCCTATCTTGACTCTGCCCTTGCCCAGATGGTGTGCAGGAGGGGCCCTGAGGGCTGCATTTCCCAGGCTTCAGCTCCAGCCTCCACCTGCTAGGTAGGCCAGTGAAAGGAGCTGGAAGGCCAGAGGAAGGGAGGAGCCAGGGAATTTCTCTCCCTCTGTCTCAGGCAGAATCTCTGAAGGGATTGTCTCCTCTGGCTCCACCAGACAGACCCACTGGGTGTCTGGCTTTGACCAGGTGACCCTCGGCCCTTGGCTTTAGTAACGTTTCCTGCTGTTCCGCCAGTCAGGGACTTGTGGAATCTTCCTGCTGTTGCTAGTCTCAAGGTTGCCTCACTGTCCCCTGTATGGCTTCTTGGTCATCAATTCTCTGCATTAAATTCCCCTTGTTTTAAATACTTAGAGATGTTTCATCTTCTGTGTACTCTCTGGCTCATACACGGCACCTGTTTGGGCCTAAGCCACAGACCACAGGGAGCTCACAGTCCTGCAGAATCGAATCCACCCCCAGTCCTGCCATGCGGGGTGGCACAAAGACACAGATCCCCTTCCCCAGGGCAGCCCAAAGAGACCTGCCCAGGCTGGGTTTGTGAGGTGGGGCCATGAAGGCTAAGTAGGAGTTTGCCGGACAGAGAAGATGGAGAAAGGCATTCCTGGGAGGAGCAAGTGCCGAGGTCCACTTGGGAAAGGGCCCAGGGGTGGGGGGCGGTTTGGTGCCATGAGATTCTGGGGAGGGGGGGGTGCTGTGTGTGTGTGTGCGCGCGTGTGTGCGCGCACGTGCGCGTGCACATAGGGGGTCCTGTCTGAGCAGCAGGAGCCGAGGCTGAGTCCCGGCCTGCTCTGTGTGTTGTACACCGGGGTTGCTCAAAGAGTGATCCCAGAATTTCTTGAATTAGAGTTTTGTAGGGGGCCGTAACAATCTCTGGGCCTCAGAAGGTCCATTTTTAGGGGGCTGGCTTGCTCCAAAGAGTGTGCAAACCACTGCCCTCGGCTCCGAGAGGCCTCAGACCTGGTTCAGCAGGGGAAGGACCCCATGGTATTTGCTTTTCAGAAAAACCTCTCTGGTTCTGTGGAGTGGCGGTGCTGGGGAGGGAGGAGAGGCCCGGGGCTGCTGGGGAAGCCGGTTCCATAACCCAGGTGCATGATACAGGGCAGAAGCTGCTGCAGGAGCTGGAGGATGGACTGGATGCCCACCCAGGAGGTATACAGGAGTGAGCGGGGCGGGGGGGCCCTGCAGTTCCAGGCTATCAGGGAATCTGCTGACCCAGGAGGGCAGAAAAGAAAGAAGCCTGGGGTGGGGGCCAAGGTTGGATTCTAGAGTCTGCCCCATCCTCCCTCCCCACCCTGGGCCTAGGTTTCACTTCTTGTGAGTCCCAGGGCAACACCACCAGCCCTTTACACGGCTGCACTCCCATCTTTAAGTGATTCTGTGAGCTCTCCCAACCACTGGCTCCATCGTGTTCCTCCCCTGGCCCAGTCAGAGGTAGGACTGGAATCCAGGGGTCCGAGCCTCTGGCCGGGGGCTCCTGAACGTCCTGCGCTAAAAAGCGCCGGGGGTGTGGGCCAGCTGCGTCCCAGACGGCAACGGGAAACACAGTCTGCACCCAGGCCCCAGGAGGCCGGGTCACTGCCGTTGTAACTGGAAAGACTCCAGGTCCAGGAGGAAGGGGCTGCCCGAACGGCGGGAACAGAGGTTGCGCCGAGTTCCGAGTTTTGCACCGTGTCCCTCTTCCTTCAGTCCCGCCGGGACGTCCCCGACCAGAGGTGACCTCCTAGCAGGGGAGGTCCCTAAACCCCAGGCCCTGCGGGGCGGGCGCCCCGGGAGGGTGCTGGCGGGGCGAGGGGCGGGCGCTCAGGGCGCGGCCGGCGGCTACTCGTGGGCCGCACTGGGCCGGGGGTGCCCTCCCTCCGCCTCTTCCTCCGCGGGCCGGGCCGGGCCGGGGCGGAGCGGGGCGGCGGCATGGCGGGCCGGCGGGCCGGGGCCGGGACCGGGGTCCGGACGCTGCTGGCGCTGCTGGCGCTGCGGGCGCTCGGCGCCGCGGCGCACCCGCAGTGCCTGGACTTCAGGCCGCCCTTCCGGCCGCCGCAGCCGCTGAGCTTCTGCGCGCAGTACTCGGCCTTCGGCTGCTGCGCTCCCGAGCACGACGCGGCGCTGGCCCGGCGCTTCGGGGCCCTGGAGGCGCGCGTGGACGCCGCGATTTGGGCCGAGTGCGCCGGCTACGCGCTTGACCTGCTGTGCCAGGTGAGCGGGCGCGCGGGGCGCGCGCCAGGGGCCTAGTTCCCAGACGGGAGGTCGGCTCTGGCAACCCCACTGGGCGAAGATCAAAAGTGGGCGGCGGGCTTTGGAACCCGAGGCTCCCCCGCCACCCCCCGGCAGGAGTAATTGGGCACAGGGCAGGGATTCGGGCATCCTGGGATGGCTCTGGGCTTTGCCATCATTAGCTTTGTGACTTGGGCTTTCTCTGGGCCTCAGTTTCCCCTCCTGATGAGGTCATCCCTCCCTCAGAGTTTGGGGGGCTCTTCTGCCCTGGCACCGCCTAAAGACCCCCAGTGCCGCGGCCCTGGAGAGCCCTGCCCTTGTCGGAGTACCAGGGTGGGAAGCCTTTGTCCCTCTCGGGGCTCGCCTGCGCCGCCCCCCAGGGAGATGGGAGCCGCAGGCCCCTGCAGAGGGCATGGTCAAAGCGCCGGACTTGGGTTTGTCGAGGGGTTTGGGGGGACACTGCTCCCAGTGAGGGCCCTTCCCCCAAACTGAAGGAGCTGTCTGACAGCCCCTCAGTACTCCGGGATCCTGACGTGCACTGGTGCTTGATCCTGGGTGACCCCCGGTGCTGAGATGTCCCAGGTGATTCCAGACCATACCTTGGTTTGTGCTGTGCCCTTTCCCTGGGATGGCACTTCCCCCCCCCCCCGCCGGCATAGGCACAGGTGCTCTCGTCCTCCAAGACCACCCCAGTGAGATCGCTTTGGTGAAACCCCTCTGCCCCCTGTGAGGGCCGAGGCCCCGCTTCCGCTGACACCATATCATGCCTCAGCTGTTCGCTTCCCTGACTCCCGAGTGCCTGAGCAGACGCCCGGGCCGGCAACGGGTCAAGGCTGAGAAGCCCTAAGGCTGGCCCTGGCCCCGCACCTGGACAGTGAGAGGACCCACGGGGGAGGGGTCCTGCCCGCACAGCACAGAGTCGAAGCCCTCGGCCGGCAGGGGCGGGCGCTGACGGGAGGAGCGAGAGGGCTGGCTTAGATTCAGACGTACTAGGGTTCGACCCTGGCTCTGCCACTTCCTGGATTTGCAGCCCTGGGCCGGCCATCACGGCACTTCAGTTGCATCATGTTTACAACAGGGGCGATCCTGGCTTCCCCCCCAGGGTTGCCATGAAGACTAAATGACACATACTCAGGGCTCGGTGGACGATTCCGCCTGGGTGTCTCTAGTGCCTCCTTGGTCCCCACTGGCTGCCCAGCCCTGAGCAGGGACTGAGTGGGGCCTACAGGCTGATTCAGGGAACGCCCAGAGTGGCAGGGACTTCCCTGGTGGTCACACAACTCAGTGGTGGCCATGGTGGCACTTGGACCGCCATCACTGCCATGTGAATGGGCCATCTGGGTAAGAAATAAGGGGGGGGCGCTGGGAGCAGACAAGGAGACAGACCCTGGGGAGCGCCAGAATGCAAAGGGGTGGGCGGCTGTCCTCTGGCGGACTCTGCTGAGCACCCACTCCGTGCATCTCAGGGGAGCCAGAATGGCCTGGCCAAGTGTCCGCCTAGCTCACCTGCCTGGGGACTCCTGGGGACCAGATCTTGTGGTCTTCCCACCCTGGCCACATAGCAGAGTACATGCATCCACTCCACTTTTTTTAATTGAGCATTTACTATGTGCCAGGCTCAGCAGGGCCCAAGGGTGTGCAGGTCTGAGGAGGGAGAAGGGAAGGGTCAGCCCTGCTACCCCTCCCCTGGCAGGAGGCTCCCCTCTCTCCTTGGGAACCTTCCCAGCACGGCCCGGCCTTGAGCAAGCAGTGGTGGAATGGCCACTAGCATCTCACCCCAGGCATCTCTGGGAGTGACCTCATGTCTGGAGCAAGCTTGGAGAGTGCACCCGAGGCTGGATCACAGTTTCCCTGGCAGGGCCTTGTGGGACGGAGGGAAGGAGAATGCTAGATGGCGGATGGTATTCTCTGCAAGCCAAGGCTGCGTCTGGATTCAGTACCTCCTGATTTCCACCAGGGGAGGTGGCCAAGGTACCTTATTTACAAGTTTCAGTCAATGATGGCCTTCAGGGATCCACATCTGCTTGGACTCCGGATGGGGAGGGAGACCATGAAACCATGCCTACGCCCAAAGTCCCCCCCAACCCCCGAACCTGCCCCTCTCTGGCACCCACAACTCCTCTAGATGCCCAGGATGGCTCCTTAGCCAGAGGGCAGTAGTTCCTCCCTAGCCCCTTCAGACGCTTTCTTGGGGCTTTGCCCTCATCCATCTGATGCCTGTGTCATCAGAAGGAGAAGAGACAACTTGTGACACATGGCAGCTCAAGTCCCAGGTTGATGGGAGCCAGTCCACATAACGAACTTCCCATGTAACTGAGATGGCCTCTTTAAGTATCTAAACTCATCAAAGCATGGTTTCTGATAGAAGTCTGTGCAAAACATGCTCTGAGGGCTCAGGTACTGGGCAGACATTTCCTTGGAGCCTGTCAGGAGTTGGCCCTATGCTGGGTGCTGGGCCCAGAGGCAGTTGGCCAGTAGCAAGCTCAGTCTCAAAAGTCCCCTTGTTCAATTCAGGAGACAGACACACAGACACTTGCCAGAATGGCCAAAAGGCTTCCCAAGGGTGACTGTGGAGCCATAGTGAGAAAGGCCACACTTACCCTGAAAAAGTCAGGGAAGCCTTCTTGGAGGAGGGAACACTGAGTTGCCTCTTGATAGTCCATATTGTCTGAACGTTATTTCAACAAACACATGCATCATTTCAGTTTATTCCTCCCAGTAACTCTATGAGGTTGGAAGTTTTTCCACCTTTGTAGATTGAAGACGTAGGCACAGAGAGGTTAAGGAGATTGCGCAAGGCCGCTCAGGGAATGGTAGACTCAGTCTCCAGTGTGCTCTGACTCCAAAGCCCCTCTCCTGATCACTTTGCCTGCCTTCTTGAAGCCCCACCACGTGCTGGGCCCTGGGGTCCCTGCCCTGGGATGGTCTCACAGCCTATGGGGTGGACACACAAAGAGATAATTAAGTCCTAGTCAAGCACACCAGCTGAGCAGTGGGGAGGTGACAGCAGAAGTGGAGAGCTCACACTGCAAGCTACAGAATTACAGTTTGGTGAATGTTGTGTCTGAGATATGGACAGAGAGCTGTAGGAGCATCCACAGGGGCTGGGGGAATCAGGGCCCTGAGAGAATAGAGATGTAAGGGAAGACTGTTGAGTTGCACTTTGAGTCATGAGTAAGAGTTTGCCTGATGCAGACGCGGGCGAGGAGGGAACGTCCTATAAGAGAATATTGTGTACAAAGACTCCGTCTTCCTGGGGAATTCCCTGGCGGTCCAGCGATGAGAGTCAGCATTTTCACTGCTGAGGGCCCGGGTTCAATCCCTGGTCGGGGAACTCAGATCCCGCAAGCTGCATGGCGCAGCAAAAGAAAAAAAAGACTTGGTCTTCCTAAAGAGTAGACGGTGGACATAAGAAGCCTTCGGGACTCAGTACCACGGGTCATGAGAGTGACGGCACATTGGCAACCTTGGGGCAATCATGTGGGCAGGCTGTTTGCCCCTGGGCTGAAAGGCCCAGACAGCTAAGCAATGTGATACTGGGTTGGTTTCCCATGGGTTTTCTGCTGCCTCCCCCTCACCGACCACTGTGAGGCTGGCTGCCGATTGAACTCCTTGCGAGAAGCAACCACTGCACCCTCTTGTCATTTCCTGCTCTGGATTACTCAGGCCTGGGCACCAGGTTTGTATTGTGTGTAAGTGAGAGTGCATGGGTCATGAGTAAGGGTTGGCCGCACCCAGTGGTTTGATGCATGGATGCTGAAATTCCAGCCTGGCTCCCTGGAGGCCCTCCCTGCTCCGTCTCTAGTTCTGGGTGGGACTTTGATGAGTGGAGGGCACTCAGATTGGCTTCCAGAAGTCTGTTTTGCTCCCCACTGTGTCTCTGGAGCCGAGGGCAGCGCCTGGCACAGAGTTGGTACCCAGTAAACACTTGTAGAATGAAACTCTGCTGAGTAATCTGAGAAAAACCCTGGTCTGGGCACCGTGAGGCCTGGGTCTGAGCCTTGGCTTGGCCACTTCTTGGCCCCTGGCCTTCTTTAAGCCTCAGGTTCTCATCTGTACAGCAGAAATCACAATGACCCTACCCCGCAATGACTAAATGAGACGTGTGCGCACACAGACCCTCCCTGGTCCACCCACGGCTGCTGGCTGGACTCACAGGAGGCTCCAGGGGAACCGCGGGAGAGGTGGCGCTGCACAGAGGCCAGGGCCTGGCCGTCTGGAACGTGTGAAAACGCTCTCCCTGCCTGGGCCTGGGCAGGACTGACCAGACCCACAAGCACATCAGCAAGTGGCCTTCAGCCCCACAGTAGCAGTAACTGGGCCAGGAGGACAGGCCGTGGTGTGACCAAAAGCCACAATTGTGTAAAGGGAGGCTACGCCCCCTGGCCAGGAGCCTGAGAACACAGTCAGGAGGGCAGCCTGCCACCCTCTGCCCCTGAGGGCCTCCTGTTGGAAGCCAGCCTGGCTCTGCCTGTGAGGGGGGAGCGTGTGCCTGTCTGCGCCTCCCCTGCTGTGGGAAGAGCATCCCCTGACGCCTCGGGGGCCCAGGGCTGAGTCAGACCAGGCCTTGGCCTGGCGAGCTCACGCAGGGGGTGGGCGGGGGGTATCAGACACATAAACAGTTACATGTGCTCGGGTCAGAGGCTCTAACTGAGGGGGTCCCTTAGAGAGCCTGGGGTGCTGAGGCTTCTGCTCTGGGGGGCTCTCAGCTCTCAGGTGGTAGGCGCTGGAGCCGGAAGGTGGGAGAGGCCTGGTCACGTGTGTTGCCACTACCTGGGTTCCCAGAAAGCAGAACCTGGGGCAAAGCTCATGGCTCTTTCCCTTATGAGGGTGAGAGGACGCTGGAAGCGGAAGTGGCGAGGGTCAGAGGGAGAGCCCAGTCAAGGATGCAGTTGCGAGTCGGCTGCTGCCAAACGTGACTGATGCTTGAATTGGCGAGACTGTGTTTCTAAGAAACCACGCAAACTGTGAATCAGGACTTTCCTGGGCGGGGAGGAGGAAGGCAGAGCAAGTTATCTGTCAGCTCCCTTCTCCCAGGGGTCAAAGGTCTGCCACATCAGGCATTAACTCCCCCACATTCCGGGTGGGGCCCACGTGGGAGATGAGCGGGGTCCCAAGCGTCTCATCAATGCGGATGCCCTCGGTGGGAGGCGAGGGGTGAGCCATGGCTGTTGGGTTTTGCCCTGTGAAGTTAGATCCCAGGACCAGTGAGGTCAAGAAGGTCTGAAGAGGTGCCCGGGGGCCGGGGGGGTTCCTGATTCATTTATCTCACAGAACAACAGCTCTGGCAGCAGAGGACAGCCCCAGGGCCCTGCCTGGGAGGGGCTGAGCCCAAGGTGACTAAGGGATGGAGGAAGGGGGTCCCGGGGGTCAGGGGGACATGTGGCATGAGCGTAATCAACGCACTCACACGTGCACAGGCACCAGCCTCCCCGGTGCCGGGAGGCTGCGGTCGGCCTGAGACCAAACCCAGGTCCTCCATGCTGACCCGTGGCGCTGGGTGACACTGGGGGGCCCGCACCTGGGTCTCCCCGTCTGTAGCATTCTCACCCTCATGGGCTCTTTTTTAAAAAATTTATTTATTAATTTATTATTTATTTTTGGCCGCGTTGGGTCTTTGTTGCTGCGCGTGGCTTTCTCTAGTTGTGGCGAGCAGGGGCTGCTCTTCGTTGTGGTGCGCGGGCTTCTCACTGCGGTGGCTTCTCTTGCTGCGGAGCACGGTCTCTAGGCGCGCGGGCTTCAGTAGTTGTGGCTCGCGGGCTCTAGAGCGCAGGCTCAATAGTTGTGGCGCACGGGCTTAGTTGCTCCGCGGCATGTGGGATCTTCCCGGACCAGGGCTCGAACCCATGTCCCCTGCATTGGCAGGCGGATTCTTAACCACTGCGCCACCAGGGAAGCCCCCCTTCATGGGCCCTTGTGACGATTAAATGAATAATGGAGGGAGGAGCCCTTATTCCCTGTTAAGGGCTGGTCAGGGTGGGTCAGTGCTCAGCACAAGCGCTAAGTATTCACTGTGGGCCTCCTATGTGCTAGACACGGTCTCAGGCTCTGGATATGGCAGTGCCGAAGACAGGCAAAATTCCTGCCCTCGTGGAATTTAGGTTCTGAGGAAGACAGACAATGAACATGTAAACACCCTGATTTTATAATAATATCAGGGAATGTTAAGATTTTGTTTTTTAAGCTGAGTCAGAGGCCAGGAGGGAATGGGGGTGATGGCTGGGTGGTCAGGGGAGACTTCCTGGAGGTGCCCATTGAGTAGGGATCTAAAAACAGTGGAGTGAGGGAATTCCCTGGTGGTCCAGCGGTTAAGACCCCATGCTGCCAAGGCAAGAGATGCAGGTTCGATCCCTGGTCGGGGAACTAACATACGTACCATACGGTGTGGCCAAAAAAGTTAATTTAAAAAATCTAAAAAGTGGAGTGCATCATGGAGGTATAGGGTAGAAGCAGCATGTTAAAAGAGAAAGTGTATAAAAATGCCTCAGATCCTTTCTGGCGCACAGTAGGTGCTTAAGATGAGCTCCCGACGCTGACGTGAGTAGTAGTAGTAATAGTGTGGTTATTCTAACAGGCGAGAGAGAAGGAATGAAGGTGAGGAGATACGGGCCCCGTGTAGCTGCTGCTGTAGTTGAGACAGCTGGTGGTAACGGACAGATGGTGTCCTCCCATTTTACAGATCAGCAGACTGAGGTTCTAGGCGATGGGATGACCTGCCCGAGGTCACACGGCTGGTAAGGCCACCCCAGAGCATCCCTGAGCCACCCCTGTCTGTGCAGGAATGTTCGCCGTACGCGGCCCACCTCTACGACGCGGAGGATCCGTCCACGCCCCTGAGGACCGTGCCCGGGCTCTGCGAGGACTACTGCCTGGACCTGTGGCGGTCGTGCCGGGGCCTCTTCCGCCACCTGTCGCCCGACCGCGAGCTCTGGGCGCTGGAGGGCAACCGCGCCAAGCTCTGCCGCTACCTGTCCCTGGACGACACGGACTACTGCTTCCCGCGCCTGCTGGTCAACGAGAACCTCAACTCCAACCTGGGCCGCGTGCTGGCCGACGCCACGGGCTGCCTGCAGCTGTGCCTGGAGGAGGTGGCCAACGGGCTGCGCAACCCCGTGGCCATGGCCCACGCCCGGGACGGCTCCCACCGCTTCTTCGTGGCCGAGCAGCTGGGGCTGGTGTGGGTCTACCTGCCCGACCGCTCGCGGCTGGAGAAGCCCTTCCTGAACATCAGCCGGGCCGTGCTCACCTCGCCCTGGGAGGGCGACGAGCGCGGCTTCCTGGGCCTCGCCTTCCACCCCGGCTTCCGGCACAATGGCAAGCTCTACGTCTACTACTCAGTGGGCGCGGGCTCCCGCGAGTGGATACGCATCAGCGAGTTCAGGGTCTCAGAGGATGACGGGAATGCTGTGGACCACGACTCGGAGAGGTGGTTCCCCGGGAGCCCAGGCGGGAGGGACGGGGCCGCGAGCATGCATGAGCACCAGCGTGGCCACCTGTGGCCAGTTGGGGTTGGGCCCCCCAAGAGCTGTGAAATATTCTGAGTGTCACGCTTGGTGAGGGGGCTGAACCCCTTGTTCCGGGGTCAGGGGAGGGGCCGTTGCCAAACAGACATCAGCGGGTCGTGTCCAACTCCTGGATCAGGCGGTTTAGAGGGTGCGTTTCATTTGGTTCTCATACAACCCCATTTTACAGATGAGGAAGTGGAGGCTCAGAGAGGTGACGGGACTGTTGGGTCACACAGCTAGGGAGTGTCAGAGCTGGAACCCTGGTCTGTCTGCCTCCCTCCCAGGCCCAACCCACTGCTCCTACCAGGGCACTATGGCCCCAAGGCCCCAGTCTCACCTGGCCCCACCTCCTGTTTCTCACCTGGACCCTCTGCCCCCCAGGCAGATGGCTCTCCTCCCCACCCTCCCCCAACAGTTTTGTCCGTTCCTTGCCTCCAGGCCTCTGCTCCTCTCAACACCCAGCCTGCTCTCCGGGTATTAGTTTTGCCCCAGCTGTTTTCAAAACAGATTTGACCTAGCCTGGCAAAAAGGGCATACATAATCTGTCTCCAATGGGAAAGTAAATCCTGTACCAGGTAACTCAAATAGGCAGAATTTGATACTGGGAATTCGTTCCTCGGGTGTTGGAAGTGATGAAAGAGCAGCCTGGGGAAGAAGGGAGGCAACTCTGAGTTTAACAACCGGAGGGAGCTGCCTCCGTCTCTTGGGCTGTGAGAAGTGGGGTTACTGGAGCCCCTGAGCTGGGGCCACTTGGTGGAAGCTGGAACCATGGTGGACCTGGGTTGGGGGAGCTGGAGCCAGGTAGGAGGTGCAGGGACTGCCAATACACTGCCTGAAACAGACAGAGAGAGAGAGAGGGAGAAATACCGCTGCCTCTCCACCCGCTACTCCCCACTCCCTGCCCTCCAGTCTCTGGCCAATGCCTTCCACTGGCTGAACCTAGCTGGAGGCCACGTAGCCGAGGAGCATGGGAAATGTAGTTTTCAGGAGCTGGCCCCCTGAAGTAGAGGAGCATGTAAGGGGAGGACCAGGACTGATCTGAGGGCAAATAGACAAATAATAGCACATCATGCATTCAATAAAATTTTAAACTCTTAACATTGAAAGTATAAAAAGAAGGAGTTAAGTATGCTGGCTAATGTGAGGTCTAACGTAGATTTTGCCTGTGAGCTTCCTGGCAGCCAGGGCAAAAGGAGAAAACATAATTCTCATTACCTTATATGAGGCTGCACAGCCAATTCTCCAAAAGAGGCCAAGTTTATCACATGGATCTCACAGAGGGGAGAGAGAGGGACAGAGTGGATGTGTCTTCAATGGTGACTTTTAAAAATTGATTCCTGATGAAGACTGAAGGTGGAACACAAAATAAACAGATGAATATATTGCAGAGTTAGGGTTCAGCAAAGGCTCTATGGGGACCTCACAAGTACAAGCCTAGAAATTGACTCTTGCAGGGGCAGAAGTAGTCACAGCTGGCTCAGGGCAGAGCCAGGAGTGAGTCATCATCCTTGCCTGAGTCAGCTGTCAGTCTCTGTTCTCAGGGCTGAGACCCCAATGGGAGACGGCTGACCGACAGTCTGAGCTGTCCTCTCCATGGAGGACCTGGAGTTTGGGGTTGTGTATGACTTACCAAGTCTTGTGTGTTGGCCTCACAATAGAAAGGCTTCTGGTCTTGGCTCTGAAGGTCCAAAGTCCTGGGTTCAAGTTGCTTGACATTTCTGTATCTCGGGTTTCTCATCTATATTAATACGGGCTTGGCCAGTCAGTCACCAATCGTGGAAAACCTAAACCAGCCTAAGCATTTCCAACAGAGGGAATTTAGTATGGGGAGTTGGCTACAAAGGGATTGGGAGGGATGGAGAAGGAAAAGGGGACGGTCAGGTCACCTAAAGATGAGTTCCTGTGAGAAGCTAGAGGAACAAAAGGCAAAAGCGTCTTTGTGCTGCTGAGTTTTGCCCCTCCTGGCACCCAGATGTCTGGGTGGAAACCCAGGAGTCCATATTTGCCAACTACTGTTACCCTTCCTGCAACCATCGCTTCTGGAGGCAGCGCCAGAAACCAGGGAAATGCGGCCCCTCCCTTCTCCTTGCCTTCTATCCCCCGTTGGCAAGCCCCTAACCGGAAGCCGGCTGGCTGGCAGCATGGTGGAAGGTTCCCTCCCTGGCAGTGAAGGAGTTTGCTGAGGAGTGAGTGTGACTGAGCACCACCCACACCATCCAGCCCACCTCCTTAGAAGCTGCAGCACATAGTCAATGAGAGTGTGTGCCAGAAGTGCTCGGCTTCAGTGGCTGGCGTGTAGGTAGCTATGATGCTGAAGAGACCAGTTGTGCCAGTGATTGGGTCGACAGTTTCGCGTGATCCCAACAGGGCAGGTGCTAGCTGTGGGGAGAGTGGAAAAAGTGCTAGACCAGAACTAGAAGTCCTGAGTTCTAGTCCCAGCTCTGCTATCTATGGGCTGTGTGACCTTGGGCAAGTTGCTCAACCTCTCTGAGCCTCTCGGTTTTCATTGGCACAATGGCGTGAATTATTCCTGCCCAGCCTGCCAGATCCTTATAAAAATCACCTGCTATAAAGGATATGAAAAGCCTTTCCAACTATGAAATGGCATCCAGGGGAGAGGAGGTTTTATTGCTGTGATCTTGTTTTGTGTTTTGGCTGAGGTTTTTTTTGGGGGTGGGGTGGGGTGCTTATCTTCTTTTAGGATAATCCTGGAGATCGAAGAACCAGCCTCGAACCATAATGGGGGCCAGCTGCTCTTTGGGGATGACGGGTACCTCTACATCTTTACTGGAGATGGCGGGATGGCTGGAGACCCCTTTGGAAAGTTTGGAAATGCCCAAAACAAGTATGTTCTCATTTGGTTGGCTGGTGGGTTGTTTTGCATACTCCTAGTTTACATACTATCCTGGAGGGGGGGTTACTTCCTCAGCCACGAAGTGTAGGGTAGTAGAAAGGGCTTTGGACCCCAGCTCAGCCTGCAGGTAGCCAGCTGGGGAACCCAGTCACTTCTTCTCATCAGTTAGAGAAGAAGAAGACGAATCCCCATGGGGATAATGATAATATTAACAATCTAGTCATGAAGAATAAAGGTGATCACGTTGTCATGGGTACCTGAGAGGTGACATCACAGAGCCTCTGGGAAGATCAGATTTTCTCTGAAGTCTGCCCAGCCCTTCTGGAACCAGAGGAAGGAAAGGGGCGTTTTCCAGACCTAATGGGGGGTATGGGCTGGTTGGAGCAGGGCTGTGTGGATGGGCATGTGGGTTTTCTGCCCCAAGGGTCACCCAAGATGGCCCAGAAATTGAAGCATAGTCTTGCTCTCAGTTCCTCACTTCTGGACTTGAGTAGATGGCCTGCCACCATTCCCCTCCTTACACACACACACACACACACACACACACACGAGTCTCTTGCATGTAGATGAGGATATCCAGGAGTCTCAGGGCAGCCTCCTCCATTCTCTTAGTCAAAATCACAAAACCTTCCTCAGCCCAGAAAGTAAAAATAGCGAGTATGATGTTGATTACCGTAATTAAAGTGCTCCCACTTTGTGACTTGTGCTTTCATATGTGACAGTGTAAGAATCATTGCAGCTTTCTCATGTTTGCGATGTATTTAGAGATGAAGTTGAGAAAATAGAAATTAAGGATTTGTGGATAATTGGACAGGACTTAAAACATTATTTTGCTGTTATGAGTTTTGCCCACATATATCAAAGCTTGGTGCGTGGTGTATGGGCTCCAGGGAGTAATCCGTAGCTTGGTGCTGAGCAGACTGGAGCGTATGAGAGGAACTCGCTGGAGCAAAACCTAGAAGTCCACAATAGGGGATTAACTGGGGGGCATCTACTGGGGGAGAGCGTTTTAGCATCATGAAAGAGAATACTTGCGAGGTATCTTTAATGATGAGGGAAAGGCTTGGGTGCTGATGCTATGTGAGACTGGTGGGGTACACAGTTGCATCAAATGGGCGGAGCAGCCAGTCCTGCCTTGGAAAGCAAGCCAAAGGGAGTGCACCAAAATGCTAACAGCTAGGGGAAAACCACGCAGTAAGTAAGCGCATCAAAAAAAATCACAGATGGGGCTTCCCTGGTGGCGCGGTGGTTGAGAGTCCGCCTGCCGATGCAGGGGACGTGGGTTCGTGCCCCGGCCCGGGAGGATCCCACATGCCGCGGAGCGGCTGGGCCCGTGAGCCATGGCCGCTGAGCCTGCGCGTCCGGAGCCTGTGCTCCGCAACGGGAGAGGCCGCGACAGTGAGAGGCCCGCGTATCGCAAAAAAAAAAAAAAAAAAAAAAAAAAAAAAAAAAAAAAAAAAAAAAAAAAAAAAAAAAAAAATCACAGATGAAGAGGGCGTACATCTTTAAGCACGGTGCAGTTTCCATCATGTGTCACTTTTGGTATGCAATGAATGAGACCCAAAAGCTGCTCACCGCCAGGGGCTGCGTGGAGGTTAGGGCTGCACCCTGTTCTGCGTGGCTCTGGAGGGCACATCCTGAGGTCTCCTCGCTCCAAGGGCTCCCGAAGCTGGTGTTGCGTGGTGCTGAGGAGTGACCTCGCTTCCGGTCCAGAGCTGCCTGAGGGATCTGGCAAGTTGTCCCCCTCTCAGAACGTGGGTTGCCTCATCTTTGAGATCAGGGCGGCGTGTGTGGAGTGTGGGGTGAATTAAACCGCTTCTGAGGCCTGCTTGGCTCTCCGACATGCTGCGATGGCACTGGGGGTGTATGAGAGAGATGGCAAGTACCCCAGCCTCCCGTTTCCTGCTAAGATCTGAGGTGCTCCCTCTCCCCTCTGCCTGCCCTGCCCTGTACCCTTGTATGGGGCTCTTGACTTTGATTGCAGGTATCACTCGTTCACCAGGCAAACACTTCACGAGCACCTGCGACATGCCAGTTACTGTGCTAGGTGCTGGAAGGAAGCTGTAAATAGGAAGAATTTTTCCAGTATCATTTTCACCCTGCAGCACAGCCCTGTGAGCAGGCAGGAAAGAGAGGGACCACCTAATATCACAGTGGAGGACACCAAGGTCCGGGGAGATGAGAAAGTGTGGTAAAGAGCTTGGATTTCTGCAGCCAGGCTGCCTAGGCTGGACCCCAGTCCCATCATTTCCTGGGGGTGTGGCAACTGGGAATGTTTTACGACCTTTCTGAGCTCAGCTGCTCCATCTGTAAGAAGGGGATCACAGTAGCGCCCACCTACCTAAAAGATTCGTTCTGAGGATGAAACAAAGCAATAGATGGTATGTATGCCCAATACGTAGGACAGGGCCTGGCACTTGGTAAGGTGCCCGATAAATTGAACGTCTGAATGAGGTTACCCCGCTGGTAAGTGGCCGAGGGGGACGTGAACCCGGGGTCTCTGGCCGCACAGCCGAGGCTCTCCTTGCACCTGGGTTGGCCGTGGGCCCTGAGCCCCGGCGCCTGCATCCCCGCAGCTGGCCCGCGGTGCCCGAGCCCCTGGCGCGGGGAGACCCAGAGCCGGCTCCTTCTCTCACCCGGCCCGCAGGTCGGCGCTGCTGGGCAAGGTGCTGCGCATCGACGTGGACCGCAACGAGCGCGGCCCCCTCTACCGCATCCCGTCCGACAACCCATTCGTGGGCGACCCCGCCGCGCGGCCAGAGGTCTACGCCCTCGGAGTGCGCAACATGTGGCGCTGCTCCTTCGACCGCGGCGACCCGGCGTCGGGCGCGGGCCGCGGGCGCCTCTTCTGCGGCGACGTGGGCCAGAACAAGTTCGAGGAGGTGGACCTGGTGGAGCGCGGCCGCAACTACGGCTGGCGCGCCCGCGAGGGCTTCGAGTGCTACGACCGCAAGCTGTGTGCCAACACCTCCCTCGGTGACCGCCCCCCGCCCCCCACCCCCGCGCCCCCGAGGACCTGGCTCCCCGGATCTGCCCCCCACTCCACGGCTGTGCGCCCGCGCCTCCCTCCGTGGCCAACCGCGCCCCTACCGGGACTTCCTTGCCCGCGCAAACCCATGCCCCCCCCCCGGCTTTACAAACTTGAAACACCACCCTTTCTGGTTGACTGTCTGGGTCCCCATCTCGGGCCCTCTTGGGAACCTCCCCAGCAAGACTCAGGACCACCCAAGAAGCCTCGTTGGGAACCGGCTGCAGGCTCACCCAGCTTCTCCCGCCCCTGCAGATGATGTGCTGCCGATTTTCGCCTACCCGCACAAACTGGGCAAGTCGGTCACTGGGGGCTACGTGTACCGGGGCTGCGAGTACCCGAACCTGAACGGGCTCTACATTTTCGGAGACTTCATGAGCGGGTAAGTGGCCTCATACCAGTTCTGAGGGGGCAGGGACTGCAGAGGTGAAAGATGGGGAAACGTACAACACCCTTGACGGCCCCGGGGCCATCTGGCTCCTGGGAGCCAGGACCTGCGGTTGCGCCAACTGGCTAGAGAGGTCACCCTGCTGGAGAGAGGGGAGCTGGGGCTCCAGCTGGGGTCTGACCCGTGGAGCCTGGCTGCCCGATTCCCATGCTTTATGGCAGTGTTGCCTCCACCCACTGAGCCCTTAGAGGGTGTGTGTGTGTGTGTGTGTCTGGGAGAGGGGTTGGGGTGAGTCACACCCCAAACAGGTTTCAGGGCGGGTAGAACATACCTCCCAGGCCGGCTGTGGGTCAGACTGTCTCCCCAGGGGAGCTTATGGAGACTCATGACCCTCTCATTCTCCTGTTGTATAGAGGAGAAAACTGAGGACCAGAGAGGCCAGGGAAGCTCTACACCTGGCATGATGTTTCAAAGTACAGCCGAGGGAGCTTCCCTGGTGGCGCAGTGGTTGAGAGTCTGCCTGCCGATGCAGGGGACACGGGTTCGTGCCCCGGTCCGGGAGGATCCCACATACTGTGGAGCGGCTGGGCCCGTGAGCCATGGCCGCTGAGCCTGCGCGTCTGGAGCCACGACAGTGAGAGCCCCGCGTACTGCTAAAAATAAATAAATAAGAAATTTTTTAAAAAAAATTAAAAGTACAGCCGAGATGGCCTATGTTCAAAGCCTGGCACGCTTATTAGGCACGTGACCTTGAGCCGGTTACTTCACCACTCTGTGCTTTAGTTCCTCATCTGCAAAATGATAATAGTACCTCCTTACTGGGGTTGTTTGAGACCTGCTCATACATATACAGCACTTAGAATCTAGAACATGCTCAATTTCTGTGTTTTGTTTGTTTGTTTGCTTGCTTGTTTAATAAGGTGGAAGGATCTGTTGGTTACCTAAGGACCCTTCCAGCCTCATGTGAAATGAATTGTTTGTTTGTTTGTTTGTTTGTTTGTTTGCCACACCGTGCAACTTGTAGTATCTTAGTTCCCTGACCAGGGATTGAACCTGGGCCCCCTGCAGTGGAAGCGTGGAATTCTAACCACTGGACCACCAGTTCTTAATTATTCCCATCCTAGCCTCTCCATGGAAGGGCAGCTGAACTGGGTCCCTCGGGAGAGGAAATAAGGAAGCCCGAGGCTGGCAGAATTCTTACCTCCTCCAGGCTGCTGACCTAGGGTGGCTTTGTGGCCAGTGCATCTACAGCTGGAGCTGACAGAGAACCCTGGCCTGGGCCTCTGGTTGCTGGGTCCTTCTCCCAGCTTAGGGTCTCCCTCTGGGACTCAGTTATCCCATCTGGAAAATGGGTCTAGATGAAACCCCTGTTTTTTACCCTGATTCTCCTTTTTCCCTTCTGCCATCCCCCAGGAGTGCCCAAGCCACCTGAACACAGAAATTCAATGAATTTTGCCAACACTTCCCAAACCCCCTCTGCTGGGTCAGGCTTCGTGCCAGGGCCAAAGCAACAGAGTTGAAGAGTACCTCGTACCCAAGTCAGGGAGACAGACCCACACTCGGTCCACTCGAGTCCGGCCTCAGAGAGCCTGTGAGCAGTGCTGGGGAAGCCCAGCACAGGGGCAGTCAGGAGGGCTTCCCAGAGGAGGGGATGACCGAGCAGGGCCTGAAAGTATCAATAGGTGATTGACAGGCGTGGAAGGGAGTAAGGGACAAGATCAACATTTTCTGAAGATGCCAAATTCTCCATTTCACGCTCCGAAGTGGAGGCAGCTCCAAAGTATGTGGAAACTCCTGGGCACCAGCCTTGGAGGCCTCTGAACTGGAAGTCAGCTTCTGACTGCCTCTTGCTGGTCAGCAGGTGGGGTTGAGCTGAGGGGGCAGGAACCAAGCTGGTCTTGTTCACCCCTGTGCTTCTCCCGGTAGGTAGCAGGTGTTCAGTAAAGACTGCACGTGAGTCCGGCTTCCTGGATGTGCGGCCTGTGCGCTTACACGGGGCTCCGTCTCAGAAGCGCCCATGCTTGGTTTAATGCTCTGCTGTTACTGTCCTGAAATTTTTAGTACTTTTTGAACAAGGGGCCCTGAATGCTCACTTTGCACTGGAGCCTGCAAGTTATGTCTGGTCCTGGTCGTATGGATAATAGATGATTGGATGGATGGATTGGGGGGTGGGGTTCCCTCGGGCACCCTGCCAGCCATGACCCCACAGCCCATCCTCCTTTGCAGGCGTCTGATGTCCCTCCGAGAGAACCTGGGGACAGGCCAGTGGCGGTACAACGAGATCTGCATGGGCCGTGGCCAGACCTGTGCGTTCCCAGGCCTCATCAACAACTACTATCCACACATCATCTCCTTCGCGGAGGACGAGGCCGGTGAGCGCTCCTGAGGCCTCTCCATCCGGGCTGCCGATGCCTGGGACTGTGCCCCACCCCATGGGTCCTTCTGGCCTGGGACTCGAGGGATGGCATCTCAGGCCTGAAATCACCTTCTGGCTGGAGAGTGACGTGTTCAGAGGGCTTGCACCTTGCTTCGGTGTCAGTTCTCACTCATCTGAGCTTCCACTTCCTTATCTGGAAGATGGGAGCAGTGGTCCCCGTCCTTCCCTTTCCCCAACTCTCACCCTGGGCAGGGTTGCCAGGAGGGATATAGCGTGAGCCCACAGGTAAGAGTCCAGGGCAGTTATGGGACCGGGAAAGGATCTGCGATGGTGGAAATGCAGGCAGGTGAGGGAAGAGTGCCTCCCCGGGGACCTCCAGCTCCCTGGGTTCCTGATGGCAAACGTATCGGGGCCTGTAAATGAAGCCGCGCTGTCTTCAGAAAGTGGTGGGCACCGCTTTCTTGCCTGTTAGTGGGTCCCCCATTCAGGCACTTGTGTTTTCAATGCGAAGAACAGAGGGGGAGGGGAGAGGAGGAAGGGCCATGGAGGCTGGATCCCGCCTTTGTCCTGGGCCCCGGATTGTCCCTGGACAAAAGCTGAGGGGCCCCCGGTGGGCCCTGGTGGATGCTTGGCCAGGTTACTAAGCAACGCCTTCCCAGGGGCCTTTCGAGAGGTGTCCCCTGCAGGGCCCAGTGCCCAGAGCCCCCAGGCCTGAGTCTGGGAAACCTTTGTTGAACCGATACCCGTCAGAGTCTAAATTTTCAAAAGGGCAGCCTCAGACCCCACCACCCTCCCTGAGCCCACTGGGCCCTTGAAAGCCATTTCTTTTGGTCATTAGGGAGTTAACATGTTTTGCGAAGGGGGGATGCCCTCCCCCCACCCTCCTCCCCCTCCAGAGCCCAGACCCAGAGGAGGGCCTGGAAAGCGCAGTTCCCAGGGGGCCCTTCCTCAGCCCTCTGAGTGACACCAAGGGATGGACAGCCAGGAGGAGGCCCCTCAAAGACAGACAGCCCAGGGATAGCATGTTGGTGAGTTGGGCAGGTGGCCCCGGAAGGCACGGAGACCTGGAGGTCTGATGCCGGCAAACCTCTCCCAGCTCCCTCTGGCCTCTGCCTCTCTGCTTGATTTTCTGACACATGCAAATTGCAAAACAAGGACCTCTGCTGGCCCGGTGTCCTCCGGGGACAGTCCATACCGCAGACACCGGGAGGGTAGTGTGGCCCTGGGCAGGGCTTAGCAGTGCTATGGGGGCTCCCCACCCGTGCACGGGGTTGGGGGCTTCCTGCAGATTAAGGCTGGATGGGGCCTTGGGGTGCACCCGGTCCAATGCTGTCACTTTACAGACGGGGAAACTTGAGGCTGACTTTTCCTGCCTGGTTGTGGGCTGGGGGACACTGGACATAGCCTGGCCCCTGGAGGCCTCCCAGAGCAGGACCTCAAGCTCAAGCTTGGTCAGGCAAAGGCAGACAATGGAGAAGGGCTTCCAGGCCAAGGGAGCAGAATGTGTGGGGAGCTCCGAGTTGCTCCAGCGCCTGGAGCATAGGGTCAAGGAGGGCTGCACGGCCGGGGAGGGGACAGTGGCCACTCCCAAGGGCCTCCTTCCAGAAAGGAGCCCAGAAAGGGAAGTAAGGCTCAAAGCCACATGCAAATTCATAGCTGTGCCTATGGACTCTCCAGCAGGGACCTGCTCGCCAGGGGCCCTGCTTCCTCCCATAGGGTTCATCACACCTCGTGGGCCTCTTCCTCCCCGCACCAACTTGCGCCCCGCCCCCGCTCCCACCGGCCGCCAAGGCGGGGCTGGTGCTCCTGGAGGGAGGTCAGGGGCCACTGACCACTCAGCATCCTGCCCTCCCCAGCCCCCAGCTCCCCACCACAGCTGGTCTACCCCAGTTGCACAGGTCACCTCTCAAGTGTCTTCCTCTTCCAGAATTCCCCAGGTTTCCTGTGCCTTGATTCTCAAACACCTCCCTCATGCAGCCCTCCCTGACTGCACCAGTCACCAGGGACATGCTTTCCTTCAAGCTCCCTTCTCACTGTCTGTATTGGCCTCTCCTTGGGGAAACCAGCCCCGCCCCCATCCTTGGGAGAGCTCTCCGCTGCCTCTTACAAGGACGGAAGGCATTAGCATGGCTGAACCATCGCAATGAACCACATGTGGCCTGTGTCTGGGCCTTCCAGCTACCACGTCTCCTACATTAGCGTGGGCTTGGGGACAGCAGAGGTTTCTGAGTTCCAGGCCTGCTTAACCATTCACCATTTGCATGACTTTGGGCAAGTCACTTGACCTCTCCGAGCCTCTGTTTTCTCATCTGGAAGCTGAGAATAATGAAGCTTAATTCCTGGGCATGGGTACCTGTGGCAGCAAGGGCCAGGGGGCAGGATGGGGGTGGGGAGAGAGCAGAGAACGCAATTTCCCTGAGAGCATCCGTGGCACCAGGTGCTCATAATTCCATTTCTACAGAGGCTCTGCGTGGGGCTGTCCCGGAGCTGCCGGAGCTCACACGGGGCCAAGTGCAGGAGCTGGGACTCACACTAGAGGCTCCCAAAGCACGAACTCTTCAGCCCCTGCTACGTGCCTGGGAGGTGCCTGCTGGTCAGTGGAGAGAGACTGTGTCCCCGGGGACTTGGCAGGACCTGGACCCTGGGCAACGATGACCATAACAACAGCAATAACGGTTAATACTGATGGAGCATCCACTATATGCTCGTTTCATCCTTACAACAGCCCCGTGAGGCAGGCCCACTGGGGGACGAGGAAGCTGAGTCATCAGTAAGCAGGCAGTGGGGGGCTGGGCTGTGGACCTCCGTTGGTGCTCAGAGGTGTGTGGTCCTGGGCATGAAACCCAGGCAGGGGCCAGGGGTGGGGCTGGGTCACCAGGGAGGAGACAAGAGTCCAGAGGTCAGAGCCTGAGGGGGTCCGGGCAGAGCAGCCGGCAGCCCGGGAGGCTGTGCTGCAGAGGCCCCTGGGCACATCTGGACGCCTTTCTCAGCCTCGGTTTCCAGTTCTGGGGACCTGCAGCATCTCCCCTCCTGGCTCACTGAGGTTGGGGTGCACCTCAGAACTGAGGTGGGGCCGTTGGGCTGGCCGGGATGGTGTTCCAGGCAGTGTTCTCACTTCTTGCCTTGTTTCTTGTCCAAGGGGAGCTGTACTTCATGTCAACGGGAGTGCCGAGTGCCACAGTGGCAAGTGGGGTTGTCTACAAAATGATCGACCCCTCCAGGTGAGTCCCCCCCACCCCACCCCTGTCATGGCCTCGGCTCCTACCGTCTGCCAGGAGCCCTCCCCTCCATTACCTCGTTTCCCCTCTACCACTCCTTAAGGTGGTCGTGGTTAATATGCCCATTTTTCAGATGAGAAAAACTGAATCCCAGAGAGGGGAAGTGACTAGCTAAGTTCATACTGCTGCTGAGGGGCAGATCTAGGATTCAAAACCGATCTGCCAGCCTCAAAGTCCGGTTCTGTTCGTGCTAAGAGGGCGCCAAAGATACCAGTGGGCCCATATTTATGGGCTCCACCATCACATTTTTTAAAATTCTTTTTAAAAATTTTAGAACAGTTCTAGATTTACAGACAAGTTACAAAGATAGTACAGAGTCTCCCATATACCCCTCACTCAGTTTTCCCTATTATTAACGTCTTACATTATCATGGTACATTTGTCACAATTAATGAACCAATTTTGGTACATTACTATTCATTAAATGCCACACTTTTTTTTTAAATTGAGGTAACTCCATACTTTAAAAACAAAAGGATGTCTCTAGTTTTTCCCGAGTGTCCTTTTCTCCAGGATCCCATACAGAATCCCACATTGCTGGTCATCATGTCCTGTTAGCTTCCTCTAGTCTGTGACAGCTTCTCAGACATTCCTTGTTTACCACACTTTTTTTTTTTTTTTGCGGTACGTGGGCCTCTCACTGTTGTGGCCTCTCCCGTTGCGGAGCCCAGGCTCCGGACGCGCAGGTTCAGCGGCCACGGCTCACGGGCCCAGCCGCTCCGCGGCACGTGGGATCTTCCCGGACCGGGGCACGAACCCGCGTCCCCTGCATTGGCAGGCGGACTCTCAACCACTGCGCCTCCAGGGAAGCCCAACCACACTTTTCTGTTGAAAGCACAAAGCTATTAATTACTGACATAACTGTTTATCAAGAAAAACACAAGCGCTTGCTCCTTTCCTCTCCCCGAGGTCTCGGCCCTCTTTGGACTTACGTCATGGTGGAGCAACGCAAGCAAACTTTGCATTTTTCTTCGTGGGTCTATCCTGACTTTGTATAAACATGTCCACGTTGCAACATTACCCTCAGAAGCTCCTTTTTGATGGCGGCGTAATTTTCCGTTGAGTCACTGCACCCTGATTGCCTGATCCATCCCTTGGACATTTAGGTTATTTCCAGTTTTTGAAAAAAGAGTGCTTCTCTAAGGAAATATCACCTAATTCATGCCAGATGCTGCCTGAGCCCCACTGTTTCCTTTAGTCTGTGCAGCATCCTTCTGGGCTCATGCCCCCCGCACAACAGAGGGAACCCGAGGCTTAGGGATTTCTGCTCAAGGTCTCGTGGGTGGGAGGAGCCAGCAACGGGCGAGACCCCCGTTCCCTCCCTCCCTCCGTGACCCTTCTCGTCGCTTTTTTCATGTTTCTCTTTCGGAACCCGTGTGATTTTGTGCACCCCCAGCATATTGCAGAGGGGCGCCATTCCAGAACATTTGGAAAATGAAGAAATGGGAAGCAGAGGGGGTAGGGTGGGGTCATCCGCTGCCGCCCAAACATAACCACTGTGGCGTTTTTTTGGTGTATCTCTTACCCTTTGGCAAGACAAAAAATTTTTATGTAATTTCCTTAAGGAACAGAACCCAGCAGGGTGGGTCTGAAGCGTGTGGCTATTACGTGGAGTTCAAAGCAGCCAGAAAACCCACGCTTTCTGCAGCTTGGAGAAGGGTGTGAGCTGGGCTGTGTTTCAGCCTCTGCGGGGAGTGGCCCACATCCCTCCTCGGTTTCCCTCTTTTGCCGGGGCTGTCTGAAAGCCACCCCAGGTCACGTGGCTGCTTCAGCCCTTGGGCTTTCCCCTCGTGCTCTTGGGACCCATTGAAGTCTTGGACCCACGTGGGTCGGTCCCATTCAAAGACTCACAGATCAACGGCCAGAAGCTCATTAAACTGGGATTCCATTCCTTACTTGTGCCCCTTAAAGATGTCCAAGGAGACCCAATTCATAGCCCTGGCAACCCTTCTCAGGCTCTTGTCTCTCCCAGCCCTCTCCAGCCTCGCACTCCAAGGCCCCCAGAGCCCTCAGCTCTGCTGGCAGCCCCGAGGCTTGCTCTCTCTCCGCACTTTATTCTTCAGATCGACTTAAACTTTCTCTTTGATTCTGTATCACAAGAAATCCCAGAACCAGAGGGGCAGAGAGAAACCCACCTCAGAGGCTGTGGGGAATGGGGACCAGGGTAAAGTGCAGGACTGGGGCTGTGGTGACAGTTACAGGAGCTGGGCCGGCAGGCTGGGGAGGACGACTGTGACGTTTGATCACGTCGCAAGGACACTTCACGCTGTGAATTAGAAGTGGCCACCGGCCCTCCTGCTCTTCAGGCAGAGGCTGAGCGGGCACTTGGCAGGCCGTTATAGGGGGTCCCTGTCCTGGGATTGGACCCTTGGGGTCTGGGAGGCGTGGAGCAGCGGGGGCACTGCCCCGTAAGTGGCCACTGTTGTGACCACGCACGCGTGCCCAGGCCTGAGCGCACACCGGCCCTCCTTTCCCTTCCTACCTGGCTTCAGGGCGCAGGTGATGTCGGAGGGGCGTGCTCAGGGCGGGCTCCCGGGGTGCGGCTCATGACCTCTTGTGTGTCGGCAGACGGGCGCCACCCGGCAAGTGTCAGATCCAAGCTGCCCACGTGAAGGTCCGGGGCCGCCTCATCCACTTCGTGCCCAAAGAAGGTAAGTGTCCGCCAAGGTGGGGACACAGCGGGAGTTCCTGCAACCCACACCCGCTGCCCCTCTTCCGGATGTGGATGCTCCCAGCGGGGCCTGGACGCCCTCCCTCGGCCCCCATGCCCAGCACTGGGCCCCGTACACAGGAGCTGCTAGGAGTGGGTGGAACTGCTTAAACCTCCTTCCACTCGTGCAGTGTCAGCCAGTCCCAGGCCACGGTGGGTGGCTCCAAGGGGCTGCAGGCCTCACAACGAGCATGGCAAAAGGAGAAATAGCTGGTCCCCGGCAAGGTTCACTCAGAGCTCTTGGGAGGGAGGGACAGAGAAAGAGGGTGTATCTATATATGAGCAAGACTGGAATGAGTTATTCTAGGTGCAGAGGTGCCTAGGGGAGCGTTTGGGCTGGCTCTGCTGTACGATGGTTCTGTTTTGATGAGCTTGGTGGGGAGAGAGGGGTGCAAACCCTCATGAGCCGAGGGCCAGGCAAAGCCACAATGACCACCCGTGGGATCTGGGGCCATCCGAAGAGGGTGTGGCCCGAGGAGAGGGCTGTTCCGCCGGGTCCAAGCTAGGTGGGAACAGAGAGAGAGCTGGTGTTGTCAGCTCTTCCGGTTCTCAAGACAAGCAGACTATCTATCCATCCATCCATCCTTCCATCCTCCCATCCACCCCATGTATGTGCTTCATACCGGGGCTGTAGCGCTGAGCAAGCAGATATGGTCCCTGCCTTCTTGGGTTGTTATCGTACAATCTCCCGATTTGGAAATATCGGCAAGTTGTTCACAATTTTCAGAACCGCCCTGTGGGCCAAAGGAGATACTTCAGTGGGCTGAGTGTGCCCCGGAGGTCTCCAGCTGGCTGACTGGGGTGGGCGGCAGGAAGAGGGGGAGGTGGGGGGGTGGGGGGGGTGGGGGGTGGGGGGGTGGGGGGGTACCCGGCCCTGAGGAAGGGGTGCCCCGCCAGGAAGAGGAAGGCTGGGGAAGCTGGGTGTCTGGGGAATTTATTTCCAGCTGCAGTTGGTTCGGGGCCTTGGCAGCGTTTTCCATTCACTCGTTCGGCAGTTTCTGCATTTCTGTTAGTTACCCACCCTGTGCTGGATGCTGGGGCCACAGAAGAAGTCAGACCAGGCCCAGTCCTGGCTGGGACAGACAGAGGGGTCATTTGGTGGCCCAGGGCCCGTGACAGAGGTTGTACTGGGCGCCATGGGGACCCAGAGCAGTGCAGAGCTGGGGGTGGAGGGGGCGGGTTGGGAATGTCCTGGAGGCTGAGGGTTGAGCCTGGATGGAGAGGAAAGTGCATTGCAGAGGTCGGGGAAGGGCAGCCTAGGCAGTGAAGGCAGCCAGAGAAGCAAGAGCCCTGGGAGTCCTTCCCTGTGGCTGGAGTGGGGGCCAGGGTGCAGGTTGGGGGAGGTTCTAGCCCACGTTCTGGCCCCAGCCTGCACCTGGTCTTGTATCCAGGCCCTTTCTCAGCCCCCGTCTCAGTGGTTTTCCAAGTGAGACTGGCCAGTGGCCCCCGGATCCCTGCCCACAGTATGCGAGCAGTTTGGGGTTTCCACCTCCCCTGAGGGAGGCAGTGCCTGGCAGAGTGTCTGATGTGGAGCGACGTTTAGCCCCATGGCTGACCTGGGCCAAGCACGAGGGCCACGTCCTGCGGGGACAAAGGGAATCACCCACCGTAGCTCCCCGACACCTGATGAATCCAGGTCCCCGTGGAGAGGTCAATGGGCGGGGGTCAGTGTGGCCCAGAGCCCCGCACCCAGAGAGCTCCTGACCAGCCCCCCTGTGATGGGCAGGGCCACCAGCAACCTTGGGAGCCTGGAGCGGAGGCTCCACCTGAGCAGAGGGGCCCCGGGCAGGCTGGTCCCCATCCTGCTGGCCTGCCCTCCGCCCACTGCAGCTCCCCGCCCCCCGCCCCCGTCAGCCTCCCCCGCTTCCTCACCCTTAAACCAGAGACTGGAGCCAGAAAGCGTCATCTGCTCTGAGAAGCTCTCCCAGACACTCCTTCCCTGCCGCGGCGCTCAGGGATTTACAGCGTGAGGTCCTCCCCCTGCCAGACCGGGGGACTCCCAGAGGGGGACGAGGAACGGGGCTGGGGAGAGGCACAGAGGCACACGCACGAAGCAGCTGCTGGCAAGGGCGTGCGGAATGGCTGCAGAAGCACCGGGCATCTTGTGGAGCCAGGGTGACCCAAGAAGCACGCTGGGGCACCTCATCCTCGGGGCCTGAGTAGAGGGCAGGACGAGGACATCTTCCCCCGGGGCCTGCGCTCCGGGGGGAAGAGCTGGGGTGGGGTGGGGTCGCGAGGGCTGGGCTGGGGCGGCCGGGCTCCTCCCGAACACAGGCTCTTCCTCTGCGCAGAGTTCATCCGGAGGACGGAGAGCACCGCGCGGCCCGCGGCGCCCGCGCCCACCAAGTCTCCCCGCCGCAGCCGCCCCACGGCCGCCCCGCTCACGCCCACCCTGCGGCCGGCACGACCCACCCCGCGGCCCGGGCGCCGTCGGGGCGGCGGGCGGCGGCGGGGACGGCTGGGCACCGCGGTCCCCGAGCCCTCGAACGGCGCCGTGCGCCTGGTGCGGCCCGCGGGCCTGAGTCCAGGCCGAGGGCGCGTGGAGGTGTTCGCGGGCGGACGCTGGGGCACCGTGTGCGATGACGCCTGGGACACCAAGGGCGCTGCCGTCGTGTGCCGACAGCTGGGCTTCGCGTACGCCGTGCGGGCCGCCAAGCGCGCCGAGTTCGGCGAGGGTCACACGCTGCCCATCCTGCTGGACGACGTGCGCTGCACAGGCCGCGAGCGCAACCTGCTGGAGTGCTCGCACGCCGGCCTGGGTTCCCACAACTGCGGCCACCAGGAGGACGCCGGCGTCGTGTGCAGCCGCGAGGACCCCGATCTGTAGGCGAGCTTCGTCCGTCTGTCTGGCCGGCCTGGCTGTCCATCGTGCGTCCCGAGCCGTGCACCCTGCGCGCGCCTGGTGCGTGCGCCCGAGTCTGAGGGTGGAGGGGAACGTGGGGGGTGGCCTAGGGGCGGCCCATCGGTAATGCTGTCCTGTGGATGCATATGTGGGGCGTGCAGCGCACGCGTGTTCTTTGTGTGTTCCTGCCCACGTGTCTTTGAAAGCCCGCAGCCGCAGTATGTGTTGGGATCCGTGTGGCCCCTGCGGGTGTGCGGTTGCAGCCTGAGGTGCTCTTTGCTCACCTCCAAGCGTCTCTGGCAGCAGCAGCAGCTCAGTCTGGTAGAACCCTGAGCACTGAGGGCGGCTGCCCTTTAAGGGCGGACATGACCTTGCCGCACTAACAGGGGCACAGCCGGTGGGTAGAGGGAGGGGGCCGGGCCTGCCCTGCCCACGGTGGGGAGTGGAAGGCCCCAGACCAGCTGGAGCACGGCTTGAGGAATGTGGCCCAAAGGGCATGGAGTCAGAGTTGCCGAAGAGAGCACGAGGGCATCTAGTAGGGCCAAGGGAAGTCACCAGACTGATGGGTCCAGGGAGACCCCTGGGCTGTGGCTGCCCCGGCGAGGTCAGGCTGCCTAGGAGGAAGCGCGTGCCGGGGTGGGCTGGCGGGGAGCACCGCATGACTTCCGGGAGAAGCCTTCTCGGCCTCAGCGTCACGCTGGACCCAGCCACTCCGAGCACCACGGCCGCTGGTGAGGCTTCAGAGTTCTCCACTTTCAAGCCGGTGCCAGGGCCACACCTCTGTCATCCCCATTCCCCACCCACCCTGCTCAGTGAAATCCCAGGGAACCCTCTGCCTCCTCAGCCCAACCCCGGGGGCCGACCGGGCTACGGACCCAGTGAGACCACTGATGCTCTGTCACCCAGTGTCGCAGCAACAGCGTGACTGTTTACAAACCCCCTTCCTGCCTCTTTTCTCTGACTCACAGCTGCCTGGAAGCGGAGGGAGGAGGTGGGAGAAGGGGGCTGGGCCTGCAGCCTCTGTCCTGCTCACAGGTGCAAGTTCCTTTGCCCACTAAGGGCCTCAGCCTTGGTTCATGCCAGGCTGGTCAAGGGGCATCAAGTATGGCTGAGCTCAGCCTCTGATAGGGGGCCAGGGAGGGGAAACAGAGAGTTGGTCACCAGGCAGTGAGGACCGGATGTGGCCCATGTCGGGGGAGTGGGGGAGGGCTCTGGGTGGGGCATCCTGGAAACCCACCCTGGGTGTTGTCCTGGGAGTTGAGCTGGCACTAGGGACGGTGTGCCTGGCAGAGGAAATGGTGCAGGCGGAAGCCTGTCGGGGGTCTCCCAGCCGCTCGCTGAAGCTGAGTGTGGAGTATGAGGCTGCAGAACAAAGCTTTAGGGCCACCCTCTCGAACTTCCCCCTACCTCTGCCCTAAGTGGGGTGGGCGAGGGACCCACACCCTTGTGGCTCCTCTAACCCTGCTGAGCCCCGCGTGGAAACCACAATTAACCCTGCCACTGTGTGTGGCCTGTGTGCTGGGCACCGTCGTAAGGACGGCGCCGCATACCTGAAGTCACTCAATCCCACGACAGCCCTCTTCCTCCCCTTTTACAGATGAGGAAACTGAGGTGCGCAGAGCTTAACTGTCTTAGCTGAGATCACCCAGCCAGGGAGGGGGAAGCCAGATTTGAATACGAGCCGGCTAGCCCTAGCACCCGCCAGGTGTATAACCACTGAACCCCCTGGCTATACCCGCAGACAGTCTCAGCGTGGCCCAGGGCCCCTGCCCGCTGTAGGCTGCCAGCCTTGCTGGGAAATAGCTGACGGAGACCCTCGTGGACCCCTTCTGCCAAGCGGGCGGCTGTGCCTGGGGTGGTCGACTGGGCATCTTCTCAGGTCGCTGGGACATCCTGAAGTGTCCGGAGCTGGGAGGGCCCGTGGTGACCGTCCAGGCCAAACTCCTCACTGTGCCGACGGGAAAATGAACCCGGGAGGCTGAGTGTCCCAGGCCTTTGGGCAGATGGGGCCGAGCTAAGACTAGAGCCCAGGGAAGGCGGGGTGGCCCTCGGGGCCCTCAGAGCAGGGCAACACCATGGCCCTACTCAGCGGAAGGACCAGGGCTGTTGGCCCCTCTGGCTTAGAGGCGGGGTGTGGCTTTTAGCAGCCTCTGCCTCCTCTTCCTAGGGCTCCTCTGTGCTCTTCTCTGCCCCTCCCCACCCTGTGGAGCCCCCTTCCTCAGTTCAAGGCCTGGAGGACAGGATGCCACGAGGCAGGGCCTGGGAGGTGGGCACCCCCCACTGCACCTCAGCACCCACAGCCTGGGGCCACCATCTGGGGCCCGTGGCACTTTCCCCAAGTGGCAAGGGGGAGCGGTCCAGCCCTCCGCTGGGCCCTGAGTGTTGCTGTTGTTTGTTGGGGCAAGTGGGGGAGGTCCCAGGCCCCGTCACTCCTCTGGGCAGTGCTGGCATTGGCCCGTCAGTGTTGCAGGAAGGGTGCTCCCCTCCCATCACCCCTCAGGCTCCAAATAAGGCTGAGGCTGCGGCCTGACTCCTGAGAAGGAGGCTCGGAGAGACACACTGCGGTTTTACTAGGAATTATAAGGGCAGGTGGCTGACACTGGCTGAGCACTTACTATGCCAGGCACTGTTCTAAAGGCTTTACATATTACTCACTCTTTAATCCTTGTATTAACTCTACGAGGTAGGTGCTAGGGTCACCCTCCCACCCATTTTACAGATGTGGAAGCTGAGGCCAAGGGGGCCTTCGTTACTTGTCAAATGTCACACAGCCAATAGTAGAAACCAGGCAGCCTGGCTCTGGAGCCCCAGCGGTGCACTGTCACGCTGTGCTACCTCAAGAGCACTGAATTCAGTGTCCCCCTCGTTGGGCCCCATCGTTGTGCAGATGGGGACACAGGCCCAGGGAGGGGAAGGGTTAGGCACAGACTCCCTGTCCAGTGCTCCTTTCACTCCACCACCAGCCTCGGCAAGCCAGGGGGCAGTCACAAGTGACTCTGTCCCCAGGGACTTTGATCCTGCCTCTGAGTCCTCTAAAGCCTCTGGGGATGGAGGCTAGTCTGGGCCAAGGCTCCCCCTGTTCTCTATAGGCCTCTGCCCTCACTGCCTCTAGTCTGGCCTCCAGTCAGCAGCGAGAGTGAACTCTCAGAACCTGCTCAGAGAGGGACGGCCTCTGCTCAACATCACACAGCTTAGTTCTGGAGCCCTTGGAGCCACCGCTGCAGAGACGTCCCAGGTGTGGCCCAGCACCCAGGACTGCATCCATGGTGTCAGCCTCAGGTAACAACCCTCCAGGTCTCCGACTGGGCCTCATTTGTTCCCCGTTCACCTGCATCCCTCTGGCAAGCCTCAGCTGGGCCCTAGGTGGCCACCTTTCTCCTCTGATGACAGCAAAGGCCCACTGTCCCCGGCAGCCCTGACAGCTTCAGTCAGTGGCTGAAGGCCACCAGGCTAGGGAGCGACCTGCAGCTCCCCAAGGCGTCCCTGTGTTTACACTTTGCAAATGCTTGGCTGGGAGACAACGCCTGGGACGTTGGGGTTCCGGCCTTGACTGTGTGACCTTGGCAAGATCACTTAACCTCTCTGGGCCTCATTGGAAAACAGAAGTAATCAGCAGGATTACTGGAAGAAAAATGAGGTAACATTTACAAACATGCCCAGGACATTCCGTATTGTTCCTGGACAGAAAGCTCAGTAGCAGGCTGTTGGCGCCCACATTGGCAGCTGCCAACTGCACAAAACAGTGTGGAAGGGGCATGCCAGGTAGAGGGACCAGTGAGAATGACCCAGGGACAAATCCTCAAAATGGGAGGAAGATGGGCCCCTTCAGCTAACATGTAGAACCCACATCTTGTGGGAGCATCTGTCCTCTGGTCCCGCTGCTAAAAACTAGCCTTTATTGATCACTTACTATATGCCAGATGCCTCAGGTATGCAGAACCACTTAATCCTCACAACTACCCCATAAGGCACCCCTGACACTGTGGACAAAAAAAATGTTGCCTGCCATCCTGGTAAACGATGAATGTCGCCCGCCGTCAAGCCATCAGCCACTGCAGACACCCGCTACGGTGCGCCCTGAGGGGAATTCAAGACGGAGAAAAACTGGATCCTGGCCCTGATAGTTAAGATGCATGTCTAAGGAATAATTTCAATGAGCCCAGACTCTTGCATCTTCAGCACTAAAATCATTAACTTGACACGTCTGGTTTTTGTGATTAGCAGTAATCTTTTGATGTTTGACTACATGTTTTTTATTTTCAGCAAAAACTCCTATATATGTATCCTGGCTCCACCCTGACCTCTTTGGAACAGTTCCCGAGCTGTCTGAGAGGCTGTCTCCCAGGCTATAGTCCTCAGCAATGTCCCCAAATAAAACATAACTCCCAACTTTTAGGTTGTACATTTTTCTTCAGTCAACAGCTCCTTTCCAGATGATCTCCAAGTTGGCTATGTGACCGGGTCCCTTATTCAGAGGGGGAGTTAGCTTTGAACCAAGGAGCCTGATCTTTCTCTTACCCTGGTTACTGTGCCTGTGCCCTGCCAGGCCGCTCAAGTGAGGGCAGCTACTTCAGAGCCACCTCTCCTGCCTGCATCTCCCTCCGTGATTCCTCCTAGGAAACCACTTCCTGTATGGAAGCCACGTGGCCAATAGCTACCACAGTGGATAGCATTTGTCCAGACCTTCCCAGTGAAGGGCCACGTGGTTGGCCACGTGCTTCCAGGCAGCTCCCTCTGCTGGGGGCTTGCAGTGCTGCCTGTCCAGGCAAGGGGCTTCCCGTGGGAGCATCAGTGTACAGTCAGAAGCGTTCCCTGATGCTCACAGGAGAGCCGGGAGGCTCAGATGAGGTGACGATGGGACAGAGCCAGGGGTCACTGGTATTGACCCATGCACCAGAGAATACTAATGCCCACTTCTCTCCCTAGCTTAGTTGGACAGGTTCACACTGACAAATGTACCCTGAGGCTGTCCCATGCCTGCCCCAGACTGTGGCCAGAGCAGTTTAAGATCTGGTCCTGCCCTCAAGGAACAATTGTTTGGTGTCCTCCCTTCAAATTGCCCCCAACCCCTGGAGGTTTCACAACCTAGGAGGGTCTGTCCTGGTCTCCCCGCCTCCCTCTCCCCTGCCCCGCAGGGCCAGCCAGTGCATGCCTGTGGCTGCTTCTCACCACCACATGGGGGCAAGGTGGCAAGCCACCCTCTCTCAGCCCTACGGGGGAGGCTGCTGCTCCCCATAAGATGAGGCCCCATCCCCCGAGCTGGAACGGATGTCCAGCTTGCCGTGCTGGGGGCAGAAATCCTGTCTCCTCTGTGCTGGACTGCACTCTTAAAGCTTGGCCCTCTCTGACACCACATAGCCCACACGCCCCGAACACTCATGCCCCTGGTGGGGACTGTCCCTGGCTGTACCTGGGAAGGAGTTATACAGGCCTTCTCTGTTTTTCCCAAACCTCTCAGGATTCTGGGACTCTGGCCCAGGGCCATGTCCTTTTCTCAGAAACCCAGCAGCATCTAAACTCTTTGGGCGCCTCCTCCCCGGATGTAAGGATCTTTATCTGGATTAGGAGGGGGCACACCTGGCCCTTCCCATCCACTGCTTTCCTTCTGGGTTGCTCCTGAGTCTACGAATTGGGAAGTAAAAAGCCCAGAGCTGGCCTCTTCTGTCATACCCGGATTGGTAAGAAGAAGCAGGTTATAAAAGGGAGGAAAGTCTTCATTAGTAGTTCGAAAATACCCTTTGGCCACCCCGGGCACGTTTCTCGCTTTCGCGCTTGAAGGGGACTTTCCGTAACCAGATTTTCACCCCTCCAATCCTTCGGACTTGGGTCAACGCCTTGGACGTTGCGGAAGCGGTCCCCCAGTGGGACTTCGCCTTGGTCTCGGTGGCAGCCGTGTGCTCTTCATTCGCAGGCATAGGCCTCCCTGTGTCGCCCGAGTCCTCTTCACCTGCCCCGTGTGGACAGGCCTGGCAGGGGAAACCAGCTTTGGAGGTTGGGGTACCAGGGAGAGGTGTGGGAATAGTCGGCGTGATACAGAAACCTGGAGGCTGGGATGGGGTTTCCAGGAAGGTTTAGGGAGAAAGGAAGGGGCCTAGGAAGGCGCGCGGAGAAACGCCGTTATTTGGGGGCGCCAAACCGGGCTAAGCAGCCAGCAGGATTTAGCGCCGCCGCCAGTTCAGCAAGCGCCGAGGAATTAGGGTTGCCAGGGACAACGCGTTCTGGGCGGAGCTTCTGTTGGGGTGGAGCTTGAGGGATGTGGGCGGAGCCTTGGGAGGCGGAGAGAAGGCGGAGCTGGGGGGGTCTGAGCCAGAAGTGGAGTTGTGATTGGTGGAGATCACATGCTCTGGGCGGGGCCTGGGAGCTGGGAGGAGACAGTGTTGATGTTAGGGCGGAGCTTCAGGATGGGCGGGGCGAAACCGGGGTCGGCCCCGAGAGCTGGAGCCGGAGGCGGAGACGTGGTTGGCGGGCACCGAGCTCCTGGGAGGGGTCGCAGCCGGCGGGGGCGGAGCCGAACGGGCGGGGGCGGTGCTGGGTCGCGCCAGGCCTGGGGCCGAGGCGGCGCGCGGCGCTGACAGCTGAGTCGGCTCGCGGCCTCCCGCCCCCTCCGTGCCCGGCCCCGACCCCGGCCTGGCCTGCCCCGGAGCCATGAGCCCCGGGCTGCTGATGCTGCTCGGCAGCGCCGTCCTGGTCGTCTTCGGCCTCTGCTGCACCTTCGTGCACCGCGCTCGCAGCCGCTACGAGCACATCCCCGGGCCGCCGCGGCCCAGGTGAGCGGGGGGTGGGGGCGGGGGCCTGGATGGGGCTCTCGCATGGGGGGCCGGGGGATCGCGTCCAAGCCGGCATCGGGTCCAGCCTTGCCATTGCGCGCGGCCGCTTGGAAACGGCGGAAGGGAGAGGGGCGCTAACTATTCTTAGTAACAAATTACTCACAGCCGCAGCAGCTGCTCGGCGCCCACCGCACTCTGCTGGGCCCCGAAAACGTGATGGCAGCGACAACCCTGTTAGGTAGGCGCTATTGTTACCCCATCGTTCAGACGAGGAGACTGAGGCGCGCAGAGGCAAAGTCACCTGCCCAAGGTCACACAGTTGGTAAGCCTAGATTTAAACCCAGGTCAGCCTGGTTCTAAAGTGGGTGCTTTTAACTTTGGGACTTGGATGGAGCCACTCAACCTGGGTTGTCATACACTGTACTTTGGTCACATCCCCCCTCTTTTTAAAAAAATTTCTGTCCTGGTATCTCCTTTTTGTCTTCTCCTTAGTACTTCCATTCCATCCTCGGCCCTCACCCCACTCACCTTACCCGCTCCCCCCCCCCCGCCCCCGCCAGAAGCTCACCTTTCTGAAGCTTAAATCAGACGTGTCATTTCTGTGCTCCAAAGGCTTCCCATCACTTAGAACTAAATCTAATTCTAAATTAAGTCTACTCTGGGGCCAGCAAGGCCCCTGCTGAGCTCTCAGAACCCGCTCTGTACTGTTCTAACCCTTTGCTTGCTCACTGCTGCCTCCAGTTCTTTCTGCATGCACCCACCCCAGCTGAATCCCTCCTGCCGGGTTTTCCTGTTCCCCATCCATCCTGTATAAAGCCCACCTCCTAGCTCCAAACTCCTTATGGGGCCATCATTCCTGAAGTTACCTTCTTTTCACCTGTTGACTGTCTGTTCACCTGTTGACTGTCTGTCTCCCCCTTTAGAATGTGAGCCCTGGGAGGGCAGGGATACTGTGTGTTCACTTGTGTATCCCCAGAGCCTGGGACATTGCAGATGCTCAATAAATATTTGTTGACTGAATGAATGAACAAGGGTATTAGACACACTTTTTAAAACCTCAAGACACCAACATTCTGGAAGGCACCCACCTCCAGCACAAGCCAGATGCCCCGGCATTTGAAGCCTGAATCCCTGCTTGGTGGGTTCGGGAAAGATCTCTGTAGCTGGGGACACAGGGAGACAACTGTTCTCCCTGCCAGCTCTCTCTCCTCCCAGGTGCCCTCTCCCACCCTTTTCCCTTACTTCGCAGCTGTGTCTTCCCCTCCATCTAGATGGTTCTTCCCCCAGCCTTCTAGGCTTGTCATAAATGCCAACTCCTCAGGGAGGCCCCACCTGCTCCCACACACAAATATATTTTGTTCATTTTATAAACTCTACGTCACCTGAATGGTAATTGGGTAACTATTTGTGTTACCTCTTGTTAAGTGTCTGTCTCTCCCATAGGCCTGTGTCTGTCTTGTTCACTGCTGTGCCCCTGACATCTAGCTCAGCAGCACCTGGTCCATGCACAGTAGACCCTGGATAAACTCTGATCCAGGGTGGATGGTGGAAGTCTCCTGCCAATTCTGTTAGCTACACTCTCACCCTTTCAGGTTTTCCAATCATTCTGAGAGGCCTCCTCAGGACTTGACCTTGTCGTAAACCCAAGTGCTTCAAACACTGCAGACCTGAGCCAATCTCTGTGTCTTAAGAAGAGAGGACTTAAATCAAGCTCCTCTCGGCTACTCTCCCCACATCAATTTTTTAAATTGCATTACAAAATAAAATCATGTATGCTGTAACATGTACCCCTTTAAAATGTACAATACAGTGCTTTTTAGTATAGTGACAGAGTTATGCAACCATCATTGATAGTTCCAGCACAGTTTCATCACTGCAAAAAGAAACCCCATAACCACTAGCTGTCACTCCTCGTTGCCCCCGGAACTCCCATAGCCCCTGACAACCACTAATCTCACTTCTCCGCGTATAGATTTGCCTGTTTGGGACATTTCGTATAAATGGACTCATACAATATTTGACCTTTTGTGTCTGGCTTCTTTCACTTAGCAGAATGTTTCCAAGGGTCATCCATGTAGTAGCATGTGTCCATATATCTTTCCTTTTTATGCCTGAATTCTCCCTACAGTCTTACACCACAAAATCTACATGTGACCTACAGGAGTGTGGGTGGGTGGAGGAGGCTGCATATAATTTGGGTTGGGCTCTTTATTCTAAGGAGGTCAGCTGGACCATGCATATACAAAAAGATTTTGGATTAAAAATTGGTTGGTGGTCAAATACAAAACTGCACTAAATGAACATTCTGGAACCTCTTTTTAGCATAAATCAGAGGCTTTGGCATTCAGAGCCTGGATCCCCAAACCATGACGGGCAACACCATGGTTGATAAAAAAAAATCTATGCATATCGAGTCTCCAGTAGTGTGCTTTGGGGCTTTGCCAGCTTGCAGGCAAGGAGCCCTCTGCCCTGCAAGAGGCAGCTGCTGTGCTCTCGCAGCCCCACCCTTCATCCTCTTTATTCTGCACGAGTCACCAGCAAGATGCCCTCCCTGAGTGCCCTGCCTCTGTGTGCTGATTACAGACAACATCCTACCGCAGCGATCCATGTAACAGCTGAAAACTCAGACCCCATGTTCAGATCCCACACAAACACTTGTAGCTTCTGTCTTTCTCTGTCACTGCTCTGAGCTCCCCCATCACCCCGACTCTCCTGGTAGTGTGGGATGAATGTAAAGCTGACCATGAAAAGTTTCTCTCTCTCAGTTTTTATTTCTTTTGTAATAAGTTTTTCAAAACTCCTGGGCAGTGTTGCTTCTCTCCACCCTCTCCTGCTTGCCGAGTTGCCAGGCCTGGGGGCTGTTCGACCGTTGCTGGGTGGTTCTCGGTGATGGTGGAGACCCGCGGCTGGCTCTGCTGGGCGGCGCATCCAGGGGACTTGGGGTGCCCAGCGGAACACGCAACCACCGCATCCCTCTGGCGCGAGGCGCTTTCCTGGCCCCTAGTGGGTGGCCCCCCCCTCAGCCATCTCGTGGGCTCCCGCCACCCCTCTGTGAGGCCTCACAGTGGGCTCTCCAGATGATTTCTGCTCCAGTTCTGTCCCAAACTTTCTCTGCGCACAGGAAACCTTGGATTCCCTCTGTGCCCGCGCAGGGTTATAGGAAACCATGCGTGCCGGGGACCGGGCAGGGGAAGGGGATTTTTGCCTTCTTGTCTCTCCCCGGGCTGCTCTGCCATATCCTGTCTAGCACCAGGGCCACACCAGGTGGGCTTCGGCCCGCCCCTCCCCATCCCAGGAGTCTACCATCCCCTCCTTCGGTCATCCCTCATCTGCTGGTTTCCAAGCCCTGGTCTTCGGGCCCTGCCTTCGCCTCCCCCGGCGTCCCCTGCAGGAACAGGAAGGAACGGGCCGTAGGCGCCTTTCTTGCCTGGCAGTGAGGACGCCACGCCACCCCACGCCCTTGACCTTCTTTTTTTTTTTTTTTTTTTTTTTTTTGCGGTACGCGGGCCTCTCACTGTCGTGGCCTCTCCCGTTGCGGAGCACAGGCTCCGGACGCGCAGGCTCAGCGGCCATGGCTCACGGGCCCAGCCGCTCCGCGGCACGTGGGATCTTCCCGGACCGGGGCACGAACCCGCGTCCTCTGCATTGGCAGGCGGACTCTCAACCACTGCGCCACCAGGGAAGCCCCCCTTGACCTTCTTGAGGTGTCACTCACCTGCCTCCCCAGGTGGCTCTGGACTCCGGTGCTTAGGGTGGAGACTCTCAGGCCTGTGAAGGTGAGGAGGGTCCAGACTCTGTTCTCACTCGGGTGACCCAAAGTGAGACTATTCTCTCCAAACCTGCAGCTTTGGGGAGTGACCATGGGTACTAGATTATTCTGGAAACACAGCCAGTCATGTGTGATGTCCACGGTCCATCTTGCTGCAGGCGGGGCCGTGTAAGTTCAAAGCCACTCACCTCAAGTGGGCGTGGCTGCCCGGCGCCCCGCTCGCCCGCTCTCCCCTCAGTCCCTCACCTCCCGTGCCAGCCAGCGCATGCTCAGCCTTTATTCTCGCCTCCTACTTCCCTGAGCAAACGAACAGCCCGAGCCAACTTCCTTCCAGGGCTCTGCCGCCACATCAGCCCCCTTGCCTGCCCTGAGCCCACGTGCCTTCCCCGCTGAGACCTCGGTGCTCCTGGCCAAGGATGCCCGCCCCGCCCCGCGCCCCCCCCCTCACTGCTCCGAGACTCCAGCAATGCCCCCTCTCCGCCATCATCACTTTTCCTTCTCTTCCGCATCGTTCTTGTTTTTCTGTAATAGGCTGTAACACAAACCTCTCCCCGCTCATTCGCCGCAGCTGCTGCCCCCCATCTCAGCTTTGCACGCCCACAGCAACACCCCGGTCCGAAGCCTGCCTGTCTCTGGCCCCTGTTCCTCCCTCCCCTTCTCTCTTGAATCCACCACCTGTCGGGCTCTGGCCCCCACCTCTCCACCCAACAGAACTTGATCAAGGCCCCAGTGACCTCTGTGGAGCTAGACGCACGGTCAGCACTTGGTCCCCTCCGCTGCTTGGGGCAGGGCGGATCCCTACCTCCTCCTTGAAGACTTTCTTCTCAGGTTTCCCCCTCTCTCTCTCCCCTGCATTTCCTGCTCAGTCTTCCTGGCTGGCCAGCCCTTTACTGCCTGTACCCCCAACAGTGGCTCACTCTTGGGGCCTCTTCCCTGTCTACCCCCACCCCTTGTGGTCTAACCCAGTCTGTCGACACCACTTCTCTGCTGAGGAGTCTCGCGTTGACATCTCTAGCTGGCAGCTCTTCCCTGGACTGCAGCCTCAGGTGCCTACCTGCCTGCTTCCCTTCCGTGTTAGGTGGGCAGCGCACACCCAACAGCTCCAAGGCTGGTTCCCAGTTTCATCCACTTGTCTCAGGTTGGTTCCCAGAAGCCGATCCTGAGACAAGAACTGAAGTGTAAGTAGTTTGGGAGGGGTGAACCTGGTGGGAGTTAGGGATTGGTTGGAGAGAGAAGGTCAGAAGGTCAATAAAGCAAAGTACCTCTGGGGGCAACTGAGATGCAACCCCCCTTGGGAACTCTGGGACCCGGTGGAACACAGGCTCCCCCTACCCCACCATGAGGTGGGCAGAGAGGGGATCATTGATGGAGGGCTGCTCTGGGGGGTGTTGAGCTGGAGTTTCCAGGCTACTCCCCCTGCAGGCAGAGCCAAGAGAGCACAGGGCAGAGACTCGGGTTCTGGCCTTTGGAAGCCTCTCCACCCGCAAGGACAAGGGTAGGGGGCGGGTGCAACAGTGTCTGCTGCCCCCACCAGGCCCCGTCTCAGTCCTCCTCACCTTAGTGGGTGGCAGCTCCATCCAACTTCCCAGCAGCGCAGGCCAAAAGCCCCACACTCATCCCTGACCCCTGTCTCACACCCCACATCCAGTCCATCCGCAGGTCCCCCTGGCCCCGCCCACCTTCACGTACATTCCATCTGACTTCTCATCTCCACTCACAGCCCCCTCACTGGTGCCCCTGCTTCTACCCCTGCCCCCCACCTGCCCTGTTTACTCTCAGCTTTGCAGCAGCAAGGACAATTCATTTAAAACCCAATTCAGATCCCATCTCTGTTCTGCTCAAAACCCTCCAGTAGCCCCCACTTCGCCAAGCTCAAAGCAAGAGTTCGGATAACAGCCCACAAGGCCGGCTGTACACGATCTTCCCCTCATCCTGGTGACCTCATCGTGTACCAGGTTCCCCTCAAGCACTCTGCTCCAGCCACACCGTCTCCCTGCTGTTCCTTGAACTTACCCAGCACTCTCCTGCCTCAGTACCTTTGCACCTACCATTCCCTTTGCCTGGAATGTTCGTCCCCCAGATACCTACATGGCCAAGTTCCTCACTTCTTGCAGTTCACATGTCACCTTCTTCAAGGGATGTTCCCTGACCTGCCTACTTACAATAACCCTCCTACACCCGTCCCCAGCCCTCCTTACCTCCCCCAAGTCTGATTTTTCTTCCATCACTGTCTGACTCCCTATTTACTTACTTATTTATGTATTCACTCTGTCTCCTCCCAGGAGAATGTGAGTGCCATGACCCAGAAAACCCCAACTGTGGTTTTGTTGTTGCCCATTCTGGAAGCTGTAGTAAGTGAGCTTGATGGGAATAAAGCTAAACAGGAGACAGGAAGTCACCAGTACCTTGGAATGTGCCTAAGGTGACACCACACAGGCTGGTTTACAATCTGGTAATCACACCGCCGAGTTAGCGTGACCAAACTACGTCCTGGTGAGAAGGACCGCGGGGCACCCTGGTACCAGCCACGCACCCGGGGCCACAGGGCACTTCCTCTTCCCAGCCTTGGTGGCCCTACCTGTTAAGTACATTAATAATAGACCTACTTCAGGAGGTGTAGGGAGTTCAGATGGGGTCAAGCTCATCGTGGTGCCCAGCACTTAGTAAGTGTTCCGTGAATGCCTCAGATTGTTCCTCACACCAGCCCAGTCTCTGCACCAAGGAGATGATTTTATCCCCCTCCATCTTTCTAAGAAAACTTCCGGAGCCAGTCAGACTGGGATTTGCATCCTGCCTGGTGACCCTGAGCCAGGACTGTACCTCTCCGTGCCTCAGTCCTCCCATCTGTGAAGTGGGCCTGATAATGCCAACTTCACAAGGTCCTGTGGGGAAGTGAGCACTCTTTGATGGTGACTTCCGGTCATCTTAATGTTTCCCATTTCTTCTAGTTTCCTTCTAGGACACCTCCCCTACTTTTGGAAAAAGGATGAGGTTTGTGGCCGCGTGCTCCAAGATATGTTTTTGGATTGGTGGGTCCTAACTTGTCATTTGTTGTCCCTACTCCAGTCTCTGCCCCTCACGAGCCAGCTTCCCCTAATCCCCTAACCCCCAGTTCAGCACACATCCACATCCCCAGCCCAGGTCACTCCCACCCCCAGAAGTTCCTACTCTGAGGCACACAAGGGTGGTTCAGAAGGCAAGCTCTGCCTTTTGCCAACTGCGTGGCCTTAGACGAGGCATCAGAAGCTCTCTGAGCCTCAGTTTCTTCATCTGTAAATTGGGTGGGGGTGTGACAGTCATTGTTCAGGGTGGTGCTTTACACTTCTGAGAGACGTGATATTGCTTGATTCCCAGCACAACCTTTTGGGGCAAAGGAGGAGGGTAGCAACCCTATTTCATGGATTTGGAAACTGAGGGCAGTGAGGGATGTGACTCAGCAGTGAGTCAGCAGCAAGGCAGAACCTTGGCCCCAGACCCCTGCTGAGACCCGCCCCCCCCCCAACCCCAGGGATGGGATGCCCCGTTTCTCCAGCTGAGCCTGGGCTGATCTGATGATATTCACATCTCTGGTAGTTGACAGCCTCCTTTGCATCACTTTGGTTTCCAGGGCTAAGAAGTACGGACCTGTCGTGCGGGTCAACGTCTTCCACAAAACCTCGGTCATCGTCACGAGCCCTGAGTCGGTCAAGGTAGGAAACAGAGTGGTTTCCACAGAGAGCCCTCCCCTTCCCTGGGATGGGTGCATGAAACTCTACCCCAGGGGCTGTGGGAGAAACGTTCCAGAGTCAGACGCATTGGGGCTGGTTTCCCAAGGATCCTGAAGGGAACAGCATCTTTCCCTCTAAACACCCACTTTTTGGCAGTGGGGTTGGAGGGCTCCTAAAAGCAGGGCTGTTTGATGTGGGCATTGAGCTATTGTTAGACTCTTCTGGGTTGGGAGTTTAGCCCAGCTGGTGCACATGTGTCTGCTTAGTTCACCTCTCTTAGAAGTTCCTTCATCTGTGAGGTGGGATTATAACCCCTTTTTTTTAAGACTATGATGGGAACTAAATATTGATCCATTTATTTAACAAATAAAGGGTCAAAAGATGCTTCAACATGCACTTTTCTATGTACTCCACAATTATTAACCCGTTTAATCCACAGAGGGGTAGGGACTCTTATTAGTCCCCATTTTAGAGGTGAGGAAACAGAGACAGGCAGCATTAGTTGGCCTATAATATGTGCAGGATGGTGTCTGCCATGTAAGTGCCAAGAATGTCCAGCTGGCAGAACTGGGCTTAAATCTGGGCTCTGCCACCAACTGGCTATGGAAACTTGGACAAATTACTGTGTCACTCTGAGCCATAATCTCCTCGTCTGTAAAATAGGGATGATACCTCTCTTACAGGTGGTTATAAGAATGGAACTGATGACTTGGGAGATTGGGATCGACATATATATTACACTGTTATGTATAAAATAGATAACTAATGAGAACCTGCTGTGTAGCACAGGGAACTCCACTTCGCTGTACAGTAGAAACTAATACAGCATTGTAAAACAACTGTACCCCAATAAAATAAAATTTTAAAAAGCATGGAACTGAAATAATGTGTGTGAACCATCCAGCCCATGCATGGCACACAGCAAGTGCTCAATAAATGATTGTGCCGTTATTCTCACGGTGGGTACTGAGCTGATGTGCAGGGATGATGCTCTGCTTAGACAGTGGCTGTGGTGACACCAAGAGGGATAAAATACAACTCGGGGTCTAGATCACAAGACAAGTTGAATGACCGTGGTGTCTCTAACAGGATGTTAAAAGTCATTTTATTTTTAAAAAGTTTCATTGCAGATACAGACACATGCCTTAAGACTTTTTAAAGCATGTTACCAAAAACCATACACAAGACCTTCACGATGCTCAGTGAGATAAGAACTTGAAAGATACATATTAATATGATGAATTACATTGCTTAGCATTTAAGTGTTAAATCAGCACTTCCTGGTCATGATACAATTTGTTCCTGGATACATGGGTACAATTTGCTCATCTTCTGTTAAGAATTTTTGTTTCTATATTTTTTCTTCTCTTGATCCCTGGCTTTGGGATCAGGTTAATAGGCCTCATAAGATGAGTTGGAAAATGTTCCCTCTCCTCTGTTTCCTGAAAGAGTTTGTATAGGAGTAGTGTTATTTCTTCCTTTAATGTTTGATAGAATTTGCCAGTGAAGCCATCTGGGCTTGGCATTTTCTTTGAGGGAAGTGTCTTTGTTTTCTTTAAATTATGCAATCAATTTTTAAAGTTGATATATGGCTATTAAGATTTTCTTGAGTTTTGTATCTTTCAAGGAATTTCTTCTAAATTGTTGAAATTACTGATATAAAGTTGTCCACAATATTTATTTATTATCTTTATCATGTCTATTGGATCTCTGGAAATGTCCCCTCTTTTGTTCCTGAGAACAGTAATTTGGGTTTTCTTTTATCTTATTGAACAAGCTGGCAACAGGTTTTTCAATCATATTCATCTTTTCAAAGACCCACCTTTGGTTTTATTGGTTTTCTCCATTGTTTGTTTCCTATTTTATTGATTTCTGCTCTTTTTTATTTCCTTCCTCTACTCACTTTCAGTTTGTTCTTGTTCTAATTTTTTAAGGTGGGAGCTTAGATAATTGATTTTAGATTTTGTTTCCTTTCTAATATAGGCATTTTTTAAATATAAATTTATGTATTTATTTTTGGCTGCATTGGGTCTTCGTACATGCTTTTCTCTCTAGTTGAGGCAGGGGCTACTCTTCATTACAGTGCTAGGGCTTCTCAGGTTGCGGAGCACGGGCTCTAGGCATGCAGGCTTAGTAGTTGTGGCTCATGGGCTTAGTTGCTCTGTGGCATGTGGGATCCTCCTGGACCAGGGCTCAAACCCATGGCCCCTGCACTGGCAGGCAGGTTCTTAAACACTGCGCCACCAGGGAAGCCCCCCTAATATAGGCATTTAAAGCCTTACATTTCCCTGTAAGCCCTACTTTAGCACAAATATACCACACATTTCAATATGTTGTGCTTTCACTTTCATTCAGTTTAAAGTAAGTTCTTAATTCCCTTGTGATTACTTCTTTGAACCATGGATTATTTAAATGTGTGTTATTCAATTTTTAAGTATTTTAAGATTTTCCAGATATTTTTCTTTGATTGATTTCTAATTTAATTCTGTAAGGTCAGAGAAAGTGTTCTTCATGATTTCCATTCTTTAAAATTAATTGAAATTAATTGAAGCTTGTTGTATGGTCTAGTATATGGTATATATTTGTGAACGTTTGTGAGCACTTAAAAAGAAAACATATGTTCTGTAATTGTTGGAGTGTTTTAGAAATGTCAATTAGGTGAAGTTGGTTGATTGTGTTGTTTGAATCTTCGAAATCATTACTAATTTACTTTCTACACGTTCTAGCATGCAGAAAGTAAATTACTGTCTACTGAGATAGGAGTGTTAAACTCTCTAACCCCATCATGGATTTGTCTATTTTTACTCTCAGATCTATCAATTTTGATTCATGTATTTTGAAGTTTAGTTACCAGGTGTGTACACATTAAGCAAAGTTATATCTCTGTGATGAATTGATCCCTTTATCTTTAGAAATTTCCCCTTTTTCCTTGGTAGTATTCCACTTCCTGAAGTATATTTTGTTTGGTATTAATATAGCCACTCCAGCTGTCTTATGTTTAGTGTTTCATGGCATATCTTTTTCTATCCTTTTCCTTTCTTTTTGGCCATGCCGTGTGGCATGCAGGATGTTAGTTCCCCGACCAGGGATCAAACCCATGCCCCCTGCAGTGGAAGCGCAGAGTCCTAACCACTGGACTGCCAGGGAATTCCCTCTACCCTTTTACTTTTTATTATTATTATTATTTATTTTTAAAAATGTATTTCACTTATTTATTTTTGGCTGTGCTGGATCTTTATTGCTGCATGTGGGTTTTCTCTAGTTGCGGCGAGTGGAGGCTACTCTTCATTGAGGTGTGTGTGCTTCTCATTGAGACAGCTTCTCTTGTTGAGGAGCACAGGCTCTAGGCATGCAGGCTTCAGTAGTTGTGGCATGCAGTCTCAGTAGTTGTGGCTCGTGGGCTCTAGAGCGTAGGCTCAGTAGTTGTGGCACACAACTACTTAGTTGCTTAGTTGCTCCATGGCATGTGGGATCCTCCCGGACCAGGGCTCGAACCCACATCCCCTGAATTGGCAGGTGGACTCTTAACCACTGCACCACTAGGGAAGCCCTATCCTTTTACTTTTAACCTATCTGGAATTTTATATTTCAAGTGGGTTTCTTATAGATAGCATATAGTGGAATTTTGCTGTTTCACTCAGTCTGAAAATCTCTGCCTTTTAATTGGAGTGCTTAGGTCATTTACATTTAATGTAATTTTTAATATGGTTAAGTTTAAATATACCATGCTGTTATTTGTTTTCTATTTGATCCACCTGTTTTTTGTTCCCTTTTCCTGCTTTCCTGCCTTTTAGATTATGTTTTAGTATTCCATTTTATATCCACTATTGTCTTATTAGCCTCTTTCTCTCTCTTTGTGGTTGTCCTAGGATTCATAGAATAATCTTTAACTTATATCAATCTATCTTCAAATAATATTATATCACTTCATCTCTGTTTACTTTTAAGACTTTCTCTTTACCACTGGTCTCAGAAATTTGATTATGATCCACCTTGGTGTGCCTTTCTTTGTGTTAATTCTATGTAGGATTCTTTGAACTTCTTGGATATGTGGGTTCCTTGAGCATATTTGTAAAATTGTAATAAATGTGTTAAAGTTCTTGTCTGTGAATTCCATCATCTCCATTATCTCTAGGCTTGGTTATAGGTCAGATTTTCCTGCTCTTTGGCATGTCTAGTGATTTTATATTGCACAATGGACTTTGTGACTTGTACATTGCCGAGTGCTCAGTTTTGTTTTATTCCTTTAAAGAGTGCTGGACTTCATTCTGGCAGATCACTTTGATCCTCTCCAGGTTGAAGGCTTTTGAGAGTTGATCAAGTGTAGGCTTTTACTCTAGAGCTAGTTTAGCCCCACGACTAAGGAGTGACCCTTCTGAGGACTCTAATAAAGGCCTTGTATCTGAGGTTTAACTGTGGCCAATGGGAACTTGAACAATTCTTAGCTTGTTTGAGCTCTGAGAATTGTTTAGCCTATAGTTACCCAGTAACTCTCCTTTTCCCAGAAGTATTTTACCTGGTCTTGTGGAGTTTCACTCTACACATGCCCAGATTGATAGTTATACAAAGATACAGGGGATCCCTGTGCAGAAATCTGCACAGGACCTCCTCTGCATAGCTCCCTCCTCTTGAGTCCTCTGCCCTACAAATTTTAGGCTTTTCTGGCCTGCCTGGACTCTGACCTCTGTCTTATCAATTTGGAAAGCCTGCTGGGCTTTATTTGAGTTTATTCTTTAAGTGCCTTTGTCCTAAAATTGCCTCTGGACAGAAAACTGGAGTGATCCTGTATTGTAGGGCTCTTGTCTTTTTTTTTTTTTTTCCCTTTTCCTTCTGTCATGGTTCACTGCCCATTGTCCAGTGTCCAAAAGCAGATATTGCATAATTTTTGCTTATTTTTCTGGCCGTTTATGGCCAGAGGGAAAGTGCCTAGCGGTTACTCCTCCATGGGCAGAACTGCACCGTCAGAATGGGCAACAGGAGAAGGCAGCAAGGTGCTGGAGGTTCCCTGTGCATCCCTCATGTCCCAGAGCCCGGCTCACTGGGCCAAACAAAGGATCTGTAGTTTCAGGGACAGCAGGCTGTGGGGACCCTGGTCAGAGACTGTGCTGAGGCTGTTCTGCCTCAGAAGGGCTGGCACAGACCTTGGACTACTCAGAGGTACTCGAGTAGGGCCTGGGAGGTGGGCCTTTACTGCCAAGGTCTTTTTGCAGAAGAGGAAACCAGCAGGAGTAGGATAGTGACAGAACTTGGCTTACAAATGACAGTTTTTGGTTAGGGGTGGGGTCCCCGGGATGTGGCTTGTGACCTGAAGTCAACATTTCTGGGGTTTCCTTTGAGCTGAAAATTTGGCTTAGTTTCCCAGGAGCGAAGCCCACAGTCACCAGCAGGCCCTGGGTTTAATGGATAGCAGAGATGTCACCTTACTGCCAGTGCCCACAGGGAAAGCCAAGCGTCCCACAGGGAAAGCCAAGCATCCCACAGGGCAGGCTTCTGGGGTCTGGCCCGGCAGCCTCTCCAGTCTCCCTGCTGCTGCCCCTTCCCCGCCTCCACACCTCCACTCCTCTGCCTGAAAGCACCATGTGACAGGAGTTCTCCTGCCTGGATAACAGCCTTCACTCCCCTCGCCCCCACCCCCGCAGCAAATTGCCTGGATTCAAATCCTATGTCCACCATTTTCCATGTGGTGACCCTGGGCCAGTTTTTTGTTTTTGTTTTTGTTTTTGTTTTTGTTTTGCGGTACGCGGGCCTCTCACTGTTGTGGCCTCTCCCCGCTGCGGAGCACAGGCTCCAGACGCGCAGGCTCAGCGGCCGTGGCTCATGGGCCCAGCCGCTCCGCAGCACGTGGGATCTTCCCCGACCGGGGCATGAACCCGCGTCCCCTGCATCGGCAGGCGGGCTCTCAACCACGGCGCCACCAGGGGAGCCCCTGGGCCAGTTTTAAACTTCCGTTTTTCACCTAGATGTACGATGAGCATAAAAATACCACCCACGTCTTAGAGTTGATTGGGCATTAAATGAGCTCTAGGATGCTGGTGTGCATTTGGCATTCGTGGAGCACCTGCTGTGTGCCAGGTGCCATTCTCTGCACTCTTCATGTAGAAACAATTTTCTCTTCACAGCAACCCTACCAGGCAGGTACTCTCCCGAATCCCATCTTGTAAGATAAGGAAACAGGGGCAGAGGAGGTGAGTAACTCACCCAGGGTCATAGAGTTGGCAAGTGGTGGAGTGAAATATTTGAGCCAGATTCAGATTTAAGCCAGTGGAACCCACAGCCTGAGCTGTCAACCCCTGGACTGTGCTGCCTCAAAAGCTGCTAGCTAATCTTACCGTTGCTACCCTCCTGCTCTTGGTGAGGAAGTGGACCCTTCCTCCAGGAAGCCTTCCTTGACTTCCACGGCTGGGTTGGCACTAACAACACTGAATCTGTGCTGAGTGTCTCTCCTGTGTCCTAGAAGCCCTCCCGCCACACTTCTCCCCTTCCCCACTCTGGTTTCAGAGCAGCCCAGACCTTTTCTTGTCGCCACTTTGGAAGGTGGCATGGTGTGGGCTCCTGAGCATGGGCATTGCAGTGAGGAAGCCACCCGGCATCAGTCCCCAGCTGTGTGACCACAGGAAAAAAATCAATTCACCCCTCTGTGCCCCGCTTTCCTCATCCCTGAAAGACAGGACTTGCAGAGGGGGTAGGTGAGATCACTATATGAGCGCTCACACCGTAGCTGGCACTCAGCTCAGGGTGATTATCTGGAGGTGTGTTTCATAAGAGACAAGAAAACGCTGAGTCCTCTGCAGCCTCTCATGGGTGCACAAGCTCATGTTGTTTTTTTGGGGATGTTTAGAAGTTCCTGATGTCAACCAAGTACAACAAGGACTCCAAGATGTACCACGCGATACAGACTGTGTTTGGTGAGAGGTAAGACATGAGGAGGGGTCTGGGGCGAGGCCAGGAGAGCCTCTGGCTGCAAGTGGAGGGTTCACAGGGTCCAGAGTGTTGGATGTAGCGTTAAGTCCCGATACCCTGGCCGCCGAGCGCACAACGGGGCCATCCGTGGTGGTCACAGCTCTTGTCAACAGCACCTTCCTTCTCATCCTTTCCCCTCCAATGGCAGGTGGGAATGCAGGGGTCACTGAGGTTGGGGCACACAATCACCCTTATGTATGTATGTATGTATGTATGTATTATGGTAAAATTCACATCACATAAAATTCACCGTTTTAACCGCGTTGGAATTACAATCCAGTGGCATTGTTACATTCACCATGTGGTGCAACCATCACCATTGTCTGTTTCTAGAACATTTTCATCACCCCAAAAAGTGACCCGACCCCATCAGGCAGTCAATTCGCATTCCTTCAGCCCATTTCTCACATCAAGCGCTTGTCTCTTCCGCAGGCTGTTTGGCCAAGGCTTGGTGTCCGAATGTGACTACGAACGCTGGCACAAACAGAGGAGGGTCATCGAC